>NC_044383.1:123372382-123997382 GCF_006542625.1 Nomascus leucogenys
GTGGTAATCAGATGACAAAAGTGTGGACTCTGGGGAAGAAAAGTATTTAAAGGGCAAGGAGAGAAACAGCCTGTAGAAGAGACCAAGGAGGCACAATCCAAAAGGCAGGAGCAGAGAAAGGAAGTGAGGCTAGAGGGAAAGGGACCCAAGGGCTAGAAGCCTAGGGAGGAGTCAAGTGACTAATTAAAGGTGTCTTTTACCCAGCAGTGAGGGTCTGAGAGCTAAGGCAGGATGTCACAGTTGGAAAACAGGAACTGGCACTAAAGATTCAAGAGTTTGAGGTGACAGCAAACATCAGGTACACTATGGGAGTGGGATGCTGGAAGACTGAAGACCTGAAAATCACGGTGGCTGAAGAGAATAAGGAACTCTGCAATTTTTTAATGTATTAAGGTGGTATTCAAATTCCCCAGGCATTAAGAATAAGAGTTAGCTGCCAAAGTCCTTAGTGAATATAACTTACAAATGAATGACAAAAGATGGGAAGGGCAAGGGTGGTGCAGGGGACCGCTGGGCAGCACAGACCCATAATTGTATGAAGTGGAAATGTCATGGCATAGAAGCAGCTAAGTGATGGCCACCTGTTAGCCCTATTTTGTGGGGCTTGAAAGAAGGGGAGGATACAGGTTGAGTATCCCATATCCGAAATGCTTGAGATCAGTAGTGTTTTCGGTTTCTGAGTTTTTTTTTCTGGATTCTGGAATATTTGCATTATATTTACCAGTTGAACATTCCAAATCTGAACATCCAAAATGCTCCAATGAGTATTTCCTTTGAGTGCCATGCTGGCGCTCAAAAAGTTTCAGATTTTGGAGCATTCTGAGTTTCTAGACTTGGGATGCTCAACCTGTACTGACTCTAAATTCCTCCAAGTGTTTCTTAAGCACTGTGATAATTTTCAGCAACTGCTAATAAAAGCAAACATACAGAAGACACGTATAAATATTTTCCAATTTAAAATTTACATGTGTACACATTCTACTCACCATCTCGGCATACAGCAAATTCTTCTGACTTTGCATAGGCAGATTCTTTTTGTCCAACCCTGGCTTTAACTCTGACCCAAAGAGAATTTGATGGATCACCAACGTGATCAGAAATATTACAATAATGATGAGAAATATTGACGCAGGCATCAATCCATTCTGACTTCTTAACACTAAAAAGAATAAAAAAATGCAAAGATAACTTCTATTGTTATTAAATAAACTCAAACCATTTCTGTCTGTGATTTGCTTTTTAATTCACAGCACAAAGCAGTAGAAAGAGCAGAGTTAAGAATAGGATGGAGACGCTAGAGAAAGTAGGAAGCTCTTACTCTTTAGTTAGAAGAACTACAAACTCTGTTACAGTAAAGAGGACATTCCACATTCGATTTTTAAAAATCTGTTTTTTTAAACAACTCTAAATTCCATTTATCTATGTTAATTCTAGAAGCACATTAAAAAAATAACAGTTGTCAAAAAAGTTTTTTGAAATTTATATTGTTCTACTAAAAATACACTATAGGAAGATGACATAGTAACTATTAGCTTTATTTGTCATGCTAATCTCAGAAGTTTAGTGATACTTCTCTATTTCAATACTGATAAGGAAGAGGAAATAAGAGGCAAGAAATATTTGGCAAAGAATTTGCATCTTTAGTACTTTTGGACATCTATCAGCAATTCAGAATGTTTTGCCACGTAGGAAGGATGATGAAAGGAGAACACAGTTGTGGAATTTCCAAGGACCTAAACAAAAATGGAATAAAAAGGATAAATAAAAGAGTGACACTCACCCATAGTTCTTTACCTCTACGGTAAAAACAGGGACCTGTGGCATGATCTGGTACTCCCAATATACGATAGGGTTCATGTTATAGGATTCAATTGTAACATTAGTTGGTATAGGCACTGTAAGAAAATAAAAAAGTAAAAGGGACAATTGTAAGAAACTAACATTAACAATGGAAAACCTTATTGTAAGATGCCACATTGCTCAGATATGTATATTTGAAGAAAAGTAGAATTCACCAGGATACCAAAATTATTTAAATGAAGAGTAGACATCTAGAAATTAATTTTATTGAAAAATCTATAGAAGAGTTCTGATTCATTTTAAATTATGGAAACATCATTGCAATATAAAGGAAACAGAAATACAGCATGAAGCAATAAATTCCCTTAATATGACAGAAGTTTTATAATCAAATGCACTGATTATTGAATAATCCTCATTTCATCACTAGAATTTTCAATATTTGATACTACAGATTGTATTCAACGTTGATAGGGTTTGGCTGTGTCCCCACCCAAATCTCAACTTGAATTGTATCTCCCAGAATTCCCATGTGTTGTGGCTTGATCCCAGGGAGAGGTAATTGAATCATGGGGGCCGGTCTTTCCTGTGCCATTTTCATGATAGTGAGTAAGTCTCATGAGATATGATGAGTTTATTGAGGTTTCTGCTTTTGCTTCTTTCTCATTTTCTCTTGCTGCCACCATTAAGAAGTGCCTTTCTCCCCCGCCATGATTCTGAGGCCTCTCCAACCATGTAGAACTGTAAGTTCAATTAAACATCTTTTTCTTCCCAGTCTTGGGCATGTCTTTATCAGCAGCATGAAAATGGACTAATACAGTAAAGTGGTACCAGCAGAGTGGGGCATTGCTGAAAAGATACAAGAAAATGTGGAAGCAACTTTGGAACGGGGTAACAGGCAGAGAGCGGAACAGCTTGGTGGGCTCAGAAGAAATAGGAAAATGTTTGGAACTTTACTTAAGAGACTTCTTGAATGGCTTTGCCCAAAATGCTGATAGCAACATGGACAATGAAATCCAGGCTGAGGTGGTCTCAGATGGAGGTGAGGAACTTGCTGGGAACTGGAGCAAAGGTGACTCTTGCTATGTTTTAGCAAAGAGACTGGTGGCATTTTGCCCCACCCTAGAGATGTGTGGTAGGGTATCTGGTGGAAGAAATTACTAAGCAGCATAGCATTCAAGAGGTGACTTGGGTGCTGTTAAAGACATTCAGTTTTATAAGGGAAGCAGAACATAAAAGTGGAAAATTTGCAGCCTGACTATGAGATAGAAAAGAAAAACCCATTTTCTGGGGTGAAATTCAAGCCGGCTGCAGAAATGTGCATAAGTAGCAAGAAGCCTAATGTTAATCCCCAAGGCCATCGAGAAAATGTCTCCAGGCCATGTCAGAGACATTCACGCCAGCGCCTCCCATCACAGGCCTGGAGGCCTAGGAGGAAAAAGTGGTTTCATGGCCAGGCCCAGGGTCCCCGTGCTGTGTGCAGCCCAGGGACTTGGTGCCTTGCGTCCCAGCTGCTCCAGCTACGACTGAAAGAGGCCAACATATAGCTCGGACTGTGGCTTCAGTGGGTGGAAGTCACAAGCCTTGGCAGCTTCTACATGGTGTTGAGCCTATGGGTGCGCAGAAGTCTCAAGAAGTGAGGTTTGGGAACCTCTGCTTAGATTTCAGAAGATGTATGGAAATGCCTGGATGCCCAGGCAAAAGTTTGCTGCAGGGGCGGGGCCCTCATGGAGAACCTCTGCTAGGCCAGTGTGGAAGGGAAATGTGAGGCTGGAGCCCCCACACAAGTCCCTACTGGGGCACTGCCTGGTAGAGCTGTGAGAAGAGGCCCACCATCCTCCAGACTCCAGAATGGTAGATCCGCTGACAACTTCTGGAAAAGCTGCAGACATTCAATGGCAGCCTGTGAAAGCAGCTGAGAGGGAGCCTGTGCCCTGCAAAGCCATAGGGGCAGAGCTGCTCAAGACCATGGGAAGCCACCTCTTACATCTGCATGACCTGGATGTGAGACCTGAGTCAAAGGAGATCATTTTGGAGTTTTAAGATTTGACTGCCCCACTGGATTATGGACTTGCATGGGCTCTATAACTCCTTTGTTTTGGCCAATTTCTCCCATTTGGAATGGCTGTATTTACCCAATACCTGTACCCACACTGTATCTAGGAAGTAACTAGCTTGCTTTTGATTTTACAGGCTCACAGGCAGAAGGGACTTGCCTTGTCTCAGATAGGACTTTGGACTGTGGACTTTTGGGCTAATGCTGAAATGAATTAAGACTTTGGGAGACTGTTTGGAAGGCATGATTGGTTTTGAAATGTGAGGACATGAGATTTGGAGGGGCCAGGGGCAGCATAATATGGTTTGGTTCTGTGTCCCTACCCAAATCTAAACTTGAATTGTATCTCTCGGAATTCCCACATGTTGTGGGAGGGACCCAGGGGGGAAGTAATTGAATCACGGGGGCTGGTCTTTCCCATGCTAGTCTCGTGATAGTGAATAAGTCTCACGAGATCTGATGGGTTTATCAGGGGTTTCTGCTTTTACTTCTTCCTCATTTTTCTCTTGCCGCCACCATGTAAGAAGTGCCTTTTGCCCTTGCTGTGATTCTGAGGCCTCCCCAGCCATGTGGAACTGTAAGTCCAATTAAACATCTTTTTCTTCCCAGCCTTGGGTATGTCTTTATCAGTAGCATGAAACAGACTAATACAAATGTCTACAGAGGAACTGGCTACACTAAGGATGGCCAATTTCACTCTAAAATACCACCAACCTCTCAACTCTACACATACTACTATTACGCCTTCCACACTTTTTCTATAGTACAGGAATAGATACCTAAAGATTGAACAATGGAGCCACACATTCCAGTTTCATCAACATTCTGCTCTCTGGGGTGTGCAGGGCTTTTTACAAAACATACCCAACATTTCTTCTTGCCTTCACTCTTTTAAACCTTTCAGAAAACATCTGTTGATAAGACTTGAAAGAGTCATGTAAGAGAACAGACAGAAGTCATTTTAACATCTAATCAGACACTACCAAAATCTAGTTATTAAAAGTAGTCATGGGCCAGGTGCGGTGGCCCACGCCTGTAATCCCAGCACTTTGGGAGGCTGAGGCGGGAGGATTTGTTGAGCCCAGGAGTTGGAGACCCTTTCTCCGCAAATAATTAAAAAATTAGCCAGGCGAAGAGGCCTGTGCCTGTAGTTTCAGCTACTCGGGAGGCTGAGGAAGATTGCTTGAGCCCAGGAGGTCAAGGCTGCAGTGAGCTATGACTTTGCCACTGCATTCAGTTCTTTTAGAAAAAAAAAAAGTAGTCATTTTTCCCCACTGTTTGGTGTAAAAAGTTGTTATCCAACACCCCTTGGAAAACACTTCTCCTTTCTCCCTTCACTTCTTTACACACACTTCTCCTTTCTCCCTTCACTTCTTTACAGATAAACATGAATGTACACAGTTAGTGATGTGACCCCAAATTTATGGTTATTCAATCTCACCTAACTGGAACACTCTATTAAACATGATTTACTTATATAATTAAAACAAATAAATGAATGTCCATGTGGACAGGAACAGTGGCTTCCAAACATAACTTATAATCATCCTCAAAAATTGTGAGAGGGACAGAAGTTTCTATTTTTTCAAAGTGCCTTGGATGATAATGATGATGATTCATATTTATATCAAGCAGACTGCTTAAATAAGAAAAATACTCCCTAGGTCAAATATTAATAAATTTGGGTTCTTTCTTGGCCACACTGCTAAATACTTCAGATTTCCTCATCTGTCAAATGAGGTGTTACTTTCATATCCCTAAGATATTTGCTTACAGCTGAAGGGAAAAATCTATATTTTCCCCAAAACAAAAATTCCAATATTCAAGACCAAACCGGTATATTGCCTTAATTTACAATTATTTAACACATACATTTTCAAAGCAGAACATGGATTAAGAGGTTTTTAGGTAAATAATAGGCACTAATGGACAATTAAATGCTATCACCATTATTATTTTCTTTTTCTGGTTATTTTTTCCTTTATTGCAGTGGTTCTCTGTGGGAAGTGATTTTGTTGCCAGGAGACATTAGGCAATCAATGTCTGTAGACATTTTTGGCTCTCACAAGCTGGAGAAGAAGTGGGTGGGGGAGGTACTGCTGGCATCTAGAGGGCAGAACCAAGGGTGTTGCTAAATATCCTACAATGCATCAGACAGCCTCCACAACAAAAAATAATATAGCCCCAAATGCCAACAGTGCCAAGGTTGAGAAACCCTGCTTTATGTTTACAATTTAAGTGTTCTTTAAAAAAAAAAAAGTTGAGGAAAAACTAACTTAAAAACAGAATGCTTTACAGTAAACTGGTATATTTCATGGCTCCCCTCAAACAAATGAATAGATTTGGTTATTGCCAAAATATCTAACTTCTATATTATTTACCAAAATGGTGTAATAATTTAGGCCAAAAGGTTGAGATTATCAAGCTGGGGAGGATCTGAAGATTCAAATACTTCATACTACTAACTTGACCTTTCTGTGGCCAGTGACCAGACACCTAGTTTTTCTCCTTCTGCTTCCAGAAGCGCAGCTGAAGGCTCTTGGTACCTGCTATCTCTGGTTCTCTAAGCAACTTTCTTGTAGGTGATCCCAAAAGCACTGTTCTTGCCAGAGTAGCCTTGGCTCTTTGTTTTTTGTAGAGTTCCCATGGCCATTCATAGCAGGGGATACTGAGGCTTCCTTAAGAGGGTCTTTTTTCTATCACATGTTTGCATCTCAACCTCCTGAAACAACTCAAATACTTCACAATCCATATTTTAGGTAGAAAAAAAAGTCACTCCTCTTCACCTGGGTTCAATCAACATTAATATCAAATAACAATCACACATATAAACATACTTTTTCAACCAGAAAACAGAGGTACTTGATGCTAAGAAAACTCATACTAAATCTGAGCCTTCCTTCAGAGACCATTTCTTCATTTTGGCATTTTTTGCCTCTTGAGAGGCTGATAATTTTCAAACCAGGTGGTCCTGGTTTCTTTTTAACAGTTCTTCCCATGATTGAGCAAAGTCTCACCTGTTACTTTAAGACGCACGAAGAAACCAGGTGGCACTTTCAGCACTTTGCTTAGAAACCTACTGAGCTAGATCACACAGCTCCTCAGACATTCTCTACTTTTGGTGTCACTGAAGGCTACAGTGCCACTCAGCTTTCTGCCACTACATAGCAAGGATCCCCCTTCCTCTAGCTTTCCAAGACTGGAAATCCTTCGCTTCCTTTTAAGCTCCACCCCCCTCCTTTTGAGACAGAGTCTTGCTCTGTTGCCCAGGTTGGAGTGCAATGGCATGATTTCTGCTCACTGCAACCTCTGCCTCCTGGGTTCAAACGATTCTCCTGCCTCAGCCTCCCGAGTAGCTGAGATTACAGGTTTGCACCACCAGACCCGGCTAATTTTTGTATTTTTAGTAGAGATGGGGTTTCACCATGTTGGTCAGGCTGGTCTCAAACTCCCAACCTCGTGAACTGCCTACCTGGGCCTCCCAAAGTGCTGAGATTACAGGTATGAGCCACCGGGCCCAGCCTAAGGCTCTCTTTTTAATTATCCCCAGTAGGAATGGCTTTATAATGGTATATGCTCAACCTGAAATTCCTATGAGAAAAAGGCATATAGAAGTCAATCTGCATACTAGAATATCAAACAAAGTGCATTTGTACTTAGGAAGCGACTACTGAATCACACAATGGAAAACTACAAACACGAGCAGGCTTGTGCAGCATTAGATTAGTTTTTAATGTGAATCAAAGTATGTTTCCTATAATTTAAGTAAAAGCCTGATATGGTTAGACTAGGACAAGGACTTAAATCATAGCTTTCAAAGCAAGACAGACAGGTGGTAGGAGGAAAATATTTCAATGGTTTATAGCAAAAAGAAATTATTACTAGGTTAAAAGAAAAACTTATAAATTTACACCAAAAGATGTAATCTGTGGTTTTTAATGCTACCAGAAGAGAAACTATCTGGTTATTAGACATCTGCCTTTGTTTTGCCAAATATTATTTTTTGCCAAATATTATTTGCCAAAATAATATGACAGACATAAGCAGTTTTCTTAAGCTTCAGAATTTTGTAATGTGAGGTTTAAATTGTTATATATTCAGATTAATTAAGGCTTACAATTAACTTCTAACACATTTACACTATGTAAATAAAAATACATGTAGAAATAGCAAAAAAGTATTATTATCTCTGGGGCTTAAGAAAAGATCTTACCAGAGTGATTTCATGAAATAAGATAATCTTAACAGATTTTCTCATCTCTTGAAAATGCCAAGATAGATAGTTTTGTGTAACTCATGTTACTTTTGGAAATGGACTCAGAATTATTTAATGTATTACATCTGCATACTATCCGGAGTAAACTTTAGCTATTTTAAGATCTAATTCCCAGAACTCCCCTACAACTCATAGCTGATAATTTAAGAAAACCCAACACAGGAGAGAAGAATTTGTTTTTCCTAACCTTTAATTACAATGCAGAAAAAAGGAGGGCCCTGGTTAAAGCCAACTGTTTCCTCAGAAAGCCGATAAGCCAGAAGAGACAGGATATGAAAAAAGAGAGACAACAGAAAAGACCAGTGAAGATCAGCAGGTGATATAGAGCAGTGCTACTGATGGGATCATAACAATGTCACCATAGCTCTGCAATAAATGTTGGTGAATGTAGGGTGGATGGCAAACTACAGATACCTGCAGAGTATAGTCTGAGGACACTGGCCATTTCCTCTGCATAGATGGGTGACAGGAACCAGGGCTGCTACCTGTGCTCCATCCTGTAACCACCAAAAGCATCTGTGTCTCTTTAAAAAAGGACAGCCCGAGGAGTTCATCACCCATCTTAACACGCTAGTGTAAAAAGACTGTATAAAAGGTTTGTACACCTATGGTGGAACAGGGCTATAGACTCTGCAGAAATCATCTGACAACCTGCTCCCCAGCCTCTTCATGGGAAGAGCACACTGAGAAGCATAAGGAAGTGAGGATGAGGTAAACTGTTGTTTTGGATTCTAAGTCATCTGACACTACAACTCAAAAACAAATGTTTCAAATTAAAGCGTCTGGATGTTTTCCTTAAGAACAACTCTGAGAGAAGATCTAACACCTTCCCCATGTTAAAGATACAGGGACAGGAATGGGGACTGTCACAAAGGTTTCATCCGCACAGCAAACAGAACCAGCATAAGAAATCCACACTGAATAAATGAAAAGTACCAAATCAAGGCCTTTGTATTTTTGTCAGAATATATTTGATTACAATCTACCTCCCGAACGGCTTCCAGTGGTGATAAAATGACTATTTTTCTTAATGCTTTCCAACTTTCACCGTAGCAAGGAGCTGCATCCCCCAGGTTTAAGCTGAGTACAGACATTTTGATAATTCTTGTACGTGATGTTTCAAGTGTTCACTGAAATCCTCTAATTGAAATTTTTCTTTTTAAAGAGCCAGGCATAACACATAGTGGCCTGCAGTGAACTTGTAAGTAACTAACCTCCCCTATATTTTTGCCTCGCACCACCACCAAATTGGGGCTTATCCAATAAATATCTGCTCAGCCACTTTTCTGACTTGAAATCCAGGGCTTTATTCTTACTCCTATTTATCCAATTTCATCTAGTTGGGTTTGGTCTGGCATTAGTTCTGACTAGACCAGACCAATCTAGTCCCTGAGAGAAGTCATTTCTCAACACTAATTCTCTTTTGGACTAACTCATTCTGAATTGAAAAATAGTTTAGGACATGAAAAAAACAATGCAGGCCTTTCCAGTCTACTAAAAAATCAAACTTTTTTGTCTGTTGGAACAGATGGAAGAGTGAGTTAGCTGCTGAGCCTATTTTAAGTTTCTCATACTGATCTGGTTAAGTTGGTTTTTTTAAAAGCCAACGCAATTTCTCACATATGACTAAGGGAATTTAATATTTAAAGATATATTTGTTAAAATAATAATGCATATTATTGAATAATCCCTAACATATTAAGTATTTACTACAAGACACACAGTGTGCTTACCTTTTTAATGCATTACCTCAGATACTCATCACATCCATCCCGTGAGGGAGACAATGTTACCATATATATTTTACCCATGAGAAAACAAAGCCTTAGAGAAGTTATGTAACAACTTGACAATATGCAAAGTTTTGTTGGTTTTCATTAAGAAAAATGCTTCCAACATCTTTGTGATCATTTCATAAAATAAGGGGTAAATTACCTCCATATTTAAATTGGAATTGGAGAAGACTATTTTCTGATGACTTCAAAAGCATCTGCTTCAGGTAATGTTTCCTGATTTTATTACACTATCACAATTATATTATGGCCACTGCAAAAGTTGAACAATGCATTAAAATGAATAATTTCTTAAAAATGCACAAGACCTAAATAGATGCCTAGTATTTTGATTACTATGCATTAGGATAATCTAAAATAAAGGCACCCCTTTAATAAGAAAATTACAAGTAAATTCCTTTCTGTTAGGAATTCACTTCATTCAGGTTCAAACCTCATTTTGATTCTTTGTTCAATCAAAAGACGGAATTCACTTCATTCTGGTTCAAACCTCATTCTGATTCTTTGTTCAATCAAAATTGAACCATTAATTACTCATCTGGTTTGTAAAGCAACTTCACTATTGGTATGCTGCCAAATTTTGTAAGATAGCTGTTTAAAACTATTACTTTTCTTTAGGTTTTCATACACAAACACACACACACACACACACACACACACACACACACACAAACACGAGAGACAGAGTCTTACTCTGTTGCCCAAGCTGGAGTGCAGTGGTACAATCATGGCTCACTGCAGCCTTGACCTCCTGGGCTCAAGTGATCCTCCTACCTCAGTCTCCCCAGTAGCTAGGACTACAGGCACATGCCAGCACACCGGGTTAATTTTTGTATTTTTTTGTAGAGATGGGGTTTTGCCATGTTGCCCAGGCTGGTCTTGAACTTCTGGGCTCAAGTGATCCTTCTGCAGATGTGCTGGGATTACAGGCATGAGCCACTGCCCCCAGCCTAGGTTTTCTTTTAGATAGAACCAAAATGTGGTCCTTTCAAAGTCTGTGTGAATCATGAATCAGAATAAAATGAAAAAGAAAATTTAATACCCTATTCAATAAATGTAACTAAAAAGTATTATCCTGTGTATTTTGAATCTCTGAAATAACTATAGAATCCAAAGAAAAGGTGAAAAATTTAAACAGTACTCAGAGCTTTATCCTAAAGTCAGATAATCAGTAGGAAGCAGAGCTGATAAACTGTACAAGGTCAGTGAAGAGGCTTCCAGTTGGTGTGAAGTCCAGCCTAGCTCTTCAGATGTTACTCAGAGTGGGACACCCATCTGGATGAAGAAAGCCAGTGGCACACCCTGATTCACTTAAAAATATATACTACTTTTATGTGCAAAAGTGCATGAAGAGCGAAATACTACTGATTATTAAGTGGCACACACAGATTTTATTTTCACTTAAGAAGTATTAATGAAAGCCCATGAATGTAACAGAATACATTCCTAAACACCTGGATTTCCTGGAGACTGACTACATCACTGTATTCTCTTGTCTGCTTCCCTGTTCTTACCAGGTCCTCTCGTCTAAGATGAACTTCAACTATAGAGTCAAGCCCAGCAACAGTAAGAATAAGGCTGGGAAGCTAAACAAGAGCCAGAGCATTGTGGGTTTCTTCCTACTTTGGAGATTTGGTGTTTTAAATTAACTTTAAAAAAAACAGGGAACACAACAAAATCTAGAGAAATGCACTGAAAAATCTAGAGAAATGTGTTAGAAATGCACTTTAAAAAGAGGGCTAACTGAAACTAATGAAAAGCAAGGCCGGGGTGCTTGTCTCTTCTAGGGGAGTCAGGAAAGGCTTCACAAAAGTGACTCCAGTTTTAGAACCAGAGGTACAGAGACAAATTCTAAAGTTTCTGCAGAATATAGAAGGCCGCATTTGATCTTCCCACGGGAGGCAGACAGGCAATCCTCCTCCCAGAGCAAGCTACAAGGACGTGCAAATTGTGCACTCATAGGGGCCACACGGTGCACTCATAGGGCCCCGTACTCAGAAGGAAGGGCCTGGCACTTGCTTTAATGCTATGCCTGCGCTAGCGTTACCCTCTTTCTCTGCTGACATCCAGTCAGAGGCCTACTGACTCTTCCTTCTAAATGTTCTGCTAACTGTCCTCTTCTCCACTTAAACTACTTATCGACTCCAACTTAAGCAGCAGCCTCCTAATGGGCCTTGTGTTTACCCTCAAACTATTTTATAAGATGACTGGTCTTTCTAAATGGCATGTCTGATCCTGCATAAAATCATTTCCCTTTGTAATTGATAATCCAATGATGTCAGCATTAGTAAACAATGACTGACTTCAGCAAGGCATAGTGGGTGTATTATTTTGTTGGCTCAACACCTGTACTTCAGGCACGCCATTCCACTTCTTCTGGTAACCCAACCCCACCCTCTACGAGAATGTCCTTCCCATGCAAGCTGGCACCTGAACCTAACTGGGCAAATCAGAGCCTTTCCCTGGGATTTTGTTAGAATGGAGGAGGCTGCAAGATGTCAAAACTCAGAAGCTGTCAGCATCCATGATTCCTGCCAAGTGTGGAAAGCTGTCAATACCCAGACAGTCAGAAATAAGAAATGGAGAGTCCTAGCAGTTTGGGTTCCTGGTTCTAGCTTCCTGAGACCTAGCTGGCATCTCTAATTTTCTGTTTAACTCTGGTTTTTCTGAGACAATAAATTCCTCTTTTTGCTTAAGTTAATAAAGCTAAGTTTCTTGCTGGTACACATAATATGGCAATTCATTATTTGGTTCCCACTTCTCCACCTAACCTATCTCCCCTTGTAGGCTCTCACACACTTTACAATAAAACGCTTAATATTCCACGAATTCAACATGCTATCACACCTCTGCACCTCAGTCTCTGCACCTCTGGTTCCAACACTGGGGTCACCTTTGTGAAGTCTTCACCGACTTCCCTAAAAGAGACAAGCACCCCACCTGGCTTTCCATTAGTCTGTGCCTAAGTGCAAGCTCTTACCGCAAAGTACTGCAACTGCCCATGTGGATGACTGACTTGAGCCTGGCAGAGCAGTTAAGAACTTGGACTCTGGAGCCAAACTGAGCAGCTCCCCACTGAGTGGCTATGACCTCTCTGCCAGTTGGGCAGGCCTCTCCGTAACTCAATTTCTCGTCCATAAAGAGAGAGACAAATAACGCCTACTCTAGAAGATTGTTGTGAACACAGAACCAAAACGTGGACCTTTCAAAGTCCGTATGAATCATAAATCATAATAAAAAAGAAACCTGAATTGAAAAGGTTTACTGTTTTCTCTGGAGCTCGTAATCACAATTACTCTGCACTTCAGAAAAGCCACCCTCAACATTTGTTTCCTAGGAAATGTCAATAAGCAGGTGGAAATAAAATGCTCCGAAGAACAAACCCGTATGAAGAGACCTACTGCCAAATCTGCTAGTGAGTGCCGGCAATCCACCACTTCCAGACTGAGACCTAAGACGGACTGCCACTTACTTCTCAGCTGGCGACAGAATGCACACTTTCCTACCCTAAGCACTTTGAGTCCCCATCGCTACGAAAGAAGTATTTAAGCCACGAACTGAGACCACGATGTCACATGCTGATCAGGACACTCACAGTCATGCGTCACTTAACGATGGAGATCTGTTCTGAGAAATGGAGAAATGTCCCCTTAGGCAATTTCTTCGGGCAGTAGTGCACTGACACAAACCCAGATGACACAGCCTACTGCTCTTAGGTCATGAACCTGTACAGCCTGTCACTGCGCTGAACACTGCAGGTAACCGCAGCATGCTAGTGAGTATCTGCATATCAAACCTTAAAAAAAGGTACAGTAAGAAGACGATATCATAATCTTATGAGACCACGCTGTCCCACATTGACTGGCAACGTCTTTCTGCAGCGCATAATCGTATTTAAAAGTAGATTACAAGAGTCGGAAAAACAAGCGGCGTGATTTGTTGTGGCGGCAACCAGGGAAGGGGCAGGAGAAAGGCAACCGACGAGTGCAAACCACGGAGCCCCAGTCTCGCGACCCCACCTCGCGTCCCGGTCGCCCGCTCAGGGCCCGACGTAAGGGTCCCGGGCGAGGGCTACCGCGGAGAAGCGGGGAGGGGCTTCCCGGCTGGGGCGGATCCCGTCCTCCCTCTCGTCCCGACCCGGCCGCAGCCCTGCCGCGAGCGACGGTACCTGAGGACGGCCCCAGATCCGCGGTGCCCACCTCAGCCCTGGTCACACCCTGCATGACAAAGGGTAGAAGAAAGAGGAGAGCCATGATGCTACCGACGGTCGCTGGTTCCAACCCCGAGCGACTGCGGACCCGGCCCAGCGCGGCCCTCCAGACTCGGCCTTACGTCACTTCCGTCACCGGGGTCAGTGCCGGCAGCGGCAGGAGGCGGGACCAGGGCGTGGGCGGGGCCAAGTCCCGGAAGCCGCAGGAGACGGACTCAGGCGCAGCACCCCGCGGTGAGCACGGCGTCGTACGGTCGGGACCTGGACTTCTGGGTGTGGGAGGAATTTGAGTGCAAAGGTTAAGGTCTTTCAACTTGGCACCCCATTCCGCAATTCTTCTTCCAGTTTTTTTCAGTGTCCTGGGGTTGTGAAAGTTTGCATTAGGCCACAGCCGAGCCACAATCCTTATTTTACTAACTCTTAGACTTCACCTGGGTGTCTTGGAGCCTGACGTTTTTAGAAGAGAATGAGACTTTAAAAGCCATTTCCAGTCCCTGCTTTTTCATTCGAGGAACCTAAGACTTAGCTAGTGAAATGGTTTGTGCAGATTCCCACAGCCCAAATCAAATCGGCTTGACCAAGAACTACTTTGTTCTTGGAGAAAAAAACTATTTGCATTACCTTCTCAGCAATTCAGTGTCAAATCAGTTTATCAGGAAGGCTCTCATGAAGAGGTCTGCTCTCTTACCTCTCTGGGTTTGTCTGTTATTTTGCATCTTTCCCATTCCAGTGCAGCCACGTTGCTAAGTCCTTCAGCACTTGTGCTCAAACATGCGTATGTCTAATGATCTCACCTGTTTCAATTCTCTGAGTATCATGATCTTTTGTAAAAATTTTAAATTGCAACACACCTTCTCCTCCTCCTTACCCCGCCCTACTGTTTTTTTCATGGCACTTTTCACCTTGCTGCACACTATAATATACACCTTGATATTTGTTTTCTTCTCCTTCTAAAATGTAAGCTCCGTAGAGCTGACATCTTTACTTGGCACTCAGTATTTGTTGAGTGAAAGACTGCATGATTACTAGTGTTAAGGAAAATTTTTAAAGAGGGAAAATCCTTATAAAGACACTATATAAACTAGAGGGATTATCAGCCAGATCATTTTACTTGTATTAATAAATCCCTTAGCTCAGTACTTCTCAAACTTCAACGTACATGTGAACCATCTGGGGATCTTGATAAAATGCAGATTTGGATTCGGTAGTTCTAATTCAGGTTGGGTCTTGAGATTTTGTATTTCGGACAAAATGCACAGGGGATGCCAGTGCCCCTTTCAACAGGACCACACTTTGAATCAGAAGAATTTAGCTCAATCTAGACTAAGTTTAGGGAGAATATTTCCTTTGATGTGTTTCTGATGTCCACTATATGAAAGACACCTTCTAGTCGTTGTAAGGATGCCAGGATAAATAACTGATCTTTACTGTTTAGGCGTTTATGGAGCAGGACAAAATATGATATCCAGTTTGTAAACATTTTTGTGGCACTCGTCACAGGCTGGGTTACCCTGGCAGTAAACTCTGAGGTCAAGATTAAGGTATAAGGCATTGATTAGGGAGTGCTCTTGGAATAAACGTCTGTGAAGGGGAGGTGGAGGAAGCAGAGCAGAGGAAGAAGTTGATCTGTGATGCCATCCCAGTAAAGGCTCCCAAGGGGCGCTCTGGAGTTGGGATGGCCTTGGAAAGGTGTCTTGAGTTGGTATGAGGGGCTGGGGCTTCAAGCCCAGCACTGATTAGTCATTGAATACCAACTGTTATGATTTTGGGGCTGGCCATTTCTTTCATGGAGGCATTCCCCAGAGGAAGGCTGACGGTTGAGGGTGTCTACTGGCAGCACTCCTAGCATCAGGAAGTCTTCTGTTCCTGAGAGGGATCTGGGCAAGTTTCACAATCACAGCACCAGTCACCCTATGCATCCTTCTGAAGACTGTGCTTGTTAGTCATTTGGAGACTAAATATATTTATTAATTGGGTGAATATTATCAAGTGATACTGCGTGTGACTGATATGGCCAGGCACTGAGATAAAGACCTGAGCAAGACAGACATGGCCCCTGCCCTCACAGAGCTTACCGTCTACTGAGGGAGATAGCTGTTAAACAAGGAATTACACAAGTACTGAAATCGTGATCATCATTCCCAAGGAGAGCATTGGGAAGAGATTAAAGGAGCATAAACAGGAATTTAACTTAGTCTACATTTTAAGGAAAGTCTTTCTTTTCTTTTTTCTTTCTTTTGAGACAGGGTCTCACTCTGTCGCCTAGGCTGCAGTGCAGAGGCATGATCATAGCTTACTGTAGCCTCAAACTCCTGGGCTCAAATGATCCTCTTGCCCCAGCCTCCCAAATAGCTGAGACTACAGGTGTACACCACCATGCCTGGCTAATTTTTTTTTTTTTTTTTTTGAGACAGGGTCTGGCTGTATCACCTAAGCTGGGGTACAGTGGCACAGTCTCAGCTGCCTGCAACCTCCACCTCCCAGGCCCAAGCCATCCTTCCACCTCAGCCTCCCAAGTAGCTGGGACCACAGGCGTTTTTTTGTGTCTTTTGTAGAGATGGGGTTTCACCATGTTGCCCAGGCTGATCTCAAACTCCTGAGCTCAAGCAATCCGCCCACCTTGGCCTCCCAAAGTTCTGGGATTACAGGAGTGAGCCACCTTGCCTGCCCTTATGCCCGGCTAGTTTTTAAATTTTTTATAGAGCTGGGGTCTTGCTGTGTTGCTTAGGCTGGTCTCAAACTCCTGGGCTCAAATGATTCTCCTGCCTCAGGCTCCCAAAATGCTGGGATTACAGGTGTGAGCCACTGTGTCTGGATTTAGGGAAATTCTGTTTTAAGGAAGTTACCATTATGTTGTGACCTGAAGGATAAGGTAAAATTAGCCTGAATAAAGTTAAAAGATGGGGGTGGCCACCGGCTAATAAGAGAGGTAGGAAGAAGAACAATAAACTGTATTTTTAAATCCCATATAAAAATCTCATACAGCTAACACAGAAACAAATGAGCGGTGCCAGCTTTCCTTGATAAATTTCCAATGCCTAATGGCTGGGGAATATCCAAGTATACGTTGGTCCCCACTAGAGCCTCAGATTAGTTTTTAAAATGAAGAAAACAAATTGGGGAGGAGCGTAGATCATTCCAAAGCCAAGTGTATACTGAAGTGCTGCTGCTCAGGAGCCAGGCTACAATTTGAAGACCATACTCACCTGCGTTTCATGTTAATAGGCCAAATAAAACAATTTAAGAAGCTAGAAATATGATCCAATGAGAACAGAGCCTGTGTGTGCGGAACAAACTGTGCATTTTGGCTCCGAGCACAATGCATTTCCTTCCTCTTTTCTCCAAAGCAGAAATGTCTGCCAGCTTCCCTTTAAAGGAGACAGCGTGAAGGTTTGTTGCTGAAGCATATAGTTCTAAATTCCCCTGATGAGTCTGTAAATTATAGCCAATACTCTTGCCCTCTCACACTCTACCCATGCCTTTACACTGGCCCTTATTTAACTTTGTTTATTCCATAGTACTTATTACTATCTGGAGATTCTACTGAAAATTTAATATATCTATTAAATTTGAATTAAATATGAATATATTGTATGTGTTAAATATATGCATATATATATATATTTCACAAATAATTACTGAAATTGTAGTAATTGTTACCAAGGAGAGCAACACGATTATAGGTGCATAAACAGGGACTTAATCTGAGATTTAAGGAAATGCATCCGTGTGTGTGTGTGTGTGCATACATAAAATATGTGTATACACACATAGAAAATTTTCTTTCAGTAGTCTCCCTCTTCCTCTAAAAAATAAATTTGTTTTCTTCACTGTCAGATCCCGAGCACCTAGCCAAGTGCCTATTACTCCATTAATATTTATGGAATATTGATGATCCTGAATCATCAATAGTATGATTATGATTATAATCCTGAATCATCAGTGTCAGCATTGAGCAGCTGAACCAATGTCTGTGGCCACTTATTAAATAAATACATGATGAAGAAAACAAGCTTGTAAAGAGGTGTGGGACTGAAGCAGGTATAGTTGAATTTATGGCTGGCTAAGCTATAATTGGGTCACTGATAAGAATTTAGAGAGATATTTGGATATCATACTAGTACTCAACAAAGCACTATCCTCTTGCCTTGCACTCAACCCTCTTCTTAGCTCTCATGCTGACATCCGATTGTATCAGACCAACCCCTGGCTTGAAGATGGTTATCCATAGACAGTCAAGTATTCTAGTAGTTGGCTTGTCTTAGAGCACTGCCTAGGGTAGATGTCACATGCTGCGTGGTGACTGTGGCAGATACTACTCATTAGCTGACTGCTAACAGCTCTTCTCAGTCCCCTTCTATCTTGCTGCCTCCCTACTGCAGAGGCTAGACAGGCTCATTACTCACTTTCCCAGCCTTTGTGGCAGCTAAGTGTAGGTATATGATGTAGTTTTGGTCAGCGAAACACAAGCAGAAGTCTGTGAGGTACATATGTGTGTGGTGGGTGTCAGGAGTATAATGGGGGAGAGGATTGGAAAGCATTCTGCGAGAACTTTTCCTTTCTCATAGAAGGGGCAGATGCAATGGGAGAGTTTGCTGGCCTTGGCCCTTTTCCAGTCTTCTTGCCTTGAATGTAGATCCAGTGATGCCTAGATCTGCAGCAGATCTTGGCATTTTGCAACCATGAGGCAACAAGATTGAAGATGAAAAGTCAACAGCTACCAGTGGAAGAAGAGGAAGATAGAAAGCCTGAATCATCGTCAGCGTTGAGTTTCTGAACTAATGTCTATGACCACCTGCCTTTGGCTTATGGGAGAAAAAAACCCCTATTGATTTAAGTCACCATCAGTTCGATTTTCTGTTAATCGTGCAGATTTTTTTTTTTTTTCACTCAATGTCAGGCCAACCTAAATAGATTCGCTTTCAGAGAATTGGAATGTAAACCATGATGGAGAAGAGGATGACCGAGTGGAAGGGAGAAAGGAGAAAAGAAGAAACAACAAACTCAAGTAGAGCATGTAGAAGACTAGAATAGTACGCAAAGAAGATCACTTGTTGAGGGGAGAACAAGAGGCCCAGCAGCCAGAGGCTTAGCAGAACTGCCATGTGCCCCGAATGGTGCTCCCTCACTGTGCTCCCTGGGCACTAGCTCATTGGAGAGGCTTTCCTCTTCTGACGTTCCCACACATCTTCACCAACATCCCTTGTCACTAAAGGTAACCTAAATGTCTCTGTTCCTTGCAACTAAAAGAGCACAACAGGCCAGGTGCGGTGGCTCACGCCTGTAATCCCAGCACTTTGGGAGGCTGAGGTGGGTGGATCACTAGGGCAGGAGTTCGAGACCAGCCTGGCCAACATGGTGAAACCCCGTCTCTACCAAAAATTTAAAAATTAGCTGGTGTAGCGGCGTACGCCTGTGGTCCCAGCTACTTGGGAGGCTGAGGCAGAAGAGTGGCTTGAACTGGGGAGGCGGAGGTTACAGTGAGCTGAGATTGTGCCATTGCACTCCAGCCTGGGTGACAGAGCAAGACTCCATCTTAAAAAAAAAAGAAAAAGAAAACAAAAAAGCACAATGAATTTCATTTCTAGCCATGAAATTTTTAGCCATTTCAGCATCATAAAGGGCAGCTACCCTACTCTTTTAGAAAACATTTCCCAATATCACACTAAACACAAGGCTGAAAAAACTTGCTAAAAAGAACTGAGTAATCTAAAGAAGCATGCAGTTTGTCCTCAGAGCCTCACACTTCCTCTTTCAGTGCGTCTTCCCCTCCAGTCTCCTTACTTCCTTCACCACACACCAAAGCCCAGTGGCTTCTTGCTGCTTCTCAGAAGCCCAGAGTCCTCCTACTTGGAGAATAACAAAAACTTCCCTAGCTCACAAGGCTTCAGCTGAAGGCATCTCTCTATCCTTATCTTTCATCAACATCTAGGTCAATGGTTCTGTATTCCATAGCAGATGCTCTTAGATGGCTCTGGGTAATGATAGATGAACAAATTGAACAAATTAATTTATTGACATCAGTATTTGATAACCATTTTGGGGTGGACACTCCTAGACATTTTGACATTCAAACAGTTCTTAACTAGCAGAACCAATGTGTCCAATGGTGACGCTGGAGGTCTTGACAAGAAAGGATACAATAAGATACTTTGCCCCAGGCAAAAAAGTATTTTGCGTGCCTTTCAAATCATGGTGTGATGGCTCATTTTTCAAAAGGCGGGGCATACCTTATATAATTACCACAAACTAGCAGCTCAGAGCCTAAATTCAGCCAACAGATATGTTTTATTTAGTCAGCAGACAGAATTCCATTTTCATTGGTTCTAGGCAGGGCATATAGTCCTGTTACGTTTTAAGTATCTATATTTAATGTGATTATCTTGAATGCCAATACTAGATTTCTAGAGCAAAACACTTTTTTTTTTTAATTTACAGCAAATAATTTTGTCAGCTCTCTTTTGTCCCAGTTCTTATCTCTGGGGCTATGCAATGAGACCCAGATGTACATTAGGCTGCACATGTCATCCTATATGTAATGGTGTCTACTGTAAGTGAGGACACCCTCCAAAATGAATCTGGGCATTTATATAGGAGAACGGGCCAACTTTCCCCTCCCTCTCTGAGAAATGACGAGAAATCCTTTGCTCCCTGGTATAAGCACATTCTCCTTGGGAACAGAAGGAAAGATTCTGGGAGCTTAGCTTTTGGAATGTAAATAAATTTCCCCACTGGAAAGATGAGACGAGTGTCTCTGGCTTTACATCCCAGGAGATGTCTCCATGGTCCTGGGAGTTTAATTCTTCCTTGAAATGAAAATGCAGATATCTTTGGGGAGGTAAATTTCTCTGGCATTCTCACTAATCACTTCGAAGTTAACATCAGTCTTGTCCTTTTAGCTCAGATTCCAAGATTCAGTAAAATGGGCTCAGAAAACCCTAACTGTTCAGAAACGTAAAAATATTGTCTCTATGGCCCACAATTCCACAGTTGAACCACACGCCTACCATCTCAACTGTCTTACACTCTGCAGCTTGATTTTTGTTACCTTTTTGGTTCTTACTGGTAGGCATTTGTCAATGATGGGATTTAGAACAGGCTACCTGAAAATATGGTACTCGCGCATTTGGAGAAACAGCAGAAGTGAGAAGATGACTCTCTGACTTTTTCCCACACTTCTCCCCTGAAGCAGGTTATAAAAGAAATATTGCGGCCAGGCGCGGTGGCACATGCCTGTTATCCTAGCACTTTGGAAGGCCGAGGTGGGTGGATCACCTGAGGTCAGGAGTTCGAGAGTAGCCTGGCCAACATGGTGAAACCCCGTCTCTACTAAAAATACAAAAATTAGCCAGGTGTGGTGGCACACACCTGTAATCCCAGCTACTCGGGAGGCTGAGAAAGGAGAATCACTTGAACCCGGGAGGTGGAGGTTGCAGTGAGGCGAGATCCTGCCACTGCACTCCAGCCTGTGCGATGGGAGCAAGACTCGATTTCAAAAAAAAAATTCTTGGGCCTTTATCTGAAGGAGGTCATAAGGCCACATTACAGAGTGCCCTTTCTATATCAGGAAGAAAGGAATGTTTTTTTTGTTTTTTTTTTTTTTTAATCTCTGATGACACAGGGACACAGAGAATAGCTTACAAACAGGCTTGCTAAATTCCCCTCAGTTTATGACCATTGCATCACAGCCTTTTGTCCTCCAAGCACACTTCTGCATGGCTGCCCACTCTTCATCAAACCTCAGCATTAAAAAAAACACTTATATTAAATACATTTGTAAGCACTTCTCTTGTTAATCTGTCTTTTGTTATAGGTGCCTTGGCCATGAACCTAACAGTGGGTGAGAAAAGAATCTCTTGTCCCCTACATCATCAAGTTATAACAACCAGTACTTTGGTCAAAGAATGTTTACTTGCTAACATCTAGACCTTTAAAAAGAGAATTGAAATACACTCCATTTGTGTGAATGAAAAATTTATAATATGTCTTTTCGGACAAGAAATCAAACAAAAATGAAAATGTAATTTCTTACTACTCCAAATTACATAGAGGATAATTGTATCTGCATGGGAATGTATCATCTGAGAAATGGGTTCATTTTGTCACAGAAATCCTAGTTGCTGGTTAGGAGTGAGCAAGACAGTCTTCGGTCAGTCAGGCATTTTGTGAGTGAGACTGTGCAGCACCGCGATCAAGCGTGAAGTCTCCGAGGCTGGACTGCCTGCATTCAGGGCTCCCACCACCACTGCTTCATCATGTGATCTAGGGCAAGGGACTTGTCTTCTCTGTGCCTCAGTTTCCTTACTTGTAAAGTGGAGATAGAATAATGTACACAGCATAGGATCTTCGTGAAGGTGAAATGAGATAATTATGAAAAATCTGTAGTCCTCTGCCTGACAAGTAACATTAGCTGTGTTATTAGATGAATGTTAGCTGTGTTATTAGATAAGTGTTAGCTGTGTTATTATTTCCTACATCACCTCCCTGCTCCTCTGTGATTTAAAGAGAGCTTATTCTCTAATAGCAAATGAGAGAAAGAGAGAGGGAGAGATTTGTAAACAAAAAAGGGCATCACAGTTTGATTTCTTTGACTTGTAATGGAAGTTTGGGCCAGCTGTGGCAAGAATGCCACAAGGAGCAGTGAGTTCTACTCAAAGTGGTGGGGAGTGGTTAGGAAATTTTTTAGAGTAGGAGGAGACCTTTGAACTGAATCTTGAAACCACTTTCTACTCTCACTTTGGGCTCCTAGTAACCACCGAATAGTGGTAGAGAAAATAAAATAGTCATTTTTAGAAAGTGTGTATTTTCCTATGGACTAATAAGCAATGACTGTATTTTTGAAAAACGTGTTTACAGCTTTAGATTCCAATAATTGCATGTGACAAATCTAAGCATGTTCAGTTTGTGCTTCTCCTGGCTTTGCCTTTTATTAGGTCCTGCACTGGCCAGCCACAGTTATTGTACCTCTATCCTATTCCGTAGTCATTTGTGGTTAAGTATATCAGCAGTCTGACAGAAGACTGTAAGAGCTTACTTATTAAGATCAAGATAGAATGAGGGCAACACTATTCCTTAGGCCAAAGTAGGGAGGAACAATTTAACTGGGACCTATCTGAGGACATAAGCATATTTTTTAGAAAACTACACCACAAAGGAATAGTTAGGATGGAAACATGGTAAAAATGTGGAGTTCAGGGAAGCAAAATTGTTTACCGTGTTCCCAGCAGCATCCAAGAGAAAGGATACCTTTTCCTGATAATGCACATGTCTAGTCCTTTTGTCAGGGAATGCAGGGGTTAATTAAGAGTATGAGAAGCCTGGCTGGGTGCAGTGGCTCCCAGCACTTTGGGAGGCCAAGGCAGGCGGCTCACTTCAGGCTAGGAGTTTAAGACCAGCCTGAGCAACATAGGGAGACCATGTCTCTGCAAAAAATAAAAAAATTAGCCAGGTACGGTGGCATGCACCTGTAGTCCTACCTACTCTGGAGGCTGAGGTGGGATGATTTTTTGAGGCCAGGAGTTCAAGATTACAGTGAGCCATGACAGCACCACTGCACTCCAGCCTGGCAACAGAGTGAGACCCTATCTCTAAAAAGAAAAAAAAAGTATGGGAAACCAGAGTCACTGGGTTCAAATCCCAGCCCCATCATTTAATAGCTTTAGAACATTGGGTAAGTTATTATATCTCTGTTTGCCTCACTTTCCTCATCTGTAAATTGGGAGTCACAGTAATAGTCACCTCAATAGGGTAGATGTGAGGGTTCAGTGAAGGCATATGAGTTGTTCAGTGCCTGGGACAGAGAACGTGCTGGATAAATCATGGCTTGTATTTCTCTTTGCTCAGCATTGTCTGCTCACATTTTCATTCTGTTTCGTCTGGCCCTGAATCCCGGCACATTTCACACAAAGGCCCACTCCACTTTGACATTCCTGATTTTAACTTTGGTTCCTTCATGGGGCTAAAGCTGAGACTCAGACAGCTGGCGTTCAGCAGAATCACCAGCTAGAGCTCCTCAGAGTGCATAGGACAAGCAAATCTGATAATGGTCACAAAATATTGGGGGACTTCCTAACTGCCGTGAAATGGACAGGAGCCTTACACAGGTGCTGAGCCATATCCCCTGATTTAAACTGGACTGGGAATCTCTTGAAATGACCTTGAATCCTGCTTGCAAATGAGACTCAGGGACATAGAAACAGATATGAAGGATGGCAGAGAGAACAGTCGGCCTCTGGAAGAAAGCCACTGTGGGAGTGAAGTGTGGCAGGGTGACCCATTCTGGGCAGCAGCACCAGGCATTAGTGAGGGCCAGTGGTTCTGGTAAAGTGTGAACTTGAGCTTGGCTTTCCATCGATTGTACTTTTTTTCCCATCTTAAGTGTCTGTGCACTTAGTAAGGACAAGTGTAGATAACATGTCCTATTTGTGGTCTAAAACCTTTCAATGCATTTTGACACTTCCAGTCATTGTGATGATTCCTTAAGTTTTGCTTGCTCAAGGGAGAATTAAACAAACACTATATTTCCCAGACCCCCCTTATATCTTGGGTATGGACAAGTGCCTACATTTCTTCAAACACACATGGCAAGACTTCAGTTGGAAGGGAGTTTGTGCAGCTGCATTCTCGTGGTGCGGGGGTAGTGGCTGAGATCACCACATCCACATTGCATTCATCCTCCTCCATTTAGGCCACTTTCCCCCTGTTTTCACGGGAGACAGCCACACAAGACTCCTCATGCTCTCACAATTTACAGACTAAAAAGATGTGTTAACGGAATATGCTGGATTTTTAGCTGGGAAAGTTGAAATACTAGAGGTGGGGCTGGGGAGAACTGGGCTCTAAAGTTGGCCTTTGAGGCAGGTAGGAAATTTTCCAGAAGGTGGGAAAACAATCTCTGACCAAGCAGCATCTCTATCCCAGGGTCCTTATCTGACATACTATCAGGTGGGTGGTAGTGCCGTGGCATGGGCTGGGGGTGGTGGTGAGTGGAGGGATTCTGCTCTCTTGTTTGATACAGTCGTTCAGAAGAAGTCAGGGGCTATCATATATATATGGGGTGGGTGGGAGAGAGAGAGATAAAGATAAGGCAGGGTTTCAGAACCCCTGCCAGGTGGCTGGTTTGCTGGGCAGTGCTCCAGTTCTGGTGAGAAATTAGAGTGCTAATAAAGCTGAGCAGACTAAAGTTCTAAGGATCAGGGACCCTTACCATGGAAATTCCAGAGAGGCTGGGGCTCTGCAAACACAGCAATGCTAGAGTGGGGCAAAGGAGAGACCACACGTAGGGCATCATGTCTATATTCTGAGCCACCCATCCAGCAGGAACAGGGCTTAAAGCCATTAGATGAGACTGCCATTGGGTCAGGTATAAGACTGGTTCAAATGGGTAAACATGCTAGAAGCAGGGATGGCTTTAGGCCTGATTCGCACGGCTCCACTTTTCTGTGCTTGTTTTGTCCCTTCCTCATCTTAAGGCTGACTTCCCCCGTGGTCACAAGGTAAATTGCAGAAGCCACAGAGCCAAGATGCTCCTCCTTCTCACTCAGAGGGAGACAGGACATTTGCTATAAATTTCAAACAGACTATCTCTGACCAGTTTCCTTGGGCAGGGAATTAGGGGCAGTAATGGCTTAGGTCTGGATCACCAATGTGGTCCCGCCTGGAGTGAGGGGTGAGGTCCGCTCCACCCAAACCCCATGACTGCTATGCAGTTGGGGAGGGCTGGAATGGATGTTTTAAGAGACAACCCTATGTTCAAGAGGAATCTTCAAACTCTCCTAGGCTTGGTCAGAAATCACTAGCAGCATAGTCCATTAAATCACCAACTACACTTTTGAAACGTTGCACATGATGGTATAAGTCGGGATTCTCCAGAGAAACAGAGCCAATAGGATGTGTATCTGCAGAGAGAAAGATTTATTTTAAGGAACTGGCCTACATGATTATGGAGGCTGGTAAGTCCAAAAGCTGTAGAATGGGCCACCAGGCAGAGACCAGAGAGCAGCTGATGTTGCAGTTCGAGTCTCAAGGCTGTCTGCTGGCAGAATTTCTTCTGTCATATTTCAGTTTTAGGGCACTTGCTTCTGAGTGGGGCACCTGTCTCTGACAAGGAGGTAAGGACTCTCACAGTACCAAGTTCCAAGAGACAGGCCTGGTAGCACAAAAGAAGGTCTGACTACCTAGCCACATGGTTGAACTTGCTCCCGACTGCCTCTGAGTGGCAAAACTTCCAGAAAAAGGCACAGTAGTTGGAATCTGCTGCAGTAAGAAAAAAAATGGTGTCCAGTATAGTTTTCATATACACTCTATGCTTGGTGCCTTAGGAAGATAGGGCATCTGAGATAGAAGTTAGGGAGGTGAATTGAGCCCCGAACTTGCCTTGCAGGACACGAGCACTGTTTCTGACTCGGTGAGGGCAAAGAGAAAGCCCCCCCATTCCTGAAGCTATGCCCAACCTCATGAGAAACAGATTCTTTATCTTTCACTGTTGCCTTAAAATTATCAGCTACTGAGTAGTTTTGTTATTAAATGGTTACTGTGATGATGATTATATTAAATTTCAGTTATTTTTATGTTTCTTTTAGGAAAAGGGAATGAAATTACAGAAACAATACTCTTTTAGACAGTAGAAATTGATCCAATTTTCCCTGTCAAAAATAAAATTGAGACGTTTTGAATTAGAACTTAGCGGTTTAGATAGCTGTAGCAATGAGCTTCCTTTTTAGAAGGTGTTAAGTTCTAGTCATTGCCTCATTATCACTTCAAAAGATTTGCTTTTTCAGCTCTGTGGTTAGAAGTGTGTTAATGTCTTAGCAGTGAAGATGAGTTAGGGATTTTGTGGTTTTTTTAGCTAGAACACTCACGGTGAACATTGCCTTTAGTTCAAATTCATGTGAGTGGACTCTTCTCTAAGTGGAGGATTTTGGAACATGAAATGGACTGGACATACAATCCATTTTTAAGAGTCAAAGATTTTGATTTAAAAATCAGTAAATCTGGTCCAGTTTGTAGGTTATGAAATGGGATAGACTAACACATCTAAAGGTGTTTTAAGAGTCTAGGCTTTCCTTGTCCACGATGATGACCACTAGCTACATGTGTCTTCTGAGCACTTGAGATGTGGCTAGCCCTCACGGTGTTGAACTGTAAGTGTTAAATACATACTGGCTCTGGAAGATGTATGTACAAAAGAGGAAAGTAAAACATTTCATTAATGTTTAAAAAATATTGATTATACATTGAATGATCATAATTTGAATATATTGAGTTAAATAAAATATATGACCAAAATAATTTTCACCTATTTCTTTATGCCTTTTATACTTATTTAAAGGGGCTAATAGAAAATGTAAAATGATATATATGTGATTTGCATTAAAATCTGCTGGACTAGCACATGATGTCCTTCATGTTTGTCGTTTTGTCCTCATATCTGTGGTCACTGTGTTGGCCTTGGGCGCTTCTGCTTGGTCACTGCAACAGCCTGCCATCTGATCCTCGTTCATTCTCAGCTCAGCTCCATTGTCTGTTCTTTTTGGCCAAGTCTTCCTCAGTTGGCAGGTCTTTGCAGTGCCTCACACTGACAGTGACTGCACCGGGAAGTGCTAGGTTCCAGGTCCTCCGTCTGGCCCTCCTTTGCACCACTATGAGGCTTTTAAATTGTAAATTGTTTTAGTCCAAAATTGAAATTTGTTGGAAGGATGCGGGGGCAGAGATAAGTGGAATCTTACTGTATGCACTTTTATGTGTCTAGATTCTTTTGCTAAACATCCATGCTTTTTAAAAGTATTTTTGATGTTGTTTTTAATTCATTCGCATTTCAATTTATATCAGGGACTCCAAAGGTTGGGCCTTGGGAAAGGAAGCAGGAACTAGAGCACCATGGGCTATGGAGCGATGGTTTTGTTGTTTTTCTGTTGCCATGTCTGCGATTAAAGAAGCCACTGTACAGCTTCTGATTTTTACCCATGAATCAGTTTCTGCTACATGTAGAGAGTGACACTTGTCACAGCCTGATTTTATTTTATTTTATTTTATTATCTCACTCTGTTGCCCAGGCTGGCGTGCAGTGGTGCAATCTCGGCTCACTTCAACCTCCACCTCCTGGGTTCAAGCGATCCTCCACCACTGCTTCCCTAGTAGCTGGAACTACAGGCATGTGCCACCACACCCAGCTAATTTTTCTATTTTTTGTAGAGCTGGGGTTTCATCATATTGCCTGGGCTGGTCTCAAACCCTGAGATCAAGCCATCCGCCTGCCTTGGCCTCCCAAAGTGCTGGGATTACAGGCGTGAGCCACCATGCTGGGCAAAAGGTTTGGAGACAGCCTGATTTTAAATCAAAGGCATCCAGCTGGGGAGCCCTGGTCTAGGAACTGTATCTAATTTTTCTGTTAATCTTTCACACTGCAGCTGACCTGAGCCTATGGGCTAGCTCTCAATACTGACTTCTGATGTAAAATAGTAACAGGAACTCATCATTGTGTGCTCTACAATGTAGGGAGAACTTTTAAACAACCATTGCATTATTGGATTCCCACAACTGTAAGCAGTAGGCAGCACACCAGTGTTATTTATTATCATTTTGTAGATGTGGTCACAGAGAGGCAGATCAACTACCTGATCTTCCCAAAGTCCCAAGCCAGGTGACTCAGTTGGCCTGTCCTGCAGGCAGGACTCGGCCAGGTCTCTGAGTCTCCTTCTACTGGTGCACATTTCCTGGTAGTATTTTCCTCAGGGAAATCCCTTTGGCTCTGACTACTGAAAAGAAAGCTTGTCTTCTAAAGTTGCCAAATAATCTGGTCTGCTTTCAATTGAAGATACTTTGAATCGTGGGAAGAGGAAAGGGGAGAGCTGTGCTGAAAAGATGAGTCATTGCTTCAAGATTGAGGAAGCAAGGATTTATATCTTGGGGACTTTTCAGGAGAAGGATCAGTGTTTATTGATGGTAAAAACAAGGAAGTGGAGGAAGGGAAGAAAGCACACCCAAGTATTTATTTTCCTTTCTCTCTTTGAATGCACATTCTTCTTATTATATTTTCTATTTGCCATATCTCTTACTCATTTTAACACATTTTTGTTAAAAATACCCATTGGTTAAAAATTATTTTTTATTTCTTAACATTGCAATTTGCTTTCTATACCATGTCCTTAATTGACTACCTCTGTATAAGTAGCTGGTACACGTGTATTTTTCTCAGGAATCCTTTCTTTCTTATATTCAGATGTGGCTTTAATTGGACAAACCCCACTGAGGTTCATCACTCTTCCTTTTCTGCTTGACTGTCCTCTTTCTCTTCCAGCCATCCATCCACCTGCAAGAAAGGGCTATAAAAGGCGTCCTTACTTCCTTGAGAGGAAGGAAATGGCAGTGAGTTTTTTCACCAGTAGAAACATGTAGATGAGTCATATTTATAGCCTTTTTTTTTTTTTTTTTTTTTTTGTCGCCCACGTTCGAGTGCAGTGGCGCACTCTCTGTAGCCTAATTCTTTAATGCATACACCTGTTTAGTAGGCATTTCTTTGCCAACCTTTCAATGCTTTTATGGGTATTTAGTATGATCTGTGAGAATCTGGAGGACTGGTTAGTATATTAAGTCCTGAACTTTTTAAAAGAAACTTGGTTGCTTGTTCTGTTGGTATGAATTAAGTTCTCAACCAAGAAAATAGATTAATTAATTGGGCAATGTTAGTTGTGGGCATAGTTTTAGGAAGACTTCTAGGATCTTTAAAATATCCACTTCTGCCTCTTTCTGGGATGAGAACTATAATACTTTTTCTTAAAATCACTTTGAGCGAATTATAATATACATACAGAAAAGTGCACATACGTGAATGTAATTATTCATTTTCAAAAACTGAGTATATCTAAATAACCAGCAGCCCCCAGTCCTCCTTATACTCCTTGCTATTCTTTTCTCTTTAGCCTACAGGGAACCTTTGTCCTCACTTCTAATAGCAGAGCTTAGTTTTTCCTGTTTTGTACCTTATATAAGTGGAATCTTACTTTATGTAGTCTGGTGTCTAGATTCTTTTGCTAAACATCAATTTTATTTATTTATTTATTTATTTATTTATTTATTTATTTATTATTTTTGAGTCAGAGTCTCGCTCTTTCACCCAGGCGGGACTGCAGTGGCGCCATCTCGGCTCACTGCAAGCTCCGCCTCCCTGGTTCAGGCCATTCTCCTGCCTCAGCCTCCTGAGTAGCTGGGACTACAGGCGCCCACCACCGCGCCCAGCTAATTTTTTGTATTTTTAGTAGAGATGGGGTTTCATCGTGTTAGCCAGGATGGTCTCGATCTCCTGACCTCATGATCCTCCCGCCTCGGCCTCCCAAAGTGCTGGGATTACTGGTGTGAGCCACCGCGCCCGGCCAACATCAATTTTTTTAAAGTATTTTTTAATACTGTTTTCGATTTATTCTCATGTGGAAAGCCTAGAACCTACAGGGAAGTGTGAGAAAAAACCTGAAAACCAGTAAGCATAATCTCCTCACCTATAGAGACCTACTATTATAATTTTTGGCTATTTTTTTCGAATACTTTTTATATGAAATGTTTAAAAATTTTACAAAGCTAAGTGTGCTGTGTATTTAACTTTGAATTCTGTCTTATTTTGGCTTAATATTGTATTTTAGCATTTATTTTTTAAAAAATTATTCCTACTGTTACTATTTTTAGTGTCACCCAGACTGGAGTGCAGTGGTGCAATCACGGCTCACTGCAGCCTTGAACTCCTGTGCTCAACCAATCCTCTGCCTCAGCCTCCCAAGTACCTGGGACTACAGACGTATACCCCCATGTCCAGTTGAATTTCAAAAATCTTTTTAGAGATGAAGTCTCCCTATTTTGTGCAGGCTGGTCTTGAACTCCTGGGCTCAAATGATCCTCCTGCCTCAGCCTCCTGAGTAGTTGGGATTACAGACATGAGCCACCATACTTAACTCAGCATTTTATTTTTCATTAAAGACTTCATAAACATTTTAAAAGGCTGAATATTGTCATTTTATAAATGAACCATCGTGTACTTACCTATTCCCTTTAGGGTGAACATTTAGATGATTTCCAAATTGTTGCCAAGCAAGTAGTGCAGTGGTTGACATTTTAATACAGAAATATTTTGTTTGCTTCCCTCTTTCCCTCCCCCACTTTCTTCCTTCACTTTTTCTTTTTCTTTCTCTATTTTCTATCTTCCTTCCTTACTGTAAATACTTTTCATGTGCCAGTTACTGTTATAGGTACTTGGGAGAAAGCAGTGAGTAAACCAAAGTACTTGCCCTCATTTGCTTTTCATGATTCTAACTTACTTCTTTTTTTTTTTTTTTTTTTGAGATGGAGTCTCGCTCAGTCTCCCAGGCTGGAGTGCAGTGGCGCGATCTCAGCTCACTGCAAGCTCCGCCTCCTGGGTTCATGCCATTCTCCTGCCTCAGCCTCCCGAGTAGCTGGGACTACAGGCGCCCGCCACCACGCTTGGCTAATTTTTTTTTGTATTTTTAGTAGAGACAGGGTTTCACCATATTAGCCAGGATGGTCTTGATCTCCTGATCTTGTTATCCACCTGCCTCAGCCTCCTAAAGTGCTGGGATTACAGGCGTGAGCCACTGCGCCCGGCCACTTCTTTCTAAAATCAGATTTATTGAGGTATTATTTATATTTGCATGCAGTCAAAAGCATCACTTTCAACATACATTTTATGACATTGACAACCTATACAGTCATCTAAGTACAACCACAATCAAGTTAATTCACAAGAAGTTCCCTTAGGTCCTTTTGCAGTCACCTACCTCCACCCACCACCAGCCCCTAGTAAACTCTGATCTATTTTCCATCTGTACAGGTTAGCCTTTTCCTGAATGCCATAGAAATGGAATCATTCAGGACTTAGCCTTTTGTCTCCGTCCCCTTCTCTTGGGATACTGCTTTTGAGATGCATCCGTGTTGTTGCGTGCATCAACACTTAGTTCTTTTTTATTCTAGAGCAGGCTTCCATTTTATGGATGTACAACATTTTTAAAAGATTGATCTGTTCACCAGTTGGTGGTCATTTGGGTTGTTTCCAGTTGTTGGTGATTATGAATAAAGCTGCCGTAAACATTCACTTTTAGACTTTTCTGTATGTGGACATAGGTTTTAGTTTATTTGGGCCAAATACCTAGGGGTGGGACTGCTGGGTCATGTGCCAAGAATTTGTTTAACTTTATAAGAAACTGCCAAACTATTTTCCAAAGCAGCTGAACCATTTTGAATTCCTGCCAGCAATAAATGAGAATTCCACTTGCTCTGTGCCCTTGCAGTAAAATATTTTCAGGTTTTTAAAAGTTTTACTTTTTTCTAATAGGTATATGAGCTTATATTTTATTGGAAAGCGTCTGTCCTTTTCCCAACTTAATCAGTGTTGATATATTTCAATCTCTCACACTTCCTTATAGATTAACAGAGACTGGATCAGTCCCTCAAATTCTGATGATTAGAAGAGGCCTTTTGGAATTCCTGGGTGGCAATTCTAACTGTGGGTTCTTTGGAGTTCAGGCAGACCTTTGGGGTTGACAAGTATTAGGAGTGTGCTGTATATCAGGAGGGTATGTTTGTGCACTGGGGTGGGGAAGTGGGTGAGGGAAGTCTCTCATTGGTATGTTTCTTTTAAGAGCTGAAGAACCTGGGAAATTCCCAAGAAAGCTTTGTTCCCAGATGACTAAGCAAGATGGGTTGCTGGTGAGCTTAAACTAGGAGACAGCCTGGGGCGGTACTCAGGAATCCAGTCCTGAAATAACAGGGGCCTGAACTAGATTGTAATATTGGTAAAGGCTGGGTGTGATAAAATAAAAAAATGTATAAAGAGGGTGGAAATGATAAAAGGATTATCAAAATTAGTAGCTGAATATTATTGACATGAGGGTAAATAAGGAGTTGACATGCTTGAAGTTTCACATTTAGAAAATAAAGAGAAGGATCCCAATAGCACAGTGAAACAACATTTTTCAAGTCCCTGTCTTGCTAAATCCAATGGTCATGCACTTCCCCAGCTGCATTTTACTTGACCTATCAGCATCTTGACATAGGCTAACTGACGCGCAAGAAGGTCCCGTCTTTCCTCTCTGAATCTTAGAGTACTGTTCTACTTCCTCTTGATTCCTTTGTTTTACTGGCTGCTCTTTCTCATTCTCCTTTGCTGGTTCCTCCTCATCTTCCCCACCTCCAAATATTTAAATCTCTAGCCCAAACCTTTTTATCAGACCCCAGACTTGCATATCTACCTAGCTACTCAACACTTCCCCTTGAGTGTCTAATAAACATCTCAAACTTCAACATATCCACGACCAAACTCTCGATCTCCATAACCCCAAGCCTGCTTCTTTCAGTCTTCCTCTCTTCTTCCAAATGCTCAGGCGCAAAACCTTGAGATCACCTTTGATGTCCCTCTTTCTTTTATGCCCCACATTATCTCCATCAGCGTATGTTTCTGGCTTCACCTCCAAAATATGCCTGGAATCTGACCATTTCTTTCCGATTCTACTGCACCGTCGTGAACCAAAATCATTACCTCCTAATTGGATTCTTGCTGAAACTCTGTTTTTGCTCTTGTCCTCTTAGATCCATCCTAATGGCAGGAGCCAGAGTAATTTAAAAGAAAAAACACTCTAAGCTTGTCATTCTGCTGTTCAGAATCCTTCAATGGTTTCTTATCTTATTCAGAGTTAAAGTCCTTACAATAGTCAATGGCTAAAGGATTCTACAACAATTGATTTCTTGCTACTGCTGTAACCCAGGACTGGCTACATAATTTGCATTTCCTAGTACCAAATGAAATGTGGGGCTTCTTATGAAAAATATTATGAAGCAATTCAAGGTGCTGATGACAGAGCATTAAACAAAGTGCAGTGCCCTTCTACGCCCATGGCCTTCTGTGACTGCACATCTGCACAGCTAGCCCTGCTCACACCTTGTCTTGTGCCACTTTTTCTTTTGCTTTCTCTGCTCCATTTGTAAGGCCTTTTGCAGGTTTCTTGAACATACCAGTCAGGCTCCAACCTCACATTCTGTTTCCTCTACTTGAATTGTTTTACCTAGATATGCGTGCAATTCATTTCCTCGTTTCCATCAGGAGCCTGCTTAAATATCCATTGATAAACAGGGACATTGGGAAGGAGCTGTTTGGGGCATAATAGATAATGTAATGGCATTTAGGCCTATTTGTAGACTCATGGAATTGTACAGGGTAGACCAGAGAGCATTTAAATGTACTTATTTCTAGGATTAAAAAATCTGCCAGCAAAATAAATTAAATGCCTGCGTAAACTTATATACTACCTGTTATGAATTGAGAGCACGGTATTCAAAATAGAAATTCTCAGAAGTTAAGGATATATGGCTCATGCCTGTAATCACAGCACTTTAGGAGGCCAAGGCAGGTATATCACTTGAGCTCAGGAGTTCGAGACCAGCCTGGGCAACATGGCGAAACCCCATCTCTACAAAAAATAGCTGGGCATGGGCATGTAGTTCCAGCTATTTGGAAGGCTGAGGTGAGAGGATCACTTGAGCTCAGGAGGCAGAGGCTGCAGCAGTGAGCTGAGATCGCGCCACTGCACTCTAGCCTAGGCAACAGAGCGAGACCTCAAAAGAAAAAAAAAAGAGAGAGGAAGAAATTAAGGATACATGATGCATACATGGAGGAGTAGTGTAGGATGTGTCAAACAGCACCAGTCGTAAAGTCTTATAGGTAGGCAATGTTCTAATTCTAACATACTCATTTTGGGGAAGTGTTTTTTTTTTGTTTTTTTGTTTTTTTGTTTTTTTAAAGCAATAGGTAAAATAAATAAAAGAATATGTATAGAAAAGAGCAAAGGCCTTCAAGCCTCTTCTTTTGGAAATATCCATAGCTATAGGGAAAGACAATTTGCTAAAAAAAAAAAAAAAAAAAAAAAATAGAGCTTTAATTCTGGAGTCAGACAGCCATGGTTTTGAATTTTGGCTTATTCATTTATCAGCCATGAAACTGATTCTCTATGCCTTATTTTCCTCACTTATAAAAGGTGGATAATAATAATAATTTTTCCATAGGATTTTGGGAAGAATGAATGAGCTAACCCATGTAATGCAGTATAGCAGCTTGCACGTAAATAAATGGTATTCCATATTTTGATAACTTACAGGAAGAGATATTCCATACCATAAAACACATCAAGCTGCATTTAAAAAATTGTCCCTTTTTCCATAGTCCTAACTTTGAATGTAACATTTTTAGTTGTTGCTTTATAAAGACATGGATGTTTATGCTGTAATTGTTTGTGGTTTGGTTGAGGGGAAGTTACACCATGTACTTTATTTTATGCTGACCTTACAAGAAAGTTTCTCTGTTGTTCCAAGGAACACTTTTTTTTTTCTTTTTTGAGACAGAGTTGCCTTCTCTTGCCCAGGCTGGAGTGCAGTGGTGCAATCATAGCTTGCTGCAGGCTCAAATTTCTGGGCTCAAGCAGTCCTCCTGCTTCAGCCTCTTGAGTAACTATAGGCATGCATCACCGTGCCTGGCTAGCAATCCTCCTGCCTCAGCCTCTTGAGTAACTGCTTCTACAGGCATGCATCACCATGCCTGGCTAATTAAAAAAAAAAAAAAAAAAAAAAAATTTGGTGGAGAGTGGATCTCACTTTGTTGCCCAGGCTGGTCTTGAATCCCTAGCCTCAAATGATACTCCCATCTCAGCCTCCCAAAATGTTGGGATTACAGGGATGAGCCACTGAGCCCAGCTGGAGCACACATTTTTTTTTTAATTGAGACAGAGTCTTACTCTGCCACCCAGGCTGGAGTGCAATGGCGTGATCTCCGCTCAGTGCAACCTCCGCCTCCCAGGTTCAAGCCATTCTCCTGCTTCAGCCTCCCGAATAGCTGGGATTACAGGCACGTTCCCCCACGCCCAGCTAATTTTTGTATTTTTAGTAGAGGTGGGGTTTCACCATGTTGACCATCTTAACTCCTGACCTCAGGTGATCCGCTCGCCTCGGGCTCCCAAAATGCTGGGACTACAGGCGTGAGCCACCGTGCCGGGCCAACACAACATTTTCGAATAATGTAAAGTATGGTTTAAAACACAGATTTCTGGGTATTGAGAAAAACTGGCAAGTTTCTGAATTGTTGTTCAGCTGTACTTTTTGTTTTGAATAGAAATGCTTCAGATTGGCAGCCTTTTCTTATTATAGAGACTAGAATATGCAACATGACTTATTTCCTTCACTTTGTCTCTAAAGTGAACCCTTTAATCCTTATACTGGATGTTTCTTTATCAAAAACTGGATAATGGCTTTATTCTCTATTATTTTATACAAGGATATATTTAGGGATAACTTTTCAGAAACATCAGCCATAGTTATCAAGAAAGAGAGGCGACAAAGGCTCTTATTCAAGTTCCATTAACTTTGACATTCCAGAAGATATGAACTTTAGATTTTGGAAAGATGCCCCAAATAAATGTTCTATCTGCCACTGAAAAAGTCTTTACTATTGACTCATTATCCCTAGGACATGAGTTGCTTTTCTGGTTATGATTTTTCAAAACCAGAAAAGAATGTTCATTAACCTAGTCTTTTTCTTAGTACTCCTGTACTGCCTATTAGAAATGGCTGATCAGGATGTGGGACACACATTGCGTTATATTCACTTTTAGTGCTCATTGCTAACTGGCAATGAAAGAGTTCTGTATCTAGCCAGAGATGGCAATGTGGGACTGTGCTTATTTGTACAGTGTCTGTGGTACATTAGTCAAATATTTGAGGGTTTATATAGAGAATTATGTTGGCTTCCTGGAAGTTCTTTTTGCTTGTAGATTATCCTGACTGGCTGTGACAATTGCTATTGCTCTGTGTTTGCTAGAATTTACCAGCTCATTGGATCCCACAAGGGAGCAAAATAGAAAAAAAAAATAAATAAATAAAGCAAAATGGAATGTACCAGCTCTGTGCTGGGAATACTTGTGTGTTGAAATGAGCACATACCAGAATCAACTTTGCCTTGGTTCACAGTCCAGATGAGGAGTCACCACTGGCCATATTAGAGATAAGATTCAGATGAGAGCTCTGCCTTTTTATTTTTTTTTGTCATGTGCTTCTAAGGAAATCATAAAGCTTTAAGCATAGGGATTGTGATCAAAAAATATAATTAGAACAAGGACCAAAGAAATACAAAAACTTAAATATAATTACCATTCTCATCCCTATTTCACAGATACTGGTGCTCCATTCATTCTTCATTTCTCCCTTAGAAAAATACTTGTTTAGCTTTACCCTAAATCTCAATACTTCTTGCCCCAAATTCTCCCATCCTATGCACAGATTCAGGGCTTTGAGGATTCTACCCAATTCATGAGGGCAGAATTCCTAATATTTTTCTTGCTACTTTCAGATTCTTGAATATTAAAATTCTTGCCACTTTTTCTAAGGCTTCCTCAAGTCTTACTTCTAAGGTAATTCCCAGAGGGTCTCATTTCCTTTGAAATTTGAAAATTGGAATTTCTTTATTATTCCTTCCAAATGGAAGTGAAAGAGACAATTGTATCCGCCTATGAAAGGCTTTACAGTTTCCCTGTTAAAACTAATATATATATAGTTTAACTAATTAGAAAATCCTCTCTCTTTGTTCAACTGTAGCTCCAGCTTTATTATTTCCCTAATGTATACTAAAGAGTCACTTCACAGTCACCTTTCTCAGAGGGTGGATCTACAGAAAACACAGTCATGACAAACTCTAAGTTTAAAATGTATATTTAAGCAATTATGTTTTAAGCAGTAAGATTTGGAAATAGAGAAATACATGCTATCACTATACTGGCCCATTTTACCATTAATACCATAAAAGCAGAGACAGTACTATATATTTTACTTATTTATTACTATCTCTCCCTATAATTTTGTGTGTTTTTATTAATTTATGTATGCTTAGCACCTAGAATAGTACTTGGTATATAAAAGACACTGAAATCTTTGTTCAATGAGTTAATTAGTGTCTTTGTCTTCCGTTGTAGCTCCTGTAACTATTAAGGGTCCTACCATATGATATTGTGTTTAAAAGATGGGTTTGAATGAGAGATAGGAGTTTCAAACAAGAAAATCTTATATTTTAGCTATTACTCCCTGAAAGGTATAATTATATGGTGGTTATGTCTTATCTTCTGTATTAGAATTCTGAGTAGGAAAAATAAGTAATCTGTACTTATATTTCATACAAATATAACATTTTGTTACAAAAATAAATTGATACAAGGGTTGGAGGTTCTGGATCCCAGTCGCACCTCTCTCCTTGATTATGTCTGGGTCCATGAGCACATTTATGTTTACCTTTCTGGATATAGTCCTATTAACAGCATCACCAGGTTGGGCTAGATGCTCCCATTATCTCTACTCTTCCTGTTCCCATTGCACCCTGGTTACCTATCGATTTCTCCCCACTTACGGCATTATATTGAACACATCTGCCTATGTGTGTTTCCCTACTTGATTTGAGAAACTTGGACTCTACCTCACTAAAAAATAATGGCTACTATTTTTGAGTACTATCAAGTGTTATATTCTGCCTATTGTGTGTTACTTAGAACACCATTAAATAAGTGTATCTAAGTCTATTTTGAAGAAGTGAAAATTTAAGACTTTGAGAACTTAAACAACATGCACCAGGTCTGTAAACGTATGAGATTCCAATGTCTACTCTAACCCCAAAGTCTCTGCTCTTAGCCCTCTACACTATATCCTACTTCTTATCTACAGGATGATCATCATGTCCTGAACACCTACTAAGTGCCAAATATTTATATCTTGATTATAATCCTGAAAATAACCTCGCACAGTAGACATGATTATTCTCAGCTTGCATCCTATAGGCCAGGTAACCGATGCGTAAAGATGACAAGTAATCTCCTTCCCAGCCATACAACAATACCTGTGGGGCAGTCTGGTACTTCTTATTGCAAATTATCTCAAAGCTAGTTGATATTTATGCTTTCCTTCACCTCCTACACATTCATGTTCCCTTTACCTTTAGCCAGCACCTTAGCTACTTGGGATTCTTTATATGACTAAATGCTTTTTTTACTTGATCGTTTTTCTTATTTTTCTTTCTTTCTTTTTTTTTTTTTTTTTTTTTTTTTTTTTTTTTGAGACAAAGTCTTGCTCTGTCTCCCAGGCTGGAGGGCATTGGCACGATCTCGGCTCACGGCAACCTCTGCCTCCCAGGTTCAAGCGATTCTCTTGCCTCAGCCTCCCGAGTAGCTGGCATTGCAGGTGTGCACCACCACGCCTGCTAATTTTTGTGTTTTTAGTAGAGATGAGGTTTTGCCACGTTGGCCAAGCTGGTCTCGAACTCCTGACCTCAAGTGATCCACCTGGCTCGGCCTCCTAAAGTGCTAGGATTACAGGCATGAGCCACCATGCCCGGCCCTTGATTGTTTTCAAACCTTCATTCCTGAAGTGTCTGAGCCCTTGGTGGGCCTACCTCGGTTGGGTTGCTCCATTCTACAAAATGCATCACTCAATACAAAAGTCTTGACATACGTTCCCTGCCCCCAAACAGATTGAGACAGGAAGAATAAAAAGAGAAAAGCATGCAAGTTTTATTAATTTTACATTCACATGGGGATGTTCACAAGAGAGGGAAGTCTCAAGAAGCAGCCAAAATAAGATGGTTTTATACCTTTTAGATAAACAACAATAAATTTGTGAAGAAATGACAGGGGGGAAAGGGGATCTGGCTAGGGATAGTAAATTCTAGGGAAGTCACTAGGAGATATTTGGAGTATGTAAAACTAGTGGAAGATAAGGGTTACTTCCAGAAGTTTATTTACCTAGGCCTGTTGCAACACCAAATCTCAGTCTCCGGTGATAAGGAATATTCTTTTACCTAGGTAAGGAGAAGGCAGCCCTCTCAAAAGAATCTTTTTGGCTTGCTACATGCAGGAAAAGACGGGGTGACTAGACTGTTTCTGAAACTGTAATTTTTCCAATGCTTTTTAGCTCAAAATATACCAATTTGTTTTATTTGGGGATGATGTTTCCTTCACTTCTTCACTGTAGAAGCAGAAATTCCAAACACCTCTTTGAGAGTTACTCATTCTCTGGGTGTCTTCCACATATATATGAAATATACATGTTAATAAATGTCTGTTTGTTAATCTGTGTTTTGTAATAGGGGTCTGTTTCAACTACATATTGGGGTTTTATTTTTCCCTACCCATTCATGCACCAATCAATCTAGCATCAAGCTATATAAAACAACAACTGATAAGTTCAGGAGAAGTGCGCATGGCTCATCAAACACCCTGTTATTTTCCCGGGAAGCTAACACATTGCTGTTGGCTGTTGTGTATGCCTGGGAGAACGAATAGAGGCTTACGTCCTAACTTTTGCTTTTCCAAGTATGCTTAAGGAGTGAGTGTGCGTGTGCTTTCTCAGCTTGGAGAGTTCTGATGTGAGGTGAGGTTCATTTATTATGCCCTCAACACTCCTTATCCTGTTTCTCAGGGGACCTTTCTGAATCTCACTTTGCACAGGTCTTCCCCAAAGCTGCCTCCTGGGCTGTCATCTCCTGGTCCCAAGGGGTGGCCTGAGTGGGACTGGGGGAAGAATGATCAGGAAGCAGTTGGTCTGCCTTGCCTGCTGTTACTCTTCTCAGTGACCTGGTTTCAGGGTTGTCCTGATGTGATGTCACAGCCTCTGACAAGTGCCATAGATCCTGGCTGGTGATGATCCAGCAGGGCACATGCGGTGGAGAAATGGCCACCACCAGAAAGCTCTCCACAGCCCATCCCCGCCTGCTGCACCTGTGGTCTCTTCAGCTCCAACCCTGGGATACAGGCTTTTTTTTATCTTGTCTAGGGTTTCTCAAAGTCTTTATGTCCTGATCCATCATCTACTTTCTTTTCGCCATGACACTTCTGGGCTCAGTTTGGGGAGGAATGATGGTATTCAGCATTAGTTCACCATCTGGTGAGGAACTAGAATCTTTTATGCATCTTTATATTCCCTTCCTTAAGATGCTTAAGCTATGTCCTAGAACAGTAGTCCCCTACCTTTTTGGCACCTGGGACCAGTTTTGTGGAAGACAGTTTTTCCACAGATGAGGGCAGGGGATGGCTTCGGAATGAAACTGTTCCACCTCAGATCATCAGGGTGCAGATTTTCATAAGGAGCATGCAACCTAGATCCCTCAGATGTGCAGTTCACAATAGGGTTCATGCATCTAGGAGAACTGAATGCCACCTGCTGATCTAACAGGAGGTGGAGCTCAGGTGGTAATATTCACTGCCGCTCATCTCCTGCTGTGCAGCCTGGTTTCTAACAAGCCGTGGACTGGCCCTGGTCCACGGCGTGGGGGATGGGGGCACCTGTCCTAGAACACTGACCTGGACTGCCTCACAAAGTTTAGTATGAAGGACAAGTCTGTTTCATTGTGAGGAAAAACTATGTTAGAAAAATATAAATATATAATATGCTATACTTGTTAGTATAATTTAATGCATAATAACTGTGAAGTAAATGACCGCTAAATAAACATGACTTTGGATGAGCAGCTGGAGTAGGCTGCACGCCACTGTGACAGCATTATTTCAGTGCTGCAGCAGTTAATTGCTACTTAAAGAGAAGAACAGATTACTAAAGGTTGATTTGAACAAATCCTTTAATACATTTGCTTATTGTTTGGGATTTGTTATTTCAAAAATATTTTAACTTCTCAATTTTGACCCAAACACCATTAATTGTTTGTGAGTGAGCTTTGTAAAACTGAATGCAGAAGTTTTGATTATGAGGCAAAAACTCTCTTGTCCTGTTTTAAGGAAGATCTACATGCCCTTCTTGGTGATATTTTGGGAAGCAAAAGGAGAAGTGCTCTCTGGGAGACGAATTTCACTGCCCTTGTTTTCCCCCTCCTTACAAGATTGGAACAAATTCCCATTTATTTAGCAAGCAAAACATACTTCATAATTTCCAAATAAGAAGTTAAGTTTGCCATCTACACATCTGGAAACTGTGCATCTAGTCTCAGTTTACAACAAATAATATTTGTATTCTATGAACTTATCAGAAAGCTCAGTTTTGAATTGACTTAATTCATGAGAAAAGTGCAATTAAGGTAACTGATATTGATGACAGTTTAAGTAAAATATTAACCATTCATCTCTAGTACGATTTCAGGTTCTAGCTTGTTTCAAATTAAATCACCATATTTATCAAATTAGATCACCAGAATTATTTAGCGTAACTCTTTGTAAAGTTGCCTTTACTAATGTAAGTTAATCTGCCTTATTTGAATGTCTTTGGCATTCTTGAATGCTGATATGAGAAATGGTCCTATGGAATTAAGGTTTCTGCATCTTTTTAGAAGACTCTGTTGCAAAAATTAATAATTCTGCAAGAGCTACCATTCAGAGAATACATCGGATGACCCAGGCACATGCTTTACTGAACTTAATTCTCACTATAGTCTTTTAGGTGTATATTATAATCCTTACTTTACATATGAAGAAACCGAAGCTATGTTAAACAACTTGCTCACACCTAATAAGTGCTTGACACAAGATTCAAACCGAGGTCTGTTAGATCTCTAAGTTTGTGGCCTTAACCAATGTTTTATATTGTAATTATGCTATATGTGTAGAATTATTCACATAAAATGGTAAGAAATTGGGAGGAACTACATTGTAGAGCCAGAAGTCTGATTGGGATGGCAAGCTACAATCAGGATGATCTTTGGCACATATGGCCTTGCCTGGAAATTCCCAGATTCCATTTATCAGAAGCTGGATAAAGACTGGACTTTGGTCACCCAACCCTGCTGGAGACTCAGATTATTCCTGACTTGGACATTAAAGGGAAACAGTTCCACAGGCAAGGGTGTCTAGGACACTTAGGTAACCACATGAACAGGAGCTTACCTTTGACTTCAGGGCCTTCAATGAGTCATAGGTTAAGAAATCCTTATCTAAGCCATGCTAGTTCCCAGTTTTTCTTGGCTTCTGGGAAGCCCTGTATCAAATGAAATACTCAATTCCAATATTTTCCTGAATGTTATTATGTTCTTCTTGACCTCTAAGTCAGTAGACTTCAAACTGTGTTCCACATAGTTCTTTGAGTTCCACAGGCCCTCTTTTAGGGTGCCCCATTGCTTGAGGAGAAGATGGAAGGGATGGAGCTGTGGGCAGGCATCCCACCCCTTAGAACAAGCAGCTTCAAGGCCACAGGCATGAAAGACATTAGCTCAGCTCCACCACTGCCTAGTGATTTGATTTCTTTATGCTCCAGTGTCCTCATCTATAAAAAGGTACTAATAGTCCTATCTTGTAGGTTTCAGTCATGACAAAAGGACTAAATGCATGTATGACACTCAGAACCCTGCCTGACAAAAAGCAAGCACCCAGGAATTGTTAGTCATTATTACTGCTTGACTATGCTTTTAAATACAATGTTTTTTATAATCAAGAACACTGAAACTAAAAAAAAAAAAAAAAAAGGAAAACCACTTTGTCTGTGATCTTTAAACTTATGTTTAAATTGTTTTTTTCTGTTTAATTTTTATTTGTATGTTATTTTCATGTAAATGAGATTTAATTCATTCCCAGTCTGCCATTTTTGATCTACCAAATTACCTCCTCATAAATGGTCATCCCTGACTTCCCAGTGAGAAACTTGGAAATTGCCTTTATTTCTTCACTGACAGATCTGATAAATGAGTGTTAGAAGGAAAACTTTAGCTAAAGTAAATTTGACGGAATTTAATTGAGCCAAGAACAATTTGCGAATGAAGTAGCCTCCCGAGCCAGAGTAGGCTCAGAGAGACACCAGTGCAGCCACATGGTGTAAGATTTATGAACAGAAAGAGAACAGGGAAGCACAGAAAATGGAAGTGAGGTACAGAAGCAGCTGGATTGGTCACAGCGTGGTGCATGCCTTATTTGAACACGGTTGAAACGGTTGGCCCTCTCTGATAGGCCAAAACTCAGTGTTTGACACAAGAGTAGGTTACAGTCTGTTTACAAATCCATTGAGGTTATAGTTCCCTAGGTACAGAGAAGCCTTTAAGTCAAACTTAAAATACTTAAGGAGACAGCTGTAGGCCAAACTTGATTTAAGCTTCTTTGCCCCTCACTTTGCTACTGGCTTCACTGCCTCAGGTGCTCTGTGCTTGAGATAATTTAAGATTGAGACCCTTTAAAATATTTTGCTGTCCTCTTTGCAGATGAGAGTGTATTAGTCTATTCAGGCAGCTATAAGAAAACACAATAAACTGAGTTGCTTATAAACATTAGAAGTTTATTTCTCTCAGTTCTGGAGGGAAGTCCAAGACCAATGCACAGGCAGACTGGGTGCCTGGTGAGGGCTCTCCTGGTTCACTCTTCCTGTGGGCCTGTTTTATAAGGGAGCTAATTCCATCCATGAGCACTCCACCCTCATGATCTAATGACCTCCCAGAAGCCCCATCTCTTAATATCATCACTCTGGGGGTTAGGATTTCAACATGTGAATTTCCGGGAGACACAAACCCTTAGACCATAGCAGAGGATACATAGAAGTAAAAAAAGATAGATAACAACAAAAGAAAAATAATGGCGATTACTAGTCATTTTAATTTTTTTTACTTTCTTTGCTCCCCCTTCCTACTTTTGAAACATTTTTAAAGTTTTCAATGAGAAAAGAAAAGCCCAAACATTATTTATTTTATTGTATTTTTTCCCCAGTAAAATATATCATGCATACAAACTGGTAGAAATAACGTACATTCACTGTTTTAAAAAGGAGGATGAAATGAGCCTCACTGAGTGTAATCTTGGGTTTGCCCTTCATCTGGCTCCCTCTTCACTGCCTCACTGGCTCTGGGCTTTAGGGAGAGGATGTCTATGGACACCATCTGTAGCCTCCTTTGCTTTTCAACTTCCAGTTAGTTTTGGCCAATGGAGTATTGCATTAAACTTGTTTTTCTACACACTGTCCCTACTTTTGTACACAATCCCTTTCTTAACTTCTCCTCAAATTAACTTGAGGTTTCTATTTACTTCCTTTAAGGATCCAACCAGCTCCCCCTGAGCTGGGCCGGCGGAGGCTCTCCCTTATCCTCGGGAGAGGTATATACCGGTTTAAACTTTGTGTTAATCATTCCTTTGCTTAAAAAGAACTAATGTCATCATATAAGTATGTCAAAATGTATATTGTTTAGTTTTGTGTTTTTTGACTTATGTAAATCGATTGATTTAAAATCTCCCTCACTTGTGTTCCATTTTTTTCCCTTTGCTGATTTGGAAATTATACATTCTGGCCGGGCGCAGTGACTCACACCTGTAATCCTAGCACTTTGGGAGGCCAAGGCGGGTGGATCACGAAGTCAGGAGATCGAGACCATCCTGGCTAACACAGTGAAACCCCGTCTCTACTAAAACATACAAAAAATTAGCCGGGCATGGTGGCGGACGCCTGTAGTCCCAGCTACTTGGGAGGCTGAAGCAGTAGAATGGTGTGAACCTGGGAGGCAAAGCTTGCAGTGAGCCGAGATCACGCTACTGCACTCCAGCCTGGGCGACAGAGTGAGATTCTGTCTCAAAAAAAAAAAAAAAAAAAGGAAATTATACATTCTATGTCTAGGTATTTAATAGTTATTTTAGAAACTTTAGTGTTTACATTTAATTTAATAAGTCTCAACTTAAACTTTTCCTTCTCTTTAAACATTAAAGTCTTAGAATGCTTCAACCCTGATTACCTCTCACCCAACTGCAATGCTATTTTTATTCAGTATTTCGGCTCTGCCTAATTTTTAAACTTGCAAAAAGTGGTCACTGTTGATATTATTATTTCGTACCATCAGTGATTCCTTAGATGGAGCCACGTGTTATAGTTTTCTTCACTCACCATTCCATTTTGCATCTGAGATATTTCTTTGGGATCATTTCCCTTTTTCTTCAGAGGTTCTTTAGTGAAGTCTGTTGCTAGCAAAATCTGTCTTTGTCTGCAAATGTGTTTTATTCCTGTTCTTGAAAGACAGTTGTACTGAGTTTTTCTTAGTATTTTGAAGACAATATATCACAATCTTTTGACTTCCACTCTTGCTTTTCAGAAGGCAGCTGTTAATCGTTGATTCTTTGAGGTGAATATCTTCTCCTTTTAACTACTTTTGGATTTTCTCTTTTCGGTGTGTCTCTTTGGTTTGTTTTAATGTATTGTCTAGAGATATAGGTCTGTTGTTTTTTTTTTAAATCTTGTTAAGTTTCCTTGGACTCAGTGAATCTGAGAATAATCTTTCATAAGTTGCAAAAATTTCTCAGCCAATTTCTCTCTTCAAAAACATTTCTCCTTCATTGTGTTTGCTCACTCTGAAAAACTGATTAGATATATTTTACGTTTTCTCATTCTATGCCCCAAAACTTTCAACCTCTCCTTCCCAGTTTTCATCGTACCACCTTTCTGGCTGTGTTTGGGTAATCATCTCTTCGGTTGTGTCTAATCTGCTGTTCAATACCTCCAATGAATTTCTAACTTCAAATATTAATTTTACATTTTCTATTTCAGTATTTCAAATCCGCTTGACTATTTTAATGGCGTCTTATTACTCTATGTCATTTTTAATTCCTTCTATTATTTCTTTAAACATATTAAACACATACATATGTGTGTATATATGTGTATACATATATATATATATATATATATATATATATATATATATATATATACACAGTTGTCCTTCAGTATTCGTGGGGGATTGGTTCCAGGATGTCCTGCAGATACCAAAATTCACAGAGATACTCAAGTGCCTGATGTAAAATGATGTAATATTTGCATATAACCTACACATATATCCCCCGGTAAACTTTAAATCATCTCCCTAGATTACTTATAATGCCTAATACAATGTAAATAATTATTATACTGTATCACTTAGGCAACAGTGACAAGAAAAAAGTCTGCATATGTTCAGTACAGACACTACCATCTATTCTTTTTTCTAAATGTTTTCCATCTGCAGTTGGTTGAATCCACCAGTGTGGAACCTATGGATGTGGAGGACTGACTGCACTTACTTCTGCTAAACATGTTGGTATACTATCAACCTGGAGATTTAAAACTAAATTTTCAGCTTGGGGCTTCAATTTGGGAACACAGGTTATGTGAATTTTGTTGCAAGCCAACATAAGGATCAGCTTATGGAAGGAATTCTTTGAAGTGACTCTTCCTCCTTCCCTTCTCTTTCCTCTCCCTGTCTTCTTTTCTTCTTTTTCTCTCTCTCATTCTTTCCCTAAATCCTTAACCTTCCTCCTTTCCTCTCTCTCTCTCTTATCCTTCCTTCCTTCCAACAAAGACTCTCTCTTTTGACTAAAACTTTAGTCAGGCTCCTGAGCACTTTCTGACTAGGCCCAACCTTGGGCTTCCCTCCCTGTCTTTGTAGAATCCAGTGTGAGCAAGGATCTTGCTAAGTCAGCTTAGCTGTAGAAAATCCCCTACCTTTGGTATCTGAGCCCCCTCCATATCTGATCCCCCTGGCTTGCCTTCAGGAATTATCCTGCTAGATCAGTCTAGCCAGAAACCCTTGTCCTTGATGTTTCCACTGAGTAATTTTCTGTTCACTGATCCCCACTCTGCTCCTTGGTTAAAAATCTCCACTTATTCTTGTTGGAGTAGGAGTTGAGCCAAATCTCTCTTGCAACTGGAAGACCCTGTTACAGTGCTCCCTATACCTATGACCAGGCTTCCCTTGAATAAAGTCTGCCTTAACATCTTGAACAAGTGTCACAAATGATTGTATTCTTTAGCTTTCCCTCCCTCCATTCTTCCCTCCCTTCATTCCTTCTTTTCTTACTTTTTCCTTTTCCTCTTTCCTTCTTTTTTTTTTTTTTTCTTTTTAAATGGAGTTTCGCTCTTGTTGCCCAGGCTAGAGTGCAATGGCACGATCTCAGCTCACCACAACCTCTGCCTTCTGGGTTCAAGCGATTCTCCTGCCTCAGCCTCCCGAGTAGCTGGGATTACAGGCATGCACCATCACGCCCAGCTAATTTTGTATTCTTTAGTAGAGACGGGGTTTCTCCATGTTGATCAGGCTGGTCTCGAACTCCTGACCTCAGGTGATCTGACTACCTTAGCCTCCAAAGTGCTGGGATTAAAGATGTGAGCCACTGCACCCAGCTTCTTCTTTCCTTCTTTTTCTTCCTGCTCTGAGGTTATAATTGGCAAGTAGTGCTAGCATCTATCTCTGCAGAGTGGGTTTCCATGTCCCCAGTTATTCTCTTTTTATGTTTTGTGCACGGGGCTTTAACCTGACTGATTTGAATCCTAGACTATATGCCCTGGGCCACCAGGATGAAGACGATGCCCTCAGCATAAATACCACTTTAGTGCTGTTCTTTGGGACCTCTAAGGACTCGCCTTACTGCTCCATAACTTCAACCCTGCATTTAAAAATGTTTTCGAAATGTAATTTTAATATAGGTGTTCTGTACTGGAAGGTTTTTTTCTACATAGGCAATATGTCATTTGGCCAAAAATGGAAGAAATGGAAAAAACGGAATAAATAATGTGATTTTTTTAGTTTAGTAAAGCAATGCAAATTTTGGTAGATTTCAAAACTTGAATCATTTAATTTTTTGTATATAATGAAGAATGTAGCTTCAAACATCTAATTTTATCTATCACTATTAGAAGCACATAGCCCTGTTTCTGTCATAGTTATTGAGAAAAGAGAAGATAAGGCCAGGTGCAGTGGCTCACACCTGTAATCCTGGCACTTTAGGAGGCCTAGGTGGGCAGATTGCTTGAGGTCAGTAGTTTGAAACCTGCCTGGCCAACATGGCGAAACCCCATCTCTACTAAAAATACAAAAATTAGCCGGGTGTGGTGGCATGTACCTGTAGTCCCAGCTACTTGGGAGGCTGAGGCATGAGAATCCCTTGAACCCAGGAGATGGAGGTTGCAGTGAGTCAAGATCATGACACTGCATTCCAGCCTGGGTGACAGAGTGAGACTCCATCTCAAAAAAAAAAAAAAAAAAAGGAAAGAAAAGAAAAGGAGCTGCACATGAATGGAATCTCAGGACTATGGCCTATGTAGGTAAAATAAAGGTGAAAATTATTTCTCTTATTCAGTGTTGCAGGAGGTCAGGGACCCGGAACGGAGGGACCGGCTGGAGCTGTGGCAGATGAACATAAATTGTGAAGATTTCATGGACATTTATCAGTTCCCAAAGTTGATACTCTTATAATTTCTTATGCCTGTCTTACTTTAATCTCTTAATCCTGTTATCTTTGTAAGCTGAGAATGTACGTCACCTCAAGACCACTACTGTACAAATTGATTGTAAAACGTGTGTTTGAACAATATGAAATCAGTGCACCTTGAAAAAGAACAGAACAACAGCGATTTTAGGGAACAAGGGAAGACAACCATAAGGTCTGACTGCCTGTGGGGTCTGGCAGAATAGAGCCATATTTTTCTTCTTGCAAAGAGCCTATAAATGGACCTGTAAGTAGGAGAGATATCGCTAAATTCTTTTTCTAGCAAGGAATACAATATTAGGACCCTAGGAAAAGAATTGCATTCCTGGGGGAAGGCCTATAAACGGCCGCTCTGGGAGTGTCTGTCCTGTGCAGTTGAGGTTCTCTGCTCTTGAACCCTGTTTTCTGTTAAGATGTTTATCAAGACAATACATGCACAGCTGAACATAGACCCTCATCAGGAGTTTTTTATTTCATCCTTTGCTTTGTGACCTTTGCTTTGCCCTTTGCCTTGTGACCTTTATTGGCCTCAGAAGCATGTGATCTTTGTTCTCCCTTTTGCCGTTTGAAGCATGTGATCTTTGTGACCTACTCCCTGTTCGTACACCTCCTCTCCTTTTAAAGCCCTTAATAAAAACCTGCTGGTTTTGTGGCTCAGGTGGGCATCACGGACCTACCGATATGTGATGTCACCCCTGGCAGCCCAGCTGTAAAATTCCTCTCTTTGTACTCTTTCTCTTTATTTCTCCGACTGGCCGACACTTAGGGAAAATAAAAAGAACCTACGTTGAAATATTGGGGGCAGGGTTCCCCGATAATTCAGTTTTTCTAAAACTGCACTGAACTAAATTCTCCAGTGAGCATTCTCACAGCCTGTCGTTTTCATGGGTTCACTTCCTACATTTGGTTCCTTAAATCTTAGTGACAATGCCTTTTAGAATGGAAGCTGAAACAAACAAAAATTGTTAGGTTGTAGATGTTAGTTCCCTGTTGATACTAATTCTTTTCTCTTCTTCAGTCTCTTATTTGATGAGAAAAAGCCCTCCCATGTTCTCAAGTTCAATGGTCTTTTCAGCAGAAGGGCACATGCTAGTAAATATAATTTTCTATCTGTGTGTGTCTGAGTTGGTGATAATAACACCTCACATCTGCGGAAGATAAATTATTACTCTCCTTGGAAAAACTCTGACAAAGGTTAAGTTTTCTTGAGACTATTACATATTGTGTCACAATTTTAAAAAAAGTTATAAAACTTATCAAAGTATTAAAATAGTGCATTTCTGTTATAATAAAAATAGCTTCTGTATATATGGGTTTCTCATATATATAAATATATATCGGTTTCTCCTAACTCTTCAGGGTAGATATTATTATATTCAGAAATTGTGGATCAGAAAAAAAAACTAAGTACTTGCCCAAGGTCACATAGCTATAAAATGGCAGAGCTGGGATATAAGCCATGTCATAATTTGCTCTAAATTATACCATGCCAAGGCCCCTTCAAGCCTTAAATCCTTAAAACCTCATAAATATAGAACTCTCAGGGCTTCTGTAGAAGCCCTATGGTCTAACTTCTTAATTTTACAAACAAAGAAACTGAAACCCAGAGAAGTTAAGTGATTAACCAAGATCACACAGTAATTAGAACTTAGATCTTATGATCCTGGGCCACTGATTGTTTCTGCATGCAAATCTGAAATTTAAAATTTGAGAACTATGAATGAAAAATGTTTAAATGAAAGTTGAAAAACATCCCAACTTTGGATACAGTCTTAATGTAGGAATATTTGCCACCTAATATTGATACTGATATTGTGAAGAGCGGTGAAGTGGCGATGGAATGTGAAGAAGATGAATGTCTTGACCTTCTTTCCTGAAGGTTGACCTGTTCTAGGAGAGGAGACCAATCATTCCTTCTTTCTTTCTTCATCCTGCGCCAGGATCATGGCATGTGCTGTTCCATCTGCCTGCTATTATTCCCTACCTCTCACTTGGTTAACCATCATTCTTCCTTCAGATCTCAGCTCAGAGCATCACTTCCTCAGGGAGGTCTTCCTAGAATTCGCTGGCTCCACTTACACTCTGGGCCTGCAGTGTGGAATGACTACAGTTTCCTGAGTCAACCAGGGCACTGGATCATGGCTCAAGCTGATACCTGCTGGCAATGCCACCTTCCTCATTTATATTTGTGGAGCCACCCTTACTCCACCTTTTTCACCTGGCAGACACCAACTTATCCTTAAGACATAGTTTAATCATTACCTTTCCTTAAGGACGGGGGTGGCCATGATGACTACCATGGCCTTAGAGCTCTTATCACAATGCCGCTAGCACTTTATTGAGTTCACTGCTTTATAGCTCTATCCCCACTGCTAGAATGTGACCAGGTTTTTTATCACTGCATCCAGAAGGGTTTGAATGGTTCTGGGAATAAGAGATATTTGTTAAAGAAATGCTTTTTCAAAAAAAATTAGATCACTGGAAATTATTCAATTCATACTGAAACCCTGATTGGGAACTAGATAGTAAATATTTACAGTTTATCACAATAGAAATTCTTCATTGCTTATGTGGATATATTATAGTTGTGATGCAAGTTACTCTGTTTACACTGTACAAAACAAAATTTCCAGTGTGTTTGTGAAGGTATACAGTGTCTTTTATACGTCACACTGTAAATATTTGCTGAAGTCATGCAATGGGCTATACACTTGCGAATTTTAAGAGGTGTTTGGTAATTTTCTGTGCTGTCAAAGAGGGTAAAGTCTAAACTAGGTGTTAGCACTATTAGATTTATTCAGGAAACTTATCTTCCTACCTGTACCAAAATCACCAGCTCCAGGGGCACAGGAAAGCCTTTCTCACACCTGACAGAGCTCCTCAAACTAAAGCAAGAGCCCAGGACACATCCTCTGTGCCTTGGGGCCAGCAATAATGTTCCTGCCCTGCTGCAGTGTGGCCTCCTTCTCCACTGGACCCTGAGACCTCGGGGCTGAGCAGTTCCCCAGTGAAACACATTCTTTCTGTACTAACACCCTTCCCTTTCTAACTCCACCATGTCAGTTTCCTTTTGGCATTCTACCAAATTACTATAAACATAGGGGCTTAAAAGAGCACAAGTTTATTATCTTACAGTTCTGGAGGTTAGAAGTCTGAAGTGAGTCTCACTGGGCTAACATCCAAGGGCAGGCAGGGCTGTGTTCCCTTCTGGAGGCCGTATGGGACAATCAGTTTCCCTGCCTTTCTGGCTTCTAGGGGCTGCCCACATTCTTTGGCTCATGGACTCTTCCTCCATCTTCAAAGCCAGCAACTACAATTTGAACCCTTCTCACATTGCTTTACTCTGCCCTCCTTTTCTGCCTCTCTTTTCCAGTTTTAAGGATCACAATGTGATTCCATGTGGCCCACCTAAATAATTCATAATAATCTCATCTCAAGGCCCTTTAATATCTGTGAAGTCCGTTTTGCTAAGGTAACGTATTTACAGAGTCTGGTGTTTAAGATACAGACATCTTTATGGGGAAGATGGGCATTATTCTGCCTCCCACATCCACCATTTCCATGATTATTGCCATTTTCACTCAGATATATACAGCAATTTGATTATTCTCCAATAAAGTCATTAATTTAATAGATATTTATTGATTACTTTGGCTATAAAGATGAGTTAAATGTATATGTTTACATCTAATATGAAATATACAGAGCCAAGCAAACAGTTGTAAAACCATGTGAAAAGTGTCATCTGAAAAGAATTTCAGGGTATTAAGAGATCAGAGAAGAAACAGTGCTCAAGTCATCTCTGAATGAGATTGGAGATTGGAAATTGACTAGAAGGCTCCTGGCAGGGGGAGCTTGGAGACAATCTTGAAGAATGTCTGGGAATTTTCCAAATAGACAATAGAGAATAGAAGGGGCTAGATAGAACAGCATATGCGAAGGCTCTAGACTGTGAGAAAGTATGTGGGCTTTGGGAGCTGTGGTTAACTTGGTGTCGCTAGAGCGCTGCTGTTTTGCTGCACTTACAGTGATGATGCAACTATTCTGTGTCTGTGCTGCCTATCACCATCACCACTGACCACATGTGGCTATTCAGCACTTGAGATATGGTTAGTTGACAACGGGACTGAATGTTTTCTTTTGTTTTATTGTAATTAATTTAAATCTAAATAGCCACATGTGGCTAGTGACTACCATATTGTCAGCACAGCTGTAGGGCATAGAGTACCTCTGAGTGGGTGATGGGAGAGATGAAGCTGGAGAGGTGAATGGGGGTCGGATTATGCCAGGCTTTGTTTATTTGTTTGTTTGTTTGTTAGGCAGGGAGTTTTGCATTTGTCCCCTGGAGATGTGATTTTCAGGCTGTGTTCCATGGTCATTGGTTCTATACAGGTTATCCAGGGCTGCTGCTGGGGCTGGCAGGGGGGTGGGAAAGGGTCAGGAAGACTGAGTGGCTGGGTGGAGGTCTGCTCCCCACTCCCCATCAACCCATCTCATGAGTTCCCTTCAGCTGAGCAGCTCCAATGACATCAGTTTAATGTATTGGGCTTTTGTTGTATCATATTATTGAGAGAAAATGACTGAGTTGCTGGATGGTGAGAAATAAATGATAGAGATTTGCATTTCTCATATGTCACTCTGGCTAGAGGTCAGCTCAAGGCTGTAAGTAAGAGACTGGAGAGACAGAGAAAAGAAGTGAGTCTGTCTTAATAGTCCCGACAACAGACCATTGGCTATCCAAATCATTAGTACACCAGGGAACAGCTTTCAGGTGACCTGCGGACTTTCAACATGAAAAATTCAATCCAGAGTCCTGGGTGGGGCTCACGAGTCTGCATTTTTAACAACTCACCAAGTTATTCTTATGTGCCCTAGAATTGGAAACCCATGTATCTCAAGATTTTTTGCACAAACTCCAGCCCGTAGGATAAGAGAGAAACTTAGATCAGAGTAGAGGTTTTGTGACTCTAAGAACAAAATGATTTCAGATGCCTGGTCATCCTCAACCTGGTGGGCACTCCTTCATTCACTGGAGAAGCAGCAGCAGGGCTTGCTTCGAGTCCAGGGAAGCAAGAAAACAGATCTGATCCCCCTGTGGAGTGTGGAGTAGGGGCACTGCCCTTGATGGTGGGAGTGAAACCAACTTGTTTGTAGGTAAGCACATGAGAGACAGCCCAGGAAGCACTCAGGGGTGATGAACTTGACATGGAAGCGGAAATCCTGCAAAGGCTAGGGTGGAAAGTTGCCAAGGAAGTATGTGTTATGATTGTTAATGTGACTTTGTCTTAGTCCATTCCTGCTGCTATAATAAAATACCTTAGGCTGGGTGCAGTGGCTCATGCCTGTAATCCCAGTACACTGGCAAGCCGAGGCAGGTGGAACACCTGAGGCCAGGAGTTCGAGACCAGCCTGGCCAACATGGTGAAACCCTGTCTCTAGTTAAAAAAAAAAAAAAATTAGCTGGGCTTGGTGGTGCACACCTGTAATCCCAGCTACTCAGGAGACTGAGGCAAGAGAATTGCTTGAACCCGGGAGGTGGTGGCTGCAATGAGCCGAGATGGCACCGCTGCACTCCAGCCTAGGCAACAGAGCGAGACTCTGTCTCAAACAAAAACAAAAACAAACCTCAGACTGGGTAACTTATAATCAATGGAAATTTATTTCTCACAGTTCTGGAGACTGGGAAGTCCAAGATCAAAGTGCCAGCAGGTTTGGTGTCTGGTGAGGCTTGTACCTTCTTGCTGTGGTGGAGCCCTCATGACTTAATCACCATCTAAATGCCCCACCTTCTAATATGGTTGCACTGGAGATTAAATTGCAACATTAAATTTGGAGGGACACAAACATTCAAACTATAGCTTACTTCATCTACGTCTCCAGCCAGTGAGGTCTGGAAGAAGTCAGGTTATATATATATAGATGAGAAAGCTGAGGGTCAGAGAGTGGAGGTCTGTTGTATGAAAGGAAAATAAAAACCTGGGACCCCAATTCAGTATGCCAAGGGGAAAAATTAAGCTGAAAGCTGACTCATGCAAGCACCTGCCGTTCCTTTTGTTCCTAAGCAGATAGCTACAGATAAAAGATTAAATATCTTCACTCTGTGTTTGAGGCAGGAGAATAGGGTCTGGAGGCAGGGAACCTAATGACTTCCTACACCTAAATCAAGTGGAAATGCTTCAGCTATGACAGGAAATATTGTCTCCATTTACATAGGGCGTACACTGAGTAAATGACTTTGTAACTTTACTTCATCCTCTTCATTTACATAGGGCATATACCAAGTACCCAATGGAAACCTCTAAAGGGTATTTAAACCCCAGAATATTCTGTAACGGGGCTCTTGAGCCCCTATGCTCAGGCCCGCTCCCACACTGTGGAGTGTACTTTCATTTTCAGTAAATACCTGCTTTTGTTGCTTCATTCTTTCCTTGCTTTATTTGTGCGTTTTGTCCAATTCTTTGTTCCTGGACACCTTCCACTGGTAACGTGTTCACCTTATCTTGTGTGAAGTGTGGATTCACTGAGTGCAAGACAAATACATAATCGACTATTCCTCTATCTGATCCTTTTGTCTTGCAATATGTGAGTTCAGTCACGTGACCATACCCTCCCTATTCTTTCTCCAGCTTGCTTTTCCCCTTTAAATTATTGAAGCCCTTAAAATCATCTTTGGAGAAAGGCACAGACCTATCTCCTGGGTGCATCCTTAACCTTGGCAAAAAAAACTTCTAAATGGATTGTGACTTGTCTCAGATACTTTTCGGTTTACAGTTGTTATATGTTATCTAAGGTAACTCAGCTCTTTAGTGGAATTCTAACCCAGGTATGCCTAAATTCAAAATGTGAGGTTTTTCTGCATTATAGTGAATGATGGATATCAAGGCTTTTCTGATGACTTTGAAAAATAGTTGGATAGGCCAGGCACAGTGGCTCACACCTGTAATCCCAGCACTTTGGGAGCCCCAGCTGGGTGGATCACAAGGTCACGAGTTCAAGACCAGCCTGGTCAACATGTTGAAAACCCATCTCTATTAAAAACACAAAAAATTAGCCAGGCGTGGTGGTGGGCCTGTTGTCCCAGCTACTCAGGAGGTTGAGGCAGGAGAATCACTTGAACCCGGGAGATGGAGGCTGCAGTGAGCCGAGATTGCACCACTGCACTTCATCTAGCCTGGGAGGCAGATGAAAGAGTAAAACTCTGTCTCGAAAAAAAAAAAAAAATAGAGAACAGAACATTCTCCAGTTATGGCCTCATTGTTTTGTTTGTTCTTGGCAAAGTTTCCACTGACAACTCAGTAAACTTTTACATCTGAGTTCAATGCAGTGTTTTCAAATGGGTGTGGACAAGAGGTTCGTTCATTGTTGATGTAGAATTGAGTACAGAATATACTTTGCTTAAATTACTTTCACTATTTTTTCTCATAATATTCTTGAAAGTCATCTATTAATGCACTTCTTACATAAAAGGAAGAGATAACTAAAAAAGATATAGAGCCAGGAAGTAAATTATTTCCCCAAACACTTCAAACAATTTACATGTTCAAGTATAGAGTTATTTGTGAATTTGCAAAGTAGCAAATCAAATGGGTAATTCTCAAAGCCTTGTGTTTTAAGTGATGAGAAGCAAAGCCTTTTCAAGTTTATGTAAATAATTGACCACTTCCTTGAAAAAGTTTTAAGATTTCTCTAGAGACAAGGTGAATCATATCAAGTGGCCTAAATAAATTTTAGTTTTGAATGAGCAAATAGCTCAAGGCAAGGTGGTGGTTTTACTAAAGTAAAAAAAAAGAAGTTGTCAAGAATGAACCTTGCCAAAAAATTTTCAAAAACTAAGATGGCAAGATTTTCTTTGGAGGGTTATGAAACGTTCTGAAGTTAGACAGTCTAGAATTAGATGGTTGAACAACTGAGTGAATTTACTAAAAAACACGGAATTTTACATTTTATCAGGCTGAATTTTATGTTATGTTAATTAAATTTTGGTAAAGCACTTATTAAATGAAATTGTAATAAGAGGATGTAAGAAGATTCAGTCACAAAATACACACATATACCACACAAATTTAAAATGCTTTTAGCTAAAATATTAAAATACAAGCTAGTCACTTTGGAACCCAAATTTGTTGTCTGAAAGATTTTTAAAAATCTTAAAGAGAAAGAAATGAAGATAAGGAAATCATGAGTGAAAAAAAATAAACAAACTTGGATGATATAACCAGAAATAACATATAAATGAAATAATTTCAGAAGAACAAGATATATGCATTTTAAAAGTAATATGGAAAAGCAAGGGACCCAGAATAATCAAAAGAATCCTTAAAAAGAAGGACAAAATTGGAGGACTCACATTTACTTCAGAACTTACTACAAAGTTACAATAGTCAAGCCAGCATGGTACTGATATAAGGATAGACACATAGATCAAGGGAATACAGTCAGAGTCTAGAAGCCAGCCTACATATGCAAGACATTATAGAGGGTCTTCAAAAAATTTAAAAATAGAACTACTATATGATCCAGCAATCCCACTACCGGGTATATATCTAAAGGAATTGAAATTAGGATTTCAAAGAGCATTTGCACTCCCATTCATTGCAGCATGAACCTAAGGAACCTAAATATTCATCATGGATGAATGGGTAAAGAAAATGTGTTATATATATACAGTGGAATATCGTTTAGCCTTAAGAAACAAGGAAATCCTGCCATTTGTGACAACATGCATAAGCCTAGAGGACTTTATGCTAAGTGAAATAAGTTAGACACAGGAAGACAAGTACTACTTGATGCCACTTATATAAGGAATCTAAAATAGTTAAACTTGTAGAAGCAGGGAGTAGAATGGTGGTTGTCAGGAGCTGGGGAAAGGGGGATATAGGGAGCTATTAGCCAAAAGTGACAAAGTTTCAGTTACAGAAGATGAGTAAGTCCTAGAGATCTGCTGTATAGCATAATACCTATAGTCAACAAAACTGTATTACATACTTAAAAATTTGCTAAGGGGGTAGATCTTATGTTTTATCACATACTACACACACACTCACACACACACACACATGCACACACACACACACACACACAAAAAAAAAATTATAAATATAGAGGGTAGGAGGAAACTGTTTTGGAGGTGATGGGTATGTTTAGATTGTGGTAATGATTTCACAGATGTATATTTAGCCTCAAACTCATCAAGTTGCATACATTAAATATGTACAGCTTTTTCTATGTCAATCATAGCCCAATAAAAGTTTTTTTAAAAAATCCTACGCACACACATATATACATGTGTATATATGTATATAAATATATATATATGTATATAAATTTATTTTAGATAAGATTGCCAAGGCAATTCCAATGGGGAAAAGAAGTCTTTCCAAACATGCTGCTGGGACAACTGGATCTCTACATGCAAAAGAATGAACTTCAACTACTATTTCACACTATATTAAAACAATTATCAATTATTTTGGGACTGAAGGCAATTAAGAAGCAGCAAATGGAAAAAGCTCTCCTTGTCTTCCCCTTATATGCCTCAAGGTAGGATATAAATTCTCCTTTACTGGAGACAACTCTAGACTCCATTCACCCAGTGAAGGCACCAGAAGAATCTGCAAACAAACGTTACTTCATTAGTTTACCCCCATATAGTTATTTTCCCACTGTTTCCTACCCCTGAAGGGAAATTGCCTTCCTTTGTCCTGTCATTTCTCTATAAATTTATTGTTCTTTGTCGAAGATGGGATATAAGCCAGAGTTCTAAGCAATTGCTTTGAGTTACTTTTCATTGAGGTTTTTCCTGCATGGTGTTCACTGTACGTGTTAATAAACTTGTTTGTTTTTTTCTTGTTGATCTGCTTTTGTTACAGGGGCTTGTCTCAACTAAGAACTTACACAGGGACAGGTAATCTTTTGCTTCCCTGACAACTGAAATGAAAGAGCTAAAATTACAGAACTCTTAAAAGAAAACATGGGATTTGCTATGGTTTGAATGTCCCACCAAAACTCATGGTCAAATTTAATTGCCATTGGGGTGGTACTAGGGGTTAAGACCTTTAAGAGGTGTAGATCATGAGGGTTCTGCCCTCGTGAATGGATTAATGCTGTTATCAGAGTAGTGGATTAGTTATTGAGGGAGAGGACTCCAGAATAAGTTTGACCTCCATTTTCTCCCTGTCTCATTTGTCACCTGCCTTTCTGCTTTCAGCCATGGTATGATGCAAGAAGAAAGCCCTCACCAGATGGCTAAGCAGATGCTGGCACTATGCCCTTGGACTTGCCAGCCTCCAAAACTGTGAGCCAAATAAATCTTTTGTGTATAAATTATCAAGCCTGTGATATTCTGTTATAGCAGCAGAAAACAGACTAAGACAAGATTAAATCTTTGTGACCTTGGGCAAATCAATGATTTCTTAACTATGACAATCACATATCGGGTAAGAGTCTTTAATCCAGAATATATAAAGAACTTTTATAACTTAACAATGAAAAGACAACACAATTTTAAAACGGCAAAGTATTTGAATAGACATTTCTCCAAACAAGTTATATAAATGGCCAATGAGCACGTGGAGAGATGCTCAATATCTTTTCGTCATTAGGCAAATGCAAATCAAAACCACATTCACTAGGATAGCTATAGTAATACAAAAAGGAACAATAGTAAGTGGTGAGGATGTGGAGAAATTGGAACCCTCATATATTGTTGGTGGGTATGTAAAATGATGCAACCACCGTGGAAAGCAGTTTGACAGCTCCTCATAAAGTTAAACATGGTGGTACCATAGGACCCAGCAATTCTACTCTTAGCTATATATGTCCAAGAGAGATGGAAATTTAAGTCCACACAAAAATTTAATTTGCCATTTTCATGGCAGCATCATTTATAATGGCCAAATATTGGAAACAACCCAAATGTTCATCATCTGATGAATGGATCAACAAAATGAGGTGTATCTATACAACGAAATAGGATTTGGCAACAGAAGAAAGAATGGAGTACTGACACAGGCTGCATCATGGATGATCCTTGTAAATACTAAATTAAAAAAGCAAGTCATAAGAGATCACATATTGTATGATTTTCTTTATAAGAAATGTCTAGAGTAGGCAAATCTAGAGACAGAAAGTACATTAGTGGACACCTAGGGCCAAGGAGGGGAGAGAGAATGGGCAGTGATGGCAGCAGGGTGTTTGGAGGAGGGTTGGTGATGAAAATGCTCTAAAGTTATAGAGATGTTTGCACAAATATATTAATATATTTAAAAACATTGAATTGTATATGTTAAATGATTGAATTTTATGGTATGTGACACATCTCACGAAAGATGTTTTTTAAAATAGTTCAGGAAAATGGATATATATATATACAAATTATGCAACTAGTTCACTTTCCAGAATCCCATAAATTAAAACTCCTATGACTTGTAAATCTTCTAGATCCTAGACCAGATTATCATAAGCCTATTCTTAACTAGGAATTTCCTGGACACATGCCAAGGAATAAAAACTCTTGGCTGGGTGCGGCGCCTTAGAAACCCTGAGAGACAAGTATTATCTTTTAATCAACAAAACAGGTAGAGGATTAAATTACTGGCTCAGAGGACAGGCTTTTTGCTAGGCAGAAACATCCAAAGCTCAATACTTCATAAAGGAAATTAAGAACAGATTTTTCATAGTGGAAGCATTGTTAAGGTTACCAAGGCTTACAGGAGATAGTACCAGAGCATGCATGTATTTGGCAGCTACTGAGAGTCTGCTATTTGCCAGAAGATATTAGACACTGGAAAGAAATGTTTAAAAGGCTGAGTCCCTGCCCTAAAGGAGCTTATGGTCCAGGGAAGAGACACAAATGCGTTTCATATCACATGTTAAGTGCTACAGGGAGGGTATGCAAGGAAACGAAGGGACAGAGAAGAGAGTTGGTCACCCTGGCCGGGAGACCAGAGATGCCTCCTCAGAGGAGTTTCTAGGAGAGGATCAGGGTTGGAGCAGGTGTGGGATTTCAAAGCACAGCCATCTGGAATGTGCACTCAGAAAGAAGAAAACCTCAGGGGACAAGGAGAGCCAGTGTCTGAAAAACTGCGCAAAAGGCTGTCCTCTTCTGTTATGCTATGTTTATGTTTCTTTGAGGAGGGAACTGTGTAAGAGGTAATGTATAGTAACATATTAACGCTTGAGAAGGAAATGCCTTTGACTCAGTGCAGTTTCTTCCCCAGTAAGAATAGTCTCCAAAGACTGCTAAAAATGTAGAGGAGAAGCAAAGTGAAGTCTTCGTTTTTTCTTTTTTTCATCTCTTCACAGCAGGTGAATTAAACCAAAATTCATCATCGTAGGAGCAGCACTTCTTTTTTAACCTCACATACATTTTTACATTTTCCTTAAAAACTCTTTATTTCAAATACACACAAATGGAGAGAGGAGTGTGATAAAACCCCATATTCCTGGTGTCTTAGTCTGTTCTGTGTTGCTATAAAGGCGTACCTGTGGCTGGGTGGTTTATAAAGAAAGAGGTTGAGTTAGTTCATGTTCTGCAGGCTGTGCAAGAAGCATGGTGCTGGCATCTGCTCTGCTTCGGTGAGGACTTTTGTGCTGCATCAAAACATGGTGCAGAAGGTCAAATGGCAGGCAGGCAGGTGCAAAGAGGATCAAACCCGGGGGGCCTCCTGGCTTTAGAACAACACACTCCCTTGGGAACTAATCCATTCCCTCAAAACCAATCCATCTCAGGACAGCATGAGAACTTATTCACTACCCTGAGAACAGTATTGAACCATTCATAACCCATGACCCGAACTCCTCCCACTATACCCCACATCCCAACATCACCACACTGGGGATCAAATTTCAACATAATATTTGGTGGGGAACATACAAGTCATGTTCAATCCATAGCAGCAGCCATCCAGATTTTAAAATAATCAACATTTTGCCTACTTGAATCACCTATTTGCCCCCCTTTTTTGTTGAAGAATTTTAAAGCAAATTCCAGGCAAAGTGGCACTTACCACCTAGTATTTCAATGTGTCCCTAAAAGAGGGAAATATAACCAATTACCACTATCACACCTAAATTCATAACAGTAATTCATTAACATCTAATTCCCAGTCCATATTCAAAGTTCATTGACTGTTTAATAACCTGTTTTTTGTTTTTTTTTTAAGACAGAGTTTTGCTCTTGTTGCCCAGGCTGGAGTGTAATGGCATGATCTCAGCTCACTGCAACCTCTGCCTCCTGGGTTCAAGCGATTCTCCTGCCTTAGCCTCCCAAGTAGCTGGGATTACAGGCGCCTGCCACCATGCCCAGCTAATTTTTGTATTTTTAGTAGAAACGGGGTTTCATCATATTGGTCAGGCTGGTCTCGAACTCCTGACCTCAGGTGATCCACCCGCCTCAGCCCCCCAAAGTGCTGGGATTACAGACATGAGCCACCGTGCCCGGCCAATGAACATCTTTTTAAGATGATTTTTTTTTCCAAATCAAGATCCAAATGAGACTCACATGTTACATTCAGTTGTCATGCCCCCTTGTCTTCTTACATCTGTAGCAAGCCCCTCTCCCCTCTTCTTTTCCCTTCCCATTGACTTAACTGGAAAAACCTGGTGTAATTGTCCCATAGAACAATGCACATAGAATACACATTGTTCCACATTCTAGGTTTGCCTGATTACTTCCCCATGGTGACAGTATCATTCAACTGGCTCTTCTTTGTATTTTTAGTAGAAACACGGTTTCACCATGTTGGCCAGATGATCTCGATCTCTTGACCTCGTGATCCATCAGCCTCAGCCTCCCAAAGTGCTGGGATTACAGGCCTGAGCCACCACGCCTGGCCGAAATGTATTTCTTAAGTAAGAAGATTTGAAAGTTTAAATTACTCCTTGATTCATTGGCTACAGAATGGATGTTGTGTTGAATAACATTCATCTCATTGTACATCTCTTTCAGAGCTCTTGAGTGACTAGATGCACTGTCAGTGAGCAATAATATTTGGAAAGAAATCTTTTTTTTCTGAGCATTAAGTCTCAATAGTGGACTTAAAATATTCAGCAATCCATGCTATACACAGATGTGCTGTCATCCAGGTTTTGTTGTTCCACTTAAAGAGTGCCGGCAGAGCAGATTTAGCATAATTCTTCCTAGAGTTTTCAAAATGGCAAATGAGCATTCGCTACAATGTTAGGTCACTAGCTGCAATAGCCCCAATCAAGAGAGTCAGCTATTGCTTGAAGCTTTGAAGCTAGGCACTGACTTTTCTTCTCCAGCTATGAAAGTTCTGAAGAGCATCTTCTTCTAATATAAGACTGCTTTTTATCCACAGACAATATGTTTCTTTTGCCCTCTTCATCAATGATCTTAGCTGGCTTTTCTGGATAACGCTGCTGCTTCTCCATCAGCACTTGCTGCCTCATCTTGCATGAGGCATACAAGTTACAAAACATAACTTTTATGTTATGGAGATGGCTTCCTTCCTTAAGCCTCATGAGCCGACCTCTGTTAGCTGCAACTTTTCTTTTGCAGCTTACTCATCCCTCTCAGCCTTCATAGAATTGAAGAAAGTTAGGGCCTTGCTCTGGATTAGGCTATTGCTTAAGGGAATGTTGTACCTGGCTTGATCTTCTATTCAGTCCACTCAAACTTTTTCCGTACCAGCAAAAGGGCTGTTTTACTTAGCGTTTGTGTGTTCACCTGGGTGGCACTTACTTTCCTTTAAGAACTTTTCCTTTGCGTTCACAAGTTGGCTGTTTGCTGCAAAGGTCAAGTTTGGTACAAAAGAAAAGTTCTCGGAAATTAAAAGTGCTACTCTGCTACCTTGGTTTTAAACACGCCTTCCATGCTGAATTTAATCATTTCTAGAATTTGATTTAAAGTGAGAAATGTGTGACTTCTATTTTCACTTGAACACATAGAGACCATTGTAGAGTTACTAATTGACCTAATTTCAATATTATTGTATCTCAGGGAATGGGGAGACCTGAGGAGCAGGAGAGAGATGGGGAGTGGCTGGTTGGTAGAGCAGTCATGGTAAAACATACATTTATTGATTAAGTTCATCATCTTATATGAACATGGTTCACGGCACCCCCCAAAAATTACAATAATAACATCAAAGATCACTGATCACAGATCACCATAATAGATAAAATATGAAAAAGTTTGAAATATTGTGATAATTGCCAAAATGTGACACAGAGACATGAACTGAGCACCTGTTGTGGAAAATTAGCACCTATAGACTTGCTTAACACACAGTTGCCACAAAACCTCAATTTGCAAAAAACATCTGCATCTGCATAGCATCGTAAAGTGCAATAAAATAAAATATGCCTTTATTCAATGTTTTTCAACCAGTTGTAGTCATTATTGTTTTCACATCCTCAGATGTCACATCTTTTGACAATGGAAAACCTTCAAGTGGATCTGTGTGTTCTGCTGGTATTTTCCTTGCTTTCTGGCATAAGCATATCATAGAACCCCAAATTCAGGCTCGTTTACCCAGCATACAGCTGAGGCCAAACACTGACACAAAGGTGCTTGGAGATAGAGAAGGGTTTATTTGATTTGCCCAAAATGAAGTGAGAGGGCAAAAATCTCTCCAATCTACCTGAAGAAAAAGAAGAGGCGGGGGAGTTTTTATTTGGCTGGAGAGTAAACGATGAGGAGTTATAGGAAATCTAGGGAAAAAGTCTATTTCTTCAGTATGAGATAACACCTCGAGCAACCAGACTGCTTGGCATCAGCAGCTGGTCACAACATCCCTCAAGGCATTCATTCTTCTGCAAACATTTTTTGTGACACTGAAGTTATCTCCTGCTGCTTGGCACAGGAACAGTACATCTATAGTTCATAATTACATTGTGGGAACAAGGAATCTTGTGCAAAAAGCAAGTGGTTAACATTTGCAAGCAAGCAAGGGCCTAATCAGAATTCTCATTATTTCAGATACTAAAAAATGCTGTGGTGGTGAAATCTCAAGTGGCCCAATTGCAAGCTGTCCCAGGCTTAAAATCAGCTTTGCCCTAGACTTAAAATCAGCTATTTCTCTGGGGAGCCCTAATTCTTTTCAGTGAGAAGTGATTTTAGAGACATAATCTAGGTAATATGGGTGCTCATTGCTATTGGGCTGTCAGTGCTTCTAAACATTTCAGTCAACATAGCTAAGAAATATATGTTTTTTAAATAAAAAAATGTTTTCAGAGTTTATAGTAATTTTTTCTTGTTTCTAGTGGGGTTGGACATAGTAATATTTTTAATTCAGATTAACAATATAAGGTTTCTACTTAACTTCTTCAATTATTTTTCTTGTCTTTCTTTTCTCTTACATGGAAAATCTTGATTCCTACCAACATTAATATAGTTACCTACTTGCTTTGTCCTATAATGTGTATAAACTAGTTAAAAAATATAAAATCCAAATGAAAATTACTCAGTTAAGTTAAAACAATGTTACGGTTCTTTTTGTCATTAAAAATTTATCCTACTAAGACTTTATAGCTAACATAAAGGTAACCAGATATAATTCTTTCTTCTGTAAGGTCATGTTACCAACTTCGTGATATTCCATTAATGTGTTAATTTCAGTTTATTTTTATGTTGAGAATTGATTGTTTTCTTTTTAGATTAATTTTTTTTTTTTGAAAATGTAAAACAGGCACATAGAAGGGAACAACACACACTGGGGCCTATCAGACGGGGGAAGGTGGGAGGAGGGAGAGAATCAGGAAAATAATGGGTGCTAGGCTTAATACCTGGATGATGAAATAATCTGTCTAACAAAACCCCATAACACAAGTTTACCTATATAACAAACCTGCACATGTACCCCTGAGCTTAAAAATAAAAGTTAAAAAAAGAAAATATAGAACATTTATAAGATTCTGAATGTCAAAGATTTATATGCTTCTGAAGTCGTATATAACACACCGTTCAGAAAAGTCTTGCTTCTATCTCTAATTCTTCCCCCATTCTCTCTCTCCCCCGTATGTAATCACTTTCAAATACATTTAATTTAAATTTCCAGTATCTCATTTTGAAAATATAAACATGTATGTGTGTGCTTATGCATATTCTTAAATGGAAAAAGCAAGATAAGTTTTGTAGCATGCTATAATGCTAACTTTCATGTAAGAAAAGAGGAAAATAGTGTATCTTCTATGCCCAAAATGAATAATGCTAGTCATTTCTCAGTTCCCTAAATCAGCAATGATCAGGGTTGCAATAGAAGGTGAAGCAAATAAATTGAAGTAACTGTTGGTAATTCAAACAAAAGATTCATCTTGCATTAATTACCTGAACTATTTGAATTTGTGTTGTAATCTGTATTTCTATTTGTTTTCTGCTCCTAAAATTGAGTTTCTATTTACCATAACCAATACTATATTTACTTTACGTGTCTTTATAATGCTTGAATTATTTCAGGCAAATTTATTTTCTCTTTGCCTCAGTTTCCAAATGTTGGATTGGACAAGAGGTGACCTTTTAAGTTGTCTTTCAGCTTTAGCATTGTTCTAAGAGAGCTGTCTTCACCCTTGTAATAGCTGCCGTAATCCACTAGATGTCAATGCAACATAGCAACCTATTTTGGGCATTTAAGCCTCTATATCCTAGGTTTAAAACCGGGAGAAAATTAGAAAATTTTATTGATCTGTTATTTATTTTTGTTAAAAGTTAAAAGTAAAAAGACAATACTTAATCCTTTTCTACCTGAAAGAATATAAACAACTCCAATAGAATTAATATTTTCACAGGTATCATTTTTCCAGTGCTTAAGTTTAAAAATTCAGTTTTCAAATCAACATGTATAGGCTATTCCCTATAAGAGTAGTGGAATACAGAATTGAAAAAAATGTTTTAGTCACTATATAACATTGTAAGATTTGGCATATTTAGGAGAAAAGAACGAAATTTGTTCAATATAATTCCAGATAATGGTGATCGTTGCCAAAATAGTATGATGTTTAGAGCTAAATTGTTTCTTTAGTGTGAAATTATTTATTACATTATTAATTTAATAATCTTCTTGACAGATTTTTAAGTCCCTCCTGAAAAATTCAGAATTATTCTGCAAATAAAAATGACATTATTTCTCCTCCTTGAAAAAAAGGGATGAAATAAATTTTAATACAGAATGATGTTATGTTTAAATCATAACATTGGAAAAAGTGGTTTATTTTTTCATTAAAACTTTAAATGTATCAGGGAGAGGAAATTACTGGTGTTGAAAGGTTGTCTAGTTTTAAAAAATTCTACCTTTTGCTTATGTACCATTATAAATAATATTCTTAACATGTTTGGATTTCAAGGGCGTTTTCTCTCTCTCTCTCTCTCTCTCTCTTTTTCTCTCTCTCAGCCTATAATTTTTCCTATCCAGGGATTGTGAAAACTAGGAAATGCACAACAGTAAAAGGCATAATATGAGTCATTTCTCAGTTCCCTAAATCAGCAATGATCAGGGTTGCAATAGAAGGTGAGGCAAATAAATTGAGATAACTGTTGATAATTTAAATAAAAGATACATCTTGCATTAATTACCTGAACTATTTGAGTTCATGTTGTAATCTCAAATGTAAACTGCTGATAAGAAAGTTTTCAATGTAGAATTATTTACTTTCATTAAAGTCAGAATAGCAATCTATACTCAGTAAGATTAGTTTTTATCTGCTTCAACAGTTCGAAGTCTATATTTTTCATTTTTTCTGTGTGAAATCATTGCTAAAACAGCCACCAATTTAACAAAATGACGTGTTCTACTCTAGAATTACACTGTTGCTTTTACTTTAGTGCATAGACATGGCTTTTACCTAGCAATAATGTAGAATGCTTTATCCTTCCTTATGGAAGAAATAATATACAACGCTCCTGGGAATTTTGCATCATTTTCTGGCAATTAGCTTGTATGGGGTTTCTAGGAGGTCACAAAAGATTCAGAGGTGTAAGTTTTTTCTTAAAAGCATGTGATCTCTATATGGTTTTCTTTTAAATTTATCTTTGATGCACTTTGAAGAAGCTAAGGGTGTGATACTGACAACCTCCAGCACTCATACAGGAAAGAAAGATACATATTCTTTAGTGATTTCCTTCTGCAGTGAATTCCTTCTTTGGGGAAAGACTTTGCAGCATCATCAACTTTGAGGTTTGCAGGAGAAAGCCACCTTAGCGGCAGGCCTTCCAGAAGGTGGAAGTTGAGAGAGGGTGGCCGAGCTGGGTAGAGACTGTTCCAGGGCAGGTCGCCAGGGTCCCCGTGCAGGAGCCAAGCAGTTGCCTAATAAAATTTCGTTTAAAACGAAAATTACAATAAAGCCCCGGAGTAGTACCAATTCTACATAAAATGACAGTGGTGTTTGCATTTATACCCTACTTGTCTGCAAAGAATTTGAGGTATTGGGACCCATGCAGTGGCTCACACCTGTAATCCCAGCACTTTGGGAGGCTGAGGTGGGCAGATCAAGAGGTCAAGAGATCAAGACCATCCTGGCCAACATGGTGAAATCCTGTCTCTACTAAAAATACAAAAATTAGCTGGGTGTGGTGGCGTGCGCCTGTAGTCCCAGCTACTTGGGAGGCTGAGGCGGGAGAATAGCTTGAACCCAGGAGGCAGAGGTTGCAGTGAGCAGAGATCGTGCCATTGCATTCCAGCCTGGCGACAGCTCGAGACTCCGTCTCAAAAATAAATAAATAGATTATTAATTAATTAAAAAAAAGAATTTGAGGTATCAAAAGATGAAGAAAAATGAACCATGGGAAGGAAGTCAATAGACAGGGAAATATGACATCAGTATTAAGCTTTATGAAAACTCTTTTATCCATCTGGCAGCCTCAGCTACCAAATGACCTTAGAACAAAAAATTAATGTAAACATATGGGAGAATGCTATTTAAACCTGATTTGATGTAACTGTTTACCTTGATATTATATTTATACCTATGTATATATATAATAGCAAAATCTCTATATCAATGTCTATATAAATTTATCCTTTAGCTATATCACCTTGTCATCTCAATAATTTAGAAGTTGTCATATCTTTTCTACAAATGAAAAGAAATTTTATGATTATGAAAGGAATACATATTTGTTTCAGAACATTTGGAAAATAAAAAGAATAAAAATTAAATTTAAGCCTATCAGCATTTTGGGTTATTCCCATTTGTTTAATGTTTATTTATTTTAATAATTATACAAATATAAGTTTGACTCTTGAATTTTCATTTAACATTTTATCATGACAAATTTCCAAGTGATTAAATATGCTTTGGAAGCATCTTTGTAGTGACTGTGTAATATTCTGTCAAATATATAAATTATAAATAATTTATTTGGCTATTTACCTACCACTGGATATTTTGATTATTGCAGATGTTTCACCACTATAAATAATACTGCAGCAAACATCTTTGCATATACATCTGTCAACCTATGTCTAATTATGGTATTTCTTTAGAAGCAGAATTACTTAAGAACTATGAAATTTTTGCGATAATTGTCAATTTCCTTTCCTAAAATTAAGATCAATTTACAGTCTTACAAATAATGGATAAGTGCCTGTTTTAGTTGAGAATTAACATTTAAAGCATATTTTGTCAATTATACAGATTATAAATCATACCTTATTGTGTTTTTATTGCATTTTTCTTTATTAGTGAGTTTGGTAATTTAAAAATATATTTATTGCAGCCAGGCATGGTGGCTCACGCCTGTAATCCCAGCACTTTGGGAGGCCGAGGTGGGCAGATTGCCTGAGGTCAGGAGCCCCAGACCATCCTGGCCAACAGGGTGAAACCCCGTCTCTACCAAAAATACAAAATCAACTGGGTGTGGTGGCACATGCCGGTAATCCCAGCTACTCGGGAGGCTGAGGCAGGGGAATTGCTTGAACCAGGGAGGTGGAGGTTGCAGTGAGCCAAGATCACACTGCTGCACTCCAGCCTGGGTGACAGAGTGAGACTCCATCTCAAAAAATATATATACAGCAATTAACATTTTCCCATTTAGAGCTTTTTATTATAAATTAAGAATGCAACCTCTTGTCAAAATCATTTCTATCCAATTAAAGATGTACTTTTATATTTTATTATTTTGTGCTTTTTTAAATGTACAGAAGTTTTGATTTTATTACATCATGTAATCTCTTTCACCACCTTTATCTTAGAAATGTCTTACCTTCATATCAGTTAAAAATACACATCTGTTTCAACCAGTATTTTAGAATTTCATTGTTTATACTAAAGTCTTTAATAAATCCTTTAGTACAGTGTAAGCTGAGTGCTTATCTTAATTGTTCTTGAAATAGATAATTTTTTAAAGTTTTGTCGAATAAGTAAATCATCTATTTTTCATTTATAATTTTTTTTTACAATATATCACTTTCTTATATTTTAGGATTTTTTTCAAACTGTTTTGTTCCATCAATCTATCTTTTAATTTTTTCATCAATACTGTACAATTTATATTGTAATAGTTAATATTTTTAAACGCATCATTCCCTTCTTGGTTAGTTTCAAGTAACTGAAGCTACTTGAGCTATTCTTCCTTGTTCATTCTTCTAGAATCATTTTGGGAAGTGTCTCTCATCTCAGATAAAATCTCATTGCCACGTTATTTTTATTTGTTCTTTATTAACACATGAGAATTAATTTAGGAGGAATTACAGTCATGCATTGCTCTAGCCAGGAAATTTTAAACTTAACTTTTATTATTCCTCTCTAAAAGTGTATAGGTTTCTAGAAATAAGATCAGCTCCCTGTCTTACAAGATTATTTCTAGGTAGTTTATGTAATCCCATGGCTACTGGATTTTGTATGTTTATTTTGTATCTATTCACCCCAGTGAACTCTAAGGTTGTTAATTAATTTTGGGGAATGAGCTCGGATATATAATACCATATGCAAATAATGAGAATTGCTGATATAAATTATTAAGCCCTGTTGAAGGTAGATTTTGATAATATACTCAAAACATGATTTAAATTTCTCACTAAAAAGGAATACCCACTAGTTTTTTATTTATGAATTGACATTTTATTGTTAGATCTAAGAATTAATAAAGTGATTTTATTCTTATATAAAATATTTTTATTTGAATATCATTAAAGTAGAATAAGAAATCTGAAATTTTTAAATAGTAAAATATACCTACATATGTTTTTGATGTCGTAGTACCCAAAGCACTAGAAATGTTATATCTAACAAAATAACATTGAAATTACACATAAAATAAATCACATTTGTATTCTGCATTATCATGATCTTCCATAAATAAAATACAAATTAGTTCTGCATTTAGTTAAAAAAAAGCAAAGAAAATCTTTGCTAACTAGATAATTTTTTTAAGAAACAATTTTTCTTCATTTGAAATCTTTGGCAACATAGCCCAGATACTTTACTTTGGCAGAAAGGTTCTTAATAGTGTTAACATGAACTTAACCCTGCACCAGTACAGACACTACTATTACATTTTGAACTAAAATAATATAATTAAAAAAAACTATCTGAAATAAAACAAATCACCTCTGCTTACAGTGTAGTTATGCTTACTTTAGAAGTGTGTGGGGAAAACCCATGCTAATAAATTTACAATTGAAATGAAATATGTTTCTGACTTGTAATAAATTTGCTTTAAAAATAGTAGTTTGATATGTCTAATCATAGAACATTTACTAGCTATATTTCAATTTTTCTTTTAATATATATCCATAATTAGAATTTGTAGTATTATGCAAAATTGATATTTTCTGACAAAAATTATAAAATGCTGAGTTTTGCATTTAATTAATATTATCCTAAGGGCAAATAATGAAATTCTTTGACTGAGAATAAATTTGCTAAGCTCTTAAAAAACGAACAACATTCAGGGAGATTATTAAATAAGTCCATGCAAAAGAATATACATTAGGAAATCAATCATTTCATATCATTTCTTGAAGAACTACATGAGACAGAGATCTCTAATAACGTAATAAAAATAATTTTTTCATAGATATATTTATGCTCGAATAAATTGAAATTGATTCATGAATATAATTTAACAATCGAGATGTCTGTATCCTTCAACAATGTGAAACTGATAAAGCTTTATTCCTCTTCTCATTGCTTCACCTTTAAACTTTATGTAGCAAAAATGTTTTTATGCACATTATCATCATACTTTTCATCTTAAAAAGTGTCAGTAAAATGCAGTGTTGTTTACTTAAAACATAATAGAAAATATTTTTATGTTGATGTATTGTCTGGTGCAAAATATATTTTTTAATGTTTCTGGTAAAGTATCTTAAGGGATTTCCAATCTTTTGATCATTGGGGTTTTGGTCACTAATACCACTGCTAATTCACTAGGGCTAATACTTTTAAAAAACAAAACTGCATTTGTCATCCTATAAATAAAACAAAGCTATGAGCTTATTTGCACAAAGACACAGAGCCAATTAATTTGACTTCAGTTTGGAGATACTTCACAAAACTGTACATCTCATAGATAAAACCATACTGGTGTTATATTTTATACCAACTAGTTTTAGCAATCATTAACAACATATAGTAGGTAATTTTAAATGATTTTCATTTTGGATAGCAACTACATGGTCACATATATTTTACATATAACATACCACATATAATAATAACATATTGAGATATACTGTTAAAATTTATCTTAAAATATAAATATCTTAAAAAACTCTGATTTTATTATGTAGAGAAAAAGTCAGAGTTCTTATTTTAATTAAGGTACATTCTATGGGGGGATAACAAAACCAAAACTCTCATTGCATTTAAATTCAATACAATCAGTTTAAACACATGTCACTATGTTTAAGATTTATTTTCAAGATGTTTTAATTACTGAGAAAAGTTTTTGTAGTCAGTTATGTTCATGGAGCTGTAAAAGTAAATTATTTTTAAACCTGCTATTAATTTAATCTATGGCTCAAGAGTTTCAAAATATTTGAGTTTAAAAATACATAAAAATTTCATTTTTGTATATTGAATTTAAAAGAATCTGACACGGTTTTTTTGCTTGCTTTTTTGTTGTGTTTTCATTCATTTATTTGTAAGCAGTTTTTATTCCAAAGGTTTATTAGAAACATAGTGAACTTTACTTGCCATTCAATTTATAACAACACATGACTTTTAATAAATTAAATGGAACACATTCAGTGCAGAGTAGTACTATAGAAAGAGCTCAGCCCTTTGGAACAGAGATCTGAGTTCTGGATGGGCTGAGAGACTTTGGACCAGTCACTTAATCTGTCTGAGCCTCTGCTTCCATGTCAATTACTGACCTTTTATTGTCCTTGAACAAAAACATAACATTAAGCTAATACGATCATTTTGTTTTTTCTTGAGAATTTTGAAATACATGGCCAATTCAAGAGCATGCCCTTAGCTGAGGGCCTGCACTTTTATCCTTAGGAGAGACTTGATGGATTTTTCAGTGGGAAGGCCTGCCATAAGCCCAGTTTATCAACTTCTTCACTAAAGGATTTTGGAGCCCTGGAATTGTCCATGGTTTGGAGGGGTTTTCAGATGCTTGAAAGTTACTTTGAAGAGAGGTAGAAAAGGAAGGATTGACAGCGCCAGCTTAGTCTCAGAACTAATTTCCCTGGTTCGTGTCTACATGAACAAGGACTGATTAAAGAGATTTTTAGAATCTTTGTGGGAAAAACAAGGCTAATTCCATCTGGAAGGCTGACCTGAGCCTGTTGGAATTAAGTAGGTAGCAAACTAAAAAGCAAGGAATACGGGACTCAAATGTGTGTTTAGATGGAAAGATATGTTTATATTTCAACTTTGTATCGTTTAATAACTTCCTGGTTGGGCTTGTTTTAGTATGCTGAAGAGCTAGGATTTGGATCCATTAAATTAATTTTTCTATCTAAAGTCTTCCAAATCTAACAGCTTGTGAGTAGAATGTATAATGTTTCCTCATAAAATCAGCCATGAATTTTAAACAAATTAACCCTTAAGCTTCCTCACATCCCCTGAAGTCCATTGTGTATACTAAAGAGTATTGTCCATCCCTACTTCTGTGAAATGCACAGTTCCCTCGGGAAAAAGTCTAAATTTGAACTCCTACAGAATTTTCATAGCACTGTCATTTTAATGAAGTGGTATCAACTCTTGGAAATTATTGTGCTAAATTATTTATTTCTCTCTTAAAAATGATTTTATGATATTAATTTAGAGAACTCCTGGTTGGGTTTTAGCTATTTTCCCTGCTGCAATTTCCCTCTCAACTACAAATCGAGTCTCACATAGTCTTTGTTTTACAACGATCGTGGTCTTCAGCCTTCCAGAACATGTTTTGGAGAATCGCTGAATGGAGTTCTCGTATAGACTTAAAATGCATGTTCAGGACATGCAAATGAACTGTAGTCCAATTATGCACTGAAAAAACAGCCCTAAATATTCTGTTAATGAACTGCATTCAGGCACTAAAAAGACATTTCATCATGATGGGATTCTAAAGATCCTGCCCTTAATTATGAGTTGTAAACGCCACTTTCAGGTAGAAATAAAGAGGGTAACAGTTGTTCAATTAGAGGTGAACATTCATCTAGGAGAGGAAAAAAGCCTTTCTGTGATAAGACCCAGAAATCTTGTTTTTCTGCTAATGCGATTTCATACATTTTTGTTGCACGGTGGGCTGAGCAGCATTCCTGGTCTGTTGCCTCGGATGGGAATTGTTCAATGCCATGTCACACATAGCTGTGCCCCGAGTCATCATGCTGAGCGGTGAACCGATCCCATGGTCATCGTGACAGTTTCTGGAGAAAGCAGGCGCATGCTGATTCATTCTCAGTCTCCTCTTCCCATCCCTGTCTCCAGCCTAGCATCCTTTTCACGTTTATTCATGAGCTTATCACTCGGGGCCAAAAAAAAAATTATTTGCATTATAACATTACATTTAAAAGCTATAAATTATGCAGAGCTATAAATACTGCCTTTTGGTAAACACCATAAAATCTGTGTGTGTTTGTGCACACGCAAGCGTGAAATGTTGTTTGGATTTTCTCCCTACTCACTGCATCTTATAACTCTTCAGTCTTTAACATTCAAAAATCTAGCAGTTAAAACGTGATAATTTAAATGGGTAGGAAAGGATTTAGACCTGTTTTAAACAAACTGTAATTCTCTGTTAACTATGGCACTGGGCTCACTCCATTTGGAAACTGTCATCATTCCACAATAAAGGTGATGAAATGTAACATATCTGGAAATTGAAAAACTGAAGATGATTTTTGTTCTGTGCTGTTCAACAGAGGCATACACAACTGAACAGATTCATATTTTTTTTTTATCAACCTTGCCCTTCTAGAATATTTGTAAAACACTTAATAGACAGACCAAACTTAAATTCTATTGGTCAAATATTTTCAGAAACTGAAGAGGTGACAACTTGAGAAAAGCCTAAAACCTTATCTCAGGTTGATTATACAGGGTTATGATTCCACATCTCCTTTCTCATTGTAAAAAGAAATTCCTATACATCAAGCCTGTGACTCTGACATGCACAAACTTGAACTTGCAGAGAATCTTTGCATCCTGGGCATCCAGCGGCCTGGGCACTGGAGGTGCTGCTGTTCAGGAGATGAGTGTTGTCTGTTAGCTCCTTGTGTCTTTAGAGCAGCCGAGTCAAGGTTGAGGGTGGGGGTGGCTCAGGTTGGGGTTGGCACAAACTTCCTTCCCCCAGGTGCAGTACAGACTGTGTGCTAGCTTGATTTATTCATTCTGATTTATCATGAACCAAAATATGAACTACAACATTAGGAAGATTATAAGCCAATGTTCTCTTTTAAAAAGAACATAATCATATCCTTTTTCGGGTATTTACTGTATTAGTCCATTCTCACGCTGCTATAAAGATCTGCCGGAGACTGGGTAATTTATAAAGGAAAGAGGCTTAATTGACTCACCGTTCCACATTGCTGGGGAGGCCTCAGAAATCTTACAATCATGGTGGAAGGCAAAGGAGAAGCAGGCACCTTCTTCACAGGGCAGCAGGACAGAGTGAGTGTAAGGTGGGGAAATCCCAGATGCTTATAAAACCATCAGATCTCATGACAACTCACTATCACTAGAACAGCATAGAGGAAACTGCCCCCATGATTCAATTACCTCCACCTGGTCCCACCCTTGACATGTAGGGATTATGGGGATTACAGTTCAAGGTGAGATTTTGGTGGGGACACAAGGCCTAACCATACCACCTTATTTTCCTGAAAATCTTCCTTAAATCCAACTAGAATGCTTCCTATCTCATTTTAAGCCCATTTCTTCTTGCCTGTCCATAAGCAAAGATCAAGAACGAATCTTTATTAAATTAAAGGGATTCTCATTTTGTATTTAGAGGGGGACAGGGAGGTATGAGTCTCAGTCTATAACAATCATGCAGGAAGCTTATCTGTAAATACAATGGATTTCACGGAAAATGCCCTGTTCCTTTGGGTAAGAGAAACTAAATTCAGTCAATTACAGGTATCCCTGACTTCCTTTAGTATTGTGTCACATTTTGTTTTTCTTCTATGCCTGGAAAACCTTCCCCAGCCCCACACCATTCTGGGCAGCGGGAAATCCTTTCCATACCGGTGTCACGCTGGGCCTGGGGGAAACATGGCTGTTCAGGGCTGCTCTCTAGACACACCCAGCTGACTTTCTGCTCCTGCATCTTTCTGGTTACAGGAATCCTAGGGCCTGAGGCTCCAGACCTGGGCTTCACTGAGGGAAGGCACAGGTCCTCTGTGGTCTTGGGGTTTCCAAATCTCCCCAAGGTGGAATGGTGAAACCTACCCCCATCTCAGATCATTCATGCTCCCTGGTGTTCCTCTCCTTCTGTAGACCCAGGGGTTTTCCCAGAGTCTCTTCAGGACCTGAGAATTTGAACCTCAAAAGCCAGAGGATATGTAATCCCTTCCATGAGGTAGTAAGAAAGGAAGGCACTTTTAAGCTAACTCAATGAAGAATTGGGAATAAATGAAATGCAGGGATACACAATTATTATTGTGCCACTTTTTGGCAGAGAAAGAAACCAGTTCCCTTTGTCTCTTCTAAGACGGCTTTCCAAAAATGCCATCATTTGATTGTTCTTTTTTGCGGGGCTGGGGACAGGATTTTGTTCTGTTGTCCAGGCTGGAGTGCAGTGGTGTGATCTTGGCTCACTGCAGCCTTTACCTCCCCGGATCTAGCCGTCCTCCCACCACAGCCTCCCAAGTAGCTGGGACTACAGGCACACAGCACCACAACTGGTTAATGTTAAAAATTTTTTTAGAGACAGGATCTCACCATATTGCCCAGGTTGGTCTTGAACTCCCTGGGCTCAAGTGATCCTCTCGCCTGGTCCCCCAAAGTGCTGGGATTACAGGCATGAGCCACCATGCCCAACTTGATTGCTCTTGATGCCTTCACTACCAAGTTCAGGATGAAGCAGGGATGCTGTGGAGGGGATGTGCACTTACCATGAAGGAGGAACAGATGTGGAGAATACAGAGAGGACACAGCGAGAGCTGCGGCCATGGGCAGTGTGCCTGAGGCAGAGTGTGTGAGTGAGGGACAGGGATGGCCGGAGGAGGCAGAGTCTTTGGGTGGGCCTGAGGCTGGCACCCAAGAGCCTTCTGTGTTGCAGTGAGGAATTTCAGACTTGTCTTGGAGGGGACAGGGCCAGTGAGAGTTTCAGTAGAGAGGGAACAGGATGAGTTTTGTTGGGGGCATCCCAGTTTGTTCACTGTGCAGGATGGGGAGCTTGGGGGCAAAATGGGAGGCAGCTAAAAGTCCTTCTTGGTCCATTCATTGATCTAAGCCTGTGGCTGTTGGAATGGAGGTGAAGGGACAGATTTGAGGGATGAGGTAAAGGAGGAAATGCAGTGAAAGAAATAGAGAAGGAGGGAAGGATGCCTCTCTCTGGACCTTTCCTGGTTCTTGTTTTCCTGGGGCTTGAGCTATTAGGCCCGGTTCTCAGGCAAACAACTGGAGCTCCTGGAGACACAAAAGGCAGCACCCAGGTGCCATGAAATCATAAGTGAGGGACGTCAGCAGAAATTTTCCTTCCCGCTTTCCCCCTTCCTTGTCCAGTTTGCTCTTCCTCCATTGCGAGTTATATCTTGTTATCCCAGGGGAGATATGATGCAGCTGAAATAATACTTGTGATTTCTGAAAGCTCTTGCCTTTCAAAAGTTTCAATCTAGACTGTCCCAGGACATAATGTTTATTTATAAAGATTGGATTTAGACCAATATGTGATGACCAAAGCAGGTTTCTGGCACAGACGTGGCACAGGTGTAGTTGGGAATACTTGGGCTTGAAGAGAGAGTTGGAAATGGTACTGATGGGTGTTGGGAGTTGTGTTCTCAGAAGCAGCTGTGCTCTCTGACTGCCCAGATACCTCCCCTTCTGGCCCCAGGCTGAGGCCTCGAGATGGGTCTCTGGAGAGACAGTGGCAGTCCAGGAGCAGGGGGCCCTTGAGGCTTTCATTCAAGGTGAAGCCCAGAGAGGGGGCAAGCCATGCAGATTTTCCCTCTATTTAGGATGGAGTGGGGTGGGGCAGCGAGAGATGGCTGCGTGGGCCTCTAGACAGGCAGGATAGCATCATGGAATTTCTCTACACCCTGCCTGGGATAGGGAGAGACCACATATGCCCAGAGCTCCCCGAGTGGGTGCTCTCTCTACTTACTCTTCTCTTATGGAAAGTTGAGGTGGACAGGTGGGGGACAGGGAGGCTGGAATAAGGGAAGTTATATGGAATTGACATAGATTGAATTTAACTTTAGTTATAGAGGGCAGGGAAAATCACATTTCCTGAAAACTTGAATTTGTGTTACCCAGGGACTAAGAACCCAGCACAGTGTTCATCAGAAATGACAAGAAACACAGTAACTGGGTCAGTGAGAGGGAGCAACCAGATTAACAGGAAGGCAGATAGTGGAGCCAAGCGAGATTCCCGAGGTGCTGCAATGACTTCCCCAGTGTGTGCAGAGCACTGAGGCCATTCAGACAGCTCCCACTTCTGGTCTGAGCAACAGGAGGGGACATGTGGTCCTCGCCAACATAGAAAAGAACAAGAGGCAGAGCCGATGTGCAGATGAGAAGACGAGTCAATTTTGAACATGTTGAATGATGACAAGTGAATTTGGAACGTGTTGAATTTGAAGAGTCCAGGTGGGGCTGGCTTGCAGTGTTCACAGGTTGGAAACTGAGTAGGGAGGTGCATGCATGGAGTCCAGCATTGAGTTATTAACATAGAAGCCAGGCTGATGCACCAGATGATCTGGGGAGAGTGCAGAGGTGACTGGGGATGTCCTCCAGGATGTCTCCAAGGATGGGACTGGAGGACCAGAGGATTTGCTGGAAGACGAAAAGCCTGCAAAAGTGGCTGAAAAACAGTGGACAGAGGAGTAGAAGGAAAATAAGGAGATGTTTGGTTTCTGAAAGCAAAGGGAGAAAAAGGATTTTGATAAAATGGGGAGTGTTGGGTGTGTTGCCATGCTCCTGTAGCTCAGCTACGGGGATGCTGAGGCAGGAGGATTGCTTGAGCCCAGGAGTTCAAGGCAGCAGTGAGCCGTGATCACGCCACTGTACTCCAACCTGGGTAACAGAGCAAGACCCCAACTCTAAAAAAAAAAAGAAAGCCACACAAAAAATTTGCTATACCCCTCAATTGTGTCATAATATACTTTTCCATCTGCACTGGTGTTCTATAATCTAATCTAGTAGAAAACTCACTGATAACTTTCTATGTAGGATCAGACTCTGGGTACTTATATCTATCTATCTATCTATCTATCTATCTATCTATCTATCTATCTATCTATCTATCTATCTCCTATCCTATTTAGTTAGAATTCGAGCCACAATTTTAAAAACACACAATTGATTAAAAGCAGCAAATGCATAATTGCCACTCGACATCACAGATCTAGCATTTGGAGCTGTTGGAAGTTTAATATAGCTCTGAGTTTTCTGGCAGTCATTTAAATATATTTTTTATTCTGGTAAGTACTTATAATCTTTTGCAGAGTAACATGTACCTAAATCCTAACTTTAGAAAGGAATATATTTATGTCCTTATAAATGGATATTAAGATAAGACATTTTTTGTCTTTACTGTTTCTCTCCAGGGAAGAAACTGTATAAATAGCCAGTCTTAAGTCCTTAAATGCATTCTTCACAATGTTAGAGTAAAACGATTTCTGTATATTGTTTTTCGAAGTGCTATCTTTGGAAATAAGAATAGAGCATGAGATCCTAGAATCATGGAGGACCTAGAACTATTATTATTATTAATGGCCATCATATCTAGCATTTTACATATATTATTTCCTGTAATAATCAAATCAACCATATAGTGGAAGTACTATTAATACTACCTTAATTTCCCGTTGAGGAAAGCATAGTTCCAAGAGGTCAGAAACTGTCACAAGGCATAGCTATTAAGGGACAGAGCCAGAATTTGATCTCAGACAGGCTGTTCCCTGGGTCTGCACTCTCACCCCCCGCAGTGTGCTCTTTCACCCTCAAATATTCATGTGTTGCCTAATGCACAGGGTCATAATCAGTTCATAGTTTAATTCATTCACAAAGCCCTTAAATGCAGTAAATTTAAGGGAATATCTCAAATATTTTACTATGAAAGGATTTTGTGATTTTATGCATTCAGGGTCATCTCCTCTTCTTATAGAGTTGGACTGGCTCAAAGGTGTCCATAGAAGGGCCAATATTTTGTGCAAGAATCTTTCAATCTACTTAGATATTGAAAACTAGTATTCATCCAGTATGACGTGCCAGAAAGTATGAATTCACAATTTATTTTTTTAAATTAAGAGGAAATGTAGCCAATCAAAAACTTTAAGATAAAGTGTCAAAAGTTGGCATTTTGTAGAAAGATTGCTAAATGAATCATAAAATTGTCAATTTATCTGATCAAGTAGGGTTATTTTGTCATTCATTTAAATTTAGAAAATTATTGTATTAGTTAGGTTTCTCTCCATTGAATATAACAGAAACTTAACTTGCATCACTGTAAGCATAAATAGGAACTTGCTGGAAGGATACTGGGAGTGACTCATAGGACTGAGTGAAGAACTGAACAATTAGGCCTTTGAAAGATCAGGGTCTATGCGAACCACAGGCTAGAACACCTTCAGGACTCAGTGCTTCTCTGTGCATCGTGGTTTAACTTTTTCAGCTTTCTCTGCTGGTAGAAGACATGGCTACCAGCTTCTCTAGAATCATATACATATCAATCCCACTCAGGGAAAAAGAGAAAACATTCCACTGTAGCTTCAATGAGAAAATTCCATGGGAAGGGTTATGATGGGCTTCACTTAGGTCACCACCTAGCCCTGGACAAATCTCTGTGGTCATGTGAAGTAGACAGCATTATAGACGCAGCCTGGTCACATGCCAATACCTGTTGTCAGGGGTCTAGAGTTTGAGATTAGATGTCCTACCACAACTACATGATCAGAATGGGCAGAAGAAAAGTAGGATGCTCTTCTGGGCAGATAAAACAACTTGTATTTGTTACAAATATTTATAAAACTCAGTTTTAATTTTAGGGCAATGTAAGAGGAAGCTACTGCTTTGTAACAAACATCCCTAACATCTAGTTGAATACAACAGTAAGCAATTATTTATTACATATCTATGGGTCAGCTGGACAATTCTACTGATTTTAGTTGAACTTGCTCAAGCATTTGCAGGTTGCATAGGGGTTGACCAATCTGGGGTGGACTCAGCTGGGCAGCTCTGCCTTATTCTCCTTGGACCAGCAGACTAGTCTTAACTTGTTTTTCTCTCAGTGATGATTAGGGTACAAGAATATAAGCCCAATCATGGAAATATCTTTCAAGCCTTTGATCTCACCATATCAGTCCTCATGCCATTGGCCAAAGCAAGCCACCTGTCCAGCTCCAAAACAAGTGATGGGCAAACACATCCCATCTAAAAAGGCAGGTGTGTGAATGTTTATGAACAATAACCTTACCTCCAAAATCAATTAATATCAAAATGTTCTTCCTGGAATTAAAAACAAGAGCACCTAATTCTAACCAAAATTCCTGCAGGGTTTTTCATGAATTTTGATAAGTTGATCTCAAAAGTTTATATGAAAGAGTAAAGACTTAAAATATAGGCAAGACTGTTTTTCAGATAAAAGTAAAGTGGTGGGAATTATCTAGATTTTTCATAAAGCTATAATAATAAACACATTTAATACTGATATAGGGAGCTACATGATGGAAATGGCCAAGGAGCTGTTTTTTGAAAGATAAGAGGTTGTAATATTCAATTTCAAACTGAGTTTCTATGATATTTCTCCAAACCTTCAGGCAAGTCTTCTCCGTCCCCATCCCAAACACATATACACACAATAGGAAAACTGAGAAAAATTCATGAGGACATGGATTCTATTCACTCTATCGTAGTACACAGAACAGAGTCTGGTGTACAGTAGATACTTGATAAAAATATTCTGCATAACTAGATAAAAACTAGTATGAACAGGTTTGATGTATTTCCACAATGATAACCACATGGGTTGTGACTCCTATACATCTTTGAAGGTATAGAGATGGTAGATTATTTACACTCCTTTTCAACATCTGGTAGCTCTGTCTTAAAATTTTTGCTTTTAAGTACTATGATAATTTGTGAGAGGTCTCAATACCCACCCAATTAACTTTTTGAGACTCATGGGAATGAAACTAAGGAGAATGAAATTGAAACAGGCATTCGATTTCTAGATAAAAAGAGATGACAAGAAAAACATGTAAAAGAAGTACAGCATGAAATAAAAGATGTAGGAGTATTTTCCTTAGAATATTAAGAAAATGCAATACTATTTTTTGGACAGTTGAAGAACATGATTGAAGAGAATTACCTATCGGAGTAGGTTAGTGTTAGAAGCAGATGTTGTCCAGGCATTTTGTTGAAAGAGACAAACTTTTAAAAAGGTTTTTATAAAATTTAAATTTTAATAATCAATATTTTATAATATAATACATTTATATTTTAGAAGTTATACTTAGTATATATTATATATAATAGTATATGTAGTATAATATATATACTAAGTATCATAGTATAATATATCTTAGTATAATATATATGTGTTAAGTATTTATATACCCGTTATTCCCTTGGGTAATTTATCCTTTATCTTCGTGAGCTTTTGGTCTTGCCAACTGTGTTTTGCTCTCTGTAGTCCATCTTTGTAATATAATCTTTGAGGTGGGCAAGAGCTTACTGAAGTTATTGTTCCTTATCTGGAGGGTTTAAAAAATTAATATTAACAGAATGACTAGGAAAAAAGGAGAGCTGCATGTCCAAATGGAGTTCCAAGAAAGGAATTGAAAGTGCCTGTGTTAATCTGTCTTCCCCACGAAGACTGCTAATACCGGTGAGGGTAGTGATGCGGTGGGCCTGGTTCCCCAGAGCCTGGATGAAGTGACTGAAGTCATGAAGACATTTCCACTGGATGGAAATGTTTAACTGAATGGCGGAAAGAAAAAATATTTCCATTCATTCAGAAGACACCGAAGGCCTACTGTGTGCCAAACATTGCTCAGCAGTGAACTAAGCAGATGAAAATCCTGTTCTCCTCGGGTCTTCATGCTTGCACGCTTGCTTCTCCTACCCAGTTATTACTAGAAACTATGGAGGGAAAATAGAGTGAAGCGTAGGGAACCAGCCCGCCTGAAGCAGCCATTGCTTACCCATGGAGAAAGGGCTGTGAGACTGGGAGAGAGAGGGAAGGGGATCAGGCAGGGCAGGATCCCAGGACAGGCTGGAGGGTGGTCCTGAGCTGGCCACCTGGGAGAAGTGAACTTCCTGACTAAGCAAAAGAAACTACCTATGAAGCCGTGGGATGAGATGAGTTTCCCATCATTATCTCTGTCCTTCCATTCCCGAAAAAGTAAGTAAGAAGAGAAGGTCCTCCTGTCCCAAGAGCTTCCCAGGGTGGTTTTAGTGGAATGTACTTGAGAGTAAATATCAGAAGACTTGGGTTCTAGTGTAAATTCTATTGCTGACAGTATACTGGTGGGTAAAATGAGTTCAGTTTACATAGTCTCTCAGGTCTCTCTCAACTCTTTATGACTGTGTAGCCCACTAGAAGCAGAAATAAAGATATTCCCTGTTTTGTGTGCATACATTTCCTAGACCCAAACTCATGTCTTTGCATAATGCTTATCAACAGAATAACTAAATAAAGCATTATTCTGTTTATAATAGAATGCCTAATAATCTTGTATATTGTTGAAATACCCGAAGTAAAGTTTTATTATTATTACTGAAACTTCATGGCATGAAAAGTCAAACTAATTTTTTATTCTAAAGCCAAACCCACCAATTGCCAATTTTTCTTCAGTGTAACAACCACGTCTCCTTTGCCTATTGTAACTGTGTCTTAGTTTCTATCTGAAGTGTTAACTTACCTGTGAAGTTCCTAATATCCCCAGTCAGAATGCACTTTTTCATTTGTCTTCTCTCAGCACTTGTTTCATCCCTCTGCTTAATCACTTGGCATACTCTCACTTGTACTAGGTATGTGTCTGTGTATGTGTAAGGGGAACAAACGTATCTCCCACAAACGAGTTCTTTGAGGGTAGGACTTGTATCTGACTCGTCTTAAATCCAAACAATTAACACAGCGTGTTGCATAAAGTAAATGCCCCACACACGTTTGTGGGAGTGCATTTGCCTGCCGTCTGACACATGCCAATTGTTCTGGCTCCTGCAACTCCTCAACTGCCTCAATTCCTGGGAAACTCAGCTAATAGTGATTAAAACCCACAGATTGCAGAAAGAAGATGAGATAAAACACACAGATTGTCTGGGTCTTGGAAAGGAGCTATTACAGATGGAATTGACATTGGCAAAACACCAAATAACATAAAAATGTGGTAGAATTGATTAATTCTGCCCAGTAAATAAACAAAGTTAATTTACCTTCTCAGTCAGTCACATATCTATGACTCCTGGCCCAGGTAGAGGTGGAGGCTGGCAGGCTGTTTGGGTCATAGGATGGGGCCATTTAATTGGAGAGGCCTGGGCAGGGCTTTCCTACATACATCCAATACCACCTGAAAGTACCTACCATACAGAATAGACCCCATCTGTAAGAATTATGGTCTCTCTGGTTTGGAAGAGGGGAAATGGTCTCCTTTTGTTTCTGCTTTTATTTATATATTTTTCATTGGGTGTGGGAGGAGTTGCAAGGGTAGGAAACCCATAGCATCACAGGGTCAGCTGATCTTTGGTTAGTAAATAAAGAGGGTCCCCAATCAGAGGCTCCAGGTAGCCATGTCGGAATGTACTCTTGGTGTTGAATCCACCATTTATCTTTCTAGCACTGGATTCATTTCTTAGTTAATGGGTCTTTGGTATAACTTCCAGGCCAGATCAGTGTAACTGCAAACCATTTGGGTGGGATTTTTATTCCAGGGGATGTGGGCATTGGTACAAAGTGAAGAAGAGAGAAGTCTAAGATGAGTAAAAAATAGTTCTTATCTTCAAAGTTGGTTATAGTCCAGGAAAAGATGGACATGTCCACACTAGTGTGGGAAGTGGTTTGTGTGGGCTGAGTGTGGAACCGAGCCAATTTCCAACTTCCACATTTACAGAGTTCTAAGCCTTTTTCTTTCAGCTGTTTGTTTAAACCATGGCTAATGAGCTCTGGGAGAGCATGTGGAGCACACATTCGTATGACAGGGTTTCTGCTTTTAAGGAGTTTGTAAGCATCTTGTGAAGAAAAAATTGACCCCATGAAACAAATAATATAAACACTTAAAGTGCTTTGTCATAAGACAGTAACATTAGGTATAAAATCATTTTATTTACAAAGAAAAAATTGGTATTGGCTTGAGTAATTAGAGATGTCAAGGAGGAGTAGGATTTGAGGAGGATCTTGAAGAAAGTGAGAGCTTACAGAGAGGGGAGTATCCCAGGAGGTGGCTGATCCACCAGCGCCATAACTACATAAAGTCATTTCTGGGATCATGTGATAACCATGTTCTTAAGAAGCCTTGTGTATTCTCAAATGTTTTATAAAGTATTTATTAGGGGTTGGGTAGAAGGAGACTAGAAAGTAGAGTTTCAGAAGCTCATTAAAAAAAGTTATTTGTTAGGCTGGGAATGGTGGCTCACGCCTGTAATCCTAGCACTTTGGGAGGCAGATGGGGGCAGATCACGAGGTCAGGAGATTGAGTCCATCCTGGCTAACATGGTGAAACCTCGTCTCTACTAAAAATACAAAAAATTAGCCGGGTGTGTTGGCATGTGCCTGTAATCCCAGCTACTCTGGAGGTTGTTGAGGCAGGAGAATCACTTGAACCTGGGAAGCAGAGGTTGCAGTAAGCTGAAATCATACCACTGCACTCCAGCCTGGGTGACAGAGTGAGGCTCCGTCTCAAAAACAGACAAAAAACAAACAACAAAAAAACAAAGTTATTTGCCAAATCAGGAGCAGTGGCATGTGCCTGTAGTCCCAGCTACTCAGGAAGCTGAGGACTAGAAGTGTTTCAGATTGCTTTGAACTTTGGAATATTTTCATATACTTCAAATGAGATATCTTGAGATGGGACCCAAGTCTAAACACAAAATTCACTTATGTTTCATATACATCTGATATGGTTTGGCTGTGTCCCCACCCAAATCTCATCTTGAATTGTAACTCCCACAATTCCCACATGTCATGGGAAGAACCTGGTGGGAGGTGACTGAACTATGGGGGCAGGTCTTTCCTGTGCTGTTCTCATGATAGTGAGTCTCACCAGATCTGATGGTTTTAAAAATGGGAGTTTTCCTACGCAAGCTCTCTCTTTGCCTGCTGCCATGCAGGCAAGATGTGATTTGCTCCTCCTTGCCTTCCACTATGATTGTGAGGTCTCCCTCGCCATGTGGAACTGTAAGTCCAAGCCCAGTCTCAGGTATGTCTATATCAGCAGCATGAAAACAGACTAATACAACATCTTATACACATAGCCTAAAGGTGATGTTATATAATATTTGTAATAATTTACAGCATGAAACCAAGCTTTTTTTTTTTTCCTTTTTAGACAGCATTTCACTCTGTTGCCCAGACTGTAGTGCAGTGGTGTGATCTCAGCTCACTGCTGCCTTGACCTCCTGGGCTAAAGTGATCTTCCCACCTCAGCCTCCTGAATAGCTGGGACTACAGGCATGTGCCATCACTCCCAGCCCACCATGCCTGGCTAACTTTTGTATTTTTTATAGGGACATGATTTCACCATGTTGCCCAGGCTGGTCTTGAACTCCTGAGCTCAAGTGATCAGCCTGCCTTGGCCTATCAAAGTGCTGGAATTACAGGTGTGAGCTGCCCCTCTTGGCCCAAACAAAGCTTTGATTGCATTTTGACTGCAACCTGTCATATGAGGCTAGGTTTGGAAAATTTCTACTTGTGCTATCATGTTGGTGCTCAAAAAGTTTCTGATTTTGGAGCCTTTCAGATTTCAGATTTTCAGATTAGGGACGGTCAACCTATTGTAGCATAGTTTCCATGCCTTAACTAGTCCCTTGGGACCCAAAGTAGCTGTGTGTTCCTGGGCAGCTATTTTTCAGGGCACAGTGCCAATACCTGGTCAAGCTCACATTCTAACCAACAGGCATAGAATGAAATTAATGCAATAATCAATGGCATTCTATCCAATACTCGTTATGAAAATTTAAGCTGTAGGGGAATGGCCACATTTAAACCTTACCAGGCTTCTAAGTGTTTTCAAACATATCATCTTGTTGGATTTCCATTCACTGCCTGCCTGTGGTAGGGAGGCAGACTTCTATGATGGCCACCGTTGATTCCTGCCTCCTGATATTCACATCTTATGTGCTCCCCTCTTGTTGAGTGCAGGCTGGATCTAGAGACTTGCCTCTAACCAAAAACATATGGCAAAAATAATGAGATGTATGTAACCTCTGTGACTAGATTACAAAAGACTGTGACTTTTGTCTTCCCAGCAGTCTCTTTCTTATTGGTGTTGATGAAGTTAATTGCCCTGTTGGACAGGCCCATGTGGCAAGGAACTGAGGGCAGCCTCTGACCAACAGTCAGAGAGAAGCTGAGGGGTCCTCAGTTCTCTAACTGCAGAGGAACTGAAACCTCCCAATAGCCATGTAAGTGAAGGAGTGCAGGGAATTTCACCCTAAAATATGGCTCCCTGGTATAATGAGTATTTTGAATTAAAGTCCTTAAGAGATCAATAGATGCTGGGAATGGCTTTTTCCTTATCTACATGAAGACCGGACAGACCCACCAAGAAGAACAATTAGTTTTCCTTCCTCTCCCTGTTATCACACTATCTATTGCAGAGAAAAAGACCAAGAAGTAACCAGACCTGATTATACCCCTTCACAAAATATCTATCCATCAGGCTCATTCCATTTCCAAAGAGAATCATTTATAAGTTAATCTCTGTTCCCCTATCCATTCATCCTCCCAAATATTCATTCATTCTCCCTGATAATCATGTATTGCCCCTCAACAGAATTACCTATATTCCCATCACTCTCCTCCCCTCTGAAATAAGGCTATATAAATATTTGAACCCCACTGGGATGTTGAGAAATCATTCTTGATTCTCCCTCATGGTATGTTAATAAATTTGTGTGCCATTTCTCCTATTAATCTGCCTTTGTCAATTGATTTTTTTCAGCAAACTTCTGACAGCTGTAAACCAAAAATAAAATTCTAAGCCCCACAACTGACTGATGGACCCCTCTCCTGGCCAAGGTCATTCCAAAGTTAACCTGAAAAACTAGTTCAGGCCATGAACTGGTTTCAATCTTGCTCCAGTATAGAATCACATGACATTTAGCAAACCCATAAAGAAATCAAATTTAGCCCAAAATATATTTCTTTGACATGTTTTGAAATAGCCCTAAAAAGCCATCTCTTGGGAAAATCTCCACTCTGTAGAGAATCCCCTTTCTTTTCTGGGTCTTTTCCCTGATCCAGGAGACCATTAACCTAGTGTCTGGCACCCTTTTAGATCTGATATGAGTTATGAAGCCTGCTACCTGTAGGCTTGATCTGCATAATAAAAACCTTGGTCTTTAGATAATAACCTAACTTTTTCAACCAATTGCCAATCAGAAAATCCGTGAATCCACCTGTGACCTGGAAGCCCCTACTTCAAGTTGTTCCACCTTTCTGGACTGAGCTAATGTACACTTGTCATGTATTGAGTGATGTCTGCCTATAACTGCTGTCCCCCTAAAATGCATAAAACCAAGCTGTAACCCAACTACCTTGGGCACATGTTCTCAGGACCTCTTAGGGCTGTGTCCTGGGTCATGGTTATTACATTTAGCTCAGAATAAATCCCTTCAAATATTTTACAAAGTTTGACTCCTTTTGTTGACACAGTAAAGGGGAAGCTTTCCCTTCACCTCTACGTACGTGAACTTGCAAGTGAATCTTTCCCCAGCTGACCCTTCAGATTGCCTTGATTGCCACCTGTGAGACAGCCTGAAGCAGAAGATCCAGACAAGTGCCCTGGAACCCAGTGGAAACTGTGATGTGATAAATATATGTTGTTTTAGACTCATTTGTTATGTAGCAATAGACTCTGTGATATGGCAGGGGTTAGTGATATCTCCACTTTAAGACCAGACAAATATGGCTCAGAGACAGTAAGTGACTAGTATTGGGTAGTGTGGAGTGGCCAAGCTGAACATTTGTGATCTTCAGCCTGGTCATGTGTCACTGATCCCCTGCACTACTCCTCCTCCACATGAGTGTGGTACACATGGACTGTCAGGCCCTATCAATCTCTTGTTACTTGTCTCTTTCCTCTTTATCCACCAGTGCTCAGCTCAAGCCAATGTGCTCTAAATGTATCTTTCTCTGTTCCACCATAGTAATCTATAATTGTAAGGAGTGCTGGAAAATCCTGGGAAGCTGTATAGGGATTAAGCTCCCCTCCCCTTTTTTGGGGGTAAGTAAGCCCCATGCATTTGTGCTAGTGGGGACCATGCCCAGGCTCAGATCCTAGCTATGCCACCTAATGACTATTTGAAATGTTACTAAGTGCCTCTCGGAATCCGTTTCTCTATCGGAAAAATGAAGGTAACACAACCTGTCTCTTAAGATGCTATGAAGATTAAGTCAGGTAACACACGAAGCCCTGATGTGCAAACATTCAAATGTTACCCTCCCCTTGCTGCTGTCTGTCCTTAATGTAGCCGAAGGTACCCATGCATCTAGGTCTTCTGACAAACACATACATATTGGACAAGCCTGAGCTTTTAACAGTCATAATATAAATTTTTTTTTTTTACTTATATTCCAAGTTTATCTTTTATCCCTATTTGGTAATTATTCAAATCAGTTGAAACTGGATAAATATCTGTTGTAAACCAAAAACAAAATTCTAAGGCCCCCCAGCCATCTGAATGGACTTCCTCCTCAGCCAGGGTGCTCTTAAAATTTAACCTGAGAGACTGGTTCAGGCCATGATGGGAAGTGGGGGGCATCAAACATGCTTCATTATACCTCTCTAGCATTAACATAACATAGACCTTAAGTCTGATTGAAACATTTGCAATCTATTGTCTCTGAAGCCTGCTACCTGGAGGCTTCATCTTTATGATAAAACTGATCTCCACAACCTCTTATCCCAACCCAGGCATTTCCTTGCTATTGATACCAGGTATTAGATAAACACAACCAATTGTCAACCAGAAAATTTTAAATCTACATATCACCTGAAAGCACCCCTCCCTTTTGAGTAGTCCTACCTGTCTGGACTGAACCAATGTACATCTTAAATATATTTGATTGAAGTCTCATGTCTTCCTAAAATGTGTAAAACCAAGCTGGACCCAACCGCCTTGGGCTAATATTCTCAGGACCTCTGAGGCCTGTGTCACGGGTCATAGTCAGTCATGTTTGGCTCAGAATAAATTTCTTCAGAATACAGAATAATATTCTTCTGTAATAAATTTTACAGAGTTTGACTCTTTTCATGGACACTATGAACCAAGTATCTCTAATATTCAAGGAGTATGCAAAGGCCTCTGTGGCATGATGGTCAATCCTCTGGAAAATGAACATCTTGCCTTAACTAGAAGTATAGAATGTGCTGATTAGGGCTATGGGCTCTGAAGTCAGGCTTCCCAGTTTGAGTTCTCTGCCAAATTTAGCTGTGTGACCTAAGGCTTTGTCATTTGAAAAATGACTGTAAGAATAGTACCTGTTCATGAGGTTAAGAAGAGAAGGTGAGGATTAAATAATTTCAACCTTGTTATGTGTGCAGCCCAGGGCTTTCAGCATAGCAAGCATTTTATAAATATTAGGCCTTGCCAGTTTCACTGAGAGTTTTGAAGAGGCATAAACAAGTAACTTCTGATATTATCTAAAGCTGAAGCCCAGAAAAGCACACTTGTGAAGGGAAGTTTCATTGTGTAACATGTATTCAGGTTACGTATTTTACAATTACACATGGGGATAAATTCATTGATCTAGGCAGATTTTAATAGGTCTAGCTGGAAGCTTCAGAAGTGGGGTGATGGAATTAATTAGACACTAAGTCCTTGATGAAATCATACCTTATTGTGAACAGATTTGAGAATTGAACGTATGCAAAAGCCTTGCCCACAAGCTTCTAATCCCCATGGAACCAACCAAACTCATCAAGAAACGAGTATGTTTTTAAAGTCCAATTTGTGATAAATAGCTCTTTTTCCATTTTCCTTGCTTTCTGCGAGACAGGGGTGAGAAGCTCTGCTGAAGGTATTTCCTTAATGAAAGTGTTTCTTTCATCATGGAAAGGAAATATTGAGTTATTCCTGTCAATTCCCCCTAACTATGAGCTCTGTAGCTCTCTAAGGAAGGAATCCTTTAGGTTTTCCTGAGATGCAGTGTCTGCCCGGCAGGGAGAGTGAAATAGACTAAGTCTGCCGCTCAGCCGCCTTTGTCAAGGGCCAGCCCCTGGCCTTGGGAACTGACTCGCGGCAGTTTGCAAATGTATGTGCTTGGTGGGAAGCCTGCAGTTCCCTTTATTCTTGAACCACAGGAAACCTGATAGGGAAGCCGGAGTGTGTCATCCCTGACTACCCCAGCTTCCAAACAGGAACATGATGAGTAACTTTTCAGACAATATCAAGCATGAACATTCAGTGTTTAACCAATTCTTTCTCCAGATGCAAATAATAACTTGTTCTACATGCTTTCCTACAAACCTACTGTTTAAACAGCCAAGTAAAAGCACAGATCTTCCACTAGGTTTGAAGCCTGAGTTTTTACAGGGAATGAATAAGAATTTCTAATTTTTCTACCTCCCTCACTGTTACCATCCAACTTTTATTTCTCTTTCCTGGTTTTCTTTAAACCCCTATGGAAAGCCATCACATCAAAACTAATGAGAGGGTTCAGGACATGCTACCCCCAAATATAGGGGCACTTGGAATACTGAGTGTTTTAAGCTGAGGGAAACTGAGAACACTGCAGAAGCAGGAAGGCCTCCTGAAACTTCTCCCCCTTCTTTTCTGAAGCAGACTAGGAAAGTGGAAAGAATTTTCTTACCATCCCCTGAAGCAGGTCATAAGACCCTCATTTGAGATGTATCTTTTCTGTACCCAGAGGAAAGGAGTATCTTTATCTGTGAAGACACAGGGACTCTGAGAAAAATCTCAACAATAGGCCTTGCTATGATTACCATTAGATCACACCCACTTTGTCCTCTAACCATACTTCCCCATGACTGTTTGCTTTTCATTAAGCCTAAGCATAAAAATACACAAGTTTACCTGTTTCTTTGATCTTCATATCCAAAGGCTCCTGTGTCACGTAAAGCTTCTATTAAATAAATTTGTATGTGTTTCTCTTGTTAATCTGCCTTTTGTTATAGGGGCCTCAGCCATGAACCTAAGATAGGAAGAAAAGATATTTCTTTTGCCCTATACTATTCTTTTTACTCGTATTCAGAATGACTAGGAATTATAGACTTTTCCTATCAATTGTTTTCATATATGTGCCTGCCTCTGTCTAAAAGCTTAGGAAATGCACCTATGGAAAAGAGATAAATCTGTCTGCCATCATGCTGGAGGATACATCATTTACAACACAGATGACCCCCAGAAGGATGATTTTTTATGCTCATTCTCTATCTAGTTTGTTTTTAACTTAGTTGTGAAGAAGCTCATTTCTTTTCCAAGCCCCACTGACGTAGACATTACAAGTGTTCATCAATCTCTGGCTATTTTCTAATTCTGGGTGTATGGAGTGACACACTTTCCCACCCCCTTGACTTTAGGCTTGGCCACTTAGTTTTCTTAGGCCCATGAAGTGTGAATGGAAGTGACCTGTGTAGAAAGTGTTGGGAGGAAACTTTTCCTCTACCATTTTAGGCTTGGATTGTTGGGGCCCTGTGAGTTAATGGACAATAGGTAAATCAACAGGAGAAATGACAAGTTTATTAACCATGTCCATGTACACTGGGGAGTGCTTTAGTAACAAGTAAATCCCCTTTAGTAATGAGTAAATATGATAAATGCTTTTCTTGATCATCTCTCTCATTCTAAAATATTCTTTTTTAAAAGAAATGTTATTATCATGTAACTAACATGACTCATTTTCTTCGGGGATTCATGAAAGATGTCTGTCCAAAGCTAAAAGCTTATACACCAGTTTATTCAATAGCAAGAAAAGGAGAGGGGGAGTTTAGGACTTCAGTGAGAAAGTACGGAAGTTTCTATTGGGCTTTTTCATGCTCATGGGAAGCTGAATTCATACTTCCTAATACTTAAAAGTCATTCTTCTGCCAAATGGGAAACTCCCTCAGATGGACAGGGGTGGCCATTTCTCCTATTTCAGCTGTACTTTCTTGGGTGTATCTGCTTAAGTTTAGATAATGTTTCTTTCTGTGACTGATGACTGTTCATGTGTTGTTAGTTTAAAGTAATGTTAATCTCTTCAAAAGTATTTCATTGCTAAAGCAAGACTCTCTGAGCCCTGTCTCCCTGGAAATGATCATGGCAGCACATATTGTTATGTAGATGCTGAGCCATCACTGAGTGCACAGAGATCCTGGGCAATCTCCTGGGCTATAGACTCCATGTAGGCACAAAATAAACCTTGGTTAGTTTAAGCCTCTGCAATGTGTCGTTTGTGTAAAGGAAAAGAAATATCTTTCCTCCACCCATTTCTAGGTTTATGGCTGAGACCCCTATAACAAAAGACTAGATTAGCATAAAAATTTATTTCATGTAAGTTTTACATTACATGAGAGCCTTCAGAAATGAAGACTCAAAGAACCAGGGAAACCTGTATATGTTTATGCTTAGGCTTGCTGGAGTGGACAGTCAGTCGTGCAGGAGTTGCATTGCACAAAAGGAATATGATTGAATGGTAACCCACTAGGGGAGTTTAGCAAAGCCTGCTTGTTCAGCTTCTTCTTGGAGTCCCTGTGTCTTCGAGAATAAGAATGTTCGTATCCTCTGGTGAAAGGAAGGGTGCCTCTGGAATGAAGGTTTTATGACCTGCTTCAAGGAAGAAAGGCAAAGGGATAGTGAGACTCACCTTCCTGCTTCTGCTGTTCTCTCCAGTGCCAAGCTGCCATATTTTGGGGTAGTGTGTCCTGAAACCTATTATCAGATTTTTTTAAAAAGTTCTTAGTGATAATATTGCTAGCGGTGGCGAATCTGTACGGGTCTGCAGCTGCCTCAATTCTTGCTTCCGCAGAAGACAGAATTTGACTGAGGGGCATAAGGCAGAAGAAGAGACTGAGGCAAGTTTTAGAGCAGGAGTGAAAGTTTATTAAAAAGCCTTTAGGGCAGGAATGAAAGGAAGGAAATTACACTTGGAAGAAGGCCAAGCGGGTGGCTTGAGAGATCAAGTGCGCCATTTGACCTTTGACGTGGGAGTTTATATGTTGGCATGCTTTGGGGGGCTCGCGTCCCTTCTCTCTTGATTCTTTTCTTGGGGTGGGCTGTCTGCATTCACAGTGGCCTGCTAGCCTTGGGAGGGGAGCATGCTCAGTGTGTTTACCGGAGTTTACACTTGCTCACTTGAGGTGTTCTTCCCTTACCAGTCGAATGTCCTTCGAAGGTCATATACCAGTTAAACTCCACCATTTTTCCTCTTATCGTGCATGCTTGAGCCCACTTGCCCAGCTCCTGAGATCTTATCAGGAAGCTGCCGATTTCAGGTGTTTCTGTTTATTGGGAGACGGGGGCCTTTCCCTGGTGCTGGCTGTGACCAATTATTATTTTATAGAGACAATCAACAACCAGCTGACCATCCCCTGATGGTTGCCTGACATTCCTGGTGGTTTGGTGGGGTGGCCTCTCCTACCTTCCTCATGTCTGACTAGCTACCTACTGTAACAATAGGATGAATGTTTTTCTTGATTATTCATTTTTAAAAGAAATACTATTATCATGTAATTAACATGACTCATTTTCTTCAGGGATTTATGAAAGATGTCTATCCATTTGTAAGCTTTTTCTCATATTGCATAAAGTGCTTTATTGATATGTGAGTGTAATAAATCCTTGTTCTACTGGTAACCTTTATTCACTTTTTTCTATATTGGAAGCAAGCATGCCCTACCTGAAATAGGACTTACTATTTCCCACTAGAGGTTTGTTTCTTAACCATAAAGCCTTGGCTCCTCGGAGCCTTCTGTTCAATTGTGAATGAGCTCAGTGTGACTGCACTATTCATTCACCTTTCCTTCCGCAGATAGTTTTTTGAATGCTCACTATGTGCCAGGCATTGTATTAGGCTCATTAAAAAGAATTTATTGGGAGGCCATTCGGCTGAGATGGCCTAACTTCAGCACCTTGGGTTTCTACGTAAGCAAACCAAAACCTAATGCAATGTAAATGGTAAAATGAAACTTAAAGTTTACCGATCAGGAATTGCCAACTAACTCCTAATTAGGGACTTTACCAATCAGGAACTGCCAGCTAACCTCTAACTAGGTCTTTACCAATCAGGAATCACCAACTCATCTCTTAACTCGGGACTTCACCAATTAAGAATGGCCAACTCACCGTTAACTAGAGACTTTAAGGCTAGTATTCCACTGTAACCAGTCACACATTTCTTCGTCTTGCTTCCGAGAAGAGCTTATTAAAATGTTCCCCCCATATGCTCCTTTGGTGAAGCACCAAATCTCCTGTTGTCTTCAGCTGCTTGATTCATGAATCACTGTTTGCTCAAATAAACTCTTTAAAATTTTAGTGTGCCTAAGTTTATCTTTTAACAAGCTGTTGGTTATTTGTAAATAAAGACAAACTCTCTGACCTTGAGTCCCTCATAAGTTAGGCACAGAGACCAACATGTCAGCTGGTAATAGCAATACAAAGTGGTAAATTCAGCCAGTGACAGGAATTTGCACAGGATGCGTGGAAGGGCAAAGGATTAGCAACTATTTTAATACTGAGTGATATGGTTTGGTTGTGTCCCCACCCAAATCTCATCCTGAATTGTAGTTCCTATAATCCCCATGTGTCATGGGAGGGACCGGGTGGAAGGTAATTTAATCATGGGGGCGGTTACCCTCATGCTGTTCTCATGATAGTGAGTGAGTTCTCATGAAATCTGCAGATTTTATAAGGGGCTTTTCCCCCTTTTGCTCGGCACTTCTCCTTGCTGCTGCCATGTGAAGAACGATGTGTTTGCTTCCCCTTCTGCCATGATTGTAAGTTTCCTGAGGCCTCCCCAGCCATGCTGAACTTAATCAATTAAACCTCTTTCCTTTATAAATTACCCAGTCTCAGGTTTGTCTTTATTAGCAGCATGAGAATAGACTAATTACACTGAGGGAATGTACACAGAAGCCTTCTTAGAGATGATACCTGGCTGAAAAATGAAACCATTAGTTAAGAGAGCAAAGCTAGGATTGGTCAGGAAGAGTAAACTCTTTGGCCTTGATGAATGTACCATGTTAGTGTGGGGACAAGGTTGTGGGATGAGGGCACACAGAACGATGATAGTAGAAGGAAGATATTGTAGAGACAAATTTTGCAAAGTCCATAAATTGCCAAAGACATGACCTAAATAGATTAAACAGAACAGTAGATGATATGTATTCTTTCTGGGTAGGAGTGGGGATGCTAAAGGGTAAGGAGAAAAAGAGTGAGTACAAACCCTCAGAGATTCCTTCTCTCTTCTGAATAGTTACAGCAAAAGTCTATTTTCACTTTTAGTGGGCTGGTCAGCATCTGTGTGACTAGTATTTGTAGATTTCCAGGCTTCTGTGGTTTGAAGGTTTATAATAAGGATTTTACTGTCAGATGGGAATCAGAGTTCCTGTAAACTGATCCTGATCCTTGACTCAGTCGAGCCACCTGGCTATGGCAGTATGTTGCAGACAAATGGCCGTAGTCACATGGCTCTGGCAGTAAAGTTATGTTGAAAGGTAGTTCTCCATGGATCTCTCTCATTTCTTACATATTGTGAGCAGAACTAATAGAGCTCTTGTTCTTTTCAAAGATGTTTATATAGTAAACAGTCTTGGAAAACAGAGGTAAGATCTCTCTCCAGAACAGAGGGCAGGTTTGTTTGCTGTCCAGTATAATAATACCTCTCTCTAGGGCAAAGAGAGATATATATTATTTTCTGTAATGAGCGGGTTTGTTTTTATAGCCCATTAAAGAAAAATAGAGTTTTCCTAAATTTGGGATTCCTTGGCTATTGTAACCAAATTCATGTTCAGCTGCTCACTGCTTGAAAAGCCAGACACGAGAAGTGAGGATTGGTGGGAGGAAAGCAGGTTTCTTCAAGTGCTAGAAGCTTGAGGAAACAGCCTGACTCAACTCTCAAAAAACCATCTCAAATTCTCAGTTTGGCTAAAGAGGTTTAAAGGGGAAAGGTGGCATGGAAACTATGCACCAGCATGGCGTGGGGTGCAAGTTTGCTTGTAATTTTCTGGTGACATTTTTCAATAATGGACCACCAGAGGCCTCGCTGGCATCATCTCAGTGGGGGTCAGGTTATGGATTAATTGCACCCCAATTTTTTCTCAGAAGGGAGAAAATTGCGACTGCTATCTCCACTTTATGCCTAGATTATTTCAATATTGGCCTCTGGAATTCTCTAGCAAACAATTATGTGTAATAAGGAACAAAGGGAAGGAGGGGTTACTTTTAGAGTAAGCTAGCAAACAGGCTATACTAGTTACACTATGATGCAAACCTCCTTCATGTATTGACCCAGCCCACCTTCATTACTCCAGTGAGACTTAGCAGAACAAGGGGTTGATGTGAACACAAAAACTCATGCTACCCATTGTGTTGGAAGTAAGAAAGTCCTTTGTGTCTAATCCAGAGTCTTGTGGCTTTTGCAATTATCCATGAAATTGTGGCAGGATAAATTGTTAGCTTGCTTGTTGGTAAATAGCTTAGGTCTTCACAGTTCTTGACAGGCAGGACACTGGGGCGAGACTCCAAACTGCAGCAGGATCATGATAAGGGTGTCTTTGAACAACACACTTGGAGTTAGGCATTATCCAGGTAGAACAGAGCTAATAGTTTTTGCTTGATCCACATTGATTATGAATTTGACAAGTTTCTATCACACAAATCACTCAGGAAATCCGTGTTAATGGAAATGTTTACACGGGGGACTATAATTTTATTTACAGTATGTAAAAGTTGAAAAACATAGGGACATAAATACAATGTCTAATTAAATTCTGTTTTAATTCTTTTTGGACTACCGAGACCAGCTTGGTCAGGGAGACTTTAACCTAGTGGCACTACAGGAATTAAAGACACACACACAGAAATATAGAGGTATGAAGTGGGATCAGGGGTCTCACAGCTTTCAGAACTGAGAACCCCAAACAGAGATTTACCCACGTATTTTATTAACAGCAAGCCAGTCATTAGCATTATTTCTATAGATATTAGATTAACTAAAAGTATCCCTTATGGGAAACAAAGGGATGGGCCAAAATAAGGGATGGATTTGGCTAGTTATCTGCAGCAGGAGCATGTCCTTAAGGCACAGATTGCTCATGACATTGTTTGTGGATTAAGAACGCCTTTAAGCGGTTTTCTGCCCTGGGTGGGCCAGGTGTTCCTTGCCCTCATTCCGGTAAACCCACAACCTTCCAGCGTGGGCGTTATGGCCATCATGAACATGTCACAGTGCTGCAGAGATTTTGTTTATGGCCAATTTTGGGGCCAGTTTATGGCCAGGTTTTGGGGGGCCTGTTCCCAACATTGGACCACTTTTCATCCACCTCCATTCAAAGTTTGGATGATGGAAAAAACAAATAAGGTGATCATTAATGCATATATGGATTTTCCATTTTATTTTTCATATTATAGAGTGACATGATAGACTGAATTGAGCCTGAGCTTGAGATTTGTTGAAAGCACATTTTTCTTTATCATCAGCTGTCATTTTAAATATACTAAGGAGAATATGCAACACTGGGATTTATGAGATGTGGCTTGAGTTGCTACACTTTGCCTTGGTGGAAATTCCAGTCTTGTGAGAGACACTGGAATGAAATACATCTTAGTTAGTTTACTGGAGGAACACCATAACATTTTGGTTAAGAGCACAGATAATGAAGATACACTGCCCATGTTTGAATTCTGGCTTTATGTCTACAGCCATACCACCCTGAATGTGCCTGATCTCATCTGAATTCTGTCTTTAATATTTACTAGCTGTCTGAGCCGAAGTAAGTTACTTAACCTTTCTAAGCCTCAGTGTTCTCTTTTGTAAGATGGGGATAATAGGACTTACCTGATAGGGGTTTTGTGAGAATTAAATGAATGTGTACACATGTATAGTTGTGCTTAGAATGGTATCTGGCACATATATGTACTGTAAGTGTTTGGTATTATTATACATACATATTATTGGTACATAAACTAAGACCAGTATTTCATATCGTAAAACTGAGAATAATATCTGAAATAACTATTATTTCAATTTTTTCCCTCCCCTCTAAAAAAATGTTAACTTGCTTACAAATAATTACCTGTGTGGAATTGTCTGCAAATAGTCATTACTCTAATTAGTTCATGGAGGATATGTTGGGCCAAATAGATACAGCAATACTTAATTTTCCTTTACAGAGTTAATGGTTTTTAACCCTAACAATTTATCATTCAAAACATCTGAGTGCCTACTAGGTGCAAAGTTACATATTGGCCATCTTTTAGCTCAGAAAGATTGTTCCCTACTAATTCCGAGACTAGTAAAAGTCTTCTGTAAAACTCTTTGTTAGTCACGAGGGTATTGGGGCTGACAATATGATACCCCAAAGTAAGGCACCTTCGCATGCTGAGTACTTTGAACTAAAAGAGATTGAAAGACTGAGAAGCATGGTCCTTCTGCTCCTCTCCCATCCTCCTATCTGTTGCCCCTCTTTCTACCACAAAGCAAGTCATAGAAACCAGAATTCCTCTTTCCCAAGGTGGGTCATAGAAACTAGAACCTCTTTCTTCCAAAGCAAGTCATAAAACCTATAAAGGTCACTCTCTCCCTTCTCCCTTCAAAATTCTCATTCCAGAGGGGTCCTGCCCCATACCCAGGAGGAAAGAAGGCTACACAGGGAGGCCAAAAAGAATCTGATCAGTCAGACCTCGCTGGGTTCTGCCCTCAGTCTATCACCCTTTGGTCCAATCACACGTCTACACGGCTACCCATTCTTCATTGATCCTAAGCATAAAAATAGACGGTTTTCCCAGGGTCTTTGGGTCTTCATCTCTGAAGTTTCCCACGTCACATAAAACTTTGATTAAATAAATTTGTTACGCTTTTCTCTTGCTAACTGGTCTTTTGTTATAGAAATGTCAGCTGTGCTGGGTGAGGAAAGGTGTCACATCATTCTGCCCTTACAAGTGCATAAAGAGGTCTGTTGCTTACAAAATGTCTGGCACATAATAAACATTCAAAAACACAATGTGTCATTAGCACTGTCAGGCCAGGCCTATTGTGGAGTGTCTGTAAATGCGGGTGGTGCTAAGTCTGATCACAAAATAACTGAAATCACAGATTACCAATGATTGGTAGTTGGGTTGGGTTGGTAGTTTAAGTAATTATTCCATGCTTCATGGGTACAGACCTTTTGTCTTGTGACCCTTGCATTTTAGACTACCTGTCTTTATCTATTTTAGCTTTATCTTTAGCAGGTAGATGAAAAGTCAGCATGTTCTTATTTATTTTTAGAATTTGAGGAACTCCATGATCAGAAACCTTCGTGTGTGTGTGTGTGTGTGTGTGTGGTTTTTTTTTTCCATTTTACATCCTAACTTCCTCTTGGGTCTCATATAGCTTAGTATATTTTCTAACATGAACTTCCTTCCTTTCTGCATAACAGTGTCTGAATTTGCAGGACTCTGTACCCAATAAGTGTTGTTAACTGATTGGTAATCTGTGATTTCAGTTATTTCGTGATCAGACTTAGCACCACCTGCATTTACAGATGCTCTACAGTAAGCCTGACCTGACAGTGCTAATGACACATGGTTTTTTTAAATGTTTATTATGTGCCAGACATTTTGTAAACAAAATCTCATTTAATAATGTTAAACTGTACTTAAAGCATCTAGTTATTTAGGAGTCACATAACTGTAAAAACAGCCCACTTGTCAAATCCAATGATTATGAGTATTACTTATCATATTTTATGCTGGGTTAGGTCTAAAGGCATATATAGATATTGCTTATCCTAATATTTTTTCCAAGGCAAAGTGTAGCTACTTAGGTCAAACTGTAAAGTTTAATTATGTTGACACATAGAGCAAGGATTAAGGCATTAAATATTTGGGATTTCTATTCATATTTTAAAAGTCACAGAAAATTACATTTCTTGACCCTTTTTTTCCCACATTTTAATTATGCAAAAAATAATTTTAACTAAACATTTTTCCTTATAAGAAAAAAAGTCTGGCTTAAAAAGAGTGTCTTCTCTCTATCTCTGGCAATATCAATATTGATATATAAAAAGGACACTATATACAGGTAACTTTCCCAAGGCTCCCAAGACCCCTTTCATAATCCAGGCTATGTGTTTACTCCATAATGTTCTACAGTCCTGGTGGGGTCTGTTTCGCTGTTTCCAAACTGTGAGGAGCTTTGAAAACCATCCAGTCCCATTTCTTGGTTTTACAGATGGTGAAATGAAGGCCCAGAGAGATAAAATTAACCTAAGCAAAGTCATTGAAGAATAGGAAAGAGTAGTGTAAAATCACACCGCTAGAAAAAAAATCTTCCTTCATAATTAATTTTGAAAATTCCATGTCTAATCTGGAACTAAATATACCCTGTAAAAGAAAATTCCTTGAATACCATGGATAATGCATTCTAATATCTAACAATCTTTTCAGTCAGAAGTGTCATTCTTGAGTGTAATAACCTCTTTTCATGCAAATTAAGCTTATTTCCACTTGTTAGATGCTTAATAGAGATGGATGATAGTCACTTTAGTAATTATAATCACACGAATGTGTATTAAAATATTTGTCAGTGTTAACTTATGCTCCATTATTTTCTTTGTACTTGCTAAAGAATTCAACATCTAAAATTTTCTGACATAAGTCTTTGCTTCCCATCCCCAGTTACTGAGACAGAAATCTTGATATCATGATTTGCTCCTCTATATTTTTCACTTTTACCTCTAATAAATTACTAAGGCCTGTTTGGTTTTGTTCCTTTGGTAGCCCTCAAATCTCCCAACCTCAATGTCACAATTTAATTTAGACCACAATCATTTATCACATTTCTCACATTATTACATTTCACTTGTGATAATTGCTGGTTGATTAGTCAGCAATTATTGTGACAACAGGCAATTCTAAAATCTTGGTTGTTTAGCAAACAAACAAACATCTATTTCTTGTTTATGTTACATGAAGACAGCAGGTTAACTGCAGGTTTGACTGGGCGGGGTGGGGCTTGCCTGAGTCTAGCCAGGCTTGCCTGACTTTGGCTCAGCTCCACATCTTGCTCGGCTCCACATCTTATGTCATTCTAGGACTCAGGCTGAGGGAGCAGTTCCTGTTTGAGGTTAACTAGTCTCATGGCCAAGGGAAGAAGCTCAGGAAGGACAGAGCCACATCATATACACTTAAAACTTCTGCTCGGAGGTGGCATATGTTAAGTCCACTAGGATTCTGTTGGCCAGAGTGAGTCCTGTGGCCAAGCTCATAGTTGTTAGGATAGGGCAGTATACTATACCCACAGGTGAGTGTGCTCAGCGTCAGGAGGGAGCAAACAATCACAAACAAATAATGGAGTCTATCACAGTTGGTAGCCTGCCTACAGTTGTGTTTCTCTCCAATTCAGCCTCCATACTAACTCAAAAACAGGTCAGGTGATACTTAGCAGCCTTAGAATCAAATCCAATCTCCTAACCATGGCTTCAAACCTCATGTTAGTCTGGCTCCTCTATACCTAGTGCTACTTTCATCCCTCTCCATTCCCCATCTAAAACCCTATCCTCTAGGCATAGGAAACCTGTATTAGTTCCTCAGAATAAGCCATAAGTCATATCTCTCTATTGTTAGGGTCTCTGCTCGTGTTCTTTCCCCTCTCAGAAACACTCCTACCCACATTTCACCTGGCTCACTTCTGCTGGTCCATCAACGCTTTCCTGACTCTTCAAACAGAGTTCAGAACTCATTTTATGTTTTCCCAGAGTATCCTCCGCCTCTCTATCAATACTTACCCCACTGAATTGTAATTAGCTGATTATGTATTTACATCTCTCACTACACTGAAAACTCCCTGGGATGGACACGATTTCTACTGTATTGCACCCCAGTTCTTGGCACAATAACTTATTTAGCAATTGTTTGTTAAATTCATGAGAAAATATTTTTTTCTGTACATGTAAAGTTAATCTGATTACAGTACTATCTCAAAAACTTTCAAATTATTTTCTCATGCAATGAGCAAATTGCATTTAGGGATTTTGCATTTTATTCTTATGTGAATATATCTCATATGTATGTCATAGCTCTACTTTACTAGTTTGGCCACTTTGGGGGAATATGTAACAACTTTAGATTTCAGACTCTTCATCTGCTGTACAAGAACAACGCATGTTGGAATAATTTTGAAAATGAAGTAATATTGCATACACTAGGTACACTAAATCCAAACATGTAATAAAGTGCCTAAAATTTTTTTTAAGTTTCATTATTTTTTTTGTTTCTGATCACTGTGAATTGACTTTTAACTTTTTTTCTCTCTACCATGCCCCAAGGAAAAAAAAGTTGCGAATTAATACATTTTCTACTAGTTGAAACAGGGAGGAAATATTAGTTCAAATTGTCTAAGTTTATCCAGTTAGATGGTAGCAAGCTAGGATAAAAAATAGTCTTTCAATTTTCTATTCAGTGTAGTATCCACTTTTCTCTGTCTTTTTTTTTTTTTTTTTTTTTTTTTTGCCTGCATAGACATCACTCAGTTTTCTTTCAAGGAAATATCTAAATTTACTATTTGTAAAACAAAAGCACATTATTAAGCTTTTTTTTTTTTTTTTTTTTTTTTGATGCGGGGGAAGAGATACAAAGGTTTTCTTTGCAAGGCAGGATTTTTTCTTATATTTGATTATGCAAACTTTTGGGGCTTGAATTGTTAAATAAACATTCAATTTCCTCTTTCGTTCATTCATTCATTTATTCATTGATTAGGCTGGGGTGAAAGAAGATTTAGGGACCTCTTCAGAGAAATAAACCTTGAGAGAGAAATAGAATCTTTTAGAAGAGAAAAGGAAAGAATAGCATCCTTGGCCCGGACAGTCCTGGAAAACAATAACCTGAACGTTGCTGTGCGTGGTGGCTCTTGTCTGTAATCCCAGCTACTTGGGATGCTGAGAAGGAGGATGGTTTAAGTCCAGGATTTTGAGTCCAGCCTGAGCAACATAGTGAATGCCTGTCTCTAAAATAATAATAATAATAATAATAATAATAATAAATAACCTAAACATCCTTCTGAATGACCAGTTTCTTATTTCTCTAATATCATAAAACTATGCAGACAGCTCTTCGTGAGATCTTGACTAGAGTACAATGATTTTTATTATTGGCCAACTTCACCCTGCTCCTATACAGGCTATAACTTTCTGGGCAGCAGAAATCATCTCCCTTTCATCTTGGATTACCTAGCACCTAGTCCAGTGCCTTGAACATAGTAGGCACTCAAAATGCTTGAGAGGCACATGCCTATGTTTTAAAATGCCTGATTTAGGTAATCCTCTTGATCATTTTGCTTGTCTGAGGCTGATGGACATTAACTGATAAACAGACCATCAGTGCTTAAATCTCCTCTCTTGCGCGTTCTGGAGACACTACCTCTATTATCTGTTTTTTAGTTGCCCTTACTCACCTCCTCTCTTCACCTCTCTTTCCGTACTTCTTTTTAATTGTTGCTGCTCCTATTCATTAAGCCATTTGAAAATGTGGGCTTGCTTTCCTGATTGGGCAGCATCTGTGACCCTAAAGGAACTCATGATTCAATCCTTCATATGAATATTTAATAACACATTTGAAGATAACCTTTTACTTGCACACTAGATATGCACCAGAATTTAATCTTATTTTCTTCATTTCCTACAATATAAAAATCAAGTCCCTTACCAAGACTTTTGTTTCAGAGACTTAAGATCCCATTGCCCTTGATGGGGTTCAGGACTCACTATCCCAAAATATGGAACCTTGGCATATTGGGTATTTTAAGCTGAAGTAATTTGAGAAAACTGCAGAAGTGGGAAAGTCACTCTCACTTGCTTTCCCGCTCCTGCTGCTGGCCTTCTTCCTGTCATAAAACCTGGGAGGGCATTCTGACCCTCCCCTGAAGAAGGTCATAAGACTCTCATGTGAGAGGTGCTTTCCTTATACCCAGAGGACAGGAATATCCTTCTCTCTGAAGATGAAGGGTCACAGAGAAGAATCTGAACAAACAGGCCTTTTCCCAGTTAATGGTAATAAACTTCTTCCAGTTTATTACCATTAGATGATACTGTTTTTGCCCTGTCATATTTCTTCATGACTGTCCACTCTTCATCAAATCTACTATAAAAAACACTGAGGGCCGGGCATGGTGGCTCACGCCTGTAATCCCAGCACTTTGGGAGGCCGAGGTGGGTGGATCACGAGGTCAGGAGATCGAGACCATCTTGGCTGACATGGTGAAACCCTGTCTCTACTAAAAATATGAAAAATTAGCCGGGCATGGTGGCGGTCGCCTGTAGTTCCAGCTACTGGGGAGGCTGAGGCAGGAGAATGCTGTGAGCCTGGGAGGCGGAGCTTGCAATGAGCCAGAATCCTGCCACTGCACTCCAGCCTGGGCGACAGGGCAAGACTCTGTCTCAAAACAAAACAAAACAGAACGAAACAAAAAACATTCAGGTTGAACTGTTTCTTCAGGTCTTCATTTCCTTATGAAGGCTCTGGTATCATGTAAAATTTATATTAAACACATTTCTATGCTTTTCTTTCATTACTTTTTTTTTTTTTTGAGACAATGTCTTGCTCTGTCACCTAGGCTGGGGTGCAGTGGTGCAATCATGGCTTACTGCAGCCTTTACCTCCCAGGATCAAGCAATCCTCCCACCTCAGCCTCCTGAGTAGCTGGGACTACAGGCATATGCCATCATACTCAGCTAATTTTTTGTAGATATAGTGTCTTCCTATGTTGCCCAGGCTGGTCTCAAACTCCTCAGCTGAAGCAATCCTCCCACTTTGGTCTCCCAAAATGTTGGGATCACAGGTGTGAGCCACTGTGCCCAGCCTCTTTTGTTAATCTTAATTTTGTTATAGGGCCTCAACCATGAACCTAGGATGAGTAGAAGGAAAGAAAGATATTTTTCCTTCTTTCCACCCCCTATATTTCCTGGCTCATTTCCCCCACCTTTCTCCAAAGATCACAGATTTTAGCTAATTATGGCTTTTTGCCATTCTTCAAACACATTCTGCTCTTCCACATCTCTGAACTTGGTTTTTGTTGATCCCTTTCCTAGAAAGCACTCTCCTTCTTTGCCTCTTCTAGCAAAATCCTACTCCTCTTTCAGCCTCTACTTTATGAAGAGGTCACCACTTCTGTCCCTAACTCTCCATAATTTCCAGATGAATGAATGAATGAATGAATGGTTTACTTGACAGTTCAGATTTGTTCAGCATGAATTTACTACCTCTGTCCTATAAGTCTATTTTTAAAACTTGTTTTGATTTGATACTCCTGATTGATTAATTAATTTGATTTGTCTTTTTCTTATTCTAGCTTGGGATCCCCTTCAAGTAATTCTTGAGTCAATTTTTTCAATATCATGATGAGGATATAATAATATATTATTTTGTAGATATTCTTCATTTTTCCCCATATGTAGGCTGTTGGTTTAACCAATTTATAAGCCCGGTGCTGACCGAGGCTCGAGTCTTTATTTATTTTTGCGTACATTTAGGTTTCCACTGTCTTAAGACTCAAAGCCTAAAATGGGCATTATTCTCTTTGACGAGTCTTCATATGACACATATGCCTGTAATAGTGTGCATTTCAGAGAAACACATGGTGGATTTCTTTTTAAATGCAGATGGGTTATTATTATGGAAAATAAGACAAAAAAAATCACATTGTATCTTCTAAGAAAATTGGGTGAGAGGAGGAAGTTACTATCTGACTTCGAGTTCATCAGAGAGGCTCAATGACTCACTAGAACAGAGGGCACGCTGGGAATTCTCAGTTCCATCGGAAAATTCTTATGCCTGGGCTAGATCCAGCTGCTGTGGTCTGCATCCCAACTCCACCGCTTGGCAGCTATGTGACTGGAGCAAGTGATAAACTCCCCGTGCCTCGGTTTCCTTTTCTGTAAGATTGGGAGTAATAATGGTGTGCACATCACAGGGTTCTTAGGAGAACTAAGGGAGTTAATATTTGTAAAGCCCTTAGAACAGTGCCGGACACATGGTTAAGTGCTGTAAAGTGTTATTATTTCTGCTTTAGAATTTCTTCCACTTGTTTTTTAAGTTGGAGAAAAAAATGCTTGTTCTCACTCTTCTGGGTTTCGATTGGAAGAATTAGAAAACAGTACAAGACTTTTGAAGTTCTAAATAGGTTCAGCTAGCCACCATAAATTGCATCCCTGTCGCCCCCGCCCCTCCCCCCTCACAACTATTTGAGGATGCTGCCCTCTCGTGGTCACTCGGCACTGCTTCTATAGCTCAGCCAGTTTGAATTGTATCAGAAGTTTCTTTGTCTCCACCTTCCTTTAAGGGTTCATTTGTCAGAAGTTAAAGTATTTCCCTCTGTGCATTATTCAAAGCATATCTGCTAATAACAGAAACAAAGGTGGATTTCAAAAATCTGAATGCCAAATATAATTGTTATTTGAATGGTTAGAAATGATTAGAAAATGATGTATGAAATTACAAAATGTATTGTCCTAAGTGTTTTTATTGATATGTTTGAAAATGAGATAAATAATGGCTAAGTTCATGAGAATCAAGAGGAGATCTCTTTGATAGTGATTTAGGGATTCCTTTTAGGAAAAAAAAAATTATGACCTCTATCAGGTATAGGTATATTTCATATTAAAATTTAGATTGTTATATTAAGATTTTATTACTTTGGCAACATATTTTCCAGAATTAAAGAGACAAAACTTATAGTCATTAAAATGATGACTCATGCATGTGTAGGAAGTCTATTAATATTACAGATTTTATGTTTTTCATGATCAAATTTTCTTTAGTCAGTGCCCCAACTGTCTAAACCCTGTTTCTTCAGGAATCTCGTATACAGAGATTTATTTTCAGGTGAATTTGTGAAAAATTCTTCTTTGCCAATTCTTTTGATAACTTACATAACTCTGGAGTACAGTTTGAAGAAGGCAGCTCATCTCCACTGGGTGAACCATTATGCAATTCCCAGCACCAAAAGAGGAACATCAGAAGATCCGTGACTATTTATTTACACATTTGTTATCGTTTCTACTCGAGAATAAAGAATGAGTTTGAACTCTAAAAGCTCAGCCTGCAGGAAGCCCCATCAGTCTCTCCACACTTCTGCTGTCTTTCCTATTGTAGGCGGAACATTATTCAAACCACAGGCTCCAAACTCCCAGGTAACTGAAGCCAGCAGGAAGCTCTGTTTGATATCAAGTATGTTCTTTATCAACCTTTTTGTTGTGATGGGAAGAAATGAACCAGCTTTACTTTTATCTTGCCCTGTTTTAACATTACCCAGTAGGTGAATGCTTTATTGGTATGCCTTGGCCAAAGTCTTTGATATATACTGATTTTGTGGTCATAAATTTTCCATATTAAAAACATTTTTAATGGTTTTCCATCTACCCATACCAACCATAAAGTTTCACGTCATGTGCTTTTATTAAAAGTATATTTAAAATTCTGCTGCTAGGAGTCACCACATGGAAAACACAACTTGATTTTCCTTATTAGATGCTGGGAGACAGAAGCCCTTCTGCCATCAGACAGAGTCAAACATAACAATGCAATCCTGAACTTTGGGGTCAACATTGTAGACTCTACTGAACACTCAGTCTTCATGCTTTTTTGTGTTAGAAAGACTCAGTGAAATAAGGAAATGAATTGCCAGTATTTTTTTCCTCCACAAGTAGTTGGTTTTCAATGAGCAAGCTAGTTCTGTTTTTTTTGATACACAGGTAAACTATATATTGAATCTACTCTTCGTTCTTTGAAGAATATTATTGTGTCATCTTGTTTGGACTCTGTCAGTTTTACAGGGAAGGTACCAGTTTGAGCAAAATATAGACATTTAAAGCAGAACATATGTTTAAAATGATTTTAAGCTTGTGTCTTTATCTTTCCTACATCTTTTTCTTCGATGCACGATCGATTTTGGATGTTGTTTGTTCCAAATCCCCAAAATTCAAATAATTGAAGGCAAAGAATTCAGATTTTCCTGAGAGAAGAGAATTTCATGAGAACATTTTACACTTTTATTTTAGATCAATATTTAATGATGGGTACCTTTTGTGATTTAAAGCCTATAAATATGTTTTTTAGTACCTTTTGTGATTTAAAACCTATAACTACTTTAAGTATCAATTATCTCAGGGCTATCTTCATTCCAGTATTAGAAACAATGCATTTATTTAAACACATACTTTTCTCACCTTAGAACATTGTAACCTTCTCACAGAATTAGTGTACTGAGCAAACCTCCATTTGACATTATTGCCAGAATATTTAAAGACTATTACTGAAAAGGAATATATACATGAAAAGACTATTTTATTGTTCTTGTTGAACTTTTCATTTGAAACCAGTGCCTCGGTCTTTGTGCTACTGACATTTTGGGCTGCATAATTCTTTGTTGTAGGGGCTGCCTTGGGCCTTCCACACTATTTAGCAGCATCCCTGATCTCCACCCACCAGATGCCAGTAACACTCCCTCCCCCATTGTAACAACCAAAATGTTTTCAGACATTGCCTGATGTCCTCTGAGGAACTGAATTCCTACCTCCTGCCAGAACCACTGTTTTAAACCAAACAACTGTGTACCACATTGCCTCTCTGGCAACATCTCCAGTCAAGACTTGGCCATTTTGCATGGCTTCCAAGATCAGATGTAGGATATATGGTCACATACATGTAGCTACATGTCTCCGTATTTTTCTACTTCTTTTCCATCTTCCTCCCTTCAACCTATAGCATGCTTCCCCACAAATATGCACATGTTGAGGCTAAATTTGCATTATGTTGGCCATCACAGGCTGGAGACTCCAGGAGACCTATGTTTGCATTCTCATCACTCTCCCAAGCCTAAGTCAGTGCACCCCCTTTTTTGTTTTTTTGAGATGGAGTCTCCCTCTTTCGCCCAGGCTGGAGTGAAGTGGCACGATCTTGGCTCACAGCAACCTCTGCCCCCAGATTCAAGTGATTCTCCTGTCTCAGCCTCCATAGTAGGTGGGATTACGGGTGTCTGCCTGGTCTTGAACTCCTGACTTCAGGTGATCCACCTGCCTCGGCCTCTGAAAGTGCTGGATTACAGGCATGAGCCACCTCGCCCAGCCAGTGCATCCTTAAAAGGATGATCACACCTGTTTCATAGGTGCTGTGGGATTGATTACATAAGGAAGTGAATTGAAAGAAAACTAATTTCAAGATAACGTTCTTTGTGACAGGCATGAGGTAGGTGATATATTTAGGTTACACTACATACTCCCAACATTTTACATAGAGAGAAATTGTGATGCCGAAAGACAGAATAACTTTTTCAAGGGCATACTGGTGTCAAACAGAGAAGTCACCTGTGCTTTCAAGGTACCTAAAGACTTCTCACAGTTCCAGAAACAAGGGAAGTTCTCAAGTATTATTCAGCCACTTGTCTTCAGGAGGACCAAGGTCTGGTTTGTTGAATTTTTGCTCCATCAAAAATCAAATCTAGCAATGTATTAACCCTGCCCATTCTATTCATTTGGATAATAATCCAAAATACTCCGGTAAATTTAGAATTTTATTCAGAGTCCAATTCTTTTTTATCTTCTTAAGATTCATGTTAACCTTAATTCAATTAGTTGGGAGGTTTACAGTGATGAGAGTTAGTTAAGCATATTAGCTAAAATGTGCTTATTTCTGTGGCTCCTGGTAACCCTTTCTCACCTGGGTTGCTTTTACGTCTGTGCTTTGTTCTTAATCACTGGCAGATGCAAAAGTGGATCTGTGAGAGAATCCTACAGTTCTTTGGGCTGCTGGTAATGAACTTTTGACACAGACCTGATTTGGAAGGAAACAGCTGTAGGTAACAAAAAGAGTTGAAAGCAAATTATTTTTTCAGATTAAAAAAATTTTTTTTCAGGTAGAAAGAAACATTGAGCAGAAAAATGAGATAAAGCAACAACAACATTAATTTTTAGAAGAGGGCTGCATTTTCTCAGAGAGATTTTTATTTTGGTCATTTCTATTGGAACATGTCATGAAAATTCCTTGGTATTAGCAAGGCCAGAACAGAGAGAGCAGCTTTGTGGGCTTTCTTGGAGCAGGAGTCCATGCTGGAACAAGGCCCTGATGTCTGTGTCTTCATCTTGCCACTGGGGTTCTTACTTAGGGGATCTCAGGCCCATGTGTTTGCAGACAGGGGAACATATGGAATGATTTCTCCAGTAGCAAATAATTTAACCCATTGGAAGGACAGTGGGCCTGTTTAAAGGACAACACGGAGGCCAGATTTTCCACCTGAGGTTTTTTGCCTATTCTACTTTGTCTTATTGTATTCTTTCAGCTGTAAGAACTATGATTTTATTCCTACAATTACATAATCCCACAGCTGGAAGGCCTCTATATTCAGGGCTTAAAACAAAACAAAACAAAACTCTTTAAAGGCCACAGGACACTTCATTCTGGAAAAAAAAAAATCTTACATGGAAAAGAACTGAAAAAAGTGGATCCACCCTGGTCAAGCTGGGTATGCAGGGCTGCAGGTCGCTGGTGTGCCTGGCTCAGCTCATGTCCTCTCAGACATGTGTCATCTTGAACACCACCGGGGCTCCTGGGGACTCTGTATCCAACCTCAGAAGACAGAAGGCCCTCGATGATGAGGAAATTGCAGCTAGCAAGTTTGAGTGGGACGCCCAAGCCACGTGGTTGGCCTCCAGATGCTCAGTCCCTCTGCACCAAATCAAATAGAAGGTCACTGGCCACCAGAACATCTCTGCTGGGATCTCAGACCTCCCCAGGGCGACGGAATGCGAGTTCGGGGTTGTGCCATGTACGAGACTCTATTCTGGTAGCTTTCGTACTGGTAATTAGGGCTTCCAAAAATGCTTCCCGGGGTTTTAGTTACAGTTACAGTAGTAAAAAAAATCCTACCAAGTAGCTTTTAGAAATATTTGATATTTTTCGTTTTGAAATTGCCACCTGTCATTCATCTAATTCTTGTGTTATTGTTTCTGTGCAGCAACATCTCTGATCATATGCCCATCACAGAGAAAGGCTAAGACACAAAAGAATAAACATCACCAACACATGGAGGCCATGTTAGAGTATGATTTTCTAATTTTAGGTTCAAACGACATTGATGAACATTTTTAATGTATGAAAAACAATTAGGCTGTCATTTGCATTGGTAACTGTGCAGAGCAAAATTTAATAAGATGGAAAATCTACTAAACAAGAGAGGAAAATGTGTAAAACATTAAAATGACAAACCAAGGTTAGTAGGGTGTTGCAAAAACCATTTATGCATACTAAGGTGTAGCCAAATGAAATATGGGCTCAACCTGCCATAAAAGGTTTTAAATTTTTATAGAAAATCACTTCAAAATATAAAATTATGATTTTATGTTTATATGGGTTGTTTTTCTAGAAATGTTGATGTTTGTTATCTGTTTTTAACTATCAGTTATTTATATTTGAAAGTTAAGGGCTATGAATGTAGAATAGTTGTCAGATTTCAACAGTTCTAAAATAATTGCCTTAATTTCACATGAAACCTATTGCAATAAATAGTATTTCTGGCTAGGTATACAAGACATTGGTTTATTTTCCAATAAAATTATAATTCATCTGACTTATGAGCAGGAGCTTAGAGATCAACTACAATATGAAGTAGTTCAATGTTTAAATATTATTTCTCATTTTCATACCTGTGATTTGAAAACCTTTCCTGTTCATACACAAAGTGAGAAAATGTATTTCTAATCACAGCAGTAACCATATACTAATAAAGACATTGCTGAAATTGAGGTGCAGTGTGTGTGTGTGTGTTTGTGTGTTAGTGGGTGGATGGGTTTTGTTTTTTTCTGAACTCTAATACACCCAACATACCAGGGGATTTGGAGAGGCCGATAGAGCAAAACACCATGAATATCCCGTGGTGATGGTCAGCTCACAGTTTGAGAACCTGATTAACAGCTTGACTGGCCAGCCTGTGGCACCCACAGCGAGTGGCTCTGGCCGCAGCTCTCGGACAGGAGAAGTGGGTTCTTCCAAAAGCAAACAACCTCCGACCCACGGTCTTCATCTGGGCCCATCAGGTCAACTGTTGTTTTACAGAACATTGGCAATTGTCTTTCTCCTTGTGTCAGGAGCCTCTTGAAACATTATACGAGGATAATTAAGTGGTGAATAAGGGTCAATGTGGACAAATAAATCAAACTGATAGTTTGAACACAGACTGATTGAGCAAAAACAAGGAATTCTGCCATGCCTGTTACTGCAGCGCTTGATGTTAACTGACTTTGTTAACATTACATCCAAAGGCAGCAAGTGGGAAAGCTTTGTGTGGGATCAAAAGCTGAGCAAAGAGACACGGGATTTAATTGTTCAGCTTTATTTTTGAAATAAAGACATGCAGCGCATCTATTTAGTTGACTTTAATGGAGCACGAAACCAAACCCATTCTTTAGCATGCTAATTGAGCCAGAAGATGCTTTCCTCCCCTGTAACACAGATGCAAGAAATACCGGTAGAATCATCAGACTTTTGGAGCAGAAGTTCAGAGTTTAAAAATCTGATGGGAAGTTAAGTCCCTCTATCTGATTAGACAAATTAAATATTCAAGTAAATACAATATAATCTTATAAATATTTTTAAATCACATATCACAAGTCTAGTAGTAGTAAATGTTCATAGAATAAGAAGCTGTTGTAGTCAAATGTATTAACTTATGAAGGAGATTTTGTCAGGCAGAAGGGCAGCCTAGAAATCCTAAACAGGAAAGAGAGGGAGAGAAAGACAGACAAAACTCTTTAAAAAGACTTCTGTGTGTCCACAGGTTTGTTCTATGGGGAAAAAATTATTAGAAATGAAATCAAAGGAGAACTCTATCTTAGTAAGGATAAAGAAGAGCTATATATATATAAAATATATTATATATTTATAAATTTTTATTAAAATATATATATTTTAAGAAAATATATATAAATATTTATAAAATATATATATTTTTTACCACAAACGTGCATCTTATTTTATTTGAGTATTGGAATTCAAGTTTTCCTGGCAGTCAAAATTTCACTTCACTATCCACCCTTAATGTCGCAGAAATAAATATGTAGTTTAAGCTATAATTTTTTGTCATGTTAATGATCTTAGTTGTTATTTTACAGTCTTGTTCTAACTTACCAGAATGGTGCTTGTGTCCGACAATGTAGGACACTGGATTTAATAATATATTACATATATCTTCATACATGAACAGCATCAATCTTTAAAATGGTGATATTTAATAGTCCCACATATAAAGTGAAAGAAACATAATATAAACTTATGAAAATACATGCTATATCACTGTAAGCTTATGAAAACATATGCTATATTTTAATTAAAAACTTACCAATGAATGAATTTTATTATAAAGAAAACCATTACTTTATAAAAAAATCTCCTTTAATAGAAAATCTTCTTTAATAGAAAAATGTATAAAGAGAAATGAGACACTAATTACTTCTACCTTTCTGTGCATTCCATATTTTATATATAGGTTGCTTGAAGAAATTAGCAATATGGTGAATAGTAATTGCAAACAGTAATTTATGAGTTTAAAGACATTTAAATGGCATTTGTTTGCAAGCATTGATTACGCATTCATTCCCATATCTGGTCATCTATCTTCACTTTTTAATTTAAATGCAAGTATTAATACCAATATGCTTAGATCAACAAAGATAACACTATTTGTTATTAATGTTGTCTTTTGGCTGTGTTAATATAAAATAACTATCAAGAATAAATTATACTGGGGAAGGTGGCTGTTTGCTGCAGTGCTCCTGGGTTTTTTTTCACCATAAATATTTTCACATAAAGAATCTAAGAGAAGCTCATCTATGAGCCGCCTACTCTGAGAAAGTGGTCTGAGAAAGGTGTAATGGATTGTGGAGGGAAATGAAGGCAAGCTTACACCATATCCAATCAGCCTTTTTCTGAAAGGTCAGGACATTCTGTCTGGGCCCATTTGTGTTTTTGATTCTGCCGTTTCACTATTCAGTAACACAATGTAACTGTCAGTCTCAACAACAGCTCCTGGATCTGCTGGCTCCACAGCTCTCGGGGTAACATACAATATTTCACATCCACAAAACAATTCAACGTCTGCGTGGGCAAACCATATGATAACCACAGGGAGCAATATGGTCACACCCTACTGAGCACTCTTAAGGGGACTCTGCAAAGAACTATGTCTAAAAAAGAATCAGGCTTTGCTCCTCTGCGCTTTTGCTTACTTGCCAAATAGCATTTTAATGTTTCATTTTTATCAGCAGAAGTCAAATGCAAATGTTCCTCCCTCTGCTCCATTTTGGTAAAGAAAGAGAGCTTTACTGCTATGCAAAACATTTGCAGTCATGGAGTTAGGAGGGTGATAGATATTAGAAATAATTTAGCACATTAATGATGGCCTCGTTGGATTTCCCCCGTGTGTGTTTTGTTATATTATTTATTTCTCTTCCCAAATAAAACCAGACACCAGCTCAAATTTATAAGGACAAAGCATGGGTTCTGATAGTCTAGGGAGACCAAATCGCCAATGCCCTAACATAATTTCTAACCAATGAGATCTGAACTGAGCTCTAGAGAATTAATGCATATGGTACATTTTCCAAGGATTTGGTTTCTAATGCTACTTTTTGACCAGCTGATTGATTTAGGTTACAGTCCAGCCTGCCACTTCACTCAGAAGAAAATTAGATAAAGAAACTATTCACAGAAAATGACAGCAAAGAAAAGAAAAAGCTTATCTTCTAAGGCATGTAGTCTGGTTCCCTCCTGTCCAATATTTATTCTTATTGCTAGGTTTCCAATTCTTTTTCTATCGAAGTTTCATCATGAATTTCTGAATTCATCATTAATTTTTCAGTGAATTTATTTTTTTAAAAAATTTCTTGGATTTTTCTAACAGCAAAAAGATTTTAAAATGTATATTCAGGTAATATATGTTGTCCTTCCATTCTTCTCAATGTTTTACCCACTGCTGCTGAAGATTTCTTCAAGTTAATGGCACTGAATTAACCAGTTACATAATTTATTCTTACCAACTCTCCTAATTATGCTGAGTTTGAATCATCTTAAAATCCTTATTTCTAGTTTTCCAGTAATAACACTCATAGCGATTATTTGGGTATACACATCTATTCTTACGAGAACACGATGATTATGGGTTTTTTTTTTTCCAGTTGATTCCAATCAATAATGGAGAGGCCAGTAAGACTTAAATGCCACGAATTATTTGCCTCTGGCTTTAGAGTGTATTTTTGCTCAAATAGTATTCTTCTTGAGCAAATTTCCCAAATTTGTTTCTTGTCCTGACATTTTACTTGATGTTACAGTACAATGGATACAGCTATCACCTTGAATATTGATGAGAAGTACCAGTTTCAACGAATCTAGGTTTTAGATTGACAACTCACTACTTAGTAGAGGTAATATCGGTAAAGAGTATAAAAAAGTTAAAAAATAGAAAAAGTAAAGTTAAAATAGAAAAATTAAATGAAGAAATCCACAGTTAATAAACTTCCCTTCTCTACAACAGTCATCATGATTGAAGATAAATACCAGGTTGGAGTAGGTTGGTTGCATTCTTTTGTTATACAGACCTCCATTATGAACCTAGTGATGGGGGAAAAAGGGAACTCTTTTCCTCTCCTACATCACCAGGGTACAGACTGCTGGTAATCCTCTAAATCTCTTTTCTGCTTCTCCCTGGGTTCATGACTGTGTAGCTAGAGACTACATTTCCCAGCTTTCCTTGCAATTAGATGCCACCAAGTCCTTTCCAGTAGAATGTGAAAAGATCTGATGTGTATATCCTGGGCCTGGATCTTTGGGCACTGAGCTGGTTCATCTAGATCTTCTTTCTTTTTCCTGCTGGCTGAACTTAGACACAGTATTAACCCAGCTTCGACCATGATAACAATGCCCTGGCAGTGAAAGGACCCTGAGTGTCTGCAGCCTGTGTGGACAGGACTGTCCCAAGACCTGGACTGCCCACTGCAGACAAGTTAAGAGAGAGAAATAAATGTCTGCATTTCTGAAGCCACTGTCTTGGGGATCTTTTTATTACAGCAGCTTAGCATTACTCCAAGGAATACATTCAAATACATCTCTTTTAAAGAAAATTATAAAAATATATTTAAAAGCGAAATTAGAAATAATGTGTGGCTAATCTATATCACAGTTCCCCTTCATTATCATACAAGACAGAATCCTACAAGTGGGCAACTATGTGTTGCAAAATGCAGAGTCTAAACTAATGTTTGTCAAATATGACTTATAATTTGTTTTCTCATAACTTTTATAATGTAATAATGTCTATCTTTTTATGTTTAGTAAAAATGAATCATTTATTGAAAATATTTATCCATAGGATTCTGTCAAATAGAAACTTAGCATATTTACTCAGCTGTTTTTAGTAACTAGCTTTTTTCTGTGGCAAAAAGTTGAAGAAACACCCCGCAATATTTTTCCGGCCACAACAGAGACTGTTTTTGTTTTCTACCCAGTCATTCAGGAATCAAGAGGATAAAACCAATCATTTTAGACACAATTTTGTTTCTTCTCACTTTTCTTATGCTGTGAGTCCCCACAAGTTCATTGTCTTTACTCAGGTTAATTTTAGGTGGCAAAGGGTAAGCAATGAGGAGTCGAGTGGGTATTGGCCAGTTGAAATGGCAGACTTTTTAAAGGTAGTGCACATGAGAATAAATCAAGACCTATGACTGTAATCATGTAATCATGACTGTAAGCATCTCCCCAGACTGAAGGCCCTTGAGATGTCACATCTATCTCCTCCCCACAAACTCCCTGTCCTCACTGTACCCAGTGTCTAAGCAGTAAACATATTTGCTCCACTAAAGAGGTTCAACAAATGATGTGTGATAGGTAATTGATGTGGGTAAGTAATGATGGCATTTGACCACTGCATCAGTTGACTGTATGGACTTATGTATGGGTATGTCTGAGCAGAAGAAGCATTGCTCAGTTTTCATGCCACTGTCCTTGATGGTCTGGCATAGGATGCACCTTCTCTTCTAATCCCAGCCCCAAATCTCTTTCCCAGGATAAAACATTTTTTCATTCCCATCCTCAGGCATTAGTAGTGTGAACTAATGCTTCATTTCCACTGATCTTCAGCAAAGGCATCCATTAGAGCCCTTTTCCCATGTCACAATGATGTGATGACCACATGACATGATGTCATATTTTGTTTTCAATATTTAGAACCAGAAGTTAAGACAACTCATTCATTCTGGAATTTCTTACTCCTTTCAAACTGCTGTCTTCAAGTTCATCCTTAGACTCTGCAATCCCCCTAGCTCCAGCAGAGTCAGAGCTTTTTCTTGATCTCAAACCTTTTCACTGACATAATGTTTCTAGTTTTACACCATAAACTTTTTCATAGCAATAAACTACTGTTTTGATAAAAGTCAAAAGAAATAGATGTTTGCTCTACTTAACAAGTCAATTTAGAGAAATAAGTACATATCAATTAAACAAACATTATCAAGTTTGGGGTTGAATTTTGTGACAAAATATTACTTTAGGGTTTAGAGAGGCCTAGTTCTAGTTCACCCTCCTCAGAGCTGGGCACACAGTGGTCTTGCCTGCTGGCCTTGGCAGGGACATAAGGAGAGAGGATGGACCTGAGTGGTGGTCGCTCTAAGTTCAAACCTCTGTCCTGCAACATACCAGGTAGGTAGGTGACCTTGAAGAGTTCAATGAATCCTTCCTATCCTCAGCTTCCTTATCTGTGAAAGAGGGACAGTGATTCCTAACTCATGATGTTGCCAGGTGGTATAAATTAGATGCCCTAAGTTAGCTGCCCTTCAAAGGGACAGGCAGTTAATATGAGATAAATGCATACTACTTCCTACTTCCTGCCAGATTAATTAATGATTCTTGCTCAGTAAAATCCTTTAAGACTGGTCATCTTTGGCCTTCTCATTTCATTGTTGGAAGCACTGAGTACTAGAAGCTTCCATTTTTTTCATTATATAATCAATAATAATAAAAATATAAGACTCACATTCACAGTCCAGTTTTCCCTGATTTCTAACCCATGCTATTCAGCCAGCTTGTGGTTCCATGGGAGACTCGAGGATTGTGTATTTTCATATAATCTTTCTGATAGGAATTTTTTATTGATGTGAAGCTTTTCCTGTACCCACCATCTCCCACAAGACATTGAGCTTTCATTCTCTACTTGTCTTTTGCTCATATACCCTGTCTGTTTAGAATGACTACATCTCTCTCTGCTTAAATAATCTTTCTGAACTGTCCTTCAATTTGCAACTCACATCTTTCCTTCTTTAAGAAGTTCTCCCTAATACTGCACCTGGAATGACCTCAAGTTCCTGTGTATTCCCAGAATGCTTATTCTCTTTATTGCTCATTTGACATTTCACATTTGCTGTCTTCTATTAAGCTAGTAGAGTGTGGCAGAAAAACTCTGGCCTAGGTGTCAGCAGACCTGAGTCCTGGGTCTGACAGCAGGATATCACTCACTCACTGTAACCTTCGTTTTCTTGTCTGTAAAACCGAAGTAATAATACTCAAGTGGTCTGCTTTGACAACCAAAAGAAATGTTAAAACACTTTACAAGCAATAAAATGCTATAGAGGAGAAGGCATTAGTTCTGTTACAAGCACATATGTTTTACTGTTTCTTCTAAAACACCCAGCACAGTGCCCTAAATATACTAACAATAAAATGAATACATGAACCAACTAGGAATGTGAAGACCTGAGTTCTGGTGTCTGTTCTGCCAGCTGTATGACCTTTGGCCTGGCGTCTGAATAATGTTCAGGGTTTGTAAAATGAGAGGGTTTGTCCAGAGTTTAGACAATGGATCTCAACTCTGGTTGCACATTGGAAACAGAAAGGGAGCTTTTAAAAAAAGGCACATGCCTGAGTCCCACTTCAAATCCATCCAGATTCTCTGACAGTGAGGCTCTTGCCTCGGTATTAAAATTCTTTGTTTTTTATTTTAAGGCAACTACAAACTTACAGAAAAGTTGGAAATACAGAACAAAGACTTTTTTCTGAACCAGTTAGAGTAAGTTGCCCACCTAGTAACATATTACCCTGAATAATTTAGTGTGAATTTCCTATAAACAAGGACATTATCCTACAGATATGCAACATAACCATCAAAATCAGATGATTAACATGGATACATTCAAGATCCTATTCAGGTTTCACCCATTGCCCAAAATCCTATTCAGTTCTCACCAATTTTCTTTTGGAAATGGAACCTCTTCAGAATCACGCCTTATGTTTAGTTGCCATGTTTCTTTTGCCTCCTTTAGACTAAATGGTTCCTCAGTGTTTCCTCGGTTGTCATGACCTTGATGCTTTTGAAGATTACAGGTCATTAATTTTGTAGAATGTCCTTCATTTTGGGTTTGTCTGAATCCTCCTCATAATTAGATTCCGGTTCCATGATTGACAAGAATATTACAGAGGTGATACTGGCTCTTCCTATCCAGGAATTTTGTTCCATTACTGATGAGGTTCACTTTGATGGCTTGACAAAGGCAGTGTCTGCCAGTCTTCTCAACTGAAAAGATAATCTTTTCCCTCTTTGCAATTAATCAATATCTTATGGGGAGATACTTTGGAACTGTGTAATATTTTGTGCCTTATCAAACTGTCAAATGTATTAATTTATTTATATCTGTATGTTTTCATGATTTTCCATGTTATTCAATGAGTTTTATTCCATTACTATCATTATTTATTTTGGTGCTCAAATTGTGCCCAGTTTGGCCAGTGGGAATCCCATCAGGCCAGCTCCTGTATCCTTCTCACATGTCCCCATCATCCTTTGAGTACATCCTGCTTTCTAGCACCACAAGATATCCCAGGATCCTCTGGTACTTTTCCTGCCCTAATCCTGGAATTGGCGATCTCTCCAAGGGTCCCTGGCTCCCACCGAGAATAGTATGTGAAGGGAAGCACATACTAGATGTGTTCATCACTGTCGGGTTATCATGACTTCTAGGCCCTCTCAGTGGACAAGTTTAAGGAATATGTGAATATTGATATGTGTATACATCACTTTTATATTCATGTTTGTTACTATATATTTTTGAAACCATGGGTTCACACTAATTCCAATGCCAATCTAATACTGCGATGATTATTCTAATTTTCTCTCTTTCAATATTTATAACTCCTCATCTTTAGGAGTTTGGGAATTTGAAACAAACATCAACAAGAAACATCCTCTGGAGATTTTCTTCACTTTCATCACCCACTGAGATAAAAAAATCACAAAATTATTAAATGAGATGCCTCTCTTTTTTGAAGCTTTATCATCTTAAGTTTCTTTAAAAACATACACATGTGCACGAACTCTCGCCTACATACCTTTTGAAAGCTAAGACATTTTAATATTGCTTTTATACAGGCTTATGGCACCGTGTCATCCTTCAGAGCCATCTAATTATAATTAAGGTATTGCCTTATAGAGACATTTTTAAAAATATCATAGGAATAATGATCTTTCTGCATTTTAAAACCTGAAACAGGATACGTAAATAGATTTGTCTTGTGTCAGGATCGGGGCAATGAAGTCCCTCAACAAGATGGGAAGGGTTGTGCATTCAGCAATCTGTGATGAGCACATATTGAGCCAGACAACGCTGTGCTGGAACACTGCTTGCCTGATGGACACCCAGAGATGGCATTGTTTGTGTTGGTAAAGCTTGTTATCGGTCACAATTCAGAGGAGGCGGCTGCTGTGGATCATGAGAGCCATTTGGAAAGGCTTATATCATGTTAGTTGCACTTTGCTTCACATGTCCTTCCTGTTGTCAATCTTCCTTTTGGCCGGAAGACTGTATTTCCATCCAGAGGTATCACATATTTCCTTCACAATATGTTCATGATCCATACAGTTATAAGGCAGTCTAGGATGATCTAAATATTGACCTTTTCTGTTGATGTAAGTACATACTATCTTTGGAATACTGAACTGCTAGTGAAAAATACAATCGTGGTTGAAAATAAAATTCTCTTTCACGGAATTCTTTGAAACTGTTACAATCATGCATATTTTCCTGGATTGCAAATTTTGTTTTATTCTTCTTACTTAAACACTCTTTGCCTTTAATAATTCCATACCATTTAGTGCAACAAGTCCAAATGTCCAGTGTGGTCCGTTTCTGTCTTTGCCCTTCACTCTCTTTCCTTATGAACAGTTGATGCCACATGGGTAATTCATAGTCAATACTATCTTATGTAAAGAACTATTGCTTTAGCCACCATGTCCTGGCTGGGCATTCGGTCATGCATTAATTACTAACCTACTATCCCACTCAATCAGTCTATTAATTAATCAGTTTGAGCATTTCTAACCTTTTAGCTTTTCTTTTTTTTTTTTTTTTTGGTGACAGAGTCTCACTCTGTTGCCCAGGCTGGAGTGAAGTGGTGCACTCTCCATTCACTGCAACCTCTGCCTCCCGGGTTCAAGCGATTCTCATGCCTCAGCCTCTTGAGTAGCTGGGACTATAAGCATGTGCTACCTTGCCCAGCTAATTTTTTTTGTATTTTTAATAGAGACGGGGTTTCTCCATGTTGCCCAGGCTGGTCTCGAACTCCTGATCTCAGGCAGTCTGCCGCCTTGGCGTCCCAAAGTGCTAGGATTACAGGCATGAGCCAGCATGCTGGCCACCTTTTACCTTTTCATTAGGTAGAAATTATCCATGCCCTAAGCCTTCTTTGTAGTTCTAACCAAAATTTTCCTTTTTTTTTTTTTTTTTGAGACAGAGTTTTGCTTTTATTGCTCAGGCTGGAGTGCAATGGCATGATCTCGGCTCACCGCAACCTCCGCCTCTCGGGTTCAAGTGATTCTCCGGCCTCAGCCTCCTGCGTGGCTGGAATTGCAGGCATGTGCCACCACGCCTGGCTGGTTTTGTATTTTTGGTAGTGACGGGGTTTCTCCATTTTGGCCAGGCTGGTCTTGAACTCCCAACCTCAGGTGATCTGCCCCCCTTGGCCTCCCAAAGTGCTGGAATTACAGGCATGAGCCAAGGCACCTGGCCAAAATTTTCCCTTTTGAAGATTGAGGCCAAATAGCATAAATACTTATCTATGTTTAGATTTCAGAGTAGTTTTAAAGTTGAGTGTTGAATGATGAAACCCTAAAATATCCATAAATTACATGATCGAGTTAACATAACCCAGTTGATAATGAGTTGTGTTGTCTCACTTGCTTAAAATACCTGCGTTTCTCTTGGGGGTGAAGGGAGATTAGAATAGATGTTGAGAGATTGTCATCGAAAATAAATACTCAGTAATGTAAGGATATAAACAACTTTTCAAGAGATGAGACCATTGAAGACCAAATACATCTTAGTCAATAATTGGAAAATGTGGGAAAGATTATTTTACAAAATGAAAGAATGAGTAGAATTTTCTCTTAAAAGTATTTATTAAAAATGAAACAGGAATGTTATTTCTGATGAGTATTTGAATGTAACAAACCATTTCTTGTTCATATTTAAAATGTCAAAAGCAGCTTACCTTTCTATCAAGTCAGTTGAATTATTTAAATGACACAAAACTAAGCTGTTTTTTAATTGTCTGAATAGCGACACTACAATGAAAATAGCTAGTCTAAGAATTTCATATATTTTAGAAACTTCTAACTGCATTTGAACCATTCTGATTCTATCCAAAATAAGACAACGTTCCATTTGAGACTTGAAAAAAGAATTCGACATTTCTACCAAATTTTTAAATATTCTAGAAATTGTCGTTTCTCTGAGGTATATTCTGATCCATTTAGAAAAGGGGATGTGGAAAAAGTAGCTCTGTTTATAATAAAAATCTCTTTTTGGGGGGTATAAAATCAGTTAAATAAAGAACATTGCATCATGCATGAGAGAATCTTCCCCTGGGTGCATCTATAACGACTACAGAGTGCCATCCACAGACTCTAACAGATGCCCAACAGAGGGGTTCCAGGCCCTAATCTTCCTCTAGTCTCTTGTGTTAATGAGGACTCTTGATGCAGTTTAAGGCACACTAGTGAGCAGCTCTAAATCAGAGCTCGCCCTGTGGAAGGAAAGTTTACAATGGGTACCGAGGCCAGTCGGTTAGAATTCCAGATGTGGGGCCTGCACCTTGCCTCTGACCAGCATCCATTTCTGTGCTCCACAGCTGGTCCATGTAAATGTGCCATATTGCCGCCCATCTGCTCAGAGAGTGCACAGTGGCACATCTCTCTCTGACAGTGGACCGTTTTATTGAATGCTATAAATATTGAAATTCATAGGCATGAAGCAGCAGATTTTTAATGTTACTTAGAGAGATATTTGAGCCACAACCTTTGGCAGAAGCATAGACTGTTAGTATCTCAGTACACTGTGCACCATTTGGTTCAGACTCATGAACAACTTTTCCAGGGATTTCATGGCTCTCCAATCCCAGGTAAAATGGAGTACAGACCCTGAGGGATGGTATTTAGTGTGAATGTCACCCTGCATACAGTGTGCATTTGGGATATGGACTTTCCAGCCCTGTGCTGTGTTAAACCATATGTTAATGTTTTTATACTCAGAAAAGATTAGATTGGGGACCAATAAAGTTTCAAAACTACAAATAATAGGCTAACCATTGTGAAACGTGAAGCATTCCTTCAGCTGATTTTTTTCCAAAGTCTCTGCAATTTTCATTTTTGAAATGTTAGGGCTATATTTTGTTATAGGAAACCAGCTTATCCATATTTTATAAGCTAGTATGTGCAAATTTTATACCAGAGAGTAAACATCCTCATTAATTTGAAATTACTGGCATGAGATCTGGGTAAGAAATAGAAAAAAGAAAATTGGTCTTTGGTGTTTCCACCTCTTGACCAAATGATCCCAAGCAAACTTTGAGGCAAAAAAGGAAGTAAATCAAAGCCCAGGAATGAAAAGTATGCAGGTTATCGGTACTGATTTTATTCCTGGGGTAATGTTCTTTTTTCTTTAATAAACTGTGAAGCCAGGCAGGCTGTTTAAGACAAAAATGGACACGGTTTTTTATATAAACAAAAATGAGCACTATTTTACTTTTCCTTCAGTTCTACTGTGAAAATGCCCTTCTAGCAATTGTCAGAGATTTAACAACAGAAGCGCATCATTCATTTAGAACAGTAAGTAGTTTGGAAAGGACATGATAATGCTCCCAGTTTAGCATTTATTTATATCAAAGCTGTTAAGACAAACTAATGTGACAACTATTTAAAAATAAAATACTTTTCCTGCCTAATTGATGTAAAGCACTGAAAATGATCAAAATTCAAACTGAATTTCAATTATTCTTCTGGCATGTATATTTCTCAAGACCGTGATGCTTTTTAGCTTTGCTTCATTTTTATTTTCCAATTGCTCTGTGGTTTTTGTATTTTTTTTAAACAGTAACTTGCATCTTTATTAGTAAAGTCGTAACATTCCAACAATAAGCTGTGTCATTGCTCTAACATTTCCCTGAGTTCCCAATCAGCAGAGTTATGTAAGGTGGCAGGTTAATAAATGCGACACACTGAAATCATTTGTACCAGATTATCTCTCTTTCCAAACTCTGACAGATGCTAAGTCCAGCTGGTAAAAAAAGTTTATAGGCGAGTTGGATCTGGGGTCTTCACACACTCCACAATGTTGGCGACCAATGCTTGTTTTAATGAGTCACGGATTGCCTGTTTATCTTCTGCTCCCTGCTGTTTCTGCATTTTCTCTTCCAGAACAATCCTAGAAACACATGCTGCTACAGACGCTGCAGCAATGTGTGTAGACATTTGAGCCAAATTATTATAAAGAACTCTTTCTTCTCTGATATTAAAAAAAGGAGCGAGAACTGCACATTGCCTAGCAAATCGTTATCTCAGATGTTCACTGTGACATGCTCAATATGGCCTACCAGAAAAAGTTGGAGACATTTGAAACCTTAACAACTACACAAAATGACACTGTAATTGGCGGGTTTTGTTGTTCATGTTCTGGCTCAGCTAAAACTGCTCTAAACACTTTGTTTAATGATGTTACATTATGACAACACATGGCTTCTATACAGCAAGTCATCATGTTTAACATGCAACTACACAGGAAAAGAAGCAAGTGGCCAGGAAACAGTACCAGGATCCACCCTTAGAAGTTCTTTTGTCAAGTCAAAAAAGACTAAGCCTAAAGTTTCCAAAAATGCCACTTCTCACTAAAAGCTCGTTTAAGTCAGGTTCCCAAGCCCACTGGTTTAAGGTGACTTCTCGAGAAAAGCTGTTGTTGTAAGAGAGAGAGAGAGAGAGACAGATTGAGAGAGAGAGAGTGTTAGGGAAAGAGTACGTGTTAACATCACAATATTTAACACTTAATTGAGACTTGGGGAAAAAAATCTCTAAAATGAAAGAAAGAGACATAGGTACAAAATCATGCCTTAATCAGATCACTTGCTGAAATTCAGATATTTTCTTTGAATTAAAAAAATGGTTTTAATGTGATAAGAAAATACACATTCTCCTCTAAATAGATTTGTTAGTGTTACATTCTTCCCCATTTTAATAAAGTTTTTGGGTCATCTCCCGAATGGTTAACTTTTGCTGTCTTAGAAATATACAATGAAAATTAGACACAACCTCTATCCTCATATGTTTTTATTTTTAATGACATAGGGAATTGACAGATAAAAATAAATGTTATATGGATATATATAGAAAAAATGACAAATGTCAGTAGATTTGATGAAAGAGTTTAGTTCAAGATTATGATGATAGATTAGAAAATGTTTGACACCACCTTTGTGGGAGAATTCTTGTCGGGAGAGTTAGATTTAGGAAAGGAAAAGTTGGACACAAATCTAAAGTTGCATTTGAATGTTCAAAATATTCAGAGAGAAGCCTGGTGAGAGTAGAATCTGGGTCTGTGCATGAAGCAAGACATTCTGGCAAGTTGATCTAAGCATTCTCGAAAAGGCTTGCAGGTCATTGCTGAAAAAAATCGTTCTGTCCAGAAGCAATTAAAAAACTGATGAGTGGTGTGTGGCACAAGATGAGGCTGTAGTGTACAACATTTTGGAGGAGATAGAAGCAGAAAGCTAGGAAATGTGAAGTCACACAGACTTTAGGTCACACTTAAACACCATTTTGCTATCTCAGAAAATCTGATTGATTTTTCTGCATACCACTCAATGTACTTTACAGAAGCACCCCTGTGATAAACTATTATATATATTGAGTTTCAGAAATAGTTCATTTCTTTCAATAAATCTGTTTTATTTTAAATAAATAAGGATTTAACACAATGTCTTCTATTGCCATTTTAGATGTCAAATAATTTAGTACCCAATTATTGCTTAAGATCTATGTACTCACCAGAGGAGTCTGAAATATTGTCTTCCTTTGGTCTCTTTCAGGACATTTCTGTCTCGTTTCATTGTTAAGTCACCTCAGTTACCTGAGAGGTAGAGAATAGTAGAGAGGATACAAAGTGGGAAGGATCCACCCATTTCCTCACACTTCAGTAAGTTGTACAATAAAAATGTAGTTTCTTTTATTGCTCTAAGTAATTGATTAAATTTTCATTACAATGGACTGACGGATAGAGAGAAAAATATACCATATTTTAGTCTAGATTAGAAAACTCCGTCTGTTTCAATAATTTAAACAGTTGCTTTAGGTGACTCAGTCTCTAGGTAAATGCTCAGTATTTCGGAACTCCTATTGCCCCTCCCCAGCATGGCATGTGCATGTGCCAGAAAGAGGGGCTTCCAGGCCCTCATGCTGGAATGGAAGGAGGTACCTGGTTATTCTCCCCTTGCTGCCCCTGGTTACACCCATCTCTGCCTTTGCCTGCCCTTCTCCATGTCCTGAAAGGCTCTATCTACCCCTACAGACTCTAGGTCCCTGGCTTCCTTGCTGGTTGGCGTCTGTGGTTTTGGTTAATGGGAGACACCAGCAGGAGCCTGACGTTTGGAAGGTGAGAGATGAGAGCTTTTCTTCCCTGCTCGCTCCTTGGTTTGGCACCAAGTCTCTGGCATTGCTGTGTGTCCCCATGATTCCATGGACTCTGCTTTTTCCTTCTCTGCTCCTTTTATCCTGAAGGGTAAGAAGAGCTTCCTGAAGTGGCTAGTCTCTGGGAATCTCGCCGTCTTTCTTCAACCTAATACACCTCCTTTCTCCACTTCAAGGCTTCCACTTCAAGAGGGGAGCTTGGAATTCAAGTGTCTCACCATTTGCTTCTCCTTTTCCCCTACAATTCTACTGGGCAAAAGGGCTGGATTCCTTCCTACATCTGATTTTGGTGGGATTTTGCCCAGCATCATATCCCTTTCTTCTTTTTTCATTTTCCTCTTCTTCCATTTTCCTGGGGCTGTAACAACAGAATTCCTGCTAGAGAATAATGAGAAAGAAGGTAAAAATACATCAATTTAATATTTTCAGAACATTAAGCTATCCAGAAGATTAGATAGTAGAGAAAGAAATTTAGTCAGTGGACAAGAAGGAAAGAGTCTAGCATTGAAACTGTAGCAAAGAAATAAAACGATTTCTGCTCAAATGCAATGTATTTGTTCCTGAAGAGCCTCATGGTGCTATAAAATTACAAGACACAAGTGAAAAAAAAAAACAGGGCTCATGGGAAAAACAGGTGTGGAGCACATTTCTCAAAACCTGTAGAATTTGCAATCAGAGCGTTAGCAAGCACAGTAACAGTGCTAACAAGAAAACCAGTAGAGTTAAATGTCCACTGGCCACCCTGTGTCACAGTCAGCTGATCTTCTGTGGCCTTACACTCTAGGCTGCTGCTTCTTCCTTTGAAATACCTTATCAAAATTAATAATCTGACCCAAGATGGATATTTCCTCATGAACCAAAATTTTTTTAACACAGATGGAAATTCTTCACAGTTTCTTCATCTGTACTGTCAGCTTCCCAGATAGTTTTTTGAAACATAGATTTGTTTAAGAAATTTTTCATGATGCATTTTATTAAGTCCATGGTTTACATTAGGGCTCACTCTTTGTGCTGTGCTTTCTATGAATTTTGACAAATGTATGATGACATGTATCACCATTACAGGCTCATACAGAAAAAATAGTTTCACTGTCCTAAAAATCCCCTGTGCTAAACTTGTTCATCCCTCATCCTCCGTGAACCCCTGGCAACCACTGATTTTTTTTTTTTTTTTTTTGAGATGGCATCTGTCTCGGTCACTCAGGCTGTCTTGGCTCACTGCAACCTCCGCCTCCTGGGTTTAAGCAATTTTCTGCCTCAGCCTCCCCAGTAGTTGGGATTACAGGCGCCCGCCACCACAACCAGCTAATTTTTGTATTTTTGGTAGAGATGGGGTTTCACCATCTTGGCCAGGCTGGTCTTGAACTCCTGACCTCATCGTCCACCCGCCTCGTCCTCCCAAGGTGTTGGGATTACAGGTGTGAGCCACTGTGCCCAGCCCACTGATCTTTTTACTGCCTCCATAGTTTGCCTTTTCTGAAATATCGTATGTGGTGGTTGGAATCATACAGTATGTGGCCTTTTCAGATTGACTTCTTTTGCTTAGTAATATGCATTTCTGTGTGTTTTTGTGCTGCCATAGTTCATTTCATTGTCTGGATGTACCACAGTTTATCTATTTACCTCTTGAAGGACATCTTGGTTGATGCCCTTCAAATATGTTTTGCCAATTATGCATAAAGCTGCTATCAACATTCAGGCACAAATTGTTTAACATAGTGAAAACCATAGGGACTTAACTGACCACTCCTGGCACTAAAAAAAGTTGCTTCTATCAGATTCTCAGCTTTTTTCTTAAGATTTTCAAATACTGATAAAACAAGTTGCGAGGAAGTTTGCCCTTGATTGTGTTCAGGGCATTAAAGTTTGGGAAAATTTGCATACGAATGAACATGTCTTCTACATTTTACTGACCATATGCCTTAAGTCAGACTTAAATATTCTTGGGCATATGGAAAAATTATGTTGAAATCTTCAACCTTCCTACACTTTCATACTGAGATTCTTCTTACCTTCTATCTGCCCTGACTCAGGCATATAAAATTACAATAACAATCCCTGATTCCTTGAGTGATTTGGTAGCTTCTATTTGTGCAAGTCTTCTGTGTTTAATTTTCTAAAGCCGCAGTTTCCTTTGTCTCACTCTTTGGCTCACACATCATTATCTTAGCAGCATTTTTTTATATTTTAATTTTGTATTTTTCATTTTAACCATCTCTATGTACTTGAATTACTTGTCAGTGTGGGGCATCTATAGAAGGAATAAGAGACTTTGCCCTAGCTTAAAACCTAGATGATGGGATGATAGGTGCAGCAAACCACCATGGCACATGTATACCTATGCAACACACCTGCATTTTCTGCACATGTATCCCATAACTTAAAGTAAAATTTGTTTTTAAAAAAAGACTTTGCCTCTAAACTTGGAGATGACACTATTCTCCAGAGACAGATCAATCACTGTGATCATCTGAACAGTGGGTGAGAACATCTGGAACACCTGGAATAGGGTAGGCAGGAAGTAGGCACTCAACACATGTTTAAAATGGTTGTTACAAATTATTTTTACTTGATTGATTGATTGCTACTTATAGAGCAGTTTCCCTGAGGCCAACTCTGTGTAATTTTTTTCTGATCCTCCTAACTATCCTACAAGATATAAATTATTTCCATTTTTTGATAGGAAAACTGACTCGACAAGCAAGTCACATGCATGGCTAGTCAATGGCAGAACTGGAGCCTGTCCTTGGGTCTGCTTGGTTCCAAGGACTGTGCTTTTTCCTCTGTTCACCTCATCTGAGCAGCCTTTCTGCCAGAGTGATGTGTTGTCACCATTTCTGGGTAGTGTGAGGGTCTGGTAGGGTTCTCCTTTGCTGTATGCCATTGGATCTGCAGTGTGAGCCCAGGACCGAGATGGAGATCTGGGGCCAGTGCACAACATGGGCCAGGCAGTGCATCTCACCAGAGCTGTATCCTTCTGGACCCGATTTTTACTCAAACCACTGGGAAGTGTCAATAGTTAGTCAAAGGCCTTCATTTTCTTGAACTTTATGTCAGTTGTACAGTAGTCTTATCACTGGATTCCGTCTTTCCACAGCATAGCTGTATAAATATGGTCAAGTGATTCCGTTATACACAAAGATGGTTGTGCTGTACACAAATTATGCACTTTTTATTTATATAAATGGCAGTCTGTCAAAATGTTCAGTGCTGCTCAATGAGGAAAGAATTTTGGGTGTTTATTTCTTCTTTCTGCTTTTTTATATTTTCACAATCACACAAAAATATCTGTTTTGATATATATTTGAGAAATAGTAAAATATAATGGAATAATACACACTTTAGTCAGGCAAATTGGGTTAAAATCTGAGCTCTGTGACAGTAGAGGAATTCATTAGATTCTATGAACTTCAGCTTTCTCAGCTTTAAAAAGAAGAGAATGATGTAGTCCTTACAGGATTTTTGTGAAGACTGAGGGTAATAATGTGTATAAAGTTCTTAGCATAATGCCTGGCACACACTAATCATAATTACCAATATTTACAGAGTGATTCCCATGTACCAGACACTTAACTCATTCAATGCTCACTTATAAAACAAGAGTCCCTATTTTATAGGGAATCCTTGTCAGTCTCCTCTCTCAGGTTTGGAAACCAAGGAGCTAGGAGTTCACTTGTGTTGCCGAAGCAGCAAGAGGTGGTGGAGTGGAGACAGAAAGGAGGCAATTTGGCTCTCGAAACTTCTCCCTTAATCACAATGCAACAATGCTCTCAGTGATACTGTTCTCAGTAATATTCCTCTCAGCCATGGACACCTAGTGAATGTTGGTGTACACCATCCCCTTTCCTTATTAGCCAGATGATCTGTTTCTGTGGATCATTCATTTTTGGTATAGTTGGTGTTTAAAGTCAAAGAAAAACACAGAACCTCCTTTAAAAAACTATTGGCTTGAGTGTGACATCTCTTGTGAAGAAGACTTGAAAAGTAACTACTTAATCATTCCTCCTTCTGTTTTTAACAATTTTCTTTAATTCCTTTTGCACAAGTCTCCTATATAAACAAGTAGCATCTGATCTCTATGGGAAGACACTTATCTTAACACATTTTAATTACAATTAGTTTTACTAAAGTAAAAACACCATGCTACATGGCAAAAAAGAATGAGCCATTTGCTATTAATGGGGAAAACAAAACCTCCTTTAACATCATCAGGATTTTAAAATACCTGTTTTTAGCCTACTGACTGATTCAATGTGCTGGGGTTCCATATAAGAAATATGAAATACAAGCATTTTCAATAATCTTGCAATTATTTATAGAAAATTTATTTCTTTTTGCTTCAGTATGAGAAAATGACAGATGTCAAAAACACCAAATTTATGTCCATTGGTTGCAAAAGACAATGGGTGTCATATATCATTTAAATAACATTCAACAGTGGAAGGAGTCCATCCTCCTTACTGTGTATTTAGCTAAGAGAAATGTGTTATAGGTATTCCACTATATTCTCTTAAAGCAACCATCATTACTCGAGATGTTGACTTTTCTCTGAATAGTACTCTTATGAAAAAGGCTGAGAGTTTTACATTAACACAGGAATAATTATTTACATTGTTGTCTTTTTATTTAGCTGTTTTAGCAGTATGCTAATGACAGGAAGAAAACATACATATAAAATATTGTAAGCATCAGGACATGGTAGGAGAGAGTAAGTCTGGCTCCTGACCATGAAATTTCGTTCTGTGGTTGCCTTCTTAATGGCATCTCTTAAGGTCAGTGGCTTTGAATTCTCCCAATTGTGTGAGGTCACTCTGGCAGCACTGACCAAGTAGAAAATATTCAGCTAGAGAACACAATAGCAGAAGTCACCCTTTAAGTGTCCTGCCTTCTATATCATGCAATTGACTCCAAGGCTCCCCACTAAGATGTCACTGTTTGACCAGTTTGCTTTAAAACAGCTTAATTAGCTGAAAGGAAAGCTATGTCTGAGCATGTTTGTGAGCAAAAAACAAAAAGCTCTCTCTTTTCAGAAAGCTCATGCTCTATCTTGTCGGAAATTTTTGGTTCTGAAACAAAACAACATTCCTTTCATACACAATCAAGTCCCTGACGACAAATTTTTTCTGGATCAGAAAATATCTGGTTTGGAGCTATCTCTTTGTGGACATTTGGTTCGTGTTCTGTATATCTAGGTTTGTGCTGGGACCCACAGTCATATATGGCATTACTAGGGGAATTCTTGTCAAACGCGTTTGAGTTTATTTCCTTTACCTAGCAAGGAGATACTGCTTTCTTTGCATAAGGGCTGTGTAGGCTTTCTGATTAAAATCTACTGAACTTTGTAGTAATGGAAGTAATGTTGAAGTAACTTAAGTGCTAACATCAAAAACAATCTCATCCCACTTAGTTCATTTGCTTCTCATTAAACATTTTTTTTAAAAAAGTTCCAAAGAAACTACTCAGATTTAATTCCTGGCATGACACGTCAAGAAAATCTTTGTCATAATACTTCAAAATATTCCTAATTCAACATGGACCTCTTGCATAAATGCACGCATACCACCTGCTATCTCTGGACGTAGAGCCCTGCAGAGAACATGGGAAGGTATATTTAGGGCCCATTTTAAGTTGTTTAAATGCAAGAGCAAATGCCTAGGCTGACAGTGAATGACACTCGTTGTTCTTTTTTGCATGTATTGCTGCGGCTAAACCCATCTGAGAGACACAGGAAACCTGTGTTTTCATTTGTCAAGGCAAATTGACAAGAATTGTTTTCATTTTGATGGGGCTGATGAAAGCATCTACAGAAATCTTGAACCCATGTGAAGGGGTGCCACAGGCAAGCCAGGGAATTGTTACGGAAAAGAGCGAACAACCTATCCCTTTACTACAGCATTTCAGAAAGCGCTGTGGATTTTTTTTTAAGTCACAGAAGAAAATCTCCATGCCCCAAACAATATTCAACTGTAAAAACCAAATACTTCCAAAAATTAACCGCTGCAATATGGCCTGCCTACTCATCCGATTTCTTTCATAGTCTCTTGTCGCGATGCTGATTATCCAGTCGACTCTAGTTTTTTTTTTTTCACAACTTCTAAGTTATAATGAGCACCAAATTCCAACCAAAGCACATTTTTAAAAATTGCTCTGAGCTCTATAATTTGGGATATCTCTGTAAAATTGTGTGTGTGTGTGTGTGTGTGTTGCCAACCTATCTCGAGAACATCTAAATTGTAGTTTGCAAAAACTCAAAAATGATGACACCCTTTGTAAAGTAACATTGGATTTTAAATTACAATCGTAACTTCATTTTTTTAATGGAGAGAAGGATGACTAAATTAGGAGAAAAGTCTATAACTAGGAATATAAATCTTGCACTGATTTCTGGAGGTCACCAGATGAACCAATGCAGCCTTCAGACACATCTGCTGTTTTGGCAACTGCTGCCTTTTTCGAGGATACTCATTGGCTCCTGCTAATCATATGCGAGTCCTCCTGGAAGCGATTTGTGCCTCTCCGGGCTGAAACCAGGCAGAGCCTGGAACGAGGCTGCATTGCTCAACTCCAAGCTACCACATCGAGCTGCATGCCACCTTCCGAAGGCCAACAGGCCAGGTGTTGCAGGGGGAGTGCAATGTGGCTGCAGGGTGGGCAGCTAACAATAACCTTTCAAAGCATGGGGGAGCAGGTTTTCCAGAGCCACTGGAAGGCTGACATGCAGCCCGCTGGAAGGAGCTGGTATTTTCAGGAGAGGGGTTCGTGCCCACAAGGTGGCATCATTGGTGCCAACTTCAGACAGAGGCCCTGGGCTAGTTTATCTTTGGAGGTGATGTGCTGTGTGGGTAGATCAGGGTAAAGTCAGAAAAAACATTCACATGAAATAATTCACACCTTAATGAAGCTGATTCTTTTAATACACGTAAACTGCAGTGAGCAGAATGGCAAATAGCATTGCTTTCTCACTGGCTATTGTGCTGTCAGGCAAGAAGCCAAAGGCCAAGTGCCTTGGATAGAACTGGCTATGAATTAATAATAATAGATACTGGACACCCATCTGTCATGGAACACACCTCTAATAAATGACTGTGATTGTAAACTGTTGACTTTCTTAATGGCTAACAGAGTGATGCGCTTCCTGGGTTCCAGGCTGAACTTAGATTCTGCATCTGCAAGTTCTGAACTGGGAACTGGAATAATAATATATTTTTTTTCCATTTGTAAAAAGCTACGAAATATTGTCTGTATGTTTAATAATGCAAAGGAATAAGGTACTAGAGCCTTTTGCATCAATGCAGGCTTGGGAAGACTGTAATTCAAGTGCAAGAGTCTGTTCGTGACTGGTTTCTTGCTTTTTGCATTCTGATCAATTCCCTTTCCATTACATAATCAGAGTTTCACCTTATCTGTGAAACTTTCTTCGGGTTAGGTAAGATCAGCCTCACTGAGTTATGCATATACAGGATATAAGTATAGTCCTCTAGAAAACAGTTCCTCATTAAAGTACCCTAAAGCGAACAAAATCCTTTGCTATAGGTTACTTTCATTTTGATAACTGATAATTGTGTTTTATGTTTATAGTTTTATGTCATCTTACATTTAAAGATGCACATATCTGCTTTATGGAGCGGCTTGGTCTTAACTGAAGCTGGCTACTTCACACATTTGCCCCGCTCTGGAGGCAGACAGGCTGGGGTCACACTTGCGAGCATACTGCCTTTGGGAAGGAGCCTGGGGGACGGGTGCGGGGGAGGGGGCTAAGGGGAGTGGGGAAAGTGTGGAGCGCTCCTAGCAGAGCAGGGGTGATCCCTGGCTGAGCGTCCACTGAAGGAAGCCCGCCGAGCCTTTGTGCCTTGGCATCACTCAAGAAGGGGTGAAAATAAAGAGATAGAAAAGATCTACTATTTTTGAAAGCTCCCCTCATATTTTACTATTTTATTTAACTCCACTCCCCTCTACTCTTATTTTCATCTCTCCAAAAACATAATGAGTTGGTGAAGACAATAGGGCAAGAACATGCTTCTAGTGTCCATATATTCAAATCTCTGTTAAGGTCAAGAACATGACTCCAACACCGATGTAAAATAGGTATTTTACTAAGAAGTGTATTTACGCCACGTGATATATTGTCTCCAAATCACTCATGTACCCATAAAATGTTTTTCATGCTACTTTCAAACTGTAGAATTACTTTCTGGTGGACTGTCTTTTCAGATAACAAAGTTAAACATCTCTGAAGTTAATATGATATTTGCTTAGAGGTGCTTTGTTATAGACTTTGATCTCTGAGTAATAATAACATGACCAAAAAATGGTCTCTAGATCTCTTTAATAATTTATAACTTCTGTGTCCTCATTGAGAATGGGTCCTCTTATCATTACCTTTACCCAGGTTTCTTGTGGACAATTACAGAGAAAAAATAAAGAATTAAATAAAATAAAAAATTATTAAGAAAATTGTGGTGGGAATGGTGGCAGGAAGGAGAAATGTGCACATAATTTTTTATTGGTATTATTACCATATTATTTTTACTAAGATGGCTATACATGCAGAGAGATGTTTATCCCAAAAGAAGCTCAGAAAACTCAATCTTAACTGAAGAACACAAACGTATGAAGTCACTGAAGGAATGATTGTATTTTTAAGCCTATTTTAAAAGAGAATTTTACCCTGAAGATAGGTACATCTAATAAGTATCAAGAAAAAATTAATTATAAAAAGGACTGTCTTAGCCAGTTGTTAATTTTGTTAAATTGAGATCATTGTTAAATGCATTTATACTCACATTTTCGCTGGCAAAGTCTTAGCTATAAGAAATACAGTAGTAGGTACATTAGATTTTTTTGGCACATCTCTATGCAGATTAACATATATGACCTTTTAACTTGTCAAAGAATGATACTAAACTACTTATACTTTTTGTTACATCTGAGCTGGTAATAATTTGTATAAAATCTGTATTAGGGAGTAAATTGAAACGTTAAAAGAGTAAATGTAAAGCCACGAGAATCATGAAAGTGCAGGGCAACCTATTTATGTGTGTATAAAAATAGTTTTCTTTTTATTACTTCCTTATTACCAATAAAAGACACCTATTTGGATATATACTTATTTAATCTTAGCTTAAATAAAGGAAATCAGATTCCTATTTTATTGTCGTTGCTGCTTATGTTTACTCCAGCTTGTATTCTCCAGATTTCTTGAGATTTCTCAAACCTCTGACAAAGCCCACCCAATATACGATAAGGACAGAAACCTTCTTTCCACTGAGCAGGCTAAGCAGAGAACAGACACCAGCAGCGTAGTTGAGGTTTGTTGAATGTAGGGATCAGGGCTTGGTGTAGCAGAACCCAGTGGGGTTGGGGGTATGCTGGTTGCGCCGCAGTGGTCATGTCAGTATCCAGGTCAGCTCTGCGGACCGCTCAGGACCTGGGAGGTTGGACAGTCTTCTTCCTGGTGTGTCTGGGGTTGGTGGTCCAAGATTAAAATCAAGGCAGCTCAGGTACAGGGTGAGCATCCTTGCTTTTCCTGATTATTCCTTCCTGAGCATCCTCCTCTCCTACAGTGCCCCATATAGCAGGCTGAATCTCCTTGCACCTTACAGGAAGGAAACTTACTTCCCTGAGATCCTTCTTGGAGTTTCAACAGGAGATCCATACTTATATTCCCGTGTATTCTCTGTGGGATGGGATTGCACAGGTGGTGGATAACTGGGCCAACCCGAGAACACAACCAGGAACCAATCACATGTCAGGGGACTCCTCTCTTTCCTTTTGGGCATATGCCTTTTCTCTTCTGAATTGCCAAGGAAGGCTGGAAGTATCTACTTTGAGGATGCCCGTACATAAAACATTTGATAGACTGAAAGTCAAAAGGAGACAGATAAAAGAGTCTGGTAGGGTAGAAAAGAAAGCTGCCAAAGGAACTTCCAAGGTTCAATTTCTTTCCTCTTAGATATGTGACTCTGTGGTGTACATGAGCTTAAGGCATAATTTCTGGCCCAAAAGCAAAGAGGAAGCTATTCTGCTTTTGTAGTATGGAGGTGAACACTAGCTGTGCCTTGAAAATACTTTCTGTATTTTATACAGGGGAAGAAGATGAATCACCTATGATGTTCCTTGTCTGCAGCAGAAAGAGAAAGTGATGTATTATCTTTTTATTCCAATTTATAGAAAGGTAGGAAAAATAAATTTGATGAGAATAACCTGGAGCATACTAATTAAGCAAGTCTATAATTTCCCAAGCTGTCCTCTATTGGCTTTTTTAATGAAAATGTTCCTTTCATACCAATGCAACCTCTCACAATAAGGCAGGATTTCTAGTCAAAACGTTTGTCCGCTGTGATGCTGACAGCTGCCCAGTGGGATGGGGTCATATAACAGCACTGCAGGCATCCAGGGGACATCGGTTTTCGACCCCTGTGTCAACCTCTAGAGTTCCCAGGGTCGGGTCAGCATCCTAAGGACGCCTGTGGTCTCATTCTGGGACACCTCCGGGATATCCCGCAGAAGAAGGGAATTCTTTGCCAAAAGTGTTCCCAGCCCCATTTTGTGGCTTGCTTTGTAGCATCATACTGGGGAGCATAAAAACAAAAATGACTGGGGAGTGGAGGCTGGGGCAGAGACTGTCAAATCATCGAGAAGCCTGGAAAAGGCAGGCCTCCTCTCTGGTACAGCGTTGATGGGAATTAGGGTTCCTACTGGAGGAGTTTGAGATAAAGGATGCCTACTTTATGCATCCCATGAACGGGATCCCTGGGCCACACAGATTGCACATCCATGTTGCGGCCTTTTATATTTCAGCCATTTGGCATACACTGGATTCTAATCCTTAAGGGACATGCAAATCATGACATTAATGTGTCACTCTTCTGGGGTCAGATTTAAGGAAACCTTGTGCTCCAGGACGGCATCAAAGTAAGAGACCACGTGTTCCCAAAGTGATTTTTACAAATCCCTTGCCCTAGATCTATGCACTAGAGCTATGTAGTTCCATAAAACTATACCCAAGGCTTACTGCCTGTTAGGTTGGATACATTTTCCTGGTCACAGGCAACACCAGAGAAAGAGACCTGAAGTGTAAGGAAAACTATTAAAGCACAGGTGATGTGACAAGTGATTCAACATTCTGTTAGAAAGAAGGGGAAATTCAGGACAAAATTATAATCCTGCATTAAAAAATACAAGTTTCCAAGTCACCAGGATAAGTTTAAATAATATCACTATGTCCAATATCCTCTGCTTAAGAAGGCAGGAGTGTAAAATATATATTTAAAGCAAATTTCCATGAAAAAGGGGAAAATTGGCTTTTTGCATAAGTGGTGAAATTTGCATTATTGTACAGTGTGCTTGTGTAGAATATATAAATCCCTAAAGATGGATAATAAAACATTGGACTTGGGTATATATACTTGGGAATTTTTGCTGCTTATTATGTTTACTTACTTATTTTCAGAATGAATTATATAATGTTACTAAATTATAGTAAATAGTACATTTAGTAAATTATATATAAAGTTACTAAAAATGGTAGTCATCAGCCTACTAAGTAGTGTACAGGTAACTCTGCTCTTATGAGACAGCAGAGAGAATCTATCCCCTCTTATGAGAGCAAATGCTTGTCTTCTGGGGGTGACAGTGAGCTTGGCTTTCTTACCCATTGAAGAGCCTTTGGGAGCCCCTGTACCAACCCTGCCTCAAAAAGAAAGGCTTCCAGGATGAAAGGCTCCCCCCACCAAGGTTAATTTCAATTTTTAGTTCTCAAAACTTGAAAAAGACCATTCAAAGTACACTATTTTAAAATAAAATCGTTAGAGAAATAAATGCTTATATAAATCACTGTTCTATTAATCTTGTTATCAGCAGTGGCTAATGTGTATGAAAGGAAGATGAAATTCCCTCATACATCTCTTGGCCAGCCATGTTTTACATATGACAGAGATTTTAAGGGTACACTTTTTGTTTGTTTGTTTGTTCATTTTTTGTTTGTTTTTTAAGTCAAGTCACATTGTTTATGCCCTGGAACTTGACATGGAAGTTCTTGTACTACATAGATACTGTTCACCTGGTAGAGCTTATCTACCTATGTGGGCTCATTTAACATATATTTACTCTTCTAATTCTGATGATTTCCATGGGACTTTGGGAGTCTGTTTACCAGACTGAGTGTGCAATGTGCATATTTATTCACACAAAATAAAGACACATTTGTCCTGTTGATGTTTTACGTCTGTCAAAATCATCCACTGATTCCAGCCCTCAGTTTGAAATGTGAAGTCTGGTTGTCGTGCATGATCCTAGACAATGTATAGGGAAAGGAGGGCATCAGTTGCATCTAGGAGTGACCTAAATTTGAGACATCAAAAACTCTGACTTATAGTAACTAGAACATATCATCTTGAAAATAGTAGCGGCATGAAAGTGACAAGCTAGCATATAAACAAGCAGGCAAAGTGAAGGAATCAAATAAATATAAATCTACATGATATTTAACATGGAGACCATATCAAATCCTTAGGTTTGCTTCAAATCCATGTAAGTTACCTTATTGGTTTGCATCTTTATCAGGTCTTTCCTCACTCTCTTCTGCTTTATGTCAGTCATAAAGGCAGGTCCTAAGACTTTCTCATTACCTGTGTAGTATAGTTCCTCTGTATTTGAGGATTCTGCATCCGTGAACTGAACCAACCTCAGATCAAAAATATTTGGAAAAAAAACAATGTAAGGGCTGGGCTTGGTGACTCATGGTTGTAATCCCAGCATTTTGAGAGGCAGAGGCAGGTGGATCACTTGACTTCACGAGTTTGAGACCAGCCTAGCCAACATGGCAAAATGCTGTCTCTACTAAAAATACAAAAATTAGTCAGGCGTGGTGGCATGCACCTGTAATCCCAGCATTTTGAGAGGATGAAGCAGATGGGTCACTTGACTCCACGAGTTTGAGACCAGCCTGGCCAACATGGCGAAACCCTATCTCTACTAAAAATACAAAAATTAGCCAGGCGTGATGGTGTGCACCTGTAATCACAGCATTTTGAGAGGCTGAGGTAGGAGGATTGCTAAAATTCAGGAGGCGGAGGTTGCAGTGAGCTCAGATCATGCCGCTGCACTCCAGCCTGGGTGACAGAGCAAGATTTCATCTCAAAAAAAAAAAAATTAAAATGACAGTACAACAATAAAAGTAATATAAATTTAAAAATCAATACAGCACAATAACTATTTACGTAGCATTTACATTGCATTAGGTATTATAAGTAATCTACAGATGATTAAAAATATACAAGAGAATGTACGTAGGTTATATGCAAATAGTACACCATTTTATATCAGGGACTTGAGCATCCTCAGATTTTGGTATGCATGGGGAGGGCAAGGATAGACCCAATTCCCCATATATACCAAGGGACGACTGTACTCAGGGTCAGATATTTTCTATGCAGCTGTAATCTTATTTTTATTTGGTTTATGAATGCTCTTTAAAGAATATTTTCCTAGACTTCCTAATAACCAACCCCTCCACAGTCAATTAAAAGAGACCATGTGGGCATGAGCATTTATTTCAGATCTGGAGGCGCTCTGAGGAATTCATCTGTTTTCAGCTTCTGCTTTTTGCTCAGAGAGGTCATATATACCCATTTTATGGATTTAGTTAAGGCTCAGGGAGACAGAAAGCAAAGGGAAGCAGAGTGGGCACACACCACATTTTAGGCCTTTTCTCTGCTTGTGTCATTACTGATTTCTTGTAGTTCTCTTTATTATTTTAGAGATACTAATTTTAAATCTTCCCATGGGAATAATCTTTGTAAAATGGGGATAATAACTATATCTGTCTGACAAAGCTGCTGTGAATTAAAGGATTTATGTAAACCTCAGTGCCTGTCTGTTACTCTAATGTTATTGTGGGGCCATGAGCTGCACTTTTAGGGCAGAGAGAAACAATGAAAGTTGGCTCTAATTAAAACACAGCTTTTAAGTTAGAACGGTCTTAAAAATAAAATATTCTACTTTATTGTTTTGTAGCTAAAGAAACTAAGGTCGAGAGAGGACAATTACCCAGCTAGACAGGGATGAGCATGAGATAAGCTCCCAAATTACCTCTTTACTAGTTCAAGTCTTCTTTCACTCTGTTAGAAAATGCTTATGTTTTTTTAAATCCAGTATATTTGGCTATGTACATATACTGTAAGACACCCTTGGGAAATAAGTTGCATTCTTTAGCAAAAGGCTTTACTTCTGGGACCACAAGCACTGGATTGAGCAAAGTGCTTCTGCAGGACTGTTAAATGTAGCCACTGTTCTTTCTGACTATGTCTCAGAGAACCCAGTGTGCACATTCTCTGTATCAGAGACTGGACCTCCGAGCTAGACACAGCCACTATTTCCCTACACTCCAGATACAGCCCTTCACCATGAATAATATGCATTTCTTAATGAAGACTAAACATCCAGCAGCATTGGAATCTCTTCAATATCACGCAACGAATCAAGTATCTGGATTCTAGGAGCAGAAGGAAGTGTTTGCATGTAGGCATCATAAGATTAAGGAGAGAGTACATACACTTGGGAGCAAGAAAATAGGCTAAACAGAAGAGTGTGAGAAAATTAGCTCAGGTGATTTGATGTGAACATCTGCAGAAATTGCTAATGGGCCCTGTGTCTAATTAAATCCACTAGACATATGCATGCCTGTTATCTGTGGAACGGTGTTCTTCCCGAAGCTGCACCTGTTGCTAGCAGGGATAGATTTCCATTCTACCACACGTAATGTCAAAAGGGTTCTAGGGAGAGAAATTCGAGGCTCCAGTCGGCTTCACTTAGAGACAAGCACATCAGCAGTATGAGAGAGCCACACTTGGGACTCAAATACAGACTGAAAGCAGATACACTGAGACTTCACCATTCTCCAAACTACCTCTCCAGAGCTCCTTACGATTCTGACAGAGACAGTAGACTTCTGGTTGGTGTAGATTTTAGAAACAAACACTGTGAACCAGATTTCAAAGACAGCATTTAACTGATTAAATGCTGGCTTTAACACAAGGCAAAGACAAACACAGGGCAAAATGTTTAAGTTCATGTCAGCCTTCCTTTGTATACAAATGTCTACTGTGCAACTAACAAATGATCTTTGTACATCAGAACAGGTTGTTTTTGGCAGATGTTCCCTTGGTTATCTCACAATGGGTCAGTCCTTAGTTTGTGTGTAGCTATGTCCCAGGCTGTTCCTTTGATTTGTCTCCTCACTAATTAACAGTCTTCCCAGTTTAGCGGGTACTGATGTTCCACCCAGTCCATTGGGTTTTCAGTGGATACAAATTGCGTTCAAGAAGCAGCAGGGCACAGAGATTAATAATGCAGTCTCTGGAGTCATCCCAGCTCCTTGTTTACTAGCTAGTTACTCAGTTCTTTAGGCCTCAGTTTCCTCATCTGTAAGGTAGCAATAACAGTGGTACCACCTCACACGGTTCTTGTGCCAGTTAAATGAAGCAAGTCTTATCAAGTGCTTAGAGTTGTACTTGGCAAAGTGGAAATGCCCATCAATATCAGATTTCTTTTTTGAGATAGGACCTTGCTCTGTTGCCTAGGCTGGAGTGAAGTGGCGTGATCATAGCTCACTGCAGCCTCGAACTCCCAGGCACAGGCAATACTGCCTCAGCCTCCCAAGTAGCTAGGACTACAGACACATGCCACCACACTCAGCTAATTTTTAAATTTTTTGTAGAGATGGGGTCTTGCTATGTTGCCCAGGCTGGTCTTGAACTCCTGGCCTCAAGCAATCCTCCTGCTTCAACCTCCCAAAGTGCTGGGATTACAGATGTGAGCTACCATGTCCGGCCAAATGTCAAATATTTTTATTCATTATTACTGAACAAGCAATCTCCAGCAAATAACAACTGCAGTTCAGTGCACAGATTTGTCTTAAAAAGGAGGAAAATGGGCCAGGTGCTGTGGCTCACACCTGTAATCTCAGCACTTTGGGAGGCTGAGGCGGGTGGATCACCTGAGGTTGGGAGTTCGAGACCAGCCCGAGCAACATGGAGAAACCCCGCCTCTATAAAATTAGCAGGGCGTGGTGGCACATGCCTGTAATCCCAGCTACTCAGGAGGCTGAGGCAGAAGAATTGCTTGAACCCGGGAGGCAGAGGTTGCGGTGAGCCAAGATCACACCATTGCACTCCAGCCTGGGCAACAAGAGCAAAACTCTGTCTCAAAAAAAAAAGAAAAATGTAGATTAAAAATTAAACCTGAGGCTGAATAGACCTAATTAAAGACCTATAATATTATGTAGCCATAATGTTATTTACCTCAGTTCTATATACCAGTAGTCCCTTTATCACTTCCATTATCTGTCCCCCCACTGCCAGGTATATGTCCATGAGCTGATGTGATCTGGTGAATTAAAAACTAGATTGACAGACAGAGAAAAGTTGTGTTCTTGGCTAGATTTTGCAGTAATTCTGTAAAAATATACGTGTCACTACTGCTTACTTACATTTTTAGTTAATGATATGATAACAAGGAAATATTTCAAATCTAGTGTCTCTCACTCATAGTATAATGAGAAAATTCTAGAAAGCAGATCTTTGAGGGGAAGGATCAGTTGGAAAACAGGCAATGAATGGAGGCTGAGTTACCCAGCTCCTCTATAGGGTATGTCTCTAGCTGCTTGCTTCTTGCTTCTCCTTTCCTTGTGTCCGCAAACACCACCCCAGAGTGACATAACCAAGGATGATGAGGTCAGGATATGATGTATTTGTGGTTTTAACTGGAGTTGTGGAATCTAAGGATGCCGCGTATGGAGATAGCCTTGCAGAGGACTTCTGCAATAGCAATAACTCCAAGGGTGGAGAAGTATTCTGTGTAGCAGATGCATGAAATCACTGTTATTGGCATTGGCCTCTCCATAGGACTTTTTTGTTTTCTTGAGACAAGGTCTTTTGTTTTCTTGAGACAAGGTCTTACTCTGTCACCCAGGCTGGGGTGCAGTGGCATGATCATGGCTCACTGCAACCTCTGCCTCCCAGGCTCAGGTGATCCTCCCACTTCAGCCTCCTGAGTAGCTGGGACTACAGGCATGCATCATAATACTTGACTAATGTTTTGTATTTTTTTGTACAGATGGGGTTTTGCTATGTTGCCCGGGCTGGTCTCAAACTCCTGGGCTCAAGCGATCCACCTGCCTTGGCCTCTCAAAGTGCTGGGATTGCAGGCATGAGCCACCATGTCTGGTCTCCAAAAGTCTTTTTAATAGACACTTTCCTATATTTTTCTCTTCCCCTGCTTTTATTTCAGCTATATTGAGATCTAAATGGTGATTAAAACACAATCATTTAAAACACAATGTGCTATTTCTGCGACAAGGTATTTGAATTTGTATTCTCAGTATGTATTTAAAATTATTATCCCTTTATTTAACATAATTTATTCAATTAGACTTGTGAATAACATTTTTATGGTGTTTTAAATGAATATATTGGTCTATTTTTGTGAGGCATTTGGAATATCTATAAAGTATGATGTTAGACAGAAAAGCCAGCACTAAATAAACATTCACATTCACATTGCTTCTCTATCATGTCTGAGAAATTTAATCTCAAGTTAGCCCCTATGGAGTAAAAGTCTGTGTAAACAGATGGACTTTGCACCTTGCCCTAAAGATCAGCTGACGACAGCACTGTGAGTTTGGCAGCAAATCCCTTAGTCAAAGAAGGACCTTCCCATAAGAAAAACTTCGTCTTTATTTCAGTTCTCGTAACATGAATGGGACTTGGCTTCCATCACAGACATGGCAGTCAGCGAGGCTTCCAGAGGATTCTATTAGCAATGATGATGATGATGGTTGAGATGGTGCAAAGCCCTTTATACTTTTCTGAGGCTCTTTCACATGCCTTGTGAAAAGTTCTCGCCATTTAACCTTAAAACACCATCAGATAAGAAATGTATATATGCAAAGTATTTTTTTTTTCCAGGAAAAGAAAATACATGTAATTCAATCTGGGTTCTTAAATTTTTCAGATCTAAATGAACTTTAAAATATGTTTGGATATATCTCTGAGGAATATAATCTTAACATTTTTAAGTGTTCAACCTAGACTAACAAGAATATCAGCAACTCTGGTCTGGGGATCACAGAACTCACAAACCATTCACATCTGGCACATTTCATACCCCTTTCCTGATTCTACTATAAGCATAGTCAACAGGAAATACGTTCACCGTAAATGACTGTGAGGCAGTGATGCGTGCTGCAGCTTCATTCTTCTGGGGGAGTCTGAGTTTCCACCATAAGAAAAGTCAGAGATGTAGTTATTTCCTGTCTTCTTCTTCACTGAATCCTTGGACAGTACCCATTTTATGTTCTTAAGTGAAAATGCTTGCTTCACTGTGTGTCTGAAAGTGTAAGAAGTATGTTTCTGAACAGAGTGCCTATTGGATCTTTTCTACAATCATAGTACAGCTCAAAAGAACTTTGTTCAGGGTCCAGCTAATTTTCTTTTTCTTTTTCTTTCTTTCCTGCCCCACAACTATTGTTGGAGTGTTATGTGGGCATCTCTCTCATCTCCCAGATCGATGGCATCGTCTAGGACTTCCCACATAGACAAGATAAACGAAAGGCTTCCATGGACAGGTATGTAACTGTGGAGACAGCAGCGCTGCAGAAGAGGCCTCCTGATCAGAAAGAATGTCTGTCCCACAGTCGACTCTCTGGCTCTGCAGTCACCTTTGACATGACTTGCTGAATAGGAGTTTGTTTTCCAATTTCCATGGTTCAGCCCTAGGCCATGCAAAGTAAATACTAGTAAATGAGCAACAGTAGGTTCAAAGGAACATAAGACTAGAGTCCCTCCTCCTTTTGAAGACAGTTTGGGTAGCATTCACATGTGAATCAATCTGTTTGGGGTCTTTGAAGTGACTTTGATTAAGAGTTGTGGCCCAATAGTAGTGAAACGGGTGGGGCTGTCGAAAGAATTGGCAGTTCCAATATGGACACTCAGCCTGTGCTCCACATCCAGAGAGAGCCCCAGGTGATACCCGTACTCAGAGCGGTTTTAGCCTTGGAAAAACAAGTCAGAAACTCACTATGCAGGGAGGTTTGCATGGAAAGGGGTTTCGTTTGAAGTAAAGAAAATATACCATAAGACTTCATATCCCTACAGATCAGCTATGAATTAAATTAATTCACAGAATGTTAGAGTCCTTCACAGTGCTCTTCAGTAAGCACAAAACACCTTTCTTTTTTAAAAAAACAAACACTTTATGTATTTTCAAAGGCACAATTTATCTATGTTTATGAATAAAACAAAAACAATTAATGTCCCAAAATTTCAGGAACTACATAAAATCAAATGCAGTTCACTAAATTCTCCTTGATTATGTTAAAAATGTTAAAATTAACAAATACTTAAATTTGGTAGGCTTCCCAGAATGCAAATATCTTTTGGAATAAGAAGAAAAAAATAATTTATGGAAAGACTAGGATTTCTGCCTACCTTCACTTCAGCAGAGGAATAAAAATAATTCAAGAGCCCATTTCTTTGCTTTTTGTGTTTCAATTAACTACAAAATGTGCATCTGTTTTACTCATGTATTGTGACTTAACTTATTTTTCTCCTTACTTTATGTTCTTCTTCACTGCCTACTGCTGCACACTGTGGAATTAGCTTTTTGTTCTCAAACAAACATAGATTAACTCTGGAAGCCAAATGAAAGGAAATATTTGAGATCAGAAGTATAGTTGGCATAGTGGAAAGATAGGCTTTAGGGTCAGACAAAAATTAATAAGTGACCTAGGTCAGTTGCCCCACTTTTAAACCTTAGTCTCAGCATATAAAAATTGGGAACATAATACTTCTTACTGAGTTGCTATGAAGATTAGAGATTTTAAAAAGTGAATGATAAGCTATGCAGTTAGATGTTCAAAAATGGTAGTGTTAATTTTACTGCATTTCTATTTGCTGATTTTCTGATTTCATCAGCTCTACTGTCAGTTACTTTAGACTGGTGCTATTTTGTCCTGGGACAACATTACATTTTATGTGATAGTTCCAGTTTTCATGGAATTTTTATCATAAATGCAAACATGCATAAATGATTTTAAAATTAATTTTTCTTAGGATTGGTAATTTGTACTATTAATGACGATGATGAATTTTTTTAGAACAGTAATTTAAAAGGGATATGAAAAGAGCAGGACTACATAATTATTGGCTTAAATTACAATGAGAACAAACATATCCCATTCTAACAAGAATGTTTAAGTTGTTAGCCAGTTTGATCCAGAAGGAAAAGGAAATCTCTAGCCAGTACAGGAAAAGTCTCTTTTTCTATGCTGTAGATATCTACAATTCATAATACTCTTCAGGCCTACTGACTACTCCTATGGTGCCATTTCTCGCTTAGACTCTGGTGCTTTTAATGGATGTCCAAGAAGAACAAATCTGCAGTCGCCAGCAAGTTTTATGATCTAAACATGGAAAGATTTGTCCACATTATAAGAAAACAAATTTGTTGTTTAGTAATCTCTAGGAGACTCTGAGGGCCCCAAAGGATTATTATTATAAATAACCCTATAGCTACTGAAAAAGATTTATGTATGTATATGGCAAGATTCTTTCCATCTAGATGCTGAAGTTTTGGTCCTTCTGAGTTCACCAAGTTGTGAGCTAGCAGAGGAGGTGGCTGAAGTCCTGAGACCTAGATGAAAGGGTTAATAGCTGCACTCTTACATTGAATTTGTGAAGGTTGAGAAAACTTAGGAAACTTGAGATTTTTTTCTGAAAATAATATGCCAAGTGAAGCCATGATGGCACGTGTATGCCATGAGTGCTGCTGGGATCTCTTCCCTACATTTCAGCTTGTCAGTTTGTCCTAATTAATCCCAACCAATGGATACCTTCAAGCACGTGAATGTGGAATGTGTCAAAGAGTAATTATCTTGGGCCCTAACACTGTCCTCCTGCCAAATGTAAGTCTTTCCTCTACGGAATTAAAAATACTGTCTGTAATTCACAAAACCCTATTAGAAAACTTTTTATTCATTAAAGATGGGAATAATAATTTTATTTTTAATATCCATTATATCTACATACTTCTGAATGTTAAAAAGGGTCTACTTTCTTCTTCTACCCTGATACTTCTTTTAAAGAAAAAAAGCAAAATATTCCAAGTCGCCATGAAAAGTTCAGAAGGAAAAGGTAAGACAATCAGAAGAAAACATCCTTTACTCATTTTACTGTTGAGGTGACGATTTCAGGAAACTCTACTCTTGATTCGGCAGAGACTAGAGTTGGGTAAGTTCATGAAAGTAGAACATTTAGAGAAAAATGCTGGCGAAGCAAGGATCAAAAGAAAGAGACCCAAAGGAGTAACTGGTTCTCAGGAAGACAAGAAAGGGGAATGAGAAGAGAGATTTTTTTGGAATATGAGGCTTGCTGTCATCATCTAAAACAAAAACAACAACAACAACAACAAAAATGGGTAAAGTCTCTTCAGAAGGAGGAAAGAGGAGAGAGTACCCTGCCAGGTAGGGCCACATCACAGTGGTGACTTGTTCTGGCAATTATCTATAAAAAATGAAAAAGCCATTTGTTTACTTTTGTTCATCTGCTTCATAAGTTCAGATAATATTTGTATTATTTGGCATTCACAGAGTTTTATTTGGCATTCACAGTCACTATTTATACTAACTGGCAACCATTCATACTTAAAGGAAACCTAATTAATAGGTGTGGCTAAAGCAAACATTATAATAAAGTAATCTCTGATTTCAATGATTCTTGATAATTCTGGCTTTGTAAGACCATGTTTGAATTGAAAACATTTGACTGTGACCTCTGTCCCCTAATGTGCAGTGCTGATTATATTTAATTTGATCTTTGGTTCCGATGTGGCTTCCCTCTGATAGTGTAACAATCATCATAATCCATCTTAATTTTTATAATACTTCTTTATAGTTTACAAAGTGATCTCACATGTGTCATTTTTACAATGAGAGGTAATATACTGATTTTATAGGTAAGTAAACTGAGGCACAAAAATAAGTGACAAGGATAGTCAAAGCCAGGCTTTCTGACTCCGAATCTAATAGTTCTCCCGCCAACTAGTGTACAAATTAAATGCACTGAATGTGATACATGCCTTCCATAAATCTGCAGAAAGATGTAATGGTGACTGTCATTGGTATGGAGTGTGCAGAGCTGAATCACAGCATCCTAGATGCGTTTCTAAAATGTATCCTAAAAATGACTCCACCGGTTGAGAAGGGCTACCACCCTCCAATGCTTGAATGATGTGACACCACTGATTGACACAAACCCAGCTCAGACCTCAGGAAGAGTAGGGGGAGACAAGCCAAGTCACAATCCAAATTAGCGCAGCCGCTCCTGCAGCAAGGGGAACACAATGTGGTCTTTGACTAACCTTTCAATGCCCTGTGTAGCTTGAGCCCTGAGGGCGGTGCCGAGCTGACAGCCTGGAACATTGACCAACACGCTGCAACTGACGTGTAAATCACCCTCCGACTAGGGGTCCCGAATCTGGAAAAGGAAATGTCATCTTTGGACTTTGCCCATCATGTGTTTATGCATGAACAGTCCTTTCAAGTGCCTCTCTCCACCTTTGCAGACAAGTGGCATAATGCAGGTAGAGATCACATTTTTGGAGTTTATTCCTAAGACTGGCTGTTAGTTTTTATAAACATTCCTTTTATCTGAAATTTAACCATATTTTTTTTTCTTAAAATGCCATATCTTCCTATATTTAGAGGGCAGGATGCCGAGTCCGTATCTACTCAATATATCAAATATTTTCAGTAAGCTAGGAATTAGAGCTTCCTTTTGTAATCAACAAAACTCCTGGTAACTTCATCTTTACTAACAGCCTCATCCTTTCTTGCCATTTGTTTGTTTGTTTGTTTAATAATTTGGTAGTACTGCTGTTGCCTTGCTTCCTGGCACCGCTAGCCTGTCTGGGCATGATCTTTCTTTCCCCTCTTCCAATTACTGGCCTCTGTTTGCCTTGAAGAGCCCACTTCTTAGGCACCACCTTCCCAAACCCTCTAAGCCACTGCTTACTTGGATTGTGAACTGTCGGCCCTTGTTCCGGGCTTCTGATATCACACCTACTGGCCAGGCTGAAATTCCTCTTTGCATCCTCTGCAGCTGCCACTCTCAGGGCCATTCCTCCTAGATCCCACATGTGCATTCCAGGGCCTCTCAGTTGGCATCTTCGCCATGCAGGCAATTTGGTTAAGTCATTGTAGCATCCTGAGACATTCACTCTATCCATATAATTTATGCATTGGCCATTTCTTGTCCTTTGAGAAATACCACTGATTGTCACTAGTGAGTGAGAGAAGTGGAACTAAAAGCCAGCCACACTGGGTAGTAACTTATGAGCAGTTCTTGAAAATATTAACAAGATGACATCAAACTTTATGTCAAAAATGAAGCATTCTGTCTCTCCTATTTTCATTCCTATTAACATGGCCAATCAAGAGTTATCAATACCTTAAATGTGTATATGAATTTCCTGAGTATTTTTAATTCAATTCGTCTAGGGTCAGGACTGAAATTCTGCATTTCTTTTTCTTTCTTTCTTTTTTTTAAATGGGCCGGGTGCAGTGGTTCATGCCTGTAATCCCAGAACTTTGGGAGGCCAAGGCGGGCAGTTCACGAGGTCAGGAGATTGAGACCATCCTGGCCAACATGGTGAATCCCTGTCTCTACTAAAAACACAAAAATTAGCTGGGCGTAGCGGCAGGCACCTGTAATGCATGTTACTTTATAGGATTGGCAGAGCAAAGAGCAAGAGGGGACAGATATGGCAAAGGTAATATAATTCAGATTCTTCTGATAATTTATAAATATCTGGTAGAAATACAAGTTATACTACTGGAATTCAAATTATATTTTAGGAATTCTTATTAATTTAAAATCAATAGACTATCCAAATAAATTAAATTAAATGTGAACTTAATTTTGATTTTTGTTTTCCTTAGTTTGTAAGATATAATTTCCAAAAGTGTAATTTGTGAATGAGGTACTAGAGTGCTCTCTTAAAAATAATTGTTTGCTTAACAGAATTTAGAATGGAATTGTGAATGAATACAAACCATACTGGGACCAAAGTCATCAAGAAACTAAGTACAGCTATGGGAGTTTCATTGTACCCTTGAGAGGCCTCCTTTTAAGACCACACAGGCCAAATTAGCCAACCGCCCACTATCTCACTAACAACAGCAAATATTACTTAAAATATTGAGAACATTTAACATGAAAAACAATTTCCAAAGAAGCAAGAGTTCCCGTTGCTGCTGCGAAAAGCAATGCTTTTAGTTAAATGAAATAATCATATTATATCATTTCTTAATATTGTATTTAGTTTTCAGAGGCAGATGCAGATTGCTTTGAAATTAAGATCATTGAATAGATCTTTATATGGCAGGCCAGTTAGCTAGGGGCCAGGAATATAGGGTGAACAATACACACATAATCCTTGCCTTCACTGAGATTTCAGACTGCATTGACTTTTTTATTCCTACTCGATGTGTTTTCCATTGTAATCCCCCTCCCCAATAACTTTTTTATTTTTTGAGTACAAAACTGAATCTTGAACCCTGATCCAAACTTTTAAAAAATGTGCACAAATGGAATATTTGTAAATAATGCTACCAGTTGGAAAGATCATGCATCTTACACCTTTTATCAATAAAAATATGTTTAGGTCTATGTATAAGCTAATGGCTTCTGCCTTTAAACCTACTTATAATTTTTTTTTCTTATTTGTTTTGAGATAGAGTCTCACTCTGTCACCCAGGCTGGAGTGCAGTGGCACGATCTCAGCTCACTACAACCTCCACCTTCCAGGTTCAAGCAATTCTGCTTCAGCCTCTTGAGTAGCTGGGATTACAGGCACCTGCCACCAAGCCCAGCTTGCCCCTGATCTCTGACTTCCAATCTGACATCTATAGTGCCCGGAGGAAGCTCTCTAAAACATCAATCGCTCTTGTCACTCCTGGCTTCAGTGGATACTCATTACTATCAGGTTAAAATCCAAAGCTGTGTACAAGTTCCATGAACACATAAATGTGAAAATGTTGCATTCTATATACCTCCTTTGATTTACACTACATTTTAGTATATTAAATGTTCTGAGATGACCTGCAGTTATATAGGCTTCTCTAGTTTTGCTTAACCCAGTATATCTCAAATGTATTTAACTGTGGAATTTTTTCCTCCTAGCATTAATAATTCCTGTCAGCATCCCCCAATCCAGCATCCTCTGGGACATGCTAGAGTCCACTGGGTGATCTATGGCCAGCCAGGTCTGATTACAAAACTCTTGTGCTGGAACCCATAGGTGCCTTTCTGAGGGATGCCTGGCTTATCCTCCTCAGAGGGCCTGTGTTGAGCACCTATGTTTTATTAAACACAGCTGATTCAACTTAAGGTTTTTGGCCTCGTAGGAGACTTTTAAAAATCGTTGAGTATAATTCACTGATTTTACATTTGAAGGAAATAAGGGTCAGAGAGGGAGATACTCAAGATCACACAGATAATAAACTAGACAGGGAACTGCACAAAAATAACTTAGTGCAGAAAATACTCAGAGTGGCATTTTGGGGGAACAGGTGAGAAGAACATAAATAAAAAAATAAATTGGGAAAGTAAAACCAACACCAAGCAATGACTGTCTAGAGCAGTGCTTTCTAATTGAAATATAATGTGAACTACAAATGCAAGCCACATGATGTAATGATAAATTTCTAGTGGCCAAAAACAGTAAAAATAACCAGAAAATTAATTTAAATAATTTATTTAACTCAACATATTCAAATTATTATTTCAATATGTAATCAATATTAAAAATTATTAATATGATATTTTATGTTCCCTTTTGGACTAAGTAATCAAAATCTGGTGTGTATTTTATACTTACAACATATATTAATTGGAACTATCCACATTTGAAGTGCTCAGTAGGTAGTTAGTGGCTATCAGACATCAGAGATAGAACACATCCATCATTTCAGAATGTTCTATTGGGCAACATTGATTTAGAACAATGGTTCTTAACCGGGGGTGATTTCTTCATCCTAGGAAACTTTTGGCAATGTCTGGAGAGATTTTTGGTTGTCACAGTTGAGGGGGAGACTGCTACTGGCATCTAGTGGGTAGAAGCCAGGGATGTGGCTAGACATCCTAAGAAGTTGTGATGCATATGATGGCCCCACAAGAACCAAAAATTGACCCCAAATGCCAATAGTGCTGAGGTTAAGAAATCCTACTCTAGAGAATTGAATGAGCTAATGAGAAATTATGTTGTATTTTTTGCGAAAGCTCTCTTTCTCTCACTCACTCGACAAATATCAGTGAAGTTTCAAATACTGCCAGGTACTACGTTAGCGCTTTAGAAATAAAGACGTCAAACATCACCAAATATGGTCATTGAATGCAATAGGTGTTATACTTTATAAAGAGCTGAAACAGGGCAAAGGAAAGAGTCATCAACTTTGCTTATGTTTTTATCCACTACAGAGTTAACATAAAGTCTTGTATAGAGATGAGTAAAAAGGAAAATAAAGGAAGGAAAACAAACAAACAAAATCAAGGCAAAACCAGAGGAATTGGAAGAAAAAGCTTTTTGAAAGAAAAGAAAGACAATACACTAATTTGATAGACAGGGCAGGAAATTGAAAAGTAAGGCAGAGTGAGATGGAATCTAAGTAATATGTGGAGAAAACATAAGAATGGCCGGTGACATTATCCACTGCTGTCCATATTCAAATATTCAAATATTGCCCACTGTTTTCCCTCTCCTTTCCCGGTGGACGTTCCTAAAGGACCCTCTCAGAAGCTACCTCCAACAGTGAGTGTTCTATTTCTTTTTTCCTTTGAGAGTAAAAAGAGCTGATTTTCTGGAAGTATGTCAAGTTGCTCTACACTGGGATTGGAAGGCAGGCCGATTGGAGATACAACGGGGTCAGTGTCTGGACAGCAATCTGTCATGAAGCAAAGCCTGTCATAGACAGCCCTGGAGATGCAGACAAAGACGCTGGACTATTATTTTCCAGAGACAGCCTTTAAAGCACCTTGGGGCCAAAGCTCTGCACAGCCCTGGGCTTCCACGTTGGACCACCTGCCAGGAACTGTGCGTCAGGCTGACCTCTCCCACCCAATGTGAATAACTTCCGAGAGGTAGTCCCCACATAAGGGCAGGGGCTACAAGCTGGCGAAGAAAGAGAAGAGATTTATAGCTCTAGAATATCTCTCCCTTTTGAAAATGAAATGGCACATTAGCGGGGGAGAGGGGCTTGGCTGAAAGGGCCTATCCCCAGGCATGACCAGTTCAACCTTCATTACCCAGTGCAAAAGCTTGGGTCGGTCCAGGCCAGTCTGCAGAGGAAAGAAAGGATTGGTGTGTTTACTAACAGATGAGAAGAGGCTCCCTCAAGACTTATTTGATCCATTTTTTAAAAGCCTTATCTCATGTGATTTTTTCCCAAAAGATGGTGTTTGCCTGGGGGCCATCACCACCACAGGCCAGAAATCATACCAGCATGGAACACTCCTGTTATGGTCTACTCTACAGTATACTAGAATTGGGAAAAGAACTCTATATACCATTTAAAAATCTCCTCCCAGTAAAGAGAGAACAAGTTTTTGTGTCTTTTGCAGTCTTTTTGATTCTTCCAATTTTGAAGAAATTGCTTAGAATCTTGAAAACCCTGATTATTCTTTTAACTACTAAAAAGATCAGCTATTTAAAAAAAAATAGGATAATGATGGCCTCTTTGATGTGGTTCCTGCATGAACATGGTTTACTTCCTGTCAAGTCATCTCTGCTTTTTGATGACTAGCAGGAAAGTTTCGCCATCAGAAAATACAGCATTCTTGGCGGATGGTGCCTTCTCTGAAGTTTTGAGGGACAAAGAGGAGCTCTAGGCAGAAAGACGGAGGTTAAATTCCAGAGTTCTACCACGACGCGGCTGGACCAGGAAAATCCATACACAATGAAAACACAGACACAGGAGATTTGCACAGCTTTTAACTTAGGTCAAAAAAACTTGTAATTTGTTAAGTAAGAGGGCACTAACACGTGCCATGTCACGCTAGATTTTCTTGAAAAATAAAAAAAATAACAAAGTTAAACTTTCAGTCAACCTGAAAATATTAGCTTTCTATGGGGGCAGGGCGGAACGAATGGAACAGCAGCGCCTTTTTTTTTTGGATTGCCCATTTTCCAAATCTTCTCAGAGAAACACTGATAGGGGAATCAGGAAGACAGGAAATAGAAATAGGAAAACAAATATTGGAAACGTACTTATGAAAGATATGGCACAAGGAGAAAAGATAGGCCTCTGTTACTGGTGACTAAGGTATACAGTAGGGCATAGTGATTGATAAATGTTTTTCTGAGATTGAAATTTGCAATGTTTTAATTGAAGGAAAAAAGTGCAAATGAATGAGAAGCATATGGTATGTTATACGCAAAGCAGACTGAAGCAATATTTTATCATTTTTAACTCTGCAATGGCAAATACTTTTCAGGAAGTATACATCACATGGGTTTGGGAAAAAAGAGGTTCTAATTATAGGAAATTTCACTCTTTAAACCGTAAAACAATATTTTGAAGAAAAAAGAAAAGAAATCCTTGCCCACAAGCATGATAAGATCAAAGATCAGGATCCAGTAGACAAGATTCTTTGTGTTGGCCAAAATTTTATCCAAAAGTGTACATAAGACATTGTGAAAGATTTATTTATTTATTTTAGCATTATAAAATTACTTTATTATTTAGAATACTTGTCATATACAGCACATAATTTCTCAAAGGTGTTCCAAAAAAATCTGAATCCTGTGTAATGTTACATGGTTAAAAAACTATGCAAATGAAATTGTTACATTCTATATTCTATTTTTGAAGTGTCACTATGCATTAAATACCCGATAAACATTTAAATACCTTAATAAAGATCTAGATGAATGTGACAATAAAGAACTGCATTGATCAACTATGGCTGTATTTTATCCAGCATTTCCCAGATGTATTTGATTATGTGAATCTGTGTTTTTTTTCCCACCCACTGTGAGAAGTTTAAGAATGAGTTTCATACCTGGATGTAATTACTCATTGCTTAGTACATGCTTTTGATTGAAATGTTTTCCTTTCTTTTATTAAATAAAAACGGCATCATAAAATTTTAAATGTTCCTTACCTGGTATTAAATTGTTCTGACTTCTTCCTTGTTATTGACCAGGATTTTGTCAGAATAGGAAAGTCCTTTCTCCTCTGTGCATCTCCTTTCTGACCTTCAGCCAACAATCATCATGCTTTTTTAAAAAATTGATTTTTAAATGATGATGATAATAAAAACAAGGCCGAAGAAGTTGATAGGATATTTAATGTCTTGTTTTCTGAGGTTGGTGGCTGCTGATTTAAATCTGAAACAAACTCTAATTGTCTATCATTCATTCCTTCAATCACAATTTCCAATGTTCTATCTGGTCTCTGAACAGAAAAATAGGTCTCAAAAAACGTCAGTTCTACTGATGTCCTTGGTTTTATATTGAGACATAAAAGGTGGGGAAATGGGAGACCCACTAATAATCCTACATTTTTACCCACCTGAGGGTCCAGGGATTGTTTACTGTACTTAGCCTCGAACCTCTTCTCTCCCATGGTCTAGGCAGGAATGCAGAGAGAGTGCTGACCCCAGCGTCACACAAAGGGCCTTGGACAATAAAGAAGGTCGCCTCTTTCTATACAGACCTGCCTTTGTGCTCCATGTGGGGCTTGATCTTTGCGGCCCAGAGCTCAGTAGATGCCAGGGAGATAGATGTGATGTGCTCGCCTCATCCCGGGCAGCAGCTGAGCAACTTTCACACAGGCAGGCAGGTACAGCCAGCCTAGTAACAGATGAGAACCCCTGGGGAGTCCTTGACTATGGAGGATGAAAAATCAAAAGAAACCATATTGGACACAGATACAAAGGGAGTCCCCTGCTCCTTTTCTCTCCTCTCTTGTTTGCTTTCTGTCCTTCCTTAGGAAACAGCAGTGAATGTGGAAAGCTGGCTTCCCCCTGGAAGCGTTGTTCCTTGGAGGGCAGGGCCTCCAGATGCTGTTCTGTGCAAATGGTTCCTCCCTTTCCCTCCTGGGGAACAACGAGCTGTTCTTTACCCCATCTGCAAGTCCATCTTCTGTCTTTTCTGGATGGGAAAGGCAAATGAAGGGATTAAAAAAATGTTCCAGAGAACGATTTCCTCTGCCTCACTCTGAGTGAGCGGAGGTGCCATGGGGTTGCTGTCCCTGCCCACATCAGGATATCACTGTCCTGGGTTTTGGGAGCAAGGCTCAGAAGTGAGTGCATAAAGTACTAATGAAAAGTTTTCAAAACACTAGATGTTTTCCGCAAATGTGAAAGTAGGTGGTGAAGGCATTTGAAAGGACTTAGGCACCAAAATTATGTAACCACTTTTAAAGTAATGTAACAAAATTGTGTATTTCACTGTTAAGGATGGCCCACCTCCCCTTTTCCTATTTGCTTTAAAAATACTGCAATACGGTTTACAGTGATTTTTTTCTTTTTTTTGTATTACCTTTTTGTGAGGTAAAATCAATTTTGTACAGCCTAGTCATATGACAAATAAATAAATAAATAACAAAGAATGATAGCTCATTACCAGCATTCTAAGATAAGTAGTAATTGTGTGAACTCTTTTGGTGAGGTCAAACCGTGGCTAAAATCTGTATCAATGAGAGATCCTGGAATTTCCGTGTTGAGCATCTCAGTGCTCCTCATGCCTTCAGCCCACATTGACGTAAAAGAAAATTAGAACTAAAGCTCAGATAATATTAGTAAATTTGATCTATGCCAGAATGTGTAAGAAGTATTTTTATAGTATTACATGGCAATCATATATATTGCCTTATTACATACAAGTCTAATATTCTGATGAAGCAGGACACATGGGTATTATATTTTTAAATGTAGGATGATCATACAGGTTTCTGATACTTCTGGTAGTATTATTAGTCCGCCATTTTATGCAGATGTTTCTTAAGAGGAGTCAATAACTCACCATTTAGAAATAAATTAATTCTTTAAAAGGAATCAACGCTTCCTTGTTCTAAAGTGAAAACACAAATAACGCTGTCACTATGGGTTGGCCTATATGCCCATCCACATGTGCATATGATCCTGTAATTAACACAGCAGTATAGTGTTTTTTTGGGGATTTTTTTTTCCTTCTTAGAGAACAAACAACTCTAGTTAAGAAAAGAGCATTTAAGATAGTGGTAAATAAATCTCAATTCAGCTCCTGAATGCAATTAGGTAATAGTGGATGAATTTAGAAATACAAAGCATGGATTACATGTACTCCCTCCCACATTCATGACAGGCATCATAATCAATCCTGACATTTTGTAGCTGGCTACAACTCAGAATCCATCTCAATAATACTCCAAGGAATCACCACTATGTAATCAAGCTGCCGTATAGGATGACCTTCTATTTGCCACCCTTGGACTAGTTTCTTAATCTACTTGTGCCTTAGTTTCTTTATTAGAGAAATGATCACAAAGATTGAGTCCTGTTCACAGGATTGTGAATTTCTGGAATAGATTATCTAGGGATGATGATATATATCTTTTTTTGGAAAGTAAAAATAAAACATAATATCAATAGAGAAGAGTTTCAGTTAAGTCCATCTAAAAATAAGTTAAATTGCACATAATATCTGAGGACCTATCCATTTTTAGAATTCTATCATGGCTGCCTCGCCTCTTCAAGAAACTATTACTCCTAATATCATTGGTAATTAAAATGTATAATAAGTCAGAGATTTAATAAAAGTGGAGTTTCGTAGGCAAAGAATACTTCTCTACATACATTTATTTCATGAAGACAAGGTAAAGATATTATTGAGTCTCTTATTCAATGTTTTTCCTAAATAGCATATTCCTCTGTAAGTCAAAATATGACTACTGGGATATCTAACACCTAGAATACTCTTCCTTTCTCCTCTCAGGTTTGCTCTTGTCTTATTTCAAGTCTTTGCTGAAGTATCAGCTCCTCAAAGACGCTTCCATATTGCCTGATTTGAAGTAAATTGACAACATTCCTGTAATTTTATCTCATAGCATCCTATTCTTTCTCTTTACATTTACCACAAAAACTCCTATCTATCTACCTATCTGTCATCTATCTGTCTATCTATCTATCTATCTGTCTCTCTATCTATCTATCTACCTATCATCTATCTGTCTATCTATCATCTATCTATCTATCTATCATCTATCTATCATCTATCATCTATCTATCTACCTACCTTTCTTTCTATCCCTCTCATCTATTTCAGCTATCTTAACTTGTTTAGTAAGTTGTTTCTTTCCAAAAGGGTAGGGACTATATTTTTGTTCACCACCTAAGGCCCTAATATATTCTAGAAACCCTGGTTGTGCACTAGACTCACCTATGAAATTTTTAGAAATCTCCGTGCACAGACCAACCCCCCCCAAAATTATTAATACATCAGAGAGGATGTGTATTAGTCTACTCATGCTTCCAGAACAAAATACCACAGACTGGGTTGCTTAAACACCAAAATGTATCTTCTCATAGTTCTGGAGGCTAGAAATCCAGGATCAAATGTACCATCAGGGCTGGTTTCTGGTGAGGCCTATCTCCTTGGCCGGTAGACAGCCATTGTCTCACTGTGTCCTCACACAGCCTCTTCTCTGTGCACTCACACAGACAGCAATAGAGAACAAGCTCTGGTGGCTCTCTTTTTATAAGGACACAAATCTTACTGGATCAAGGCCCCACCCTTATGACTTCATTTAAATGTATTATCTCCTTAAGACCCTATCTCCAAATACAGGCACCTTGAGGGTTAGGGCTTCAACATAGGAATTTTGCAAAAGGGACACAATTCCATCTACAACAGGATGAAACCAGGCATGTCTGTGTTTTAAAGCTCTGTTCCAATGGCCAACCGTCTTAGTCCTTTTTGTATTGCTGTAATAGAAGACCTAAAGCAGGGTAACTGAGAAAGAAAAGAGGTTTATTTGACACACAATTCTGGTGGCTAAAAAATCCAAGATTGTGCAGCTACATCTGGTGAGGGCTTCATGCTGCTTCCACTCACAGAAGAGGGCAGAGGGCTGGGGGAGCAGACGTGTGCAAAGACAGAGGAAGAAAGAGAGGGAAACTGAGGAAGCCAGATTCTTTCAAACAACCTACTCTCTTGAGAACAATTTCATTCCTGGAGTGAAGGAGCCAAAACTCATTGACTCCAGCAGGCAGGCAGTAACATATTCATGAAAGATCCTCCCCTATGACCCAAACACCTCTCACTAGGCTCCATCTCCCAACACTGCCACACTGGAAATTCAATTTCAGCTAAGTGTTGGCAGGGACAACCCACATCCAAACTGTAGCACCAGCTAAAACTGAAAAACCACTATCATGCAGGGAGAAATATCAATATCAATTTTCACTGCAAGCCTTAGCTTTTTTCATGTAACCTTGTTAGCAGCAGCACTGTAAGTTATGACATCCACAGAAAAAATATGATGTAATCCAGCACCATCAAAAAGGAATGGAGAGGATGGAGATGGACACACTGACTGTGCAGAATGACGCCATTGCTGTGGTGCCACATTCACAGGCCTGTGAATGGACTGAATTCAGAAACAAAACACAAAGCACTCTCCTTTTCAATAAGCCTAGCAGTTTGCAGTGGTGAGTACAAAAGCTGGGAAAAGGTTTTATGCTCATTCACAATTGGGGCTAAGCTGGTGGGATCATATCTCTCCTAAGTGTGGCTAGAAGCGATTAAAAACAAGAGGAAGATTTAAAGCTTGATGCCTCCTAAATTTAATTGGAAGGGAGAGAGGGAGTCCATGCAAATACAGCCACCTGCCTGGAAGACATGTATTTAGAGAAAGGATTTGTGCAAAGCATCTGATTGTCTTTTGCTGTGGATACCCACTGAGTCTCCGAAGCAAGAAACTGGTGAGCTTTGGGTGGGCAGCCCAGAGTTTGGGCACAGTACTTCGTGTAGGAAGCAACTGTTTGGGGTGGAGGCCACAGATCTGGAGTCAGAAGAGACCAATTTGAGACACTGCTGTGCCATTTACCCTCTTTGTAACCACAGGGCAAGTTACCCATCCTCTGAGTCTCTGTCTCCTCAGTTTTGTAACTAATAACACATACCTAAAAGGATTGTTGTGAGGGTCATCTGTAAAGCCCAGGATAAAGCCTGGTCAGTATTATTACCATGCGCTTTACAGCAGTCATCACTCTGAAACTCCAATTTTCCTTTCATACAATGAGGGTCAGACCCACCTGCATTAGCTAATTTATGGGACTATTATGTTAACGGCGATGTACTGTTTTTGGAAAAACCTTTAGAGACACTCGATTTTGTCAAATTATTCAATAAAGATCCTTTGTGATTGGATCAAAATCATAAACTAAGCACAAGCTCCAGACACCCTTTCCTTCCTAAAACCCTAAAAATAACAAATTTAAGAAAATTTTTTTAACAAATCTGAGAAACAAGAAATGATGTCCGAGGTGGATCAGAAATTCTGTAGAGTCCTTGAAATAATTGGAAATTTTAAAATTAATTTGGACTTAAGGAGAAAAGCAAAGGCTGAAATACATATAGGAAGGCATCTGTCTGTAATGTAGGAGCAGCCTTGGAGGTGTTCCAAGTTTGGACCCAGCAGATATGGGGAGCAGACTGGGGCCCTTGCATGGCTGGCTGTGGAACACAGTGTAAGCAGCCAGGCAAACCAGTGTTAAAAGAAAAGAAACCTTAGACAAATCAAATTGAACAGAGTTCAATTAAGCAAAGAATGATTTGTGAATCAGGCATAGCCAAGAACCAGAACAGGTTCAGGAGGCTCCAGCACAGCCACATGGACAGAAAAAGGGAAATGAGGTACAGAAAACGGAAGTGAGAAACAGAAACAGCTAGATTGGCTGTAGGGTGGAGCTTGACTTCTTTGAACCCAGTTTCAACAGTTGGCCGACTTTGGCCGAAACATGAGTGTTTCGAAAGGTTACAGTCTGTTTAGACATCCAATTAGGTTACAGTTCACTATGTACAGAGAAACCAAAAAGGCAGTTTTAGGCTGGACTGAATTTAAAAATTCCCACCTTTTGGTCATCCTCTCAATTTTGAGAGATAGACCAAAACTTTAGGCATTGATATCACTCTGTCACCATGATAAATGTACTTATTTTGTCTCAAATCCCACTGGGAAATAGCAAAACAGTAGGTTTTGTGAGGTGGAAATAAGGACTTTGGTTTACTGTTTTTTAGAGGGCAAGAGTAGAGGGGACCTCCTTGTGTTGGAATCTCTTGTTTATAGGAGAAAACAAAACCTGGTTTGTTTTAGGATTTATCTCTTTCCCTAACATTTTAGTTTATGTTACATTTAGCATGAGTGACTCCATTTTGGTTTGGTCTGGTCTGTCGGGGCCTAGTACACATGCTCAGTTCAAAACAATGACCTTCCAAAATTTTGTTTAAAAAGCGCCCCCTTTTGGTCAGGTTCTCATTTAGGCGAATGTGTGACTAAAACTTAGGGCCTTAGCACCACTCTCATTTACCATCATTTTGGGTTTCTAGTCTTAGCATGTCATTCATAGGTTATGATATCCTCATGGTCACACAATTCCTTGAGTTTTTGTCATTCCAGTCAGTGAAAGACTATTTGACATTCTAGAGATGGCTGCATGCAAACATTTAAAACATTTGAGAGAATACAGTGTACCAGGGAAACTACCATTATGTTTATCAGGAGGACAATGCCAAGAGTTTGGAGTCTGCCCCTTAGCCAGGATCCCCTTGATCCAACTAAAATGAAATAGATCAAAGAATGAGCTAGATAAAGAGTCTACTTGTTTTAAACAAGCCTCTTGTTCTGTTTATTAATTTTTTACAACTGAATCTCTGTGATACTCAACGTATTCCTTTATGTGCAACTAGAAGTGTCAGGAATTGCATAGATACTTCTCTGGTTAGCCAGTAAATACTTTAGAACAAATCTATTATTTAGCACAACTTTCACAAAAGAATTTAAAGTCTGTTGTGTAATCATAGCCTTTGCAGTAGAATTTGCTATAGAGCCTATTATGAGGGTTGTATTTCTAACCATTGCTTCATTTATTCCAAACCATGGAAAAAGCAACCTAACAAATGATGCCCATCTAGAAAACTGAAGGCCTCCTGCCAATGTTCCCTTTAATGTATGCTGGCAATGTTCTCTTTAACCTATGATGTAAGTTAAAAAAGAGTGGGCCAATATTCTGTTTCTGACCGACTACGAAGCAACAAATGTACAACTAAAAGTTTTCACCTAAAGTGGCCCCTCTTCCCCCATCTATCAAGGCGTAAGTTTGTTCATGTATAAGGTTAGCTGAGAAATCCTCCATGACTAAAAGTATACCCCATGATTGCACACAAAAGACCCCTTTTCAGTTCATTGCTCATAGAGGCATAAGCAAGGAGAACAATGAGAGGTAAGAGTCTTATGATAGCAGAAAAATTTTGATCTGTGATCTTGGAGAAAAGCTGTCCACGTCTGGGATGCCACCTCTTTCTGGGGAGAAACTTCCCTGGTTAGCTTTATCTTAAGGTCTGCAAAGTGTGTACAGTTTCAACAGTCTGCAGTGGCCCTTCTGAGTGAGATTATGAACTCAATGTTCCAGGCCCCAAAGTTTTCCTGCAGTGTGAGTAATAAGGGCAGTGTTTGATGTTCTCAGAAGACCCAATCTCCAGGTTCTAGATTGTGAAAGGGTTGATTGTTTGGACAGTCAGTGGCACATGAAAAGCTTTCTTTACCAGATGAAAATACACTTTGGCATAATGAATTAAAACCTCGCAGCATTTAGTCATATCAGAGTCTAGTAGCAGAAGATACATGAGGTACTATTATTAGGTGCATGGGTCTTCCAGTGATCATTTAGGGCCAAACTTTTGTCTTCCACTGGAAATGGATCTGATTGTCATCAATCGGCAATACCTTTCTCCAAGGCAACCCAGTTAATTCAGCTAGTTTTGCCTAATGCTATTGTATCTGTAATACCTTATTTAACTATTTTATAATTTGTCCACTGAAACAAATGCCTTTATTACTAGAGATTTCTCTAAGAATGTCCCATGAGAAACACCTTTTCAAAAAACTTTTAGCTACTTTTATAACATCAACCCTCTTGTATGAGAAAGCTTTTATACAATCAGAAAACATGCATTGAAAATGACAATTGAATGAAAACTCTCTATAATGTTTAAATGGCACATCAGGTAGCAGAAATGTAACTCAAGTTGTGAGTGTCTTCCCAGGATTGTAGGGTTGACACACCAAATATTGGTCTTGAACCATTTTAGCAATTTACAGCAGTCAATATATATTTACTTTGAATTATTTTATTTCTTCCATGATGAGTCACAGAGTGCAGAGCTTTCACTAATGGAAGGTATAAGGACTCAGGAAGTGCCAGGCGGCTGTCCAGGCTCTCCATGTGTCCACACTTAACATTGGACTTATGTCTTCCTAAATACCCATTTTATTTCTTCAATTTAGGTGCATAGCACTGTTTACTAGATGGATTATCGTAGGTAACTTGACTTGAACCATGGGGTTTATTCAAATTGCATATCCAAAGAATTTAAGTACTGCCTGATTTAACATGAAAACCTGGCAATGTACAGGAAAGCTTGATATTTATTTAATTTTTGTCCTGCTTGAGTTAGCAGTTTTATAAGCCAGTCAGTCTTTTCATTAGAGTTTTGAGAATTCTTACCCCGTCCAAATGATATGATCCTAAAGTAATCAGAAACCGCCATTCAAGAGTGCTTGTCAAGGTCCTTTCCATCCTTTGATGAACCTCCTTGAAAACACAGACTCTAGGATTTTGTATGCTTGTGAAGAGTTTTCAGAAACTGTGTCAGAACTAAGCAATCAACTGTGGAGATGACTTAAAATGGTCATAAAAACACAATTGAAAAGAAAATTTAGTTATTTCTGTGTCCTACAATAATTTAATATAATAACCATAATTATGAGTGATACTATATATCCAGACATATCAGAATTATAGAAAACCCATACAATTTTGGAGCATATATTAATAATATATTCATAAAAACATAACTGGAGGGTTAAACATCATCTCTTATTTGACATTGCTTCACCTGTTATTTAACATATCAAATAATCCTGTTAATCTCTCCTTTGGATGCTACAGGGGCTGCAGGGGCTCTCTGCAGCATTCCACAGTTAGAGGTTAAAAAGAAAAAAAAAAGTTAATTTTGAAGTTCAAATTTGATTTTGAGAAGCTCGTCAAATATGTCAGAGGTTTAAACACTCTAGAACAAAATAAGATCACAGGTCACTATAAAAAAGTCATTTATTTAGACAAAGTAATAACCAAAAGATTTTAAAAAGCAAAAACCTTTACTCTTCAACAGAGAGGAGACAATTTTCCAAACAATCAAAAGACCTAAGAGAGACAGCATGAGAGAAAATCTCTGTCCTCTCCTCTCTTCTTTGTTTTGCAGTTTACTCAAAAGGTGAACAAAAATATTTGCTGTCTTAGTAATACTACATGAAACTTTTGTTCAAAAGAAAAAAAATAAATTTTATATTAGTGTATTATCAATATTAAAGAGCAAAATTATAAAGAAATTTGTCACCTTTTGACCACACAAGATTTCCAAAAAGTTTTATATCTTACATTTTTCCCCAACTTTATATTCATTTAGTCCTATCTATTTTTTATTCCTTCAATTTAAAACAACATTTAAGTAACTTCTAAACTAGACAAAATTATTTTTCTCAACACACATATTGCCATACCTATACCATCTTTTCACCAAAAGCATATCTTCCTTTTGTTTATGCCCTGTATACAGAATTGTTTTTCTCATATCTAGTAGTTTTAATATTAACTATAATTTTAACTTTTAGTAACCCTAATTTCTAGTGAAAACTCTAGGGAGAAATTTTGTTTTATATCAGTATTTGCAGATGAAAACCATTTATAAATTTTTAGAAAGATGTTTCCTTAAATTATTGTTTATTAAGAGATCTAAATACATTTAGCTTTTCTATACCATATAAAAATGACATGTGGCCGGGCGCGGTGGCTCACGCTTGTAATCCCAGCACTTTGGGAGGCCGAGGCGGGTGGATCACGAGGTCAGGAGATTGAGACCACGGTGAAACCCCATCTCTACCAAAAATACAAAAAATTAGCCGGGCGTGGTGGCGGGCGCCTGTAGTCCCAGCTACTCGGAGAGGCTGAGGCAGGAGAATGGCGTGAACCCAGGAGGTGGAGCTTGCAGTGAGCCGAGATTGTGCCACTGCACTCCAGCCTGGGCGACAGAGTGAGACTCCGTCTCAAAAAAATAAATAATAAATAAATAAATAAATAAATCCATTAAAATTTTTTTGAGACAGGGTCTCATTCTGTCACCCAGGATGAAGTGCAGTGGTGCAATCATAGCTCATTGAAGCTGGCAACTACTAGGCTCAAATGATCCTCCTTCCTCAGCCTCCTGAATATCTAGGACTACAGGTGCATGTCAACAGCCCAGCTAATTTTTTAATGTTTTTGTAGAGATAGGGTCTTGTTGTGTTGCCCAGGCTGGTCTTGAACTCCTGGTCTCCTCAAGTGATCCTCCTCCCATGGCCTCCCAAAGCACTGGAATTATAGGCATGTGACACTGAGCCTAGCTGATTCATTTTTTCTTTCTTTCTCTTTTCTTTCTTCTTTCTTTCTTTCTTTCTTTCTTCTTTCTCTTTCTTTCCTTCTTTTTCTTTCTTTCTTTTTTTTTTTTTTCAGAGTTTTGCTCTTGTCGCCCAGGCTGGAGTGCAATGGCAGGATCATGGCTCACTATAACCTCTGCTTCCCGTGTTCAAGCGATTCTCCTGCCTCAGCCTCCTGAGTAGCTGGGATTACAGGCGCCTGCCATCCCGCCTGGCTAATCTTTTGTATTTTTAGTAGAGATGGGGTTTCACCATGTTGGCCATGCTGGTCTTGAACTCCTGACCTCAGCTGATCCACCCGCCTCAGCCTCCCGAAGTGCTGGGATTACAGGCATGAGCCACCGTGCCCAGCCCCCTATTAATTTTTTCTAACATATTTTGTAATTATTTATAAGATACTTCTAATCTTTTGGGAAGAAGAAAAATGTATGAACATTTATTTATTAACATAAAGTTTTTACCTAAGTCGCTGGGCAGAAGCCAGAGTCTCAGGTATCTTTTGTGATCATTGGCATAAATCCAACAAATTGGACTGCTGTCCACTTGCAGAAAGAAAGTAGATTGTAGTTTCAGAGACAAATGATTTTGAATGCTGCCTCCTTGATGTGTGAGTCTGGAAGCACTTGTCCTCTCGTTGGTTAATGGACATAATATAAAGCATGGGTAAAATGATGCACCTATAAATAAAAATAAATTTTGAAATATTGATTTGTTGATATCCTCAGAATTTTCTTACTAATCTTGCCCTCCCCTCTCCAGCACCTATCAGCACTGATGATGTTTCTTATTTACTTCTTTTAGGGAAATTTCGTGCCAAAATGGACAGATAAAGTAGATTCAACTCTCTGTCTCTTTTTTTTTTTTTTTTTGACAGCATTTTACTCTGTTGCTCACACTGGAGTGCAGTGATGTGATCATAGCTCACTGCAGCCTCAAATTCCTGGGCTCAAGTGATTATCCTGCCTCAGCCTTCTGAGTAGCTGAGACCACAGGTGCATGCCACCACACCTGGCTAATTTGTTTAATTTTTATTTTATTTATTTTTATTTTTTGCAGTGATGAGATCTTGCTATGTTGCCCAGGCTGGTCTTGAACTCCTGGTTGCAAGCAATCTTCCTGCCTTAGCCTCCCCAAATCTTGGGATTATAGGCATGAGCCACTGCATCTGGCCAACTCTCAGCTTTTGAGTTTCAGTATGAACTTCTGAAACTCATAACAGAAGCAAGAATAAGAGAGAAAAGGATTTGGAGACACAAAAACCAAGGCCATAAAGAGCCAGTACTTAAATTTTTTCCATCAATAATGGATCAGACAAATGTAAATGATGTGATCATGAGTCTTCCCTTGGGAGAAGAGATGAAGATCGTCAGGGCTGGAGGAGAGAGAGAAGCAGAGTGGCAAAGCAAGATTGAAGCCATCATGAGCGTCCTTCATATAATGCCTTGAACTCAACTCTGGACAAGTCAACTACCATGGTGAAGGTAAACTGAGCCTCCATGTCTGAAATCAGAAGAACCCAAGCTGGTAAGCATAGCAGAGTCCCTCTACGTTGCCATGGTGCTATAGCAGGAAGGCAGAGAAGCTATGTCTAGATAGACAGAGCCTGAGACAGCCAACTGAGGGCATTGAAAAGATCCTTATGTCCCTTTGAGAGGAGGCTGAAGTAGCTGATGAAAGCTGGTTGACCTGGAAAAGTCTCGTGGACAAGGCCCAGGGTGATCTCTTCTCACTATGCATTTTATGTTATTACTATGCCCACACTACCTTGGGACTCCTGCTGGCTCAAGATACGCAAGTAATAATAGGCTGTGTAGTGTAATGATTAAAAGAATCAGTGTGGAGTCAATCTGTCTGGTCTAATTCCTAGCCTTACCTTGTACTAGCTGGGGAATGTTAGAAAACATTCTTTACCTCTCTGTGCCTTGGCTTTTTTAAAAATCATAATGGGAAAGATGATAGCACCTATCTCCTATGGAAGGATTAAATAAATGAATCTAAAAACTTAGAAAAATGCCTGGCCCAGAATAAATACCTTATGTGTTGGCAAAAATAACAATGATTAGGATTATTAGTAGTAGTGCTATTATTTTGTGATTTCTCTTATAACAACCTTCCTTTCTTTCCTGCCTTCCTTGCTTGTTAAACTCCGATATATCCTTCCAAACTATCAATTGTGTCCGCCCAAATTGGCAGCTCTCATCAGAGCCACATGACCAGAAGAGATCCAGGTCTCTAAAAGAAGAAAGGAGAGACTGTGGGTCAGGGCGGACACAATTTAGAGTTGTGGTCCAGGGGTGAGCGAAGGACTAGGGTTGGGCCAATCATGGGACTTCTTTAACTCTAAAATGCTCATAGTTCAGAAGCATGGAGGTTTGTGGAGATTTTATTTGTAAGAGCAGTTTTACTCTCTGAGGACTGAATGGGAGGGAAGTCTGTGGAAACAGCACAGATAGAATCCTTATTCAAGTTGTGTAGCTGTGAAGGAAGGGGAGATTAGGTCTTTGCCATTGAGGAGAAAGAGGAATTGGGAAACTGTGATTTTAAATGGGCCACACACATGGAAGTTGAACTGACCCTGGGTGATAAAAATGAGCCAAAGTCCTGAAGAATATGTGAAAATATCCAGGACATCAGTGGTCCAACCAGCTGAAAAGATCTGTAAAAGAGAAAGAATTTTTGCATAAAAATAAAGTAACAGTGACCTGAAGTAGTGGAGTTTACACTTCCAGTTGCAGGTTCTTGAGGAAGAGCCTCAGAGCTCTGTCCAGCTGGCATAGTGTAGTCGGTCCAAGTGAGTGGGCTGAACTGTGCCCCTCCAAAATCTGTATTTTGATGCCCTAACTCCCCAGTACCTCTCCTATATTCAGAGATCAGGCCATAAGAAGATGATTAAGTTAAAAATGCATTCATTAAGCATCGAGTAAGACACAGACAGAGGGATGACCATGTGAGGGAGGACATGGTGAGAAGGCGGCCGTCTGCAAGCCAAGGGCAGTCTTCAGAAGAAACCAAACCTATTGATGTCTTGATCTTGGACTTTTACCATCCAGAATTGCGAGTGTATCAGTCTGTTTTCACACTGCTGATAAAGACATACCCAAGACTGGGTAATTTATAAAGAAAAAGAAGTTTAATGGGCTCACAGTTCCACATGGCTGAGGAGGCCTCACAATCATGGTGAAAGGCAAAAGGCATGTCTCACATGGTGGCGGACAAGAGAAGAGAGCTTGTGCAAAGAAACTCCCCTTATAAAACCATCAGATCTTGTGAGACTTATTCACTATCATGAGAATGGCACAGGAAAGACCTGCCCCCATGATTCAATTACATCCCACCGGGTCCCTCCCACAGCACATGGGAATTGTGGGAGCTACAATTCAAGATGAGATTCGGGTGGGGACACAGCCAAACCATATCAGTGTGAAAATAAATTTCTGTTGTTTAAACCACCAGTCTGGTATTTTGTTATGGCAGTGTTCTCCCAAAAATAAACATAGATAGAGTTAGCCAAGGATAGGGAGTTTGGCTAGAACAGAAGAATTGAAGGATGTAAAATCCATCTCATGGAAGGCAGGCCCACACAAAAAGCCACCAGGTGGACTGATAGTCCCAAGCCAGACTTCTCTATGTCCTTTTGTAAAGGGAGCATGCTCTGTGGGAGGAAGAGGCCAAGCAGGACTGAGCTGCTCCATTGTAGGCACTGGTCCGAGTAACAGAAGGCTAGTTCCTTGGGTGGCGCTTCTGAGTATTTAGAGAAATATCCTAATTCTCAGGAGACACAGGATTGCATAATTTGCAAAGCTTTCTGAGACTCAGAGTAAGATATTTCGTCCAAATGGGAAGACTAACCAGTGAGGATAAAAGCCTCTCTGATTCAGGAGACTTAGGGTTCTTGCCAAAGCTGTGCTGGTTCCTGTAGTTCCTGCCCTGCCTAGAATCTTGCCAACATGGAATTGCCTGATGGTAGACTTTGAGCTCTAAACCAGGGGTCTCTAACCCCTGGGCCACAGCCACCGTTACCTCCTGCTGTGCAGCGGGGTTCCTAACAGGCTGCACAGCGGGAGGTAAGCAGCGGGCGAGCAAGAGAAGCTTCATCTGTATTTACAGCCACTCCCCATTGCTCACATTACTGCCTGAGCTCCGCCCCTGTCAGATCAGAGGAGGCATTAGATTATCATAGGAGCATGAACCCTATTGTGAACTGCACATGCGAGGGATCTAGGTTGCAGGCTGTTTATGAGAATCTAATACTTGATGATCTGTCACTGTCTCCCATCACCCCCAGATGGGACCGTCTAGTTTCAAGAAAACAAGCTCATGGCTCCCACTGATTCTAGATTAGGGTGAGTTGTATGATCATTTCATTATATATTACAATGCAATAATAATAGAAATGAAGTGCACAATAAACGTAGTGTGCTTGGATCATCCCGAAACCATCCCCCTCGCCCTGGTCCGTGGAAAAATTGTCTTCCATGAAACAGGTCCCCGATCCCTGGTGCCAAAGGGATAGGGACCCTGCTCTAAACCATGACCCGAAATGCCCCTGAGCACCTATGCTTACCCGACCATAAAGGTGCCAAGCCTGGTCCAGGACCCTGACCCACGGTGACCTATATCCCAGCAGGGAGGAGGAGCACTTACTACACGTCACCTTCATAAGAACCTAACCCAGAAGACTTGCATTGGACGGGTCACTGCCCTCACTTGGTGACCCCTTGCCAGCTCTCCTACAAATACATAGCATGTTAAGCAGAAACTCCTTGGATTTCCTCCCTTACAATTGCCCTGACATAAAAGGTATTGAACGGGGTTTAATTAATAGGGGAAATATAACTACCAATGATGACAGTCTTGTAAGTATCACACTCAGGGTATCCATATCATTATGAAAGCTCAATCCCAGGAGAGGAAAGGGAGGCACATGAGAGATTTCCTAATGTCAGGAATGTCTAGGTCTCTGTGTTTTTCAGTATTGATCCATGACTTATTCCAAGCGGGTTTTTAAAGTATTTTTCTTCTGGCAGTTGTCTCATTGTCATGTACTCTTGGTTCCTGGTTGAAAAACTCTTGGGTTTTTTCCCCACTTCAGCTTTTTTGGTTCTTAATTTGGTTAAATTGTTTTAAACCTTCCTCATCAGTACTGCGTATAATATCTAACAGTTTATACACTAATTAATATGCTTGTAATCTTTCCAGTACTTCTAACAAATCAGTAAATCAGCAAAAAAGAGGGTCAGGCCAGACATGGTGGCTCATGCCTGTAATCCCAGCATGTTGGGACACCAAGGCAGGTGGATTGCCTGAGTCCAGGAGTTCAAGACCAGCCTGGGCAACGTGATGAGATCCCATCTCTACAAAAATTTAAAAAATTAGCCAGTCATGGCTAATGCCTGTAGTTCCCAGCTAATCAGGATGCTGAGGTGGGAGGATCGCTTGAGCCTGGGAGACTGAAGATATAGGGAGCCAAGACTGTGCCGCTGTACTCTAGCCTGGGCAACAGAGTGAGACCCTGTCTCAAAAAAAAAAAAAAAAAAAGGAGGGTCAGATTTGTCTTCAACTTTAAAAATGTTTGTCCTTTGAGCTGGAGCTGCAAGTTAAAATTTTAAGAAACGTTTAGAGTAAAATGGAACAATTCTCCCTGGTGAGAGAATTCACTTCTTCTTCATTGCTGGTGCTATTTCTTTACAGAGTTTTGCAATAGGGATTAGGAGGAAGTGTGAATCAGAGCCCCTGCTCGTGGTTTCACTGTCTTATTTATCTCCTCGACTTGCTGAGACAGAAGGAGAAATCCGGGGAGGGGTTGGGTGGAGAACACAAAAGAGGTGAGAAGAGGAGAAACAGAGAAAGAAACACAGAAAAAGAGAGCAGATAAATGGAGAGAGAATACACATATTATAAGGCAGTAACAAATGAGAACAAAAAGAGGCAGAAGTTAGGCATTAACACTTTTATGTCATCTTGTATTTACTTGCTAGAATATAAGCATAGAGATTAGATGGTTTAATGGGTGTATGTGTTTGTGCACGTACACACGGATGCATGCTATTTTCAGCAGGGATAGTATAAGTCCTTGGAGCACTTAGCAGCAGGCTAAACAAATTGTCTGAACTGCCTTGAATGCTCTAAGCAAACTTGCCATTTTTATTCATGGGCCTCTGAGCCATGGCTCCCAGTGGATACATGAAGATTAAATAAATTATCTTTCTGATCATTAGTGAGCCCACTCTGTTTTTCATGGCAAAGGTGGCGCCTGCAGTAATTCTGTGGACAGAACCTTAGCTTTATGTTGGGCAAGAAAAGGTTTTGTCTTTACCCCTGTTTTAAGGCAAGGGGGCTATGCAGAGGATAAACAGGTGCATAGGCCCAACCCTAGCCCACCCAGCTGGTGGGGCAGGGCCAGGGCATGGAAAAGGGGATGAGGGGCCATCTTGCCAGCTGGGGTCTGATCACTGAAAGAGTGGCTTCAAGCAGTAATGCTCATTCTCCTCTAGCGGCAAGGCTCTGCTTCAGTGCAAAGAGAGGGAGACATGGAGGGAGGCTGTTGTGTGTTCCTCATGGAATATGTATTCCTACAAGACAAGAAGAACAAAGGCTTGCTCAATGTGACCAGGAAAGATGTGCATCCCCTGCAAGGCCCCAAAGTGCCTTTTCTTGCTCTGAATCTACAGCTTTTTATATCCCTCCAGGCCAAGACCTTCTGTGCCTCTGCTTCTTCCCTTCCATCTGATGATGACCTCCAGCCCGGACCCATAAGCGGGGTCAGCAGGGAAATGGAAGATCTATTCTGCAAACTGCCTCTTTCCCCTGCTGTCTCCCCCAACTCGGTCCTCTCCCAAAGGTTTGTTCTCCTGCTAGATGTTAAGTTGATGATTCTAAATCCCAGATGTGTCATGCTCAGTTAGTGAATAACAGCCTGTCAAATAGAGCAATAAATCTTCTCGCTCAGTGACTGCTGCGCAGAGCTGCTATGCCACAGCACTCACATACCCACTAATTCTGTGTGATGAGTGAGGCTGGCGGCAGCCCTGTGTCCTCCAGGGACTGGTATCAAGGTGCAAACATATTGAGATGGGATGATTGCTGGATCCATCCTTCTTTCCCAGCCCCTCAGTTCATGACTAGAAATCCAAAGGCAGCCTGCCAGGTAAGCTCTGTTAATTACGTTGGCTGAATGCCTCTTTGGAATCTCTATCCCTCCTGAGATTCTGACAACTTTTTCAGAGAATAGCCCGGTCCAGGCAAACTGCTGGTTTGGATTGTTGTATGAGGTTGTTTTCTATTGCAGGGATTCTTTTATTTTTCTTTATTAAGTGATAAGAAATGGAGCTTTTCTTTGGTATCTCTCCCTTAGGCAGACACCATTCAGAACATTGGGGATTCCTCTTCTCTCCTACTAGGTTTGACCCCTTAGCCAATCTTCTGGAGAGAAAGCACTGAGTTGGTTTTCGTAAGGTCTAGGGAATGGAATAAAATGGATTCATGGAATCCAGACAAATACATTCCTAGCTTCACAGCCCTTCTATGAATATACAGTTGCATTTTCCTAAGTGAGACTATCTCCAGCAAAGAGAGGCCTGAGTCATCAATTGCCATATTTGCCGCTAAGTGAATATGGCCACCGTGGTGACAGAATTCTGTGCATATCTGTGCTGTCAGGAATATTTGGAGCCCTGTATGAACATCCCTAAGACTGTAATGTAATGTCTCCCACTCAGTGACTAAGAGCAAGGAATTCTAGACAGACTGCTGTGGCTTGAATCTTGACTCTGCTATGCTGTGTCTTCCTCATGGAAAATGCATTCTTGGGGAGGAATTCCTACAAGAGGCACTCTGAGCCTCAGTTTTCATGGCATAATATTAGTTCTTACTACATAAAGCCAAATCACATATCAAATGACATAATGCATGTAAAGTGTTTAGTACCAAGTAAGTGTTTGGGATGTGATTGGAATTATTAGTATAATAACATTGATGATCAGGATTTCAGTGTGTAATGCTTACTGTCGCATTACAACTTATTCTTCTGCCATTAACAATCATTTACTACTTCTCTATGTGTGTATGTGGGAGGGGGAGTGTTTTGTAAAATCAGCATTTCTATCAGAATTATGAAATGTAAAATTGGGATTTGATTGTGCTGTTTTGGAGAAACTGAATGATTTTAACATTCAGCTTGTCTGGGTGTTATTTAGCTGGATGCAAGTATGAAGAAATCCCTTTATACCCTTACAGTATATTTGATATTTTGTTTTTTCTTCAGTTCCTAGAAGAAGAGACACACATCATGGGAAGGATATACACGTAGGGATCTTTAGAAATGGCATTACCATATTAATATTTATGTTCTCTAGTAAGATATAGGTTTCTGTGCAGGTAGGGAATAGAACATCCAAATATAGACTTTTCTAATCATGGATTTCACAATTTATTTGTGTCCCACAGAAGCTACTACAAATGAAGAAAAAAAAAATTTTTTTTTTGGATAGGAGTTCCCTCTGTCACCCAGGCTGGAGTGCAGTGGCCTGATCACAACTCACTGCAGCCTCAATCTCCCAGGCTCAAGCAATCTTCCCATCTCAGCCTCCCAAGTAGCTGGGACCACAGGCACATGCCATCATGCACCGCTAATTTTTGTATTTTTTATAGAGACCAGGTTTCTGCATGTTGACCAGGCCAGTCTCAAAATCCTGGGCTCAAGTGATTTGCCCACCTTGGCCTCCCAAAGTATGAGGATTAGAGGCACAAAATGTGTTTTAATCTTCCCAGTTTGACTTTCTGACAAATCTTTTGTGATTCATTCACTATGTATGTGGGTCCAGAATTTGTCCTCTTTAGGTAAAAGTCTTCAGTTTTCACACAGAAACTGTTAGATAGCCAACATACCCCCTCCCTAGCTCAACTATTAAATGTGTTGCTTCTGAAAGCATAGACTACTTGCTCCATGCCAAATTTTATTTGCCCCCATAAGCTCCTCTATAGTTAACAATCCAAAATATGCCTCCTGTAGGTTCCATAATGAACTGACTACTCAACGGAAACTGAGAATTTCCATTTCAAATGCAAAATCCCAAAGACATCCATGTATTTTGTGTTTTTCTTGAAAGTCTATCCTCTCCTACCTTCTGATGTTCTATTATGACAGCCTATGTTAAAGTAATTTTTCAAAAAGATGCATTAGCTCAGGCCACATTTTCACTGTGTGCCAAAGGGAAGCCAGTGCTGGTGCTTGTCCATGAGTGGCTTCTGCTTATAGAATTATGGAATTCTTAACCCAAAGAGCGACCAGTGTGACTTCTTCTAGAGGAGGCCTGAGATAGTAACAGGAAAGAGTTTTGACTCTTACTTATTGCTCTGTGTCTCTAGGAGCTCACTTAAACTCTCTGAATCTCAGTTTCCACCTCCGTGAAATGAGAAGATGGTGAAAATATGGTGATAAGCTGATTGAATATGCATCCCTTCTGGGCATGTGGTAGTAGTTCAACAACAATAGCTATTATGAGGGTTATCACTCAGTGAACCATAGTTACTTTGGAGACAGAAAAAGTTACACCAAGGCAATGACTTACTTGTAAGCAATTCATTCATTCATTCGTTCAGTTATTCAGTGTTCAAGTAAGCATGTGTAGATCACTTATTTCATGCGGTTACAAGGTTTGTGTTGAGTAGGGACCCTGGCTTGAACATATTTGATCAGGGTGAAAAGGCATTAAAAAACAGAAGTGTTTCATTTAGCAACATACCTTTTTTCAAGGTCAGGATCCCCAAGTCTTTAGAAGCTACTTATTTGAAGACAGGGACTTGTTAATGAGTTTACTTCTTGTCTCAAAACCAGAATCTTAAGATAATAACAAAATATCAGAAGCAACATGAATGTCCACCAGCAAAAAAGATGAAAAGCTAAATTATGGTTGATAATATAGTATAATAATACAGAGCAGTTAAAAGTGAACAAACTAAGGCAGGGCACGGTGGCTCATGCTTGTAATCCCGGCACTTTGGGAGGCCAAGGTGAGTGGATCACTTGAGGTCAGGAGTTTGAGATCAGCCTGGCCAACATGGTGAAATCTTGTCTCTACTAAATACAAAAAAATTAGCCAGGTATGGTGGTACGTGCCTGTAATCCCAGCTATTTGGGAGGCAGAGGAAAGAGAATCACTTGAACCCAGGAGGCAGAGGTTGCAGTGAGCCAAGATTGCACCATTGCACTCCAGTCTGGGCAACTGGAGTGCAATGGTGCAATCTTGTAACACTTTAGGCAGAGTGAAAACTCTGTGTAAAAAAAAAAAAGATGAATGAACTAGATCTACGTGTATCATTCAGAGATATGTTGAGTGAATAGAGCAAGTTGCATAATACTAGGTAAAGAAAACTACAGTTCATATGGAGGTTAAAAGAGAGAAGGTTGTGTATTATTTATGGATGCATAATTATGTAGTAAAGAGAAAATCCACACCTTGATGGATGTAGTAAAAGTATGAAAACACCAGGGAAGGGCATCCCCCAAATTCAGGAGACTGGATAACACTGGACAGGGAGGAAGGACTGTCATAGAGACTGTGATTAATCAGGCCTTGCTGATATTTCCAGTATCTTGTTTATTTAAAGAAAAGGTTTGATGCGCAAATAAATGTACAAACTAAGGACTTGAAGTAAAAGAAATAATTTTTAGAAACAGTTTTTAGGTTATTTTTGAAGATTTGTTTTAGAGATTGAAATAACACCCTATTTCTGCTTAAAGCTGTTATATTCTGTTTAATCCTGCTTTAGACATTTAAATTTCAGGTGCATCTTTAAGTCCATGATAAGGATATGGCCATGCAAGAAACACTCATTCCCTGCCTCATCCCATGTGATGGACAGCTGGTTTCACAGCAGCTGGATGGGAACATTTGCTCTGCTTTCACTCTTATTCTTTCCATCCCTCTCAATTCTGGTCTATTCTCAGCTCCTGGCTTTTCTCCTGGGGGTTGCCATTTTCAAATGAAGACACGTTTGTTATTTTGTTTTTGTGTTTTTGACCCTCAGCATCGCTTCTAGATATCACCGGAGCTCTTACTTGCCATTGGAGAGCTTCCTGTCCTTGTCCTTCTAGGGCAGCACTCCTAGCTCCAGGACCACAGAAGTCCCCATTCGCTAGGACTCCACATTCCCCTTTCCCTCAGATCTCTACTGGACCAGTAGTGAGATCATTCCTGGTGAATAGGTTCAAGGAAATCAGTCACCCATATAAGCAGATCAATTTACAAGCCACTTATAAAGAATATGAATTAGAAAAAGATAATTGTTACATTTCCTCACTGACCAGACCCGCTTAACTTCTACTTTCTGCTTTTTAGACCATCGGAGGTAGGGGACAGAGTGACATAGGAAAAACACTGACCACCTTCGGATGAAAGAGACAATTAAAAGCTAGAGAAATGTCCATTTCAAAACCACCTTGTGCAGAGCTAACTTAAGCTCTGAGGCCAAAAATGAGTCCTGAACACAAAACAAAAGTTTTAGGTCCAGGCAGAGTGGCTCATGCCTATAATTCCAGTACTTTGGGAGGCAGAGGTGGGAGGATCACTTGAGCCCAGGAGTTCGAGACCAGCCTGGGCAACATAGTGAGACCCCGTCTCTATTAAAAAGGAAAAAAGAAAGAAAGAAAAGAAAAGCTTTACAGGGAATTATTGTTATGTATTCTACTTAAGAAGGGATTTTTTCTCAAAATTCAAGAAAAAATGGTATTTAGGAACTTCTACATATTTTAAAATTTTATTCTAAATCGTGTGTCTTTTTTAGAATACATTAATTGGTGATTAGTACAACTTTAAACAGAGGTGCTTAAAGACTTCTATTGCTGGAACAAACTGTCCAACACTAACAATTAACTGTGTCTATGAATAACTGAGCTGTGCAGTCCATGAGGACATGATCGAAGTGCCGATATTGGCTTGGTGGGAGTGTGCCCCAATTATACATCAGTCTCACCAACACTGTTACTCTTATAAATTAAAACCAACAGAGAAACTGGCAGACACAATCGATGAGTCTTTACAACTGAGGTGGAAGAGCGAACATCAGCCAGTGTGAGTCCACTAAACCACCTGACCCATGTTATTACCCTGAGCTTAGTCTGGCTGGCTTTTGTTGTCTGTTCTTGACTGTAAGTTTCTTGAGGATGAAGAAGCCCCGACTCAAGTTAGCATAAACTGTAGTCATTATCTCAACAATTTCCATTTTAAAATCCAGACCCAGTTAAAGGATATCTACTGCTCCACTCTTCACAGAGGTAAAATTTCTTTTCTTTTTTTTTTTAGAGACAGGGTCTTGTTTTGTCACCCAAACTGGAGTGCAGTGAGTGGTAGGATCATAGGTCACTGCAGCCTTGACTTCCCAGGCTCCAGCGATCCTACCACCTCAGCCTCCCAAGTAGCTGGGACTAGAGTTGTGTGCCACTATGCCCAATTAATTTTTGTATTTTTGCTAGAGACGGGGTTTCACCACGTTGCCCAGGCTGGTCTCGAACTCCTGAGCTCAGGCAATACACCTGCCTCTGCCTCCCAAAGTGTTGGGATTACAGGCGTGAGTCACTGCGTCTGGCCAAAATTTCTTGTTTTTTTGTCTTTTTTTCCCTGCCCCACAAGAGTACTCCACCACTTCACGGTGTGAGATGACAAGCTATCCCAGCATTGTGGCATGGTGAATTCTCACCCACTGGTGATATACAATAAAGTCAATGGGAATTTTCTTTAAAGAAAGATCAGATTTTGGGTGATATGTAAATTTTCAGATTTCGATTCAGGTTTCAGCAAACTTGTAGAGACCAGAGTCCTGTTGATCTACAATTCCTTGTGAAATTCCATGGACAAGTTTATAATATTAAATTTACAAAAAGATTTTCAGAGCCTAAGAGTCCATAAAGAATAATGCATAGTTCTCTTATTTAAAATGTAAAAGACATTAAAATTAGAATCATTTTATCTTCTCCTGCATGCTTGTTTCTTCAGAGGGTAGAAATAAAGAGAGAAAATCTCCGTATATTCAATATCATTCCTTTGGAAATTTAACTTGGAACCATGCAACAACCCACAAGTCACTTAATTTCAAATTCTGGTTCCAGTTCAGCCTTGATGGCTTGCCCAGACTTGTATAACTTTATGGACTCTCGTTTCTTCCACACTGTGTCCTCTTCTTGTCTTTGGAGAAAATCAGAAGTAAAAGAAAGATATACTCTCAGGAAGTGGCAAGCTTAGATGGAGAACGCCACCTCTCCATGTAAGAGACAAAAGCAATTATCTTTCCAAATTCTGATTGCAACCAGTGTTCATAACCTTCTTTCCCTTTAAGTCTGTTACTAAATCTAAATATAGCAAAACTGGTTTGCTTAATTCTAGTCTTCTCTTAGTTCCCCCTGACCTTAAAAGGCAACTGGAATAAGAGAATTCATCTAATTATTATTTGTGAAAGTAAATAACGGAGGGAAAAGTAAATAAATGGAAGGGAATGAGGTGGCTGAGGAGCACAGAGTTCAGGCACTAATAGGAGAGGCCATTTCACAAATAATTTTCTGCAATGTCGTGTTAAAATTCCATGGACAAGTTCATAATATTAAATTTAAAAAAGAATTTCAGATTCCAGGAGTCTAGAAAGAGTAATGCATAGCCCCGTCAATTGTTTGTAAAAGTGAATAATTATTTGTGAAAGTAAATAATGGGAAACTAAGACATCCCATTTTCCCTTAAGAGAAAATTCACCAAATATGAGTTTTGGCTATTATTTAATGCTATTAAAAAATGTGACTTATTTCTCTAGGTTCTGTCACTGAAGGTGACTGTAAGAATTTTTTTTTTTTTTTTTTTTTTTTTTTGAGACAGAGTCTCTGTTGCCCAGGCTGGAGCGTAATGGCGCAATCTCGGCTCACTGCAACCTCTGCCTCCTGGGTTCAAACGATTCTCCTACCTCAGCCTCCTGAGTAGCTGGGACTACAGGCGCATGCCACCACGCCCAGCTAATTTTTTTTATTTTTAGTAGAGACAGGGTTTCACTGTGTTAGCCAGGATGATCTCGATCTCCTGACCAGGAGGCCTGCCTTGGCTTCCCAAAGTGCTGAGATTACAGGCGTGAGCCACCACATCTAGCCGACTGTAAGATATTTTTAACATCTGACCTCATCTTGCATCACACTGTCCATCACTCAGGGTGCTTCAGTCATGTTGGTCTTCCTTAGGTCACTTTAACATGCTGCACTTGTGCTACCCCCAGCCTTTGCATCTGCTCTTCCCTTGCTTGGGACACCATCCCCCAAGATGTCACACGGTTGCTTCTTCCTCACCATTCTGATATCTCTCAGGGAGGCCTTCCCTAACAACCTATGTAAAGTATCTGGTCCCCTTCAACCCCTTCCCAGCAATCTCGTTAGCTTTCTACACTCTCTTCACAGCATTTGCTTTTCCGAAATGGCTTCATATGTATGTTTATGTATAAGCTGCATTGTCTGGGTTCTGCCTTTATAATATGTTATCTGGGGTCAGAGCCTTGGTCAGCTTTGTCCACCTCTTTATCCCCAGTGCTTGGTAAAACCACCCAACAGGGAGCAGGCTCTGGATCAATACTTGTGAATAAACTAACAAAAGAATGAATGAATAAAACCCCGGGCAGGTTGCTTAAGCTTCTTCAGTTTCCTCATTGGTAAAACAAGGATAAATAGCACTGACTTCATGGTGGTATCGTACAAATGAAAGAAGAAAATGGCTATAAAATCTAGAACAGTGTGTAACACATAGCAGCTGTTCAATAAATGTTTGTTTCTTTCCCACCTTCTCTCTTGATTTTTCCCACAGTGGCCCTCATAGCTTAGCATGGAATGGAAGTATTCCTTCCTCACCACAGCCCAAAGTTGCTCTGGTAGTAAATATAAACCTCATTCCACAAGTTTCAGTATGCAAGGATATAACCGTAGTTTTACAATTCAATTTAATTTTTACCGTGAGCCTATTCTAGGTAACAGAATTATCTCAGTCAACTGAGGTTTTAAACTCTCCTTTTCCCCTGGGCTGTCTGTAAATTCCAAAGGACTTACAGAGTGCAAAAACTGGCAGAGGGCAGACTGAAGTCTGTTATGCTAGGCCCTCTTCAAAGGGGTAAATCAGGAATTATCCTCCACACATGTTCTCCGAAGGTCAAAGTGAGAAGAAAATGGAGGGAACCTCTGAACCCCCAGGGCCTGGCTCCCCTCAAGAGTTAAACTCAGAAAAATCCTCCTGATAGCCCACAGCAGAAGGTCAAAAACTGTCCCACTCAGTTGAAACCTGTAGGTCAAAGAAATGGGCTGGTTGTGCATAAACTAAGAAACATGCATATATGATGGGTGGCCTAAGAGTCTCTGGATCGTAACAAACTGGGTCCTCAGACAAAGCCATTGTGGCCTTTTCCAGGTCATATGACCCTGCCCCTTTCTAAAAGAAGCGACACCACCTTCCTGGACTTACTTGGGACAATAGAGTGACCCAGGTTTGTGCCCTGGTAAGTACTACAAATGGAATCCTAGTGCCAAGAGTACATAGGTGAGCATTTGTCTTCTAATCTGTCCCAGCAGATAAACCTAAGATGAGAATTATAAAAAATGGAAGACAAAATACATTGGTTTACAGTCAATTCAGATGCAGTCTGTTAGTATAAATAATGGCTACAATGTGGTGGAAAAGCCATCTGTCACTTTAAGGCAAAAATGCAGTTACTTTTAAGAAAAGAAGCTCAGGAAGAGTAAATTTATCCCAAGGCTCTTGAGCTTGGAATGTATTTGAAGAAAAGTGGATGAGTTTTTCTCACCCAGAAAATAAATCACGTTGTCATGATTCCAGGTTTTTGCTTTGTTTTGTTTTTTATATCATGCAGCATCCTTCTGTTTAGGGCTTACACCCTGGTGATTCTTCTGGTTCCACCAGGATATTTGAGCAAGTATCATTTTTAGTGAGGCAGCATATGGCAAGGCACTTGGTTTGTTGTTGTGCACCTATGCATGTGTGTTTGCTATACGTAATACACACGCGCGCACGCACACGCTCATCTCTTCAGTTCTAAATCCAAACCCTCTTTGTAAATTAAGTGAGCCTAGAGAGTTGGAAACACAACAGCAGCAAAAGGCCGGGGCTGGCAGCCACTGCTTAAAGCTGCGTATGACACAAAACTGGATTATAATGTCATTCACTAAATGACAGATCATTTAGTGTCTTGGAAGAGCCTGTTTTCACACTGCTGAAGCTCTCGCAGGGGAATTCCGTGTGGGCTCCTTATTGTCAGAGCTATTTTTCACCCAATTTGTTTCCAAATGATGTCTAACCTGAGGTCTCCCCACTGAGAGAGGTTTAAGCCATGATTAATGAGGGGTGCTTGGCCAGGCCCACCTGGGAAATGGCCCATCTGCAAACTCAGGTAAGACGCAGAGGCCTACAAGGCATCAGCTTGTGAACGGCAGGCAGCTTCCTGCAGCTCGAGGCTCCCACACTGCAAAGGCAAGGTGTTCAGAATTAGCAGGATAATGTTTCAGGAGACGCTGGAGACAAGTGTCACTCCTGCTGTTTTTTCCCTGAGATGTTCATGGGCGAGGTGCTCTCCATCTTGGTATTAAAAGATACATTTTCTGTTCCTCAAGCTTATTTACTCTCTTCAAAGCTTTCACACATATGTGTGGCAAAACAAGCAAATAGACTTATACATGTACACAGAGACTTGGCTTTGTCTCAAAGGACGAGATCACTGAGCAAGCAGGAATTAGATTTATAACACCGTGGTCTGTTTTGACGCTGTACATGAACCTATATGATCATTTTTATTTCCAGTGCCTAAACTGCTGTTTGTTATATTCAAAGGTATCCATATTTCCGTGCATAAAATGTATGTTAAAATAAATTCTCTTTTCTGTAAATTAAATATTGGAAATATTGGAATACATTTTTTTAAATACCAGGTCCGTGAGTAGTATAGATCTTCTAATAATTTGAAATCTTTGGAAAGGGATAGCCTTTCACTAAAGGAATAGAACATTTAAAATAAGCAGAATAGAATGCCACATTTGTTCTAAGATAAAATTATATAAGCACAAATTGGATAAGGAATTCCATGTTCTTTTAAAATACCTAGCTGGAAAAAAACAAAAACAAACAAACAAACAAAACCGAGGAAACAGGTCATTCTTCATAGCAAAGTCCATTCCTTCCCTTATTCAAGATGCACATTCTAGGCTTTCTCTCTAGGCTACCACTAACGATGACATCCCACAATTCCATCTGTCAGGACTAAAACCTAACAGATCCAACTGTCTCCAAATAAAACAGATTGTTTGCTGGGAACCTTTATGACCCATAAAGAGTGAGAGTTTATCCTGGTGAAACATTTCTTCTTGTAAACAACCAACATTCCCTGAATCTCACCAGCTGACTTTGAATCCATCTATTTCTCACTTGGCATTTGGCTTCATCCGAAGCTTCTTTGATGGCATTTTGTTCCCAACTGTTGTGCAAAAGATGCTTTCCATTGAGTTGCTTCTGTATCCAGACACCAAAATGATCCCACACTTTCTTTAACTACTTCTGTTGCCAGCAACATGTTTACCATGATTTAGATGTCTATTATACGCATGAATGACTTGTCTACTTAATTTCATCAAAAAATGAACCCTCATAAGTGGCACAGATGCTGGTATGATGGTAATCAAATTAGTTTTTGGACAGGTTTATGGCCACTTGCTGTCAGTTAAGCTCTCTTTGGCTATCTTCACTCCTAATACAGTTTTGATGGTGATTAATGGCTCCATTAATACACAGTTTGTGTTATGACAGACCTAATATTACAGTCTTGTTTGCTGACCACAGATGACAATACACTTGGTAAGATTCAGGTCTGCAAAGTATTAGCTGTACATCTAGTGTTAGATTTTTACTTCCTTGGTCCTAGTGTATGTATATTTAGACCCAACCACAGTGAACACTCTATTTGTGCCAAAACTTTGTTTTAAGTTAAAGTTCCTTTCATGATCCTTTTCTTTGTTATAGGAATGCTGTTGCCTTAAATTATTCTTGCTAATGCTATGTTTCATTCACAGTCTTTGCATTCCTAGTCTTATTTGCTTCCACCTCTAAATTCTTAAAATCTTTGCTGTATACAAAGTTTTTCTGTTTTTTTTTCTTAGATTTTTCATTTATTTGACTGCTTGAATAATTTTCAAAAACATCTCTAATTATATCTTCTTATAATCTTTGTCTTTATTTTTTTCTTCCAAACAGTGCACATCATTCCATTCATGGCTATTCTATCCTATTTCTGAGACTTTTCTGAGAGTAAATTTTTAATTGAAATCTCTTGTGAGCAGCACACATTTATTTGTGTTCATTCAACAGGGCTGCTAAAAGGATGAGAACAAAATGGGAGCCTTGTAGGCTAAACTATGGTAAACACATTTGGATTGTTTACACAGCTTTTTTTATGTTTAAACAAACATGGTTTTTTTATAATGAAATTGAGCTTCCTCCTGCACATATTTGATTTTTATGTTCATCTGTGCACTTGCCTAAACTCCACCCACTTGCTGCTATGCAAATACAGATTATGCAAATTTTGGTTTTGAATTGGGTGAGCTGAGCAGATGCCCATTTTAGCATAAACAGTTCAGAAGAAAAGGCTTGAATAGACAAGCACTATTGTAAAAGTACCTAAATGGACATAAAGATGAATGTTTGTTTTCACACAGACAAAAATGTTAAAGACAGCTTTTCACTCTTATGAGAAAAATCTAAGGTCATTTTCTAATAAGGCTAAATGCTGAAATTCAATTCCTCATTTAATAGCAAGACTCCAGACTAGACCCAATCTACTGTGGTGGATCTTTGAACCTATTAATTTATTGTAATCCTCTCTTCACTTAAGTCAATATGATCCCAGCTGTCTAGTAAATTATCTTTATCTGAGGCTGGCATCTCTGCTGACTGATTTTTCTTTTATTTTCATGGATTCTTTTTTATTTTTAGTTGTTACCGCATAAATTTACTAATACATAAATGGTTTTATCTGTGTGTGTTGTTAACACAACCCCATAAAAAGGGAAGCTTTACAAAAAGCTTAGCAAAACTTAAGGCATGCAGGGGAAACCTAAATGAAAAGGAGTTTAAAATCTAATTCTTACATACAGTTACCATTTTTCCTCGAAATTTTTAAGGAAGGCATCTGACTGAGTTGTGTCTTTGCCATCTGCTGAGCTATCTCTCTGAGAAGCAGTGCTGATTCAATATTGTGAGCGTTGCAGCCTCAAGAGTTGGTTAGAGGATTATGAGTGACTTAACAGTCAGCCAGAGTGCATCAGAAAGAAACATCTCAGCATACTATGGCAAACTTTACTTACTATATACTGTGAATCATGACGTTTTCCATTTTTTCTAATTTGTTAAAGTTATTGACAAGTTCTTGAAAAATTCTGGAAGATTGGTGCCTTTGGCACCTCCCTGATCTGGGTGGCGCATTTGGATGGCTCTATGACAATGGGCCTATATCTCTTGTATATCCATGTACGGTAGCGGACCACAGTAGATGCTCAATGAGTGCTTTGGGGTAATTCTCCAAAGGATATTTGAATATCAGAAAACACATTTGATGCACAAGGTAAAGTCTCCAGTGAGTGGAGGTCCAGGGTCCACGTCACTAACAGCAGCGACTGCTGGCATGCCAAAGATCCCTCAGGCTGTTGATATCATAGAATAGGGTGTGACACAGTCCTTGCTCATGGTCACTCAAGAGCCTCTTAAACTTTCATGACTGCCTCAGGTGGTCGATCTGGTTTGGGTACATCTTCTAGTGCCCTATTGGTCTGGAGCCAAAAGTTCTTCTCCAAGGTGACCTGGCCCTGGTTTAAGAACTTGGTCATTTATCAAGTGGAACCTATTCTGGATCCTTACAAATACATCTTCAGTCTCGTGTTCATTCAGTCATTTAGTCATCTGTTTAACTAATAACCAAGCATTAGGCACTGTGCTATGGACTGGGGATTTAAAAAGGAACAGGGCACAGTTTCTGTCCTACCAGGATTCCGTGCTGGGAGGGAACTTAACAAGCAGGCAAATATTGTAATGGGGTCAGTGTTGTACTGGAGTCGTGTGCCAGGTGCTAGGGGAAGGGAAAAAGAAACAAATTCAACTCTCCTTGGCAGTCAAGGTACTTTACCTGGGGGAGGTACCTTTGGGTGGAGAGTGAGTAGGGTAGGAGTTCTCCAAGTAAGAAAGGCAAAAAAGGATATTCCATTCCTCAGCACTCCTTTCCCCTAACCAAACTTGAAGATCTGAATTCATTCAGTCAAACAGTTGGAGATTCTGGGGAAGGGAGGGACTAGATCCAATATTAACATGTGTTCTTTACGTTGCACGATATGGTCAAAACCCACTTTTTATAGACTGCCCTTGCCTGCATCTATCTCTCTGGCCTGCCTGGGGGGTATAAGCTGATGATGCTTCACAAGCTGAGAGTAATGCTGCAAAGTGGACCAGGGAAGTGCTTGCTTACAGGCTTGCTGCCATACCATGAACCAGGTAACAACTCAAGGATGGGAACTGTGGCTTCAGTGTCTCACTTACCCTACAAATCCCTTTACTATGCCTTAATAGGAACTCACTGATTTGACTAAGAGTTCCCGATGATTCATGATTAGAATAAGCCTGTTAAAGCAACTGAACAATAGTTTACTAAATGATATCTTAGTGGCCTGAAATTGATAATGCATTTTCCAGTTTTATTTCTCTTAAATTATACAGAAGGCATAAATAAAGTAGACCCAGTGGGAATAAATTGAAAACTGAAGTGAAAAATTTCTTTTCATTTTAGAAGCCCAGTTATTTAAAGTACTATGGTTACAAGTAAGAGCTCTAATAACCTAGGGAAAAAATCATACTAGAAGAGTTAGTAGGTTGTGAATCAGTGATGAAGAAACCACTGCTTCCTTTTTAAATAAAGGGATAAATGCCATAACTTATAATATATGTGATTAACTCCATATGTTTCATCAAAAGATACAATCCTGAGGGTTAAAATAATATACCACATTTTCATCTCGCCTGGACATCAAATTGAATTCTTCTTTTTTATTTTTATTTTTTCTGAGATGGAGTTTCACTCTTGTCCCCCAGGCTGTAGTGCAGTGGCGCAATCTCTGCTCACTGCAACCTCCGCCTCCCAGGTTCAAGCCATTCTCCTGCCTCAGCCTCCCAAGTAACTGGGATTAGAGGCACGCACCACCATGCCCAGCTAATTTTGTGTGTGTGTGTGTATTTTTAGTAGAGACAGGTCTCACCATGTTGGCCAGGCTGGTCTCAAACTCCTGACCTCAGGTGATCTGCCTGCCTGGGTCTCCTGAATTCTTCTTAAAATCTGTAGTGCAGTAGAACAATCTGTCAAAATGTCATACAAATTGACTTTAGACCAATTATTCTAAGGGAAGTTGGGCAAGAGTCAGTACCAATCAAGAATGAGAAAACCTTGCCATCTTCTGATACATTCACTGGTTCCAAACACTCTGATGAGATAGCTACACTATGAAGTATTAAGGGACTGCCACTGTTGTAATCTGATGTCTCACTTAAGCTAAGGCAATGGTGAATAATGGATTAAATAATGGACTCTCATGCATTGTGCCTTTAGTGATCTAATCCAATATTTACCACTGCCTTAGCTTAAGTGAGACATCAGATTAATCTCTAACAGTGGCAGTTCCTCAACACTTTATAGTGTAGCTACCTCAGTGAAGTTTTTGGAATCAGTGAATAGCTGTGTCTGCAGGTGCTATGCAAATGTGATAAAGCTAATCTAATAATGACCTGAAAAATAAACCAACTCAGCAAGACTCCCAGGATTTCCTTGAAGAATAATCAGCAACCATCTTAAAGATGGGTGTCTAGCCTACAGGAACATAAAGGTGACAAAGGGGTTCTCTGGCCCCTAAGAGAAGCAAATAGCATCTTGCAATCTCTCAAGCACGCATGAGAGGCTTTGTGATGACAGAGCAAATATGACACCATCATGGCCTAAGATTAGAGGACAAAAAGGAGGAAATTTCCCTTATCAACGAGGAAGTGGAGAGTTCATGAGAAGCTAAAGCCTGTAAGAGGTGATGTTTCCTTTAGTTCTTCATACTTGTGGTAGTTCACCCACACCTGTGACCACCCAGTAAGGAAATCTAAGTGAAAGTAACTGGAGTAAGATAAATTTTTTAAAAACTTTTATTTTAGGTTTGGGGGTACATGTGAAGGTTTGTTATGCAGGTACACTCATGTCATGGGAGTTTGTTGTACAGATTATTTCATCACCCAGATATTAAGCCTGGTACCCAATAGTTATGTTTTCTCCTCCTCTCCCTCCTCCCACCCCCCATGCTCAAGTAGACCCCAGTGTCTTTTGTTCCTTTCTTTGTGTTCATGAGTTCTCATCAATTAGCTTCCACTTATAAGTGAGAGCATGCTGTATTTGATTTTCTGTTCCTGAATTAGTTTGCTAAGGATAATGGCCTCCAGCTCCATCCATGTTCCCACAGAAGACATGATCTCATTCTTTTTTTGAGCTGCATAGTATTCCATCATGTACATATACCACATTTTCTATATTCAATCCATCATTTATGGGCATTTAGGTTGATTCTATGTGTTTGCTACTGTGAACAGTACTGCAATGAATATTTGCATTTACGGTAGAATGATTTATATTCCTCCTGGTATATACCCAGTAATGGGATTGCTGGATCAAATGGTAGTTCTGCTTTTAGCTCTTTGAGGAATTGCCATACTGCTTTTCACAATGGTTGAACTAATTTACACTCCTGCCAACGTTGTATAAGTGTTCCCTTTTCTCTGCAACCTCAGCAGCATCTGTCATTTTTTGACTTTTTAGTAATAGCCATTGTGACTGGTTTGAGATTGTGGTTTTGATTTGCATTTCCCATTGTGGTTTTGATTTGCATTTCTCATTGTGGTTTTGATTTGCATTTCTCTAATGATCAGTGATATTGAGCTTTTTTTCACATGATTGTTAGCTACATGTATGTCTTCTTTTGAGAAGTGTCTGTTCGTGTCCTTTGCCCATTTTTTAATGGGGTGGTTTTTCTCTTGAAGATTTGTTTAAGTTCCTTATAGATGCTGGGTATTGGACCTTTGTCAGATGCATAGTTGGCAAATATTTTCTCCCATTCTGTATGTTATCTGTTCACTCTGTTGATAGCTTCTTTTGCTGAGCAGAAGCTCTTAAGTTTAATTAAATCTTATTTGTCCATTTTTTGCTTTTGTTGCTATTGCTTTTGGTGTCTTTGTCGTGAAATCTTTGCTCATTCATATGTCCAGGATGGTATTGCCTAGGTTATCTTCCAGGGTTTTTGTAGTTTGGGGTTTTACATTCTTTACAAGTCTTTAATCCATCATGAGTTGATTTTTGTATATGGTGTGAAGAAGGTGCCCAACTTCAATCTTCTGCATATGGCTAGCCATCTACTGATCTCAGCACCATCTATTGAATAGATCCTTTTCCCCATTGCTTGTTTTTGTCAGCTTTGTCAAAGAGCAGATGGTTGCAGGTGTGGCCTTCTTTCTGGGCTCTCTATTCTGTTCCATTGGTCTATGTGCCTGTTTTTGTACCATGCTCTTTTGGTTACTATAGCCCTCTAGTATAGTTTGAAGTCAGGTAACTTGATGCCTTCAGCTTTGTTCTTTTGGCTAAGGATTGCCTTGACTGTTTGGGCTCTTTTTTGGTTTCATATCAATTTTAAAATAGCCTTTTCTAGTTCTGTGAAGAATGTTGTTGGTGGTTTGATAGGAATAGCCCTTGAATCTATAGATTGCTTCGGGCAGTATGATCATTTTAATAATATTGATTCTTTCTATCCATGAGCATGGGCTGTTTTTCCAATTGTTTGTTTCTTCTCTGATTTCTTTGAGTAGTGTTTTGTAATTCACATTGTAGAGACCTTTCACCTCCCTGGTTAGCTGTATTCCTAGGTAATTTATTCTTTCTGTGGCAATTGTAAAGGGGGTTGCCTTCCTGATTTGGTTCTTGTCTCAGCTGTTGTTGTTGTATAGGAATGCTAGTAATTTTTGCACATTGATTTTGTATCCTGAAACTTTGCTGAAGTTGTTTATCAGCTGGAGGAGCATTTGAGTCAAGGCTGTGGGGTTTTCTAGATATAGAATCACGTCGTCTGCAAACAGGGATAATTTAACTTCCTCTCTTTCTATTTGGATGCCCTTTCTTTCTCTTGCCTGGAGTAAGATAAATGTTTAATTCATTATAACTTATATCAATACTCCTTCCTTGATGATGGAATAGTCCTGTCATGCTTATCACCACTCTATTTTAAAGACATCAGTATCATTATCTTTCCCAGAAGAATAATAGAGGACTGAACATATTCACCTCAAAATAATCATACTCCTGTATCAAGGGCAGCAGCTCAACCCATCCAAGAGTGTGCTTCCAAATCCCAAGACAAGGAACATGGTACAGGCACAAGCTTTATTATTCATGGGTACCTAGGGTATTGCAGAGAAATAACTCTAGTATCTTGATAGTTGGAAAGGATCTAGAATAAAAAGCAGCAAGAGCTGTTCAATTAAAAGATGCATGGATTCTAATTCACACAGTTCTTTTTTTTATTATTATTATACTTTAAGTTCTAGGGTACATGTGCACAACGTGCAGGTTTGTTACAATATGTATACATGTGCCATGTTGGTGTGCTGCACCCGTTAACTCTTCATTTACATTAGGTATATCTCCTAATGCTAACCCTCCCTGCTCCCCCAACCGCATGACAGGCTCCAATGTGTGGTGTTCCCCACCCTGTGTCCTAGTGTTCTCATTGTTCAATTCCCATCTGTGAGTGTGAACATGCAGTGTTTGGTTTTCTGTCCTTGAGATAGTTTGCTCAGAATGATGGTTTCAAGCTTCATCCATGTTCCTACAAAGGACATGAACTCATCCTTTTTTATGGCTGTATAGTATTCCATGGTGTATATGTGCCACATTTTCTTAATCCAGTCTATCATTGATGGATATTTGGGTTGGTTCCAACTCTTTGCTATTGTGAATAGTGCCACCATAAACATATGTGTGCATGTGTCTTTATAGCAGCATGATTTATAATCCTTTGGGTATATACCCAGTAATGGGATGGCTGGGTCACTTAAAGCCAGAGAGGAACCAATTATTGGTTGTTTCTGCCAATTAACATCCCATGTAGGTAGATAGCAGTGGATCTGCTTTGGAGTTGGCAAGTCCTGTGGCTTCATCCTTAGTTCTCTGCCCTTCTCTCTACATCTTGCCTATCGTCTTCCAAACAGCTCTACTCTTTCACCAGCAGGGCCCCCTATATTTCTCTACCTACCAAATCCCTTCCACCATTCAGGACCCAATTGAAACCTCATCTATTCTGTGAAGACTTCCTTGGCCCCTCTCACTAGACCTCTCACCTTTCAGAACTCATGACATGTTGTTTCTGTGCTGCCATTTGACGCTTATCATACACCCTTTGACCATTTTTATGATTTATGGTTTCTAGAGTGCCTTATGTTTTGTGCTTATTCTTCTCAACAATATGGTGAATTTTTTGAGGTCTAGACTAAATCTACTGTATCTTTTTTCCATGAGCAATGATTATCTCTTGCCACAGAACTTCCACCCTAGGCAAAGTTCAAACTACATGTTGATTGGCATTTTCTATGGCCACATGTGTATAGTTCAACTTCCAAAAGCATTTAATAACATTAGTAGATGGGTCTCTGGCAGCTTTTAAGGAAATTTGGCAGCCCAAGGAGATTGACGCAGAGCTTAAGCCTGTTCCTCCGATGATGTGCCAATTGTGTCAGAATTGATGTTCTATTTAATTCATTCTCTGTCACCAAAAATTACTTCTGGGCTATGGATTAGATTCAGTTTTATTAAATCTGTTTTACAAAGCCTGGCTCTAGACTGCAACAAGGGAGCTGGAAGCTGGAAGCTGGTATTGAACTCCTCCGGGAAAGTTCCTGGACTCTCTAAAGATCCAGTCAATAAGTCATGTTAGAGATTATAGAGAAGTTTCAAACCCAGAACTGTTATGAGCTGGTGATTCACCTAAATAAATTAGCCTGCAATTAGGGAAACCTTTATCCAATAAAAGTTTTACCTCTGGAATAGTGAACTAAACCTGTTACTTTGGCAGCACTTTGCCAAATGATGCCAATATCAACCAAGAAGTAAGAAACAGAATTCAAAGTAAGGCCATTTGGTTTGATCAAGTGCCAAAGCAACAGTTAGGGCTCAGAAAGCAATCCTCCAAAGCATGGAGCTTTACATGTTGAGTGTTTTGAAGTAAGAAGCAGCCTTACAAGCAAGGTCTCTCTCTGACCTTCTCCCAACCCCTGTCTTTCAGCCCTCTGTCTCTTCCAAAGCACAGGGAAAGTCTTTTCTCTAAAGTTTCTTTACCTATCTAAAGATTGGATCCACTAAAGAGGAACACAATAGACTTCAGTCTTCTAACTGAAATTTCATTAACCAAGGCAGATTAAATTTATATCACAGAGGAAGAGACTGAAAAATCAAATGTCATACCTGGAGCCCAGACAAATATTACCCCAGGCCATTGTCTGTTCTATGGGCCCATTCATTTCCCCTAAAAATCATTTACTACCCCTCTAAAATTGCCTACACCTCCATTTCCTTCTCTCCTATGAAGAAGGGTATATAAACTTCTAGACGTCATGGGGTTATTGGGCACTCACTTTCTTATGATGCCCCCATGCATGTAAATAAATTTATATACTTTTTCTCTTGTTAATCAATCTATTGTCAGTCTATTTCTCAAACTCAAATATCAAATGTCAAGAGGTGAAGGAGGGGGTTCTTTCACTCCTACACAAAAATAGAACAGTAAGCAATAGACTGAACAAAAAACATACCAAACAATGGCAGTGGCCTCTTTCTATTGTGGAGACCATGTCTTAGATCTACCAAAATGTCATGCATGACTGAAACTTGCAATGTGAAGGGCAAAGAATGTAATCTACCAACACTCAAGTGATGGCTGCTAACCTAAATGTGTCTAGGTAATAGCAGGAAACCCAAGGAAGTATTTTCTGGGGCCCCTAAGTGAGGAGAGGGCAAATAGGGAGGACCTTTTAGCAAACATTTTTCCAGCAACCTTATTACAAAGGACAAACTTTGTAAGATTTTGACAACTACAAAAGATCTAAGTTCTCCTCTTGGGCAAGCAGCCACCAGCCAGTTTTTAGCATTAAAACACTGCTGGTTCTAAGGTTGAATAGTGGAGTCAAGTTGATTTGGAAAAATCAAATTATAAAATGAAACTGGGGATTGGGGAAAGCAAGCAGGTACTAATGAGTGGGTAGCAGTGGGCTTGAGCCATTCCCTGAGACTCTAGAATGTAGACCCAAGCACTTTTTATGGGTACCCAGTTATGTATTCATGGATGAAAAGGAAATTATTAAAGGTACTTAGTCAATGTGGACACACGTATTGACTTTGTCATCTTACATATTTCCAATTCTCTGCTCATATCCCTTCTTTTTCTTCTGTGCAATACTCAAATTTAGAGATCCATTTGGATCCTAATTCTTTCTGTGATCTCCTTAGGGGTACATATTCCTTTATTTTCTTGTAGATGTTGCCAAGCAAAGTCACTCATAATTTAATCGTCGGGGAAAAAGACATTTTTCTTCAAATTTATCAAAATTTTTTTTTATTTTCTTAATATGTGGTTATTACTTCATTCATCTACTCTTTCCAAAGCACTTATTAAGTATCTTCTAGTTCTTATGTTTGCAGAGTAAAGTATTTTGGCAAGATCTGAAATGGATCCTTGACCAATAATACTTTAAGGAGTCTATGTGCATAGTATTTTGTAGAACATTTTGTTGGTCTTAGTCCTAAAATTTCCTCCTCCTGCATTAAAATTATGCTATATGCCACATGAGAAATTATCTATTAACTTTGTTCTCTTACAGTTTTCTTTACTATTGCTAAAATCAGTTCTTAATAATACAATTCAAACATGCAGCTCCATTGTCATTATTTAGAAATACCTCTTTAAAAACTCTGGTTCTTTCAGAACATGAATTACCTAAGTTTTCATTATTTAATCCACTATTCATTCCAGCCTTTAAAAATTGTCTTTTACTTTTAAATTCCTCTTTTTTCTTTAAGTTAACAATAACATATAATTCTGTAATCTGTCTATGATGATTTGCTTCAAAAGCATTATCAATAATGTTATTTTAATCTATATAACAGTGTTACTCTTAAAACAAGTAACTCGTTTAGAAAGCACTCCTATGGTAAATTTACTTTTAATTAAAATATTAAGCACTTCACTTACATTATGTTTACTGAGCTTTAGATTAAGAACTTTTTAATTTTTATCTATGTTCACTAGTCAGAAAAAGCGGATGTTTTTGGAAACACTGCTTGCTTGAAACATCTTTTTTCAAGCTCCCTAGGCTTCATTGTTTTGTGGTTGTTTGCCTTAAGCGGCCTAAAGTGTGACAGTCTTTCCTGAATTATTTCCAAAGATATTACTGAGAATTCTGTTGTCTTCAAAAAGCCTGCAGAAGTGTCTGCTGGTCTTTTACATTAGTTTAGTTTTCTATGGAGGAGAATCATCATCTGAGTAATATTCGGGAATGCGAATTCTCTCCAGTGTTATTAAAAAGTCGGTATGCATTGTTTTGAAGGCCTATGAGTACAGGCATGTTCTGTCAAAGCCGATCTCTTAGCAGTATCAATGATTCCCATATCTTGGTCTTGGTTCAGGAGTGGGAGCTGCTGAAGGTGGATTTAGGAAAATGTCGCAGGCTCCCTTGCTCAGACCTCACTTCCACTGGACTAATGCCCTGAAGCCAGGCTTCCAGGCTGGCTGGGGCTTGCTAGCTCAAAAAAGGAGGCAAGGAAACAGAACCAGAGGAACACGGCAGGAGAGGAAAAGTCTTCAAGTTTTTCTGGTGCCTGTTGGGGTGATCTACAAAGGACTTTTTCATTCATTTTTAGCAAAGTTTAATGTGTCCTATAATATCCATATTTGGAATGCATGTTTTAAGTTTTGCCTTTTATAAAAGCTTTCCCTTCTAATATATTTGTTTACCTTTCCAATGTCTGTAAACATACTTGAATAATGATGACCCTAAAATGAAAAAAAAAAACAAAACTTTTCTGCATCCTCTACCTGTTTTGTTCTTTTTTTAAAACAGGTCTCAAAAATTAAAGAAAGCCATTCTCCAAATGACTAAAACAGATCTCATGTTTGTTACCATCCTTTATTATTTTTCTTCTAAACATGTAATTTAACATTACATGGTCATGAACAGCAAATTATATTATCTACTCATACTTGCGGAGGTAAAAGGTGAGAGAAATTCATGTGTTTAGACTTGGGTCTTTATTGAGTTGTCTCCTGTCCTAAGGATAATGATTGCTAAGGAATCAGATTCTAAAATGTATTTTGATATACTGTCCATGTTCAGATCGGTTTATAATCATATGAAACAAAACATTTATTATTAAACTCCGAGAAAACCTCTCTCAAATTGCATCTGACAACAAAAACTTTAACTTTGGCACCCCAAATGTTAGTTTTTGCTTCTTCCATTGTTGGCCCGAGTGGTTTCTTCTGTAATATGTATACTGACTGTTTGCAGCCTGGCAACAGCTCCAAGGAGTGAGGGGGGCTAGAAAACTATAGCCCCTTGTTAGCTGCAGTCCAAACTTCAAAGTCTTTGAGAACACTGAGCAGACAGGTTTCAGCAGCCGATAAAGCAGCCAGGCAAACAAAAGGCAGCTCCCCTCTCGCCGAGGTGTCTCCTGATCCAGGGTGATTTTCAGCCCACTTTTTTCTTTTATTTGTGATGAAACTTCTGGCAATGAGAGACTCATTCTGCCCATGGTTGTGTGCCCCCTTGATTCGCCATCAGAGGGAGAGATGGGCATTTATGGCACCATAAATCAAGGGATAAACCATACACGAGCAGCTGGCACATGTGCTAATAACTATAATTATTAATCATGTCAATTTCACACCCTTCAAATTTATGCTATGTGCTTTCTGTAGGAAAGCTATCCCTGGCGCCTTGAGCTGTTTATGGTATGAAAATATGATGTGCTGATGGTCTTTGATAATTGTCTTATGACAGTATTGATCTGCCTACAATTGGGTTTGTGGGGCATCGAAGCCCTGCAAAGAGGTTGTCCTTGTCTCCTGGTATATATCATTGTCACACATCCCCCATTGTTAGTGAGTGGCGTGAATTACTTTCAGCATTTGGCCAAGTCTCTAGCTGCTAGGTCACCATTATTCTATCCTTATGTCACTGTGAGGACTTTACTTTGATGTTTCCTTTGTACCTCTTCGAAGGCAAAATCCTTTAACTTCAGGACGGGAGCCTGCAGCAGAGTTTCAGAAAGAAAAGACACTACAGGTTTGGGGTGGGCAGAGGCCAAAAAATATGGAAAAATGTGCTCCCTCAAAGAAGGGCCATTTTTTACTTGCCCTTGTCAAGGCTTGTCTATATCCGAAGAGGTGTGGCAAACGGGGAGCTGGAGATGCCAACCAATTGCCAAGTCTTGTGCTCATTCAGTAGCCCTTTCCAGAACACCCCAAAGTTGCTGCCACACACCAAATTATGCAAATTATTCTGCTTGTGGCACAGATGGTCAAGCTAAGAAATCAGACTGGCCAGGAGCAAGCAGTTACCCGTGGCCAAAGTGGCCTTTTTAACTCCAAGCGATTCATCCATTTGAAACCATAATGTCTCTTAAAGACAAACCCGTTCAAGACCAAAAGCAGAGCAGCACCTTGCTGGTTAATCTGCATGTTCATTTGACCTTGCAGCCAATCGTCTGGGAGAGGCCAGGAGAGAGCAGAGTGCATGGGACTCTGCCCACTTGTTGGGAACGCTGCACGGCCCTCACTGGGCAGTGTCAAAATCGCTCCTGCTGTCTCTACAGCTGCTCTGTTCCAATGACCCCTGGAAGGTTCTGGGGATTGTTAGAAGAGATTTCTATTAATCAACTACAAACCGACTGTTACAATTTCACACTTTTTTTCCCATCATTTCACACATTTAATGAATTTGGGTGTCTTTTACATTCAAAACATTTACAATCAGGCCAAAAAAAAAAAAAAAAACTCACCAAAAAAAAAAAAAAAAAAACCCAACCCTTCTTTAACACAATAGGCAGCAGCAAGACAGCAAACGCCACTTCAAGACTGAATTTCTGAAACTGGCCCTTTAGCTGAGAGTGGCCATCCTTGCGGGGGCGGGCGGTTTACTAGTTTACTAACATTATTACCAGGCGGCAGCCTTGGCAGCATTTTACTAAATCCTCAACAAGAAAACTCGCAACTCGTCTGAAGTTTCAGTTTGTTTGTTGTTACTAGAGTTATATCAGGGAGTTCTTTTCTATGCCAGACTGGAGTTCAGATTTAAATCTTGCCCAACTCAAAAGCAAGCGCACAGGAAACACGAACCTCGCCCCGGTGAGAGCAGCCTGAGTGAGCCAGCACTCACCAAGGAAGGGGCTGCAGGTTCGCTTGAGAGGGAGGATCAGCCGAATTCCTCACGCTTCTCACTGAGACTTCCCCTGGCTATCGGCCGACAGGAGATCTCACATCCAAGTCACAAAGACCCAGAACCTTCTTCAGCAAGAAACGTCACTTCTAACGTGTTTGCTTCTTCATCTCTAAGCTCAAAGTGCTCCGTTTCTCTACAGCAAATTAGACTCTTTGCCTACTTTGGCGCCGAGAAGCCCAAACTGCCAACCAAGGCTTTGGTTTTCTCTGAGGGCTGTCGGTACACACGAGAGGCCGGGATTGTTCTCTAGCAACCCCCGCTGGTTGACAATAAATGCCGGAAACTGACCCAGAGGCATTAGTTCATCCCCACGTTGGAGGGAAGTAAAAGATGTCAGGTTGAGGGAGAGCAGGTAGCACCTGAACACGTCGGTGATTTCGTGTCGGCTCATCTTACATTAGCAAGAAAAGTAGGGTCGAACTTGATTCATATCAATATTTGGAGTGATGAAAATAACAGCCTATCAACTGGGGAAATCTATACTGTATTCCACAAAGTCATTAGATTTTATTATTGATGACAGACTACTGAATATTTAAAGTTTGCTAATTTTCTCTCTTTTCATTTGTATATTCTTTCTGTTTTTAAACTTTGGCTTCTCTTCACATTATTACTTTGGTGGACTGTGGGCACTTTTGCCTTCGTGGGCCCCTCCCACCATAACGATAACAACATAATTTTAAATATGTCAACATTTTTTTCCTCTTTTAGATAAGATGTAATAGATTCTTGTGGGCCCTTAAAATTATCGCGGGCAGCATGCCTTGGGGCCCAGTGGAGAAGGCGGCTCTGCTCTCTTAAACGTTCCCCTAAGGGGCCTGGAATACTTTTCTTCTTCAAGTTGCCTTTGAGTTTGAAGATGTTTTAGTGTTGCTTTACTCATTAGCTAAGATACTGGTCCTAACATATCTTTACATCTATTTTCTGATATACTGTAGCATGTGTCTTTTAAACAAAACATTGCTTACTGGCAAAGAAGCCACTGAGAGGCCAGTTGTTCGTTTGTGCACAGTTGGGTTTCGTCTTGCCTCTTGAAGACCTATGCTTCATTTCCTGAGTGCATTTCACCATACCTGGAGATGTTTGGACAAAGCCGCAGACACAACTTGCACACTCACACCCAGTGCCCATACGTCACCAACTTACATTCATCTATTCATTTGTTCAGGAAAAAAAAAACACCTAGTTTATCTTTTTAAAATTTCCCCCAATTAAACTGCTACTTCTAGGACTTAAGAAACAAACGGAGGAATTTAATTTCTTGGGAATTTTTTCCAGAGGCAAATCAAGAACGCAGCCCGTCTAGTTCCCTGAGCTACTGATGTTCTAGGAGGAGGGATGGTAACAGTTGAAGGGAAAGCCTGTAAAGTGATTGTACTCCCAAGAGCCTGGATGATTCAGCAAAAGCAGGCTAAGAGGCTGTGAGTGCAGAACTATTTTGCCCCTAGAAATGAGACATCCAAATTCAACAGGGACTTTTTTTTTTTTTTTTTTTTTTTTTGTCCTTTTGAGGATGGTTCTCCCTGACAAGAAATACCGGAGAAAAGCACAGCTCCCTTCAGCTGTCCCCTTCTGTGGGTTTTCCCATACGAAACTATGCCCAGCCTGCCACCCTGCACTTTGTTATTATGACAGGAAAAAATGAATTTCTAATGTGCTACCTCTACCAGCTGCAAGGAGCTTGTGGATCTTCAGTCACTAGGCTCCCCTAGGGGAATCAGCCTGAATCAGGGTAGAAGGCCAGGACAGGGAACAGCATATCTAGGTAAAAAAAAAAAAAAAGTCTCTTTCCCTCTGATATTGGCATGAAGATGTTCTTAAGAACAAAGGCAAATTTACAAGCACATGTTGGACAGGAAGGGACAAGCATCAATGTCCCTCGCTGAGCACCTGCCTGTCACATAGATGATTTCATTAATTCTCACAATACTTTCAGAGAGTATTAGTTCCATGTTTATATACTAAGAAACCGAAGGGCAGAGGGAGACCAAGTACCCTCCCCCAAAACTACACAGTTAGTAAGTTGCTGCACTCCGGCTTTTCCCTCTCTGACACACTATTTAATAATGTATTGCATTGTAATAAGCAGAAATGAGTTGCTCTCTACCCTGTCATATGATAGAAACAGCTCAGTCCATGCTCCTGACAGCATTTGGTGTTTTATTAACATCCACTGAGTCCATGTGTGTGGGTAGGCTCTTTTTAAAAACATGCCTAGACCTCTCCAGAATTGGTGACCCATAGAAGTGAGCAGCTACTTAGAAGTCTGATATAAAGAGGAGAAAAAAGGTCTTAGAGGGCATGTATTTCAACTCTTTTATTTTATCTCCAAGGAGACCTTATTCAGGCCTTCAACATTTCACATTTGAATGATTCTTAAGTGGTGAGTCTGTCTCACTTTAGCTTCTTTTCACACTCAAGGAAAATCTCTTAAACTCAAATGGGATCATCTCATTCTACTCCTTTGTTTACTGAATAATTCTACCAGAGTTTTATCATCCATGGCAAATTGCTCTTTGCCCTAAAATCTGTTCTTCCCTTCGTCTTGGACATACCCATTCCACCCCCAGCTAGAGACTACATTTCTCAGCCTCCTTTGTGGCTAGGTGGCCATTGACTAAGTTCTCATCCACGGAATGGGATGATGTAATATGTACTCTTATTTAAAAAGAAATTGCTACTCTGACCTTCGTCTCTTTCTTTTTCCCATGAGATAAAACATGGATATGTTCGTGACCCAACTTCAACCAACCATGCAATGTCAATGGCCCAGGGGATGCTGGAGCAACAGGAAGGAAGGAATTGATTGAACAATCATGTGGAGCAAAGCCACGTTGTTATTTAGGGCTACTGCTTAAATCAGAGATCATCTCTGTCTTCTTTAAGCCACTCCAGTTTGGAGGCTCTTTGTTCTAACAGCTTAGTGTTTACCTAAACTAATGCAGCATTGCCCTTCTCACTAGCATTCCTGCCTCCCTTTCAATCTTATCAGTGGTCACACCTCCAAATGCTCCCTGTCCTCCAAATGTAAATTATAAATCTTCCAGTTCTGTAGTGAGACCACACATAAAAACACTTTCCTGCCATTTACAGATGGTGTTGGTAACTGCCTCCCCGCCATTCATTCTCCCTTCTCCTGGCAACAATATTTTGATATCCCTTGGAGGAACTTACCTCTCTCTCATTCTTTGCCATGTGATTAGGATGGGACTGAACCCCTTCCAGTTCTAGGGATAGTTCTTGATTGGCTGAAGCCACTGAAATAGCTTTTTCCTGTGGAGGCTCGGAAGACAATACTCCAAAGGACAGCATTTTGGCAAGTGAGTACTTTGAACTCAAGGAGATTGGAAGGGCCTCAGAAGCAGGAAATCCTCTCTGACTTTCTCACCTCTTTTTTCCTTCCCCCATTTCTTCCCCAAAACAGGGCATAGAAACTAGAACTCCTTTCCCTCAAAGCAAGCCATAAAACCTAGAAATGTCACTCTCTGACCTTCTCCTTGAAGACCCTGACCCTCATGCGACAGGTATGTCTGTCTGTAACCAGAGGAAGAAATTGCTACACAGAGAGGCTGAGAAGAAGCTGGACAAACAGGCCTTGCTGGGTTTCCTTCTCAATTACTTACCATTAGATCACGCCCTTTTGGTCCAATCATATTTCTACATGGCTGTCCATTGTTCGTCAAGTCTAAGTATGAAAATAGTTTTCCCTGGGTCTTTGAGTCTTTGTTTCTGAAGGCTGTCATCTCACATGAAAAACTCTGTCGGCCGGGCTCGGTGGCTCATGCTTGTAATCCCAGCACTTTGGGAGGCCAAGGCGGGCAGATCACGAGGTCAGGAGATCGGGACCATCCTGGCTAACACGGTGAAACCCCGTCTCTACTAAAAAATACAAAAAACTTAGCCGGGCGTGGTGGTGGGCACCTGTGGTCCCAGCTGCTCGGGAGACTGAGGCAGGAGAATGGCGTGAACCGGGGAGGCGGAGCTTGCAGTGAGCCGAGATTGTGCCACTGCACTCCAGCCTTGGTGACAGAGCGAGACTCCGTCTCAAAGAAAAAAAAAAAACAACTGTGAAGTAAATTTGTTATTTTTTCTCTTGCTAATATGTCTTTTATTAGAGGAGTGTCAGCTATGACCTTATACTCCGCCATTAACTATAGTGATAAATTCAGAGATGTGTACATAACCCAGTTAAATCTCATGAGCAAAAATGAATCCTAAGACTTTTACCACATTTCCCCCAGAGAGTGGTGGATGAAGATGTGAGATCTGGAACTGCGATGGTCATTTTGTAACTACGAGCAGACCCCGCCTGACGATGAAGGAATGTAGAACTGACAAAGACACAGAAAGATGGAGCCAGAATCCTGGTAAGATTGTTTGAATCTTAAGTCAAACTACATGTAAGATAAACCTACTCGTATTTTGACTTCAACCAATTTGAGTTGGGGAGTCTGTCACCTTCAACATAAAGAATTCTAACATGCTTTGGAGATGATCTTCCCTAGGAGCAATTTGTTTTTAGTACTCCTCCATGTCAGCAAAACTCCATTCTTCAAGCATTAGGTAATCTCTCACCTTTCCTGTAAAACCTTGCATGGTTCTGCCAACCTCATATCCCTCAGTCAGAGTTAGCTGCTTCTTTCAGTGATCTTAAAATGCTTTGCATAGATTTTATCATTTTTGTTATATGTTGTAATAGTAGACCATGTATATTTTCAAATAGCTGAAAGAGAGACTTTTGAGTGTTCTCAACACAAAGAAATGATAAATGTTTGAGGTGGTGGATTTGCTAATTACCCTGATTTGATCATTACACGTTGTATACATGTATCAAAATATCACATTGTACCCCATAATTACATGCATTTATTATGTGTCAATTAAAAATAATAACTGTTAAAAAGAAGCCAGGCATGGTGGCTCATGCCTATTATCCTAGCACTTTGGGAGGCCAAGGCAGGTAGATCACTTGAGGTCAGGAGTTCACGAACAGCCTGGCCAACATAGTGAAACCCTGTCTTTACAAAAATACAAAAATTAGCTGAGTATCGTGGTGCATGCCTGTGATCCCAGCTACTGGGGAGGCTAAGGCAGGAGAAATGCTTCAACACAGGAGGTGGAGATTGCAGTGAGCCAAGATTGCACCACTGCCTTCCAGCCTGGGTGACAGAGTAAGACTCCATGTCAAAAAAAAAAAAAAAAGAAAAAAAAATTGTTATAAACAGTATATCTTCCTCAGAAGGCCTAATGATTGTGAGTAACTTTAGGTCAAAGAACACATCTATTTTTGCCATAAATTTTAGCTTAGCAGAATGACTACAATATAAATACTCAACATCTAACACATTTGTTATTTTTTACTAAAGCATGAAGGAAACAACAAAGTTTATTTCTACTCATACTAAGAAAACAATGACTTAAAATTAGATCACAATTAGAATTTGTTGCTTTGTGAGGTAGTGAGCTACCTATCACTGGAGGAGATGAAGCACTGGTTGTGAGCCACATCAAAACCCTGTCCTGGGGAGACAATTGAGTATGTCCGGGTGCAGTTGTTCAACATGATTTAGTCCCTACCAGGAGGTCTGGTTGCCTGGGTTCAGAACAGCAGAGGGAAAATAAGACAAAAGACACATTCAGAAGTCAAGATGCTCTGACAGTTCAGCAGAGGTATGACCTAACTTCAACCAGCAGACAGGATCTGACCTAGGAAAGATGAAGACAAAAACCAGATCTGAAACAGATGTATTGTAGTTCAAGGTAGGGCAATCAGACCTGTAGGGAGACTGAGCAGGCCACTGAATTGGGTCCCCGAAAGAGAAGCCCAGACACGAGGACTGGACCCACCCAAGAACTGGGAGTAAAGCAATTTGGGGACAGTTGGGTCCTAGGCCTCGCCTCTAGGAAACCTGGATTGCTCAGTTGGTGCTGAAGGTGTCTCAGATCTGCTTGGATCTATAGCATTGGACCTGGTAAATATAACTTGATTCAGACTCCTGTGGACTCTGGAGTGAAGGCTATTGCATGTGCTGCAATGTTGTTAAAGTGAACTAAATATGGCCTGAGAAGGACTCCGTACTTCTACAGTTGAGTTCTTGTGGAGGAACCGTAACTTAGCTTAATAGGCAGACAAGATTGAAAACCTAACTTAGGAGTACGCCTCTGTAACAACAGCTGAGTGTTGGCCAATCCCAGCAGCCATACTTTAACCACTCATAGGCTGCTGAGTGTTCAAATAAGGCGAATGCAGAGCTGTAACTAATCCCGCTGTTTCTGTACCTCACTGCTGATTTCCTTACGTCATTTTACTTTTTTTGTCTATAAATTTGTTGTGCCCACAAGGTTCCCCTGGAGTCTCTCTGAATCTGCTTTGATTCTAGAGGCTGCCTGATTTGCAAATAATTTCTTCTTTTTTTGTTGTTTTTGTTCAATTATACTCCTTCAAATTTAAATTGTCTGAAGTTTTTTTTTAAACAATGTCTTTCAAGACTAGCTTGAAATATAAGATGGGCCTCCTTCCACATGGGAGTTATGAGGGTAGATACCATTTTATGGAACTTTGTTAAGACCAAGGAAGAAGAAATGAAAGCAGAGATAGAAAGGAACTATCCTGCTGGAGAAATCTAAAGCTTTCCTAAAAATCAATTAATAGGGACATTTGGCAATCAACTGAGTACAGTTTATGGGGTTTGGGTCCATCTCGATACTGGCAATGATTTTAAATTTACTAGTCTCCATCCAGGGGCTAAGTTTTGATATGCCATGACCAAAGTGTTCATACATAAAATTAAAATCAATATGCAGATTTCCTACTTCTGCCTTTCCTTCAGTGTTGGGCTAGCAGTATTTGTATTGCAATGACCCCTCTATGGAATAGAAGAGTAAATCAGACTCCATTAAAATTTGGCTAACACACAATTCAAATATGTCTAGGATTTTTTGCTGTCTTGTAATAATCTCTCATATAAATTCTTTTTTTTTTTTTTTTTTTTTTTTTTTTGAGACGGAGTCTCGCTCTGTCACCCAGGCTGGAGTGCAGTGGCACAATCTCGGCTCACTGCAAGCTCCGCCTCCCAGGTTCACGCCATTCTCTTGCCTCAGCCTCTCTGAGTAGCTGGGACTACAGGCGCCCGCCACCACGCCCGGCTAATTTTTTGTATTTTTAGTAGAGACAGGGTTTCACCGTGGTCTCGATCTCCTGACCTCGTGATCCACCTGCCTCGGCCTCCCAGAGTGCTGGGATTACAAGCGTGAGCCACCGCGCCCGGCCTCATATAAATTCTTATACTCCTCTCTCTGTAAGACTGGACAATCATTTCTCCATTAGAATATAAACTCCGTGAGGGCAGAGAATTGTTCACTGATTATTGTGAGAACATAGAGCCTGTACCTAGCATGTAGCACTTTCTCAAAAAATATTTGCTGAGGGAAGCTAAATGTTGGCAATTGGGAAGTGGGGAGGCTTTCTTTTATTCCATTTTCTTGTGTTTTCTTCTTTCATTGGCTTCCTGTTTGTTAAGGCCATACTAAGTACATGAGATATTTTTAAAGACCTACTCTGACTTCAAAATTACATAGATAATTTTTCATTAATTTTAAAAAAGTGAAACACCTGCTATAAGCCATATGTCATGCCAGGTACTGCAAGAACTACAAGTATGGAAAAGACTAGGATCTTGTCTTTTGTTTACAATTCAATGAAAGAGATAAAAATATACATAAGTTACTGTAATGTGAGGTGTTATGAGTTACGTGATTGGAAAAGAAGCATATAATCTATATTGTGATCTGGGAGATGGTTATAGTGATGTGTACATGTGCAAAAGTCATAGCACTGTACACCTGAGATTATAAACTTTATTTTATATTGTGGTATAATTGATAAACCTCAACTTAAAAAAAGAGGCACTAATTAGGGGTTCAGAGGAAGAGAAAGTTTATGACAAAGAGAAAGCCTTAACTCATTAGTACCTTGTCTAATTAGGCAGCCATGATTTAGTCTAGACTTGCTTAATATGAAAATCTAACACTACAGTAAACATTACGGTTTGCCACGCATGAAAGTGCCTACTGTTCTTGCCGTAACTGCCCAATACTTGATTTTAAGTGATGATCCACCATAATTTTAGGTAAATACAGAGCAAATCTTCCCACTGATTGGCCTGACTCTGACCAGTTGTCACAGAGGCAAGTAAAATCACAAATATGTTTAATAATTCTGAAGGTGGAGACCTTCCTAGAACCTACAGGTCTTAGCAAAAAGAGCCTCCCCAATAGCTAATACCTTGAAAGCTTAGACATATCCCCCACCTGGGACTGATGGCCAGCTGTCAGGCCTGAGTGACTGACTGCCCATTGGCTGGGTCCCTGCAGGTGGTGGTGACATTGATGGAGGATGATGGATGACTCTGACATAGCCCCACCCCACCCACTTACCCATATGCATGACAGAAGGGTTCCCAGCCTGGATGCCCTGGCTGACAATGCCTCCAAGTAGGCATGTAGATGTGTAAAAACAATGCATTCAGAGCCAGCTACAAATATGGAGGCATTTAATGAGTTGCTAATGTGAAAATAATTTTCTTTTCTGACTTTTGAATTGTTGGAATAAAGACACGGAGAGGGAAGCCATACAACTGGTAATGATTCTGCTGAGAAAAGAAAATAGCTTTCAGAAAATGCAAAACAGTTGCCGTCAGAGGTTGATAGGAGTTTACTGAAACATCATTCCTTTATTTTTCTACTTCCTCTTCTCACCCCAGCCCACCTTATTTTGAGCATGTGTGTTTTCACTATCTCCTCTTTCTTCCTTTTATGTGAGCTGAATTCTCTTTGCCTCTTTGGTGCATTTTTTCTCTCCCTTCCCTCCTCCATTATTCTTTTCTCCCCTTGCTTCTCTTCTCCTTTTGTCTCCTCTACTCCTCTCTCCCTATTTCTTAATCCCTCTCACATGAGTTTTTTTTCCTTTTTTTATTACTTTGTTATCATTTTTGTAAGGATTTCAGGGGAAGTGTGTATCTGGAAATAAAAATCAGAAAATTTGGAGAATAAAAGAACAAGGAAAATTAAGGAAGGATTTTTTTTCAACCTTAAAAGCCACCTCGAGAAATGAGAGGAGAGAGGATTAGCTACTCGGTATTGTGCTTTTTGCTGTCTACCTAGGAGACTTGAGGAAGAAGCCCCTTCACATTCACCAGTCACTTGAATGACATGAAAGATAGGATGTTTCTTGCACTAACACCCATGTGTTCAAATGGAAAACCTCATGTAACAAGAAGCCTAGCTAACAAAAGACTAATTTTCTGTGAAGTTCTGGCTAAACTAAGGAAAAGTCTGATTAAGAAAGCACTTCTAAAGAAGTAAGCCTTTATTATTTTCAAATATACACAGTAAAAGAACTAGAGGCTTCTCTACTTGCAGCTTCTAAGAAACTACTTTTATTGGCTGGGGGGTAATATGTTAGCAATAGATGAAATCTGATTGTGACATATCAATTGTATATAAATTAGCATTTCTGCTAAGGTTGTTTGAGAACAGTTTACTTTCATAATTAACTGAAAAATGCTTCTTTCAATTTTGCTCACACTAGTAATGCATTTGGCAAACTTTCCCTTCAGAGAAATGTCAGGTTAAGCTTTATCCCAGGTACTGTTTCAAACAGCATAAACTCTAATTTTGTGAGGCCCATATTAATAAGTCTTTTTTAATTCTTTTTTTGTTTGAGACAAGGTCTCACTCTCTCACCTAGGCTGGAGTGCAGGGGTACAATCACCATTCCACCGCAGACTTGACATCCCAAGCTCCACTGACCTTCCCACCTCAGCCTCTTGTATATCTGGGACCACACCCACAATGCCCAGTTAATTTTTTAAAAAAAAGTTTTTTGTAGAAACAGGTTTTACCATGTTGCCCAGGCTGGTCTCAAACTCCTGGGTTCAAGCGATCCTCCCACCTAGGCCTCTCAAAATGTTGAGATTACAGGTGTGAGCCACTGCACCCAGCCAGGCTTTACAACCTTTAAATAACTTTCCGTACAAATACTTGTGAACCAGAAACAATGGTTAAAAATATCTGTAACTTCTTTCTCATCTCTAAATTACTGAGAAGCAAATGGAACCACATGTTACAAATATTTCACAAGAACCAGCACCATACCTTTAAACATCTTGACTATGATCTACTTGACAGTCATATTTGAGTTGCTGCTCTGTATAACATAGGAGTTGGGCTACACTTTCAGAATAACTGGCAAAGCACCACCAACTGGCTGTGTCCTGAGAGGCTGCCCAGCAACCTGGCTGTTTGTCTGAGTATCAGACGCCCACTCTTCATCGGACCATAGAGGTTTTTCTCCCTAGTCCTCACCTCCAGTTCACTCTGCCAAGTTATTAGGGGTCTCTGAAAGAAACACAGAACACCCAGTGCAGAAAGCCATTGTCTAATTGGGCCATCAGATAGGGAAGAAGTGACAACTTTAACAAGACTTCTTGTGATCCTTGAGGGGTAATTTTAAACCCTTTCCTGTTGGTTGCAGGAGAGAAAAAGTAACTTATTTTCCTTACTCATCGCAAGGTTCATGGCTGACGCTGCTATAGCGAAAGACAACAAGACAAAAGCATAACCAAATTTAATTCATATAAGTTTTATGTGACATGGGGCCTTTAGAAATGAAGACCCAAAGATCCAGGGAAAACTATTTTTATGAACAATCTTGCAGAAGTGTGATTGGAGGACAAAGGGGTATAATTTAATGGTAATAAACGTGGGGGAACTTAGCAAGGCCTATTTGTTCAGATTCTTCTTGACCTCCAGGACTGCTCTGGAAGGAGGGTCTTATGACCTACTTTCAGGGGAGTAGGCCAGATAATTTTTTTGTGACCTTCCTCAGGGGAGGAAGGTGGAATAAGGTCAGAGATAAAGAAAGAGGGTCAGAGAGTGTTCTTCTGCTTCTGTGGTTTTCTCCATTTCTTTCAGCTGTAAATACTCAGTATGCACAGGTGTCATTGTAGAAGATGATAATGGAAGGCATAGAAAAAATGTGGCATGAGTAAGAAGGAGGAACTCAAGGCTTTTCTTATTTTACAACCTGAAGAAAGGAACCCACAGAAATCATCCTTTATTTCAGTGGTTGTTTGTTGGTGAGGGTCTCCCTGGCTTGGCCCACCTAGATCTACAGTATATAGAGACCCTTGGTGCAATCCAAGAGGAGGGGAGAAATGCCAATTGCTGTATCAGCATAAATGCACAAACTCAGAAAGCTACCGGCAGCAAGCCATGGGTTCAAATCTGAGCTCTACCAGTTACTTTCTATGTGACCTCAGACAAGTTACTTAGCTTCCAAACTGTTTCCCTGCCTCCTGTATTGCACCCCTTTTAATGAGGCCAAGGCAGGACAGAACGTGCAAGGCACAGAGCTTGAGAGAACACCATGAGGTAGACATCTTCATGGGGTTGGCATGGCTGGAGCTGAGGATGTATGTAGGGATGCGAAGCTAATGAGAAATCCAAAAGTCAAGGGCAGGAGAGAGACCGGAATCAAGGCCATTTTGGAGGTTACAGTAATACTCTACAAATGAGATGATGAGAAACTGAACTTGGACAGTGGCTGTGAGAAGGGAAAGGACTCTACCTTTAGGAGACAGACTCAGTGAAGGGCAGTACAAGGTGACTTCCAAATTTAGGTCTAGATAAATGGGGGGGTGGTGGGGGGTGATGACTTTCACTTAGGTAGGACCATAAGTGAAATTGGGGGGGCTTGAAGGGAAAAGACAGGTTTAGTTTTCCTAATAAGCTAAATTTGTAGTGCTAGAATATCCATGAAGAAGTCAGGAAGGCCGGTAGAAATGAGAATTTGGTTCATCATTTTTCTTTTTTTTCTTTTTTTGTTTGAGACACGGTCTTCTTCTGTCAACCAGGCTGGAGTGCAGCAGTGCAATGGTGTGATCTCAGCTCACTGCAACCTCAAGCCTCTGAGGCTCCAGCAATCCTCACACCTCAGTCTTCTGAGTAGCTGGGACTATAGACACATGTCACCATGCCTGGCCAATTTATATATTTATTTATTTATATATATTATTTATATATAAATATATAAATAAATATATAAAAATATATATGTATATTTGGTAGAGACAGGGTTTTGCCACGTTGCCTAGGCTGCTCCTTTTTTCCATTTGTATCACATAATGTGTTAAAAATATACAATCTTCTTAAAGTTGAGGGTAATTAGGATAAATAAAATAAATATTTAATTAAGAGAGTCCTCAGTACACCAATGCTGAATATAACTGATTCAAGAAAAAATTTAATTCTGGGAAGTATGCTTATAGATAGTAAATTGTATTTTATGTGTACATGTGTGATGGACACATCCAGATTCACACACACACACACACACACACACACACACACACAGAAACTGTTTCCCTATTCATTAACAGAGCAGAAGGAAACCATGGTGTTGAGGAAGGAGTAGATGATCACACCCAGCCTCCTGGCTTGATTAATAAGCGACAGAATCATGTTCCTGTTTTGAGGGAGCTTTCCTATCATGGCTGTCGTCTCTGGAGAGCTCCAGCCTACAAAGCGATAACATCTGGTGCCCATTATTTCCCCAGATCTGTTGTGATTAGTCCATATGATAAGCCTGGCCAATTGCTGTGGGCAAGGGATTGCTACATTCCCCCCATCAGGGTACTGGAGCTGTCACTTCTGGTTTGTGGCCCCTGCTAATTTGCCACCACAATTTCCAATATCTGCTAGAATTCCACGAGGAAATCTCAATGCCTTGGAGGGGCAATAGGCTGTGTGGCTGTAGACAGAAGGCCAGTGCTGATAATAAAGAGGCGAGGTTTATCAATTAACTCAAGCAGCACTGTGTAGACAGTGACCAGCAGTCCACTCCCACTTCCGTTGTGTCATGTTGATGAAATGGTCCAGGAAAACTTCAGATTTGCTGATGAGAGAAACAGTGAAGCATCTGAAAGTTAGAAGAAAAAAAAAGGTTTAGAAACTCTTTACTATTTGACTAAAGTGAATTTTCTGGCCTTCCAGATGCCTTTTCCCTCTCCCTTCTTCCCCCTCCCTCTCAAGCTATGATACATGAGGATAATAGTTGGAACCCATCCAGGTGGCAGAATGGCTTGTCATTTCAGATGGTAGAAAAAGATTCAAGCTCCTAAAAAGGGCAGTTGCACTATCTGATAGGACTCATTAATATTGGAGCTGGATATTATATTTTATGTTCCTTTAAAAACTGACCTAGAGCGTACTTTTGTGAGAGTTCTTCAAATTTACTTGGAACAACCAATACACTGACTGCAAAAAGTAAAAGAAAAAAAAATGCAGCCAATCAAACGACTATAATTTTTAAGAACTGACATTCATTGAATATGCTTTTCACTGAAATGAAGGCGCATTTTGTCACTAAATAATTTCTGAAGATGAAATGTGGGACATTTTACCAAATTGATATTTGAAAGGACAGAGAGCAAATTAACGCTTTCTATATGTTTTTTGTGATTTTAATAAACATTTAAAATTATTTGGTTCAAAAACAGTCTTAGAAACGTATACTTGTTTTGATACTTTGGAAAATAATTTCAGCAAATAATTCGGAATTTAAAATATATGACAATTTATCACTTATTCAATTGAACCTATAATTTCCTACTAATCACATGTCAAGTGTTATGACTAAAAGTTGTCATAGATAGCTTAAGTTCACTTGCCACTTAAATCTGCATAAAGGAAGTAAAATTATTAACTACATGAGAAGTTACTATGTGAGAAGAAGATCGTGTGATGGATGCCTGAATTTCTCCTCTGTTGTCTAGATGTTTTGCTGTTGTGCAAACATGGACCTGAGATCCAGAATGGAGAAAGGTTATTTTGTGACCAAAGTCACAGATGTTAGAAGCAACAGATAGCCAGATAACCAAAATCAGGTGCTGAATTTTGTAAGCAAAAGTCAGATTTGTTCAGCCAGAATCATTCCGGTGAATGTAAATATGGGTGAAACAAAATAGCAGTGGAAAGATAGAAGGAATCATCTGGCCTGAATTATCAAGTAATTTTGTCTAACTTTATTTTTCTATTAACAGAAAAAAAATGGAAATGTTGATTTAAGGCAAAAATGCAAACAATCTTCCAGTCTTACTCTGCCTGAGTCGAAATAGCCTTTTTACTTTTTCTTCTTTATGTTAATCCCATTTTAATCTTGCTCCTGCTGCACAGAGAACCTTTAACCATGGAATGCTGGTCTGGCTTTAGTAGACATTCACTCCCCTAGTTCCACTTCCAGCTGAGCTCTGCGTCTCCCCTCCCAGTCTCTGGCTTGTCTCCAGGGCTCAGAGATCCCTTCTCATACAAGGACCAGGTTTACCTGGTGAGGACAACCAAGCTAGTGATGAAGCTGTTATTCTCTGAAGTGTGGTACCTAATAATTTAGGCTCCAGCTGGATTTGGAAAGGCCTGAATGCTATCAATTAGTTGTATGCAAGCAGCATTCCCTCAGTAATGAGCTCTTTGTCACTTCACTTTGAACGCTGGTGTCTTAACCAAGAGGTATCCTACAGGCAAGTTACTGAAGAAAACAGAATGAAAAATCTGTCATTAATGAATTTGCCCCCCCAGCTAGATCTAAGAAGACAGACTGTGGCTCCATCTAGGTCAAAGCTGAAGTCCAGTGAGTATACAACCTTGGGCCATGACTTTGGATAATGGAAGCCCAAAAGTCTTCCCTCAATCATGAGCCTCCTTCTATTGTGTTTGAATTACATATTAATTAATCATTTCCTTCAAAGAGAAACTATCTTGGAAAAAAGGGTTTGCTATTCACATGGGTAAATCAAAGTGTAAAACTGATCTATAGAACTATATAAATGATATCAATAATAACATAATGAAAATGCTTCATTTTATTTATTTTATGTTTTTCTAAAGTTGATAACTACTGCTTCAATGTTGCATTTCAGATTTTCTATGCAAGTGTGGTCACATTTATGTCTTTTAATAATAGAGTTCATCCATCATACAAGTTGATGATCCCTGCAGAGGTTAAAAGTCTAGGAATCAGAAATTTGGTAAGTTTTTACAAACAAAAAACAAAGTCTGGTAATGGTCAGACCTCCAAAAGTAAAAGGCTATGCTAATTTCTTAGAGATGAATGAACGAATTCCCTGTGGATATTATCAGTAGTTAAGTTTTTGGCTTTGCAAAATCTCTTTCCTTTTCTTTAATATTTTCCTTTTATTTCCCATAGTTTTCCCTTAGAACGATTAATTTAGTAAATTTAAACATAGTAACAAATTTAAAAAACTACAAGTTGTTTTCATAATGACTCCTCGAAATAATATCTCCCATTTTTCCAGTGAATGTGTTTTGCCTCTTCAATTGCCTCTGCTGATCAAGAAAGCAAAGACTAAACTTCAGGACAAAAAGTGAGGAATAAATCTGATTTGTGTTAGTGCCAATAGTTTTGAGTATGTGTGTAGCTTTGATGTGATTAAAAACATGGTCATTCTTCTGGTTTAAAATATTGAAAATTACTAAATAGACTACTTACAACTATTTTTTAAAATCATGAGCATTTGGGTGTGTTAAAGTACTTATTCAACTTTGCTAAATGTATTCATCCCAAACTGAAAGTAGAATTACTCCTGCTTTTGCATTTAATCCATAATAACATAGGGTAAAATCTCCTGGGGTAGAGAGGCAGGCATAGTCTTCAAGTCTAAGCACAAACCCAGAAGTTCCACTTGACTAGGCTTACAGAGAAGCCCTCTCCTCTGTGAGAGGTCAGACCCTCTCCATTGACACTAATGGACCGTTTTATGCAAAACTGTTCATTTTCCGGAAGGGACCATGTTTGACTTGTGGAGTGATTCACAAAAATCACTTCATTAAACGAATACTCTTCATGCATGGCCTTACCCCCTTTAGTGGGACAGAAACTGTGAGCCATGCATGGGTACCCAAGAAAGGAGAAGCTCATTTCCACAGTGTGAATCCAACCCCGAGTTCCAGTCCCTGCGTTCAGACAATGACATCCTGTCGCTGGCACACAGGCTAATGCAAACCTTGCAACTCCATTTGTCCCTGGAATGCCTAATTCCATGTAACTGAGCACTACACACAACGTTAGGGGATCCAAATCCACAGGAAAGCCCCCCAGAGCCCCAAGTCCCCGCACCAATGCTAGGTTTCTTTTCCCCTAGTTCTCCATGGAGCAGCAAATGGTGCTGTTCATGACAGGTATGGCCAATGGAGCTTCAAGTTTTCCTCCTCTGACCAGGCCCATGAGAGCTCTGTTCCCTGTGAACCTACGAAACCAAAACAAGCTGCATGTGCTGTCTCCTCTTGAAAGAGCACTTGCTCCCACGAATTCTCTCACAGTCTCCAACAGCAGAAGTCCAAAGACATGACAATATCAGAGAGGAAGTTGCTTTCATTTGCAAAAGGAGAAGGGATAGGGCCTACTGAGGTTTGGAAGGCAGAAAGGAAGCAAAAAGCTGAGATGTTGGTGAGACCATGGTGAAAATGCCAAAAGATTCTGGTACAATGTCTCTAAACCTTTTGAGCTTCAGCAGCCTACGTCGTTCTTCCGAAGTTGCCTTGCTTGGTCTGTCAATGCACCTAGCTGCAAATGCCAACACTTCACATCCATCTGAAGGGTGATTCTGCTTCTCTCATCAGGACATCGCTCTCTTATTACTTCTTGGCTTCTGCGTTGGACGTGGTAATAGCAGATTTCATTTAATGTTTGGAGTCTATACCCTTCAACCTTTCAAAATACTAAAAGGCAAGTTCGTTGCCTTTAAGAGTGCAGTGACCAGCAGGCTGTGAAAGGTCCGTTTTGCTGTGATTTGCACAACCCAGGACTGCTCAGAGCTCAGCTGCACCAGACTAATTTCCATAAGCATCATGTGGTGTTACAGAAACCACATTTTGCCAAGCTGTCAACTATACAGCCTTCTCTTTGCTAAACAGACTCCCATTAAAACTGTCTGCACAATTTGTCAGTTAAATGAGGTACAAGAGGGATGCTCTATTTGCCCCTAATTAGCTGCACAGACTACCTTTGTCTGTTTGATTAAGCATTCACATTATCAATTTTGTTTAATCTGATTCATTTCACACACCTCCCCTGGGACCCAGCCCATACGGTTAACTAATCTCTGATATCATCTCTCATATCAGGCAGCTATCATCTCCCCCAGAACACATTCTACCCACAGGCACCATGCTCGTCAAGCTCAGCAGAGGGGAGTTGGTCTGGTGAGGGGCAGAAGTGGAGCCCAGGAACTGAAGCTGAACCCTGACATGCTTAACTTGAAGCAGAGAGCAGATTCTTCCTTGGTGCCATCTGTCCGCCGTCATCCATCCATTCGTTTATTCATGTTCACTCATTCCAGCAGTAAACATATTGTCTGCCTACTATGCACCAGGGGCTGTGGTGGGAGCTGGGAGGGATACAAAGTGTACAAGATAAGGTTCCTGCTCTTGGATTGCTTATTATCTCAGCCCTGGAGAGTACTATGGAAACCGCCAACTAGCGTGCAAAGCACACTCCTTCCCTGAGGCCAGTTTACCTAATATCTGTCACACATGGCCTGTTCGGCTGGGCTACCAAACAACTCTCTGAAGAAAGCTTTTAGATAAAGGCATTAAAGCAAGTGGTCATGGCTTCATGAAATAATCTCCCCTCCCACTCCCAGCTTGGAAAATGATTGGCAATGGGAAGCAGTTTTAGGAATTGGAATTAACAAATTACTTGATCTTTCACAGTTCTGAAATTTCAATGCATCTCATGCATGATTGAAGTTATTCCTTAATTAAATCAAACTAGTTGTATTCAACCTTATATCTTCAGTACATTGACAGAGAGACTATTAAACAGTAGTAGAGCACAAATAAAAATGTTGAGAGAAAAAGTAATTCATTTAATTTAGATGAAAGTATAAAACTAATCTGAAAATGGGAGTAGTTGAAAAATATACAGGTATTCTTGGCTTGTGAAATACTTGCGTTCATAAAAATCAATATCGAAACCTTATGCTGATTAGATTGCAATCTCAGAAACATACTCCGTGGATATTGGGGCAAATATAGACTGATGAGACCCGAATAAAAGCAAAATGTGAAGAAAAAACCCAAGGGTTTTAGGACAACATGAATCCACAGAGCAATGAGGTTGTCAAAAGAGTCAACGTGCTTTTAGATTACATCCATAGAGTCAGGCAGAGTCCTGCTCCAATTTCCACAAGTCAGGATGTTGTTCTAGGGATCATGCTAGAAGGCTCTTGGGTCCTGGCAGGTGATAAACACTTGGGAATGAATATTGGAACTTCAGCATTGGAAGTGGAGGGCCTTAGAAGTTATCCAGTGCCATCCTCTACTTTTTCTGGGAATCTCCTGGATGACATTCCTAGGTAAGGGAATTGTCAGATTCTGTATAGGTGCCTTCACCAATGGGTCCACTATTCTGCTGAGTTGCCCCCTCCAGTCTGTCAGTGCTGGCAAGTGAAAATGTAGTTATTATGCTGAGCTGAAATCTGCCCCTGTAAAACTCCATTCACTGACTCCAGTGAGTGGATCCCTGCAGTAAGTCTAATCCCGTCTTAATAATTTTGAAGACACCTTTAGTGCTCAACCTCAGCTTTCCTTCACCAAGCACAGCACCCTGGATTCTTTCAGCATTTCTTCATGTGGGGGTTTCCAGTCCTCCCACCCTCCCTTCTCGCTTTCTTCCAAATATTCTTTGGTTTGTTACCCTTCCTCTCATAGTGTGATCACCGGAACAAATTCCTCACATGTGGAAATTGAAGCAGGACTCTGCCTGACTCTATGGATGTAATCTAAGCAAATGTGGACTCTTTCAACAACAACCTCATTGCTCTGTGGATTCATGTTTTCCTAAAACCTTTGAGTACTTATTTTTTTACATGTTGCTTTTATTCAGGTCTCATCACTCTGGATTAGACCTAATACTCAACTTTATGCATTATCTCATAATGCATTATCAATAAGATAATACATATCTATTATATATTATCTTATTGACATCAGTTCATCATTTTAGTTTATGGGTTGAAATCTGATTCTGCCATTTCAATTTTGTGTCGTCTCCCAATTCGACAGGGATGGCATGACTGTCTTTATCCAAGTCATTGATCAAAATGTTAAAAGACAGAAGAATAAAAATGAGTAACCAGAAGTCTCTGAGGTTTCTAGAATAAAAAAACAACTAGTACCAACACATGCTGGCAATTATTGATACCAGAGAGACTACAGTGAATGAATGCTTTATATGTCTTCTCCCATTTAATACTCACAAAACTTATTCAGTATCATTAACACCAGATTATAGATGAGACAACTGAGGATAGGTGCCTAAGAAAATAACTGCCCGACGTAGTGGCGGGCGCCTGTAGTCCCAGCTACTCGGAGAGGCTGAGGCAGGAGAATGGCGTGAACCCGGGAGGCGGAGCTTGCAGTGAGCCGAGATCGCGCCACTGCACTCCAGCCTGGGCGACAGAGCGAGACTCCGTCTCAAAAAAAAAAAAAAAAAAGAAAATAACTGCCCGAAAGAAGGTAGTTAATAATTATTTGGAGTTAGAATTTTAACCAAGGGCTGACAATGCCTGAGCCTGACTTATGAAGCACTTTGCTATATTTGCTACCTCTTTACTGCATCACTAAGAGAAAGGAATCAGACCATAGGCAACGACAATGACAGAAATGGAAAGTAAGATTTCCTGAACCCTCGTCATCTCACCCATGTTTGTTAGCATGCCACACATCCCACTCGGGTGAAAAGGGTTGAATTAACCACATCCCTCTGTGAAAGTCACACTATCACCGTTGTTGGGCTCCTTTCATGATTTATTTATTTATTTATTCTTTTGATCGTCCTTTCCATTTTTCCATTCTTCTCCCATCACAGAAAACTTTTCTAATGTGCGTGGTCTATAACCTTGAATTTGTACATATCCTTGGGAAATGTGTAGTTCTATTGATTTGGATGTATTTATTTGTATAAAATACAACGGGCTATGGACTTCTTTCTGTGTTTTATTCTTCTTCCAGAGTACTAAGGTAAAAATCTTAGCCCTGCTTACATCTAGCTCATTGCCTGTAATGGCTGCATGGTAAAATCTGATGCACATCCACCACATCTTATTTTGTCCATTCCTCCAGTGATGGAGAACTGGATTGCCTCCACCTCTCTGCTATCACAAACAACGCCAAGGTGAACTTAGAGGTCATTACGCTAAGTGAAAGAAAACAGACAGAAAGACATAGTGCATGATCTCGCTCGTATATGGAGTCTAAAAAAGTTGAATTCATAGAAGCAGAGAGTAGAATGGTGGTTGCCAGCAACTGGGGTGGGGAAAATGGGAAGATGTTGGTGGAAGCGTACAAAGTTTTTTTAGGCAGTATGATAATTTCTGCAGATCTAATACACAACCAAGTAACTATGACTGTAGTTAATAGTACTGTATTGTATACTTGAAATTTGCAGGGTAGGTATAAGTGTTCTCACCACACACACTCATACACACACAAAAAAGTGACTATATGAGGGCATGGATATGTTAATTACCTTGAGTGTGGTGATCATCTCATAATATATACAGACATTAAAACATCACACTGTGGCCCAGCGCCGTGGCTCAGGCCTGTAATCCCAGCACTTTTGGAGGCCGAGGCGGCCAGATCACTTGAGATTAGGGGTTCAAGACCAGCCTGACCAATATAACATGGTGAAACCCTGTCTCTACTAAAAATCCGAAAATTAGCCGGGCGTGGTGGTGGGCAAGTGTAGTCCCAGCTAGTTGGGAGGCTGAGGAAGGAGAATCACTTGAACCCAGAGGCAGAGTTTGCAGTGAGCTGAGATTGCTCCATTGCACTCCAGCCTGGATGACAGAGCAAGACTCTGTCTCAAAAAAAAAATCCACATTGTATACTTTAAATATATAAAATTTTTATTTGTCAGTTATACTTCAGTAAAGCTGGAAAAAATAAAAAGAAGAAATACAATTACAATGTATGGAAATGTAATCTAATGATTAAAATAAAATATGAAGATATATGTAATGATTAAAAATCTCATTCTAGAAATATAGATACCAAATATACTTTACTATGGGAAAAGTAAAGTAAAATAGTAGAATATGGAAGAGTCTTCAAATTTTGATAGCAAATTTGCTTTTAAAAATTAAAATAGTATGAAAGTAACTAGAGAACTCTAAAAGAAGATAACCCAAAATGTTAATAATATGTTTTTGTGAATTTTAAATATTTTCATGTTGTATAATAGTAGTTCTTTAATGAGATTTTTTAAATGTTAAAAAAAGAAATGAGAAGGCCCAAAACATTCTAGTACATGAGCCTTATCATCTCAAATGAGAATTTCTCTGGGTTATAGACCCAGAGTAAAGGTTCTAGGGCATAGTCATGATTACTCAGTGTTCCCCAGAAAGATAGGATTTCTGTTTTTCTGCGTACTCCATTTGGCACTGAAAAACTTTTAATGAATATGATGTCACTTCTCATTATTGTAGTAACATGTGCTTATCTCATTATTAGTGAATTTGAGCATCTGTTCAAATACTTGTTAACCATTTTAGTTTCCTATTCTGTAAAATGCCTTTTCGCTTCTTCACGCATTTTTCTATTTGGTTTCTTCTACTCGAAGGGTACAAAGTTCCTCTTAGACAGAAAGAATAATTTTTGAGATCTATTGCACAGCAGAGTGAGTATAGTTAATAATAGCATATTACATATTTGAAAACTGCCAAGAGAATAAATTTTTTGTTATTATTTTTAATTGACACATAGTAATTGTACATATTTATAAGGTAGAGTGTGATATTTCAATACATGTGTATAATGTGTAATAATCAAATCAAGGTATTTAGCATATCCATTATCTCAAACATTTATCATTTCTTTGTGTTGAGAACATTTAAAATCCTCTCTTCTAGCTATTGGAACATGTACAAAATATTGGTAACTATAGTCGCTGCACAGTACTATAGAATACTAGAGATTATTCCTCCGATCTCGGTGTAATTTTTTATCCATTAACCAGTCTCTGTCTATACCCCACCCCCCTCTCCCCTTTCCAGTTTCTAATAACCACTATTCTCTCTACTTTCATGCGATCACCTTTTTCAGCTCCCGCATGTGAGTGAGAACATACGGCATTTAACTTTCTGTGCCTGTCTTATATCACTTAACATAATGTCCTCGAGGCTCATCCACGTTGCTGTGAATGACAGGATTTCATTCTTTGTGTGGCTGAATAGTATTCCCTTGTGTATGTAAACCACATTTTCTTTATCTATTCATTTGTTGATGGGCACTTAGGTTGGTTCCATAACTTGGTGATTATGAATAGTGTTGCAATAAACATGGGGGTGCAGATGTCTTTCCACATAGTGATTTTCTTTCCTTTGGGTATATACCCAGTAGTAGGATTGCTGGATCACATGGTAGTTCTGTTTTTAGTTTTTTGAGGAAACTCCATACTGTTTTTCATAATGGCTAGACTAATTCACATTCCCACCAACAGTACATAAGAAGTCCCCTTTTGCTGCATACTTGCCAACATTTGTTATTTTTGTCTTTTTGATAATAGCCATTCTAACTAAGGCAAGGTGATATCTCACTGTGGTTTTGATAATTTATTTCCCTGATAGTGATGTTGAACTTTTTTTCATATACCTGTTGATCATTCGTATGTCTTCTTTTGATAAATGTCTATTCAAGTCTTTTGCCCATTTTTAAATACTTTTCGCTGTTGTTGAGTTCCTTATATATTCTAGATATTAATCCCTTATCAAATGAATAGTTTGCACATATTTTCCCCCATTCTGCAAGTGGTTTTTTCACTTTGTTGATTGTTTCCTTTGCTATGCAGAAGGTTTTTAGCTTGTTATAAACCCATTTGTCTATTTTTGCTTTTGTTGCCTGTGTTTTTGAGGACTTATTCAAAACATCTTTGCTCAGGTCAATGTCTTGAAGTGTTTCCCCTTTGCGTTCTTCTAGTAGTTTCACAATTTTGGATTTTACATTTAAGCCTTCAACCAATTTTAAGTTGATTTTTCTATATGTTGAGAGACAGGGGTCTAGTTTCATTCTTCTGCATATGAACATCCAGTTTCCCCAGCACCATTTACTGAAGAGACTGTTCTTTCACAATGCATGTTCTTAATGCCTTTGTCAAAAATCAGTTTGCTGTAAATACATGGATTTATTTCTTGGTTTTCTATTTTGTTTCATTGGTTTATATGTCTGTTTTTTATGTTAGTGCTATGCTGTTCTGGTTATTATGGCTTTGTGGTATATTTTGAAGTCAGGTAGTGTGATGCCTCCAGCTTTGTTCTTTTTTGCTTGGGATTGATTGGCTATTTTTTGTTCTTTTGTGGTTTCATGCAAATTTTGGGATTTTTTTTCTATTTCTGTGAGAATGTTACTGGAATTTTGATAGGAATTGCATGGAATGTGTAGATCACTTTGGGTAATTTGTATTTTAACAGTACAAATTATTCCAGTCAATAAACATGGAATGTATTTCCTTTGTTTGTTTTCTCCTATGAACAGCCTAAAATGGAAAAAGTCAGCTCTAGTGTTACATAACAGACTCTCTTGTTATCACAATCACCAACCAACCCAAGTTTCTACCCAGTCAAATTTCTTAATTATTGGCTTATATAAAATACATACAGGACAAATTTTCAAGATGAAATAAAAATACATGACGTTGTAAAAGGTAAAATTAAATTATTGGACTAGGTAAATATCTCTTATGATACAAAATAACTCATCATTAAATCACTTTTTAGAGACAAACATGGCAACTGATGGACCTATTAATTTGTGAGGAAAAAATAGTATTAAACTGAGATGACACTGAAAATGGAAACTTAAGTTCTCTCTTCCGAGTTCTAGCCTTGGTCTGCTTTGCCTTTTTGTCATTTTGATTTTACTGGTCATTTCTTCTAATGTGTGGCTACTACTATTGCTATATGAAAACAGTTCATATTTCCATCATTAATTTCTACACTAAACTCCAGTGCCGTATTGCCAATTGTTGACTGGATAATGCCAGCTGATGTTCTACTATCTACAAATAATCCAATTTAAATTTTACTGAGCCCAACAGTTCTAAGCACTTTAACTTTGTGTATTTACTCGTTCCATCTTAAACAAAACTCTGAGGGTGGCACTATTATTATCTCCATCTTATATATGAAAGTTAAATAAGTAGCCCAAACTCACACATTTAGTCAGAAAGGGAACCAACGCTTGAGCCTAGGCATTTTTGCCCAGAACTGGTGCACTTAATCTTTACCACACTGCAATAATGCCTCAGTTCTGTACCTAAAACCAATAGATACAAAACAAAATTCATCATCATCTCTCTCTTAGATCTCACTGTCCTACTTCTAGTGAAATGCAACTTAAATTTCAGTCACCTGGCCCCCAAACTCAAGTCATCTCTTATGCCTCCCACAGGCAATCCATCCCTGCGGTAACCCATCCTGTCTTTGTGCCAAAATTTCACTGGGCACAGGCCATAGGGATCAGGCCCAAGGAAAGCCTGCCCCCCAAATGCAGGGTGTGTGTCAGTGCACTTTCCCCAGGTGCCCTTTCAGAAGCTGGCATTCTACTCTGGCTATTTGCTCTCAGAAAGCAACTTTCACAGCCTTACCCCACCTTGCCCTGCCCTAGGCCTACCTTGCCTTCCAGCAGCTTCACATCTCCACACATTCCTTTCCACAACCCCCCATACACCTCACCCTTGTCTTCCCTTTATTGTGTCCTGAACTAGGGGTCACAGTTACAACCTCCTCTCATCTTTCCATTTTGTGTGTGTCCTCTCCTATTTCTTTCTTCAGTGTTTTATAGTTTTTATTGTATAGATCTTTTACTTCCTCAGTGAAATTTATTCCCAGGTATTTTTTGTAGCTATTGTAAGTGGGATTGCCTTCTTGATTTCTTTCTCAGCTAGTTCATTACTGGTGTATAGAAAAAGTACACCAATAACAATGTACTATTTTTGTACGTTGATTGTGTATCCTATAAATTTACAGAATTTATGTATGGCTGTGTTGCTTAGGTTTTGGTATGTAGTGCTTCGATTTTCTCATTTCAATAAATTTTTTATTTCCTGCTTAATTTCTTTCTTGGCCCAGTGTTCATTCATTCAGAAGCATGTTGCTTAATTTTTATGCATTTGTACACTTTTCAGTGTTCCTCTTGTTATTGATTTCTAGTTTTATTCTATTGTGGTCTGAGAGGATACTTGATAGGATTTTGATCTTTAAAATATTTATTGAGACTTGTTTTGTGTTGTAACACATGATCTATTCTGGAGAATGTTTCATGTGCTGATTAGAAGAATGCCTACTTTGTAGCTACTGGACAATATGTTCTGTAAGTGTCTGTTAGGTCCATTTGGTGTAGTGTGCAGTTTAAATTCAATGTTTCTTTGTTGATTTTCTGCCTGGATGATCTGTATAATACTGAGAGTGGGTTGTTAAAGTCTCCAAATATTATTTTATTGGAGTCGATCTCTCTCTTTAGATCTAATAATATTTGCTTTATATATCTGGGTGCTTTGGTGTTGGGTGCATATATGTTCAACTCTTGTTGAATTGATCCCTTTATCATTATATAATAACTTTGTCCCTTTTTACTGTTTTTGACTTAAAGTCTGCTTTATCTGATATAAGTATAGATACTCCTGCTAACTTTTGGCTTCTATTTGCATGGAATATCTTTTTCCATCTCTTTACTTTCAGTCTATATGTGTCTTTGCAGGTGAGATGAGTATCTTGTAGGCAGCATATAGTTTAAAATCCACTCAACCAGTCTATATCTTTTAAGTGAAAAGTTTAATCCAGTTATATTCAAGGTATTATTGATATGTGAGGGCTTATCCTATCATTCTATTATTTGATTTTGGGTTTGTATTGTTCATTTCTTACTCTCTGATTGCTCATTATTGTGGTTTGGTGGCTTTTCGTAGTGGTAACATTTGAGTCTATTCCTTGTTTCTGTGTTTGCTCCACCAGTGGTTTTCATATTTTTATGCATTTTCATGATGATAGATACCATTAGGGCCAGTCTCATAATGATAAATTGCCTCAGCTTTTGCTTGCTTGGGAAAGACTTTATTTCTTCTTCATTTTACTGTGTATGGTATCCTCGGCTGACAGTTTTTCCTTTTAACACTTTAAATATATCATTCCATTCTCTCTTGTCCTGGTGAGTTTTCTGCTGAGAAATTTACTGTTAGCCTGATGGAGGTTTCTTTCCAAGTGACTAGATTTTTTTTCTTGCTGTTTTTATAATTCTTTTTGTCTTTTATTTTTAACAGTTTTACTGTAATGTGACATAGAAAAGATCTTTTTGAATTGTATCTATCTGGGGATCTCTGAGCCTCCTGTATCTGAATGTATAAATATCTTGCTAGACTTGGGGAAGTTTTCATCTATTATTTCCTTAAATAGGTTTTCCAACTCTTTTGTTTTCTCTTTACCTTCTGAGACACGGAGAATTTCAAAATTGGGTCACTTTATGGTACCCCTTATGTCACATAGGCTTTGCTCATTGTTTTTTATTCTTTAAAATTTTTTTTGGTCTGAACCGTTTATTTCAAAGCACCCGTCTTCAAGTTCTGAGATTCTTTCTTCACTTGATCTAATCCATTGTTATAGCTATCGAATGTATTTTGTACTTCATTCGGTGAATTCTTCAGGTCCAGAATTTGTGTTTGTTTGTTAATGATATTTATCTCTTAGATAAATTTCTCATTCATACTCTGAATTGTTTTTCTGATTTCTTTGTACTTTTTTTTGGAATTCTCTTGTATCTCACTGAGCTTCTTTAATATGATTATTTTGAAAATTTTCTGGGATTTTATAAATTTCTTTTTGATAGAAATCTGTTACTAGAGAATTATTTTGTTTCTTTGGAGGTATCATATTTTCTTGCTTTTTCATATTTCCTGTGTTCCGATGCTGATATCTGCATAACTGGGGTAACAGTTGTTTCTAATTTTTTGAATTTGCTTTCACAGGGGAGGACTTTTCCCTGAAGATATATCTATGGTGTGGCTGGGTAGGGCACTTTGGCTTTTATTCTGGTTGCCTGTAGTATTGTAGTCTCTGCACAACTTATTCAGCCATAAACTGCATCAGTGATGTCTATGATTTTCTTGGTGGTTTGGGGTGTGGTTGTTAGTGGAGGCTGTGATAATATTTTGCTAGAGACTGGAATGCCAGGTGGTCCAGTCTTTGGGCCTTAGTGGTGGCAGTAGCAGGCTGAGAATGTCTGTCCTCGGGCCCTAGGGTCCCATGTGCTAGCACCAGCGTTAGCTGGTCTAGATAGGCCAATTCCTGGGCCTCCAAGTGGCTGACTTGGGTACTGGGAATGGCAGTGGTGGGCTGGGTAGATGGGCAGGTTCTCAGGTCCCTGGTCAGAGCTCTGGCATGAGTAATGGCAGTAGCAGTGGTTGAACTGCTACTAAGCAGTTTTCACTGGTGGTGGTGGTGGCTGTGTTAGTCTTAGGGCCAATGTGAGTCAAGAGGCTCTCCCATGGCTAGAATCTCAGGAGTCTATGGTGGAAATGTGGACCACTGGGAGTCACCCACTTACCTTTCCCTTACATTAGTGAGCCTTTCCAAGCTCCTAGCTGCTCCAGGCTGAGGAGACTGCCTTACGTCTCTCTCCTTCCCTGATTTTGGTGTTTCCTGTCACTTTCCTGTTGAATTACATGCTTTCTCTTAGATGATCTATTTGAAGTGTGATTATCTACTGACTATTTTGGTTCTTCTTTGTGAAAGAGGTGAGGACTAGGTGCATCTAGTCAGCCACCTTAAAGCCTCTCTCTCATTATATTTCTTTTTTTGTTGTTATTTTTCTTAATTTATATCCATTTCCATATATTAAATAATGATAAAATCCTCCAAAAGATCCAATCCATTGTATTTATGGTAGTGACTCTTAAATCCATCATCATCCCTTACCTCTCTACCTAGATGGCCACTCTACCTTGATGGCCTTATGGCCCCGGAAATTCAGTGTATCCTATACTCATTATTTTTATCCTATTACCCATCTTTCTGCATTCTGAGTATCTGACTTAATGACTCTGACTTCTACCCAGTTGTCCAACCTATGATTAAAAATATAATAGATATTTTTGACTACTGCGGCTTCTTTATTCACCACTATCAGTAGCAACATCATGTCAATTCCACCTCAGAAATATGTCTCATGCTCCTCACCTTATATGATTATTTGTTACCCTGTACCAGTGCTCATTACTCATTGTCCCAGCTCTCGTATAAGCCTCCAAACTGGTCTGTATCTATGATCCCCCTACTTCACACAATCCCTATACTATCATCAAACTTCATTACAAAAAAAAAAGCAGGTGTAGAAGTTTCACGTGGGAAAGATGAGTAAGTTCTGGAGATAGATGGTGGTGATGGTTGCAGAAAAATGTGAATGTATTTAATGCCACTTAAAAAGGGTTGAAATGATAAGTTTTACATTATGTATACTTTAACCACAATCAAATATAAATATATGGTCATGTCATTCCTAGGCATATAATACTCTTTCATAATTACCATTGGTTTCTCACCAGCTACTACAGAAAAAATTTCAAACATCTTTGCAACCTGACCCTAACCATCCTCTCCAGGCCATCCTAGCCATTACATTCCACATCTTAAACACACTCTCTAGTCCTCAAAGATTCTTCAGTTATACATACTTTTCCCAATAATTTATTCTGTCTGTAAAGTCTTTTCTTTATTTAGATAATTTATATACAGTAAAATTTACCTCCATTTAAGTAGGTATTTAATGTCTTTCAATATTTAATGTCTTTTATGGCCCGATGTGGTGGCTCATGCCTATAATCCCAGAACTTCGGGAGGCCAAGGCGAGTGGATCACCTGAGGTCAAGAGGTCAAGACCAGCCTGGCCAACATGGAGAAACGCCCCATCTCTACTAAAAATACAACAATTAGCTGGGTGTGGTGACTTACACCTGTAATCCCATATACTTGGGAGGCTGAGGCAAGAGAATCACTTGAACCCAGGAGGCAGAGGTTGCTGTGAGCCAAGATGGTGCCACTGCACTCCAGCCTGGGCAACAAGAGCGAAATTCTGTCTCCAAAAAACAAACTAACAAAAACCAAATAAGTATCCCAAAACTTTAAATGCAGTATATTTAATTAAGACCTTATTATTTGGGTTTTAACAGTACACTGGAGAAAGCTGAGGACAGAAAGAACAAGAAGATAATCAACAGAAATTATTTAACTAAAGTATTGAAAGGAGAAAATAAAGAAATTGATAAAACAGAACAAATAGAGTGTAAGAAACATGAGAGGAGCTAAAAATGTCTAACATGTAATTAGAGTCCCAATAGAAGAGAAGACAGAAAATAGAATCAAAGCAATAGTTGAAAAATGACTTGAGAATGGTCATTTTCAAGTAATTGAATTTTCAAATAATTTTCAAATTATTGAACGGATTTTCAAATAATTGAATGGACAGATGTAAAAAAATTTTTTTAACAACTGCCAAGTAGGATGGATTCAAAGAGAACCATACCAGGCATATTATAGCCAAAGAAAAACTCTTAAAATAGATACAGAATAAAAATGACTCATCACCTTCAAAGCCACAAGATAAGATTGATAGCAGACTCCTCATCAGGAATTCTGGAAGCCATGAGACAAAGGAAAGACTTCTTTAAAGTGCTGAAAGAGAAAAACCTGCAATCTTAGAAAAGGATTTTTTCTTCCAAGAAAGATCTTTTTGGATCACTTGGTTAGGGGAAAGCTATGTGCCATATCATGAGTATGCTCCAATTTTCTTATGAAGAGGCCCATGTGGAAAACAATGGAAGCCTCTGGCCAACAGTCAGTAAGGAACTGAGGCCTTTTTGCAGCAGTCATGAAGATCCTCCAGCTCCAGCGAAGCCTTCGGATGACGATTGCCTTGGCTGAAAGCTTGGTTACAACTTATAAGAGACCCTTTTTTTAAAGACACTTTTCCCAAGGAGAGTTGGGATCTATGTCATCTTCCTTGATATCTAAGTGAGTTGTGTCACTGCTTTGATCAAGAGAATACAGTGAAAGTGGCAGTTCTAGGCCCAGGCCTTAAGAAGCTGACAGCTTCCATTCCTCTTTCTTGGATCACTTGGTCTTGGCTGCTCTTGGCCACCTGAATCTCTGTATAAGAAGTTCAAGTATTCTACTAGAGAAACCACATGGTGAGGCCCTGACCATGAGGCAGGCTCACTATGCTCTGCTTACCTACTTATCTGAGTCTGGCGAATCAGAACACGCTCACATGCAACAAGTTACATAAAGCAGGTTTTTTATGGACGGACAGGTAGCAAGAAACATAGAAACTTGGGATCCATTGTGAGCCAGTGCTCAAGAAAGCTCCCTGAAACAGATGAAGTCTCAACTGTGAGCACCCAACTTGCATCACAGCTGAGGGGCCCTCGGGAAAGGCAGCCCACCTCAGGTTATCTCCCTCAGGGGCAGTGTCACTCACCCGGCTGAAATTGGGAAGAATATTCGGCTCTCAGGGGAGAGAGGAAAAAAGCCCAGGCTTGCCCAGGCAGATCCTTGCTAACTCAAGATGTTACCTTTTTTAGGAGGGACAGGAACAGGAACTGGGCAGTTTCAGGCAGTTCCTCTCCATCCCAGGATGCTGAATTCCCAGAACATTCTGCAGTTATTCTCTAGAACGGCAAGCAAGAATGAGAGAGAACTGGGTCCATCCAAAGCCCCCTGGAGAACTGCCCTGCACTGCCACTACATGGAGGGGGGCCCAGGTGGGCCCAGTTTCCCAGCCTTTCCTTCCAAGACTCCAGGTATATATATAAGGCTGTCTTTGACCCTCCAGACCAGACCAAGCCATCGGCTGAGTACTACTGAATGACCTCCAGTGAGTGCCACAAGCAAATGACTAACCAACCATGTTCCACTCAAATGCCTGAAACACAAAATTATGGATATGCTATCATGCACCCCATTGATGCTTCAATGACAGACCACATATACAATGGTGGACTCATAAAATTATAATGGAGCTGAAAAATTCCTATCACCCAGTGACACTGTAGCTGTCATAATACAGCACATTACTCACACAAATCTATGATAAAAAATGAAACAAACGAAACAAACCACATGGACATATTTCTGGAAGGAATGACATCTTCTCAAGAAGAATCTCAGGCAGGTCCTTCAGGGGGTATCCAGAAGAAGGCATTGCTATCATAGGAGAAGGCAGCTCCATGCGTATTATTGCCCCTGAGGGCCTTCCAGTGGGACAATATATGGGAGTGGAAGACAGTGACATTGATGATCCTGATCCTGGGTAGGCCTAGGCTAATGTGTGTGTTTGTGTCCTGGTTTTTAACAAAAAACCTTATAAAGTAAAATAAATAAATCATTTTAAGCCAGGCACGGAGGCTCATGCCTGTAATACCAGCACTTTGGGAGGCCGAGGTGGGTGAATCACAGAGTCAGGAGTTCAAGACCAGCCTGGCCAATATGGTGAAACCCCGTCTCTACTAAAAATACAAAAATTAGCTGGGCATGGTGGCACATCCCAGCTGCTTGAGAGGCTGAGGCAGGAAAATCACTTGAACCCGGGAAGCGAAGGTTGCAGTGAGCCTAGATCGCACCACTGCGCTCCAGCCTGGGTGACAGAGTGAGGCTCCATCTCAAAAATGAATAAATAAAAAAATCATTTTAAAAATGGAAGAAACTTATAGAACAAGGATAGAAAGAAAAAATATTTTTGTGCAGCTGTACAATGTGTTTGTGTTTTAAGCTAATCATTACTATAAAAGTCAAAAAGTTTAAAAAGTTGAAAAGTGTATAAAGTAAAAAAGTTACAGTAAGCCAAGATTAATTTATTATTAAGAAAGAAAAATTTAAAAAATAAATTTAGTGTCGTCTAAAGCACACAGTGCTTCTAAAATCTACCGTGGTGTACACTAATGTCCTAGGCCTTCTCCCTCACTCACCATTCACTCACTCAGTCACTCACCCAGAGCAACTTCCAGTCCTGCAAACTGATAAGTACTCTCTAGAGGTATACCATTTTAAATGTTTTATCCCATATTCTTATTATACGTTTTCTCCATTTACTCTGAATGTAATGTAGGCAAGTATTTGTGTATCTACATTTACTCCTAATGTAAATGTAGGCAAGTATTTGCGTATCTACAATACATTAGATACGCAAATACTTACCATTGTGTTACAACTGCCTGCAGTATTCTGTGCCTGCTGGACAGGTAAGCAGCCTGGGAGCAATAGGCTATAACTTAGAGCCTCGGTGTGTGGCAGGCTACAACATCCAGGTATATGTAAGTATACTCCATGATCTCTGCACAACAATGAAATCGCCTAATGATGTATTTTTCAGAACATAACCCATTGTTAAGTGATGGATGACTGTAATTATATAGTTGTAGTTTTAAGCGACCAAATTTTAGGATAGTTTGTTACACAGCCATAGATCATCAGAATAAGAAGTATGGCTGAAAAGCTGCTGATAAATACTGTTTTTATAAGTCTGTCATAATTTCTTCTTAATTTGCTTCATGATTTTAGAGCTGCCTTCTGTTCTTTTTGGTGAGTACTTTAACCTTAAGAATTGCTGTCCCTTAAGCCCCCCTGTTAAGGAACTGATGAGCTGGAAACATAAGCTCATGCTCATTTGGGAGTTTCACTCTAAAAAAGCAACAAAATGAATGATTTTTTATTAAAAGTAATATACAAATCTTCTTCTCTCTTGTTCTCACTCATTTTCTCTACCAAGTAAAGCATTTACATGCGCATGTTTTACAGGTATTAGGATACCTTTTGGTTTTGCAGATTTTTTAAACTACAAGGGGAATCCTCCTCACAGTGGCTGCATTCCATGCTTAGTCCACCTAATGCCTACTGGGCAGAGTGGGTGAAGCTATTTGTAGATCTATAAAGCATTTGAGATCCTCCTGGGTAAAATGTGGTGTTCGAATTATAAGACCATTATCATTAACAATTGGCAGGAGCCTCCTCTCATTTCTCCTGGAGGGAAGGGGTTGAAAGATGTTTCCTTTAATTGTCATGCTGACCTCACCTGACGGGCTCATGCTATCTGGAAGGAAGCCCCCTTCTCAGCTCCCTGATGCCCAAGCACCCCTTTGCTCCAGCAGGGTGTAGTCTAGGGTGGAGAAATGAAATTCTTTTGCCAGATAAAACGGTTGTGGCAGTTGGTGATTATTACCCAGAATATTGCTTCAGGGGAATTAAATGTGAGCAATGTCATAGAAGGAGAAGGAGATACGTTTAGGTCAGCCTCAGTCATCAGCTTCATCTATCTACGCACATACCCCAGACATTCCCGTACAACATCTGTGACTCACATTTGAGTTGACACGTGTAGCTGCATAATGCAAACTCATTTTTAGTTATATATGAAACTAGCAACAACTATAAATGGCAGAATGTCTGTTGTGTGATAGGCACTCTATATATTTTTCTCATTTAATCATTGGAGTAGTTCTATAAATTGTTAAATATTTTTATTATATAGATGGGCAAACTGAGGCTGAGAAAGATTTAGCAGGCTGACCAAGAAGACACAGTTAGGAAACAGTGTAAATAGGATTCAACCACTTTATGACACCAAAGTTGCTACCTTGTTCACATCTATACCCTACATTGATAATATAGGAATAGATATCACCTGCTTTAAAAATCAAACAAGGAAATAAACAATAAAATAGAAATGTAAGAGTACTGGAAGAAAAATATTTTGCTATAAGAAGAGTTCTTAAAGGGTTATTTACCTGTAAGGAGATAGTGATCTAACAGTGAAATAAATACTTGAAAAGCACAAGAATGATAAAGAATAAAAAAGTACTCTAGTAGAATGTTAACTATTGTCCAGGACTCTTTAAAGTACTTATATGTTAACTTATTTCATCCTTCTCAATGACGCCATGAGAGAGGTATTATTAATAGACCCATCTTACAAATAGGGAAACTGAGGCATTGAGGGGTGAAGAAAGTTGCCTAAGTTTACCCAGCCAGTAGGTTGTGAAGCCAGACTTAAAGCCAGGAACCTAGCCTGAGAGCCCAGCCCCTTCATCTTGGATGTATTGGCTAGAGTTGGAATCTTGTTTCTGCCACTTTCTAATTTTGTGACCCGAAAAACATTACTTACTTTTTCAGAGTCATATTTCTCTCATCTGTTAGATACGGATGATGATACAAAACTTATGAAATTGCTGCAAGAATTACATGTTTGCTGCCTCCCCCACAATGGGTTCTCAGCAAATGCCAATTCCTTCCAAATTCCTTGCTATTTTCCCTCTTGTTTCTCCCCGTCCTTTCTCTGTCATTCTTGCTTTCTCTTCTCTCATCCTCCCCTGCTTTGGTTCATTAGTGGCTGCCTCATGTGCTCTGGGGCCATTTGCATCCACAAAGGCATCAGGGCTGGCACCCTGCCTTCCAGCTGGGGGTGGTGCCAAGAGCTGCGAGAACAGTGCTCAGAGTCTTTGCCACACTCAGCTCTTCCCCACTGCTTCATCCAAGGCAATGCCGCCAAAGGTCATTTCAGTATGAAGTCTGATTGAGGTCCTGGGGTGAGAAAATAGCTATTGCTCTAAAGATCAGTACTAGTCCAATGGAGAGTTCAAGCAAGTCCCTGCAGGAAATGCTGGTACCAGAACTGGGGTTGCTCCAAGACCATCTATTCGGTGACAACACCATTCTCATCAAGTCTGCTTCTGGATTCGTCTGCAGGAGGCCCACAGAACCAGAGCTGAGGAAACATCAGCTGGGCTGGCACAGTTCTTATTTCTTTCATATCCCCCTTGTCAACAGTTTGAAAGTGAGATGGCTAATTTTGTGCATGACAAGAAAGGACGGATCATTTTCTCAGATGCTGTTATCAGCAGAGTCAGAGCTGGTACACTCTCTGAGGGAGTCCCTGAGCCACAGGTTACTGGCAGGCAGACAAACACTCACTGACAGCCATTTGTGACCAACTATGAAGCACCATCTGCTGTGGCTGGGGGGAGGAACAGCTCAAGCAAGTGAAAGGCATTGTAGAGCCTTTTTCCTGTGTTAACTCAGGGCAGACTTTAGGTAGTCCTAAATGAAAAGCAATTTTGTACTCCTGAATAGCATAGATCATCCAGATTTGTACATATACAAATTTTAGAATGTTGATGTGTTTCTAGAAGTGCAAATATTCAAATCCACCTTTACATTCAAATGCACACATGAATCCACTGTATCCAGTAAAACAATATTATCTGGAAGTAAATACAGTCCAGAACTGAATAAAGTTCCATTGGAGATTTGAACCAAATTGTGCTTAGACATCATTAAAAGAACAGCAAAGGCTGGACTGATAGGTCTTTGATGTTTTAATATGGGATTTAAAAAATTATATTATTCCCTCACTGGGGATGGAGCTGAAAAGAGTTCTACTTTACAATTCAAGATGTATATCGAGAAATGTACGGTGCCTCATCGTGAGTAATGGAAACATTATTCAGAAGCAAAAAGACACTTTACTGGGAGGGTCTAAGGTCTTCAAGATACTTAGGAGAAGAGAATCTTCTTGCTCATTGACTTTAATAAGGCAAACAGCCAAAGGTGTATGCCAACCCTCTCTCTCTCTCTGGGTGGAAGTCTGGGCTTTGACTTTTCGGAGTCTTAATAGTCCTATCTCATGATTAAGTAATGAGAGCTTGCATCAATGTATCTGAAGTTTAGCTGATCTTGCATTTATCTTTATAGGCCTAGGGAAGATCATAAAACAAATGTTTTAAAGTCAAATATACGAGCAAATTAGATAGATGGTAGAGAGACAGATAGATAGATAGATAGATACATACATACATACATACACACATACATGTTTTCACAGCAGAAAAATGCCAGAGTTACTGACTCTTTGCTTGAACTCAGGGGACCTGGCGGGGGTTACAAGGTTTGCTGAAGGGAAATACTTAATATAGATTAAAATATCTGCTTGATGTAATCTAGTTCCCAACTAAAAATTCAGTCCCAACGAAAAATTTAATAGGTTAAAACCATTGTAATATTCATTCTTAGGTCTTTTTGAAGTTTTTAAGATGAAAGAGATGGTGAATGTCTGTCCTTGCATTTCAATTTCCTACAGCAGAAGAGGAGCTGCTGTTCTAAAGCTAAAATCCAATAACCTTCCAGTGAAGATCCCAGATTGTCCCTGAAATCTGTGCCTCGGAGGGAGGGGAGGGGCGGAGGTGGCAGGCCAGGCCTCTGTGAATCCTATTACACCAAAGCGTGGGTATGACCTGCTCATGGGAACATAACACATCAGTGATGGAGGTTAACGAAAAAAGATTTAAATGTGCTTTCACTTATGGCCGTGCAATATGAAAAACAAATCTAAACATTTGTCTGTAGAATCAGGTGATGATTGGCTGTCGGCTGTCTCAGGGGGAGCACGGAAATAGTCCATGCACCTGCCACCTAATTCAGTTTAAAACCTGACACATTTACCAAGAGTGGGCTGGCATAATGAAGTTCATTCAGGCTGTCAGTGGAGTCAATAACTTATCCCCAACTGCTTTTGTTTCAGCAGCGGCAGTGCCTCTGATCAGGCTGAGGTACTTATTCAAGTAAAATTTATTTTCAATTGCCGGCCATAATGCCATGGGCACAAGCCTGGCTTTGACAGGACCTTTTGCTCAAGGCTACACTATTGTTAAAGTTTGTGTCCATTGTCTGGGGTCTTTGATCTGTCAAAGCTGCTTAACAAGCTGGTTAAAAACTGTTTCAGATAACAGGTGTGTCCTTTGAGGGCACAGGGACATTTTTCAGCTCCTTTAAAAGACTGGTTTGAGGATTGACCAAAATTTACAAGCTGGTTGGTGGTGATATATGTAAAGCACTTTTAAAACAAGAAAGTGAGATTTAATGTCTTGACTTCCTTGGGTTTACTGCAACAAGCAACCTTTTTGAGTGAGAGATTTAAGAGACATGTTTGTTTTTGTTTTGTTTTGTTTTTAAATCAAGTCAAGTGTTAAATGTATTTGTATGTAGATTTGTATAGAATTAGGGTCAAAGTTCAGTGCACACCAGAGGTGTGAGAAGCCACTGCACGCGCACAGAAAAGCCCGTTGTCCACCAATAGTCAACCAATTACACCTGAAACTCTGAAAGGCATCTAATTTCTGGAAATGGCAACGTGCCAGCAGAAGGTGATAGGCATACATGCAGTTGAAAATGTTCTCCTTTTCCAAACTCTAGTACCAGAAAAACTAAGACATTACAGAAGCTCTCTTTGGGAGCCAAATTATTTCTTCCTATTAGTTTCAGAAACACCCTTATTATTTATCTGGGGGCAAAATGCACTCTCAGCTGCCTCTTTTCAAATCTATCACAAGGAGTCTTCCCCCTCTCCTCTGTGGCAGTCATTTTGTTTTGGCAGAAGATTAATGGGGCTAAAAAAAAGGTAGGGCTTGAACCAGGGGACACAATTGAGTCATTTACACTATTCATCTGCATAAAGCTGCCTCAAGTTCACCAAACTCTCTTTGAGAAAGGACAGAAATCAGAGTGAGTCTTAACTCTTCTCTGAGCCCTGGCAAGATGCCTTCCATCAAACACCAAACTTTCTAGATATTTATGGGTTAAGTCAGAAGTCGGATTAAAATTTAAGAGCCCAACAGTATCTTTTTAGTCCAAAACCATCTCTGAAGGAGGCAACAAAATTAACCTAAATGTTTGTTTTCTTCCTAAAACGTTAAGTCTGAATGCACCTACTATACCTAAAAGAAGTTTCTTTAACGATCTCTAAAAGAAGGAGTTAACAAAGAAAATAGGAAATTTATATTTTTAAACATATTTCTTATTCCCCACACCCCCAAACAAAGCAAAACAAAACAAAACGGAAGGCGCACAATGTGTTTAGAAGTAAAAAGCTCCTTGACTACATACAAGAAAGTTCTTACTACATGTAAGTATTTAATAGGTTATAGAGACATTCTCAATCAATGGGAAAGGGACGGGAAAATCAATACACCACTTTGGGGAATGCAGTTAGCTATGTAGGGAAAAAGTCAGTTTCAGTTCCCACCCTGCACCATCCTCAATAATTCCCCAGGTGGAGGCGCTGTAGCTTGAATCTGATTTGAGGCTGTTTAAATTTGGGCAAGATTATTTGCTTCTCTAAGCATCATTTGTTCTGTTGCGCATTCACAAAAATGGGGATAAGTATTTTAGTTACAGAAAGGGAGTGTTTTAAGGTTGAAATATGATAATTTTTTTAAAGTAAGTTTGGCCCTTGGTTAGTAATAGCACTTATAATGGAGTCACATTATATAATTACTAATATAAAAGATTAATGAATATCATTTTTCTGGATATGGGACCCCTTGCTAAAAGCATGAAAGTAATCAGAATGAAAGGAATTTATGGATATAACTACATATAACTATAACTATATATAACTTATATAACTACATATAACTGTGAGTCCTCTATGCATTAAACAAAGTAACCAAAATTAAGACAAGAACAAACTTAACAAGATATTTTTAAGATTTGCCACCTTTTACTTGGACATCTCACAAATTAATTAGTAAAATACTAAGTTTCCAACCAATAATTCAGTAAAAAACATAAATCTGTAATTCCCACAGAAGGAAATTTTTTTTTGATAATTGTAACACCAGAGTCTAACTTCCACATGGCACAGGGATTCTGTCAACACTTTTCACTGTGGAATCTAGGAGAGAATTCAGATTCCTCCCTAAAGCCTTCAGAAAAAGCACTGCCCTGCCCATATCTTGGTTTCAGATTTCTAGTTTCCAGAGCCATGAGAAAATAAATTTACGGTTTTTTAAAGCCACCCAGTGTGTGACACTTTGTTACAACAGCTAGTACTAGTACTAGTACAGAAACTAGTGCAGTGGGTCTCAAGGGAATGGGGGCAAGAAACAAATCCTAGCAGTCTTTCACGTGTCTCATGACTAACAAAAATCATCTTCTAGAGTTGTATTTCTGACATTTGCTGCTTTCATCAATAGATCAGTAGCTACCCATTTATCTTTATCTGTCTTCAGCTTGCTCTCAAAGAATCACAGGCGATTAGAAAACAGAACCTTAAGAACATTTATTTCAATGCCCTCATTGCACAGAGAAGGAAACAGGTTCAGAAGAATGAAGTGTGTCAACCCAGGTCACATAGCTGTGTTGGGGCAGAGCTAGCACTGGTAACTTGTTCATCTGACAGCAAATACTCCCTCAGTCAGCAAACATTTTCCTTGTGTCTCTATTGTTTGGGGCTCTGATCCCAGCACTTAAGGAAATATAGGAAGAATAAAGAGACAGTCTCTGCCTTTGGAATTAAATTCTGCATTATGTAATCAGTTGTTTCAACATTTATTACCTTCCCTATAATGAAGCTTTGTGAGGGCAGGGGTTGAGTCTTTACTGATCATCCCATATCAGTCAGGATATATAAGGAGAAAGAACAAGAGAGAGACATTTATTTTAAAAAATTGGCTCATACTATTGTGGGGACTGGTAGGTCTGAAATCTGCAGGGCTGACTGACTGGATTTCTATGTTACAGTCTCGAGGCAGGATTCCTTCTTCTCTAGGAACCATCAGATTTTGCTCTTAAGGCCTTCAACTGATTGGATGGGATCCACCTGTAGTGTTGGGAGTAATCATCTCCTTTACTTAAAGTCAACTGATTGCAAATATTAATCACGTCTGCAAAATATTTTCACAGCAACCTCAATGTAGTGTTTAGCCACTATAAAATTAACTATCACACATCTCCAGCATCTAAACCCATCTATGCTGGTTCCCACAACCTGGCTTTCTCCGACCTCCATTTGTCCTTTTAGTCATAGCTCAGTGCCACCCCTCAGTGGAGCCCTCCCTGACTTCCATCACTAAATTTAGTCAACCAAGTCAAACCCAAGTTGTCATGCTGTTTGGCTTTCTTCATACCTCTTACTGCTGCCTCTAAGGTTTATTTATTGTTCACTTGCTCACTTTCTATCTCCTCCCTAGAATGAGGACAGGGAGCCTTATTTGTCTCACTCATCACTTTATCCCCAGAGGCAGTTTACTCTAGTGGTTAAGAACATGGATAGTGAAGATGGGCTGCATGAGCATGAATCTTACCTTTGCCCCTTAAAATAGCTGTGCGACTTTAGGAAAGTTACTCAACCTCTCGGCCTTGGCTTTCTCATCCTTAAAACTGGAATAGGGGGCCAGGTGCAGTGGCTCATGCCTGTAATCCATGGACTTTAGGAGGCCAAGGTGGGAGGATTGTTTGAGCCCAGGAGTTTGAGACCAGCTTGGGCAACATAGCAAAACGCCGACTGTACAAAAAATACAAAAAATTAGCTGGGCATGGTGCATGACTGTAGTCCCAGTTACTTGGGAAACTGAGGTGGGAGGATCACCTGAGCCCCAGAAGTTGAGGCTGCAGTGAGCTGTGATTGCGCCGTTATACTAGAACCTGGGTGAAGGAGTGAGAGCCTGTCAAAACAAACAAACAAAAAAACCTGGAATAATAATGGTATCACAAAGGATTGTTGCAATGATTAAATGAGTTGAGGGATATAGAAGAGGACATGGCATAAAGTTGAGTGCTACATGAGCAATCTACTTACTATGATAGTAGGACTTCAGTAAACACATGTTGAAAAAGGTAAGTGAATGGATTCCAATGCCTCTTGGCAACTGGGTAACCAGTGCATCACCACATCTTGCTTTGCTCCGCTCGAACTCCGCTCAAACATGAGAATTCTACACTCCCATTGCACTAAATCATCTTTCAAATCCCCTTTGCTCTCTCTGCTTCTAGGCCTTTTTCTATATTGTTATCTGGTGCCCTGCTTCCTGACCTAACAGCTCCACTGAAATCCCTCTAGACAGGGTTAAATACGCACGGATGCTGATGTTGTAACCTCTATCATAGAGTTTATTACACTGCTTTGCCATTTGCTTGGTTATTTCCCCCTGTGGGACCTTAGTTTTTTGAGTGCTGATACCACATCTTCCTCATTCCCAACTGCATCCTCAGGACTTAACACAGTGCCCAGAGCAGGGCAAGTTTCATCAAATGGGTGAACAACTGTAGGAAAAAAATTGCTAGGACACCTGATGACCCTTTGGAAACAAGAGCTCACCATGGAGGCAGTGGACACTGCCAGGGAAGGATGGGCAGCATTATGAAAGTGACCAGCAACAGGACATGGCCACCTAGAGAAAGGAGAGGGAGAAGTCAAGGAAAAAGGTTAAAAGGATATTCATGAAGATTTAGGACATCTGTCAGGAACAACAAATTTGGAGTGAGACAGCACGGGGTTCAAAATTCAGCTCTACCATTTACTGGCTGTACACCCTTTCCGAGTTACTTAACCTCCCTACTCCTCACCCTCATGACCTATGGAAGGGACCTACTTATGCTATTTTGCCAAACTGTTGCGAGAAACCAGTGATATAACAATGGGTGTTTCTCATTAATGGCAGCTACTCTCAAACAACATAACACATGGAAATAGAGCATTCAGGGTAATAAGATGACTCCTCTTAATGATGTGATTAAGTCACAAAGTTACTTTCCACTCCAAAAAGCGTCTAGAGTCATATGTGTTAAAAAAAAAAAACAAACCTATTCAATGTAGCTATGTTTTTTTAAAAAACAGAAATGAATGTATACAGACTTTGTGATTTTTGTATTACATGGTTTTGAAATCTCATAGATGGAAGGCTAACTACAGGTCATCTTATGCAACCACCCATCCGGAGCTTGACTCTTCTCTAGAGCAGTTCTCATTCATTGATTTGCAAAATGCTGTTTATGCACCTATCATGTTCCAGACTCTACCATCTTGGTCCTGCTGTAAGGGGTTTGTCCCTCCCAGTGGGAGAGGGACAGGAAATTGGTCCAGGTGGTGGGTGCTGTGAGGGGAAGTACATCATGCTAGGGGAGCACACAGGATGGGAAACTGCCACTGGCCCAGGCTTCCCAGTGAAGTGAGAGTAAGCTGGGAAGTGAAGTCTGACTAAGAATAGGCTGGGCAAGGGAGAGGCATGGGGTGGGAACAAGCACTTTCCATAACGGGCACGGCATGTGCACAGGCCTGAAGGTTTGGAAGAGTGTACTGATGCCAGAAAGGCTTCCATTAAATTTGAATCCATCTGAAAATGTTCCTTCTTGAAGAAATTTCCTACTACCTACTGTTTAAGACTCTGAACGGTAGGTATGTAATGTTGTAGAATATGTAATGTAGTAGAATGTACTGATGAGCACTATTTCTGGAGCTTTATGATTGGGGGAACTTGCCTCTCAGCCCAGAGTAATCAAGCACTAAATTGCTTCAAGTCAGGAGTCAGAAAGCTTGGGAATTCCAACTCATGGTTCATAATTTCAAGGTTGAAGAAATAGAGTAAAAAGATAATATTATAGCAACTCCAAGAGGCCTGCATATACACATATCTCTTCTCCTACCAACACTCTACCATCTAAGAGAAAGGTGATGAAAATCTTGTAATAGGCTGGGCACAGTGGCTCACGACTGTAATCCCAGCACTTTGGGAGGCTAAGGTGGGCAAATTGCTTGAGGTCAGGAGTTTGAGACTAGCCTGGCCAAAATGGTGAAACCCTGTCTCTACTAAAAATACAGAAATTAGCCAGTTATGGTGGCAGGCACTTGTAATCCCAGCTACTCAGGAGGCTGAGGCAGGAGAATTGCTTGAACCCAGGAGGTGGACGCTGCAGTGAGCCGAGATTGCGCCACTGCACTCCAGCCTGGATGGCAGAGCAAGACTCCATCTATCACGGGGTCAGGAGATCGAGACCATCCTGGCTAACATGGTGAAACCCCGTCTCTACCAAAAAGACAAAAAATTAGCTGGGCGTGGTGGTGGGTACCTGTAGTCCCAGCTACTTGGGAGGCTGAGGCAGGGAAATGGCATGAACCCGGGAGGCGGAGCTTGCAGTGAGCCGAGATAGTGCCACTGCACTCCAGCCTGGGTGACAGAGCAAGACTCCATCTCAAAAAAAAAAAAGAAGAAAAATAAAATCTTGTAATAATATTAGTATGCAATTCAAAAAAATTATTCTAGTTAACTTAGAATGTATTCAATTAGAAGACAAATATGATCATACTTTTTAAAAGTAAAAATGTATCCTCTTAGACCCACTTTACCAGATATTAAGATATAATACTAAGGCATAGCAATAACAATATACTGATAGTGGCATAGAAATAGATTAATATACCAGTGATACAGAATAGAGAGTTCAGAAATGACCCATGAATACAGGAACTTGATATAGGATAAAGACGCCATCACAAATTAATAGGGAAATGACATATTGTGCAGTAGTTAATGGTTGGGAAAATTGGTGTACAGATATTAGGCTGGGAGAAGACAATTGTTACATCTAAAACTTTCAATATATGAACTATACAATAAATTCTTGAAAAAAAAAAGCAACAGAAAAAGATGGGTGACCTGCTAGAAAGAAGAGCAACTTGGGCAGATACAAGAGGAGACATATATATATAGATGTTCATTGCAGTGTTATCATTACAGGATGCTACAGGGAAGGTAAGTTTCATCCCTAGGGAAATAGTAAATGAAATGTGATGGACACACAGTATGAAGCATTCTGCAGAAGTCAAGAGTTAGGAACAAGATTAATGAATGGCAAAGTGGATGGATCTTAAAACATAGCGCTGAGTGGAAAAAAAGTATTAAACAGAAGAAGGGCTATACCACAACTCATGTATAAATTAAAAATAGATACACACACAAAACAACACTGCTTATTTTATAAAGATTCCTACATTTCATACACATTCAAGGATATATATTAAACATATTTGAAGCATGTCTGTGGGGGAGAGGGCAATGGGGTCACATGGAATGAAAATAAAGGCTGGAAGCAGAGAGGTAGAGAAGATAGCAAAAAGATGACCAGATAATTGAGAAGCAAGATAGAGGAATAGAGGAAGAAAGGAAAACTGAGGAGGAAGAACAAGAAGAAAGAGAAAATCTCCCATAATCTTTCATCTCTTCTAAGTACTATTGTAATGACCTAAAGCCTATATAGGTGAGGAATAAACCAATAAGAGTAATTCTTGATGCCATGTTACCACCAGAAATGTTTTCCATTTTTAAAAAGTGGCCACCACGTTCCTTGCCTTACCTGCCCCACTGAATCCTTTTCATCCCTGCCCTGCAGATTCTGCCTTGCCATTGCTTACTTCTGACCTCTTTCTTTCAAGCCTGAAGTATAGTGAAACATGGAATGTTTCATTGAATATTCTAGAGTCAACAAACTAGAACATCCTTGCATACCATAATGGTATATATTTCAGATGAGCAACCTTTACATAAAATTTCAAAGGAGGTTAATTCTAGAAAAAAAAAAGAATCTATAATGGTCAAGTAAATAATTATAAGAAAAACATCTCACCTCTCACTGTTCCCTTAGATGAAGTCTAGGTTCTCTGCAGTGAGAGTTCATAGGAACCAAAATTTAGAAAAGTTAGCACTGTCCTGCTGATCTCTTCTACCCCTTCCTCCAGCTATTCCAGCACTGTCAGCATCAACCACTTCAGGGCCAAATTAGTATTAAACCTGGCTGAGGTTTAAATAAAATTGTTTCTAAAAAAATATTAGGTCTCTCAATTTTTAATGTAATTTCTTGTATCGAGATCTAGTATTTACTGTGAAAAATACACTAAATGTTTCTTCGTATTTTCTACTTAAAAACCTGCTGATAGCAATAATGATGAAAAGTTACTAGTCAAATAAAGATGGGAATGTTAGACATCGGGGACTACCAGCGAGGGGAGGGTGGGAGTGAGGCGAGTGCTGAAAAGCTACCTTTTGAGTACTATGCTCATTACCTGGGTGACAAGATCATTCGTATACCAAACCTCAGCAACACGCAATTTACCCATGCAACAAAACTGCACATGGACCACCTGAAACTAAAATAAAAATTGAGAAAAAAAAAAGAAAAGAAAAGTTACTGGTCAAGTTAATATACTCTCTGGCCCTGAAGAGATCACATGTTTCTATTAAGAGCCTGGCAAACACTCCACAGGATGAAGAAAATGCTGGAGAACCAAGTACCTAAGGGTAAAAAATGAAAAAAAAAATGTCTATATCAAAATTCTCTTTGGGAAGAGACATTGATAGTGAGCACATTAGTCTCTGCAAAGGAGAGAGAAAGAAACTAACCCACCTCTACCTGGTCAGACAGTAGAATTTCTAAAATTGTACTTAATTCACTCTGACTTGTTAATAATATAATTTAGTAAAAATGGGAAACAAATTGCTTCTTTTTCTTCTATTTCCCCATGGACTATTTAGCAAGAGGGAATGGCTTCTAACTTTTCATGTTTGTGTCTCTATAGCACTGTAGGGAAGTCAGATTTTGAGAACATCATTGCATAGATTTACCTTTAGTATCGAAAGGGGCAACTCTTTGCGTTACATAGGTCACAATGTCTGTCCATCTGTCTGGATCCCATTTTTCACATGACTGGAATGAACAGTTAGCTGTACAGAAAACCAGAACAAGAGTCCAGCATTGACTAGGGTCAAACTTAGTTTAAATGGTGAGTCCCTTTTGATTCACTAGATTTTTATATTTTCCCAGTGAGAGAAAAGTGCCTCCATTCTACATGAAGCACCATTTAATGCCAATTGCCTATGAGCTGGCCTCCCTCATGTGTGTACCTTATATTGACTAGCTCATATACCACTATCTGGTCCAGTCAACTGTGGCAAGAAGGGCAAAGGATGGCTTTAACCAGTGCCTGACCCTTCAGCATCACTTCCTTAAGAAGTAATAGTGGACTTGACAAACTGTGTGGCTCCATAGGCTCTTCCTGCTATTGCCTAGTTCAAGCAAACAGCTAATTTCCAAAACAGTTAATATCCACATCTTGATCACTTTCATAATACTCATCTCTATAGATGCTAGATTTCACCTTTCTGCAATGTTTTATTTAAATGGACCCACAATAACCAAATGGATACCAAATTGAAACTATTATCTTTTTAATTAGTGTAGGAAATGTTTATATTTTTTTCTTAAAGAGATGCTTTGAAAATTCAATTTTTCCAATTAACCATCTCTGATGCAAAATTAACTGAATGACTGCTAGTTTTCTTGGGCTCCAGTACATCTGGTTAACTGTTCTAGTTTAGAAATATATTTAATTACATCATGCAGTTTTCACCTTACAGGTGTGAAAAGACGCAGAGACTAACAACCCAAATCTGCCTCCTATATTTTTATTCTCTTATTTGTCTTTCTTATGACACTCAAATCCTGTCTTCTTAGATTTAAATTATTAATAGAGAAACAGCTGGAGAAATAACCAAACCAAAAATTTATTACATGATGGAACAAACTAATACAAAAGAAGATTAGATAAAAAAAAAATAATAATCAAAGCCCCAAATTAAAGAGAAAGAAATTCAACACAGAAGGATAAGGGGACAGAGAAGTCAAACAAGCTCTTTTTTTTTAACTTTTGTCCAAGAACCCCCGGCCTCAAGCTTTAAAGATTACCGGAAGCCCCAAAGGAACTCCCTCCGGTCTTCTCTGAGGATCCAGTGCAGATCCAACAATTGAGTGCTGAATCTTTGTGTTCTAGGTGGGATTATTTATCAGGGATTTTGTTTTGTCTGGGTTTTCAATGGCCCGGCCCCAGCTGTACATTTGGGGACAGACCACAGCTTCAGTCAACAGAGGGTTTGTAGCGATCCATTCGGAAGCTTCCCTCCCCCTGCAGGGATGGAGTAATTAACAGACCATTAAGTCACTTCTGCTTTATTGAAGGGGATACTGTGCAGGTCATTTCTTTGAAAACTTTTGTTCTTGAAGGAAATTACAGGATTGTTTTATGTTTAGAACCACAGCCTGGTGTACTCTGGAGTCCAGAGGCAAATTTCTGTAGCTGGGGGAGCTACAGAGACAAGGAGGATAATGACAGTAATCCCATTAAAAAAATATCTCCCCCAGCCTCCCTTCTTTTATTTTTTTCTTTAAAAAAACAGTTAAAAGAAAAACGATTTGCTCATTTGCTAATAATTAATAGGGACATGAAATACGGAGATGCCCCAGACTGAAGTTTATCTCTGTGTCAATAAATCTCTAAACAACTGCCACGAAACCAAGTACTGCCACCATTGCTTCTTTTTATTTCCATATTAATCAAAAGCATCTGCTCCTGTCCTCTCCAGGAGAGGGAACGGGCAGTGAGTTTTCTAGAATCTGAAAAAGCGCCTGGAAGGACGTGTTTGCAGCACTTGTGTTTTGTGCGGCCAGTAGAATTTTTACCCTCGGACTTAGGTGACTTAGGTAACCGATGTTTTCCCTCTAGGCTCTGAGGGCACAGAGGACAGGAGCTATTTCTTATGCATGTGAATGCCTTATTTCTCTTACTGTTTTACTTTTCTTTTTTTTTTTTTCGTCTGTTGTCGCTCCCAGCACCTGGCACATCGGAAGCATTCAGAAAATGTTCGTTGCTGAATTGGGGGAAGATTGAGAGAAACTCCAAAGGAAGTAATGCCAAGGCTTGTGTTGCTAGGAGTCCACTAGAGCTCTGTATGTTTACATTTGGTTTCAAATGATGGTGTGGATTTCCTTGTCTTTTCCCGGAGTAGAGGGAAGGGAGGCGAGATGGTGGGAGGCTGAATAACTAGGAGGAGAAAGGAGTCGCCATAAAATGCGCCCGCGCCACCCTCTATGTTCCCCAGTGGAATTGAGGATCTTGCTTGTGGCTAAAGTGCGTTCTTGGCACCACAGCCCCGCAGAGAGCGGGGGAGGGGGTCCCTCAGTACCCGGCTTCCGCAATTTTCCAGGCATGGAGGTGAGGGGTGCTTGCGTGTAAACTGTGGCAACCCCCAGAATCAGGCCCTGGCTCCTGCACTTTCGGAGGTATCTGTTGCAGACCACGAGGAAAAGAGGGGTCTTGCTCAAGTCAGGGCCGGACAGAACTCCAAAACTTTCGAGGGCAGCTATCCAACACTGCCTCAGAGACCCTTAGGCGCTGCCCCCTCTTTGCCCCTGTCCTCCTGGGGTGCGAGAAACCCGACCACTCTGCTTCCACCCGAACCCCAGGACGCAACAGTAAAATCAAGGCCCCTCATTGAACTCCCAGGTCTGCGCATCCCTCCCGCCTGGCTCTCTGGGGTCTTGGCCCCAGCAGTTCCAGTACCCATCACCGGAAAGACCCACTACCGAGGCGAGTTAAATTCCTTTTGCTGGTGCCTGGCTGCGAGGACAAACGTCCGTACTTTGGTTCGGGAGGCAGAGGCAGTCCAGGGGCTTGGGTTAGAAGAAACGGCTCCCTTCCAGGGGCTGTGATCCGGGTCCGCCAGGGAGAGCGAGGCGCCGGGGTCCTCTGTGAGGTCCCCAGCGAAGAGACGCAGCTGGGGAAGGCGCCGCCCCCGGGCCCCCCGCGCCACCCTAACCGGGCCTCTCCTTAGCAAAGTTGACAAATTCTTGAGAGTGTCAGCCCCGAGCTGCGCGTGGGGGCGCTGGGACCAGAGAGGAAAGAGAGCCTGCCGCGCTCAGCCCGACTTTGAATTTGTTGTTATCGTTTTTGTTTTTCCTCCCAGTTTCCATAAACGCTTAGGTATTTCGAGGCACTTTGCAGGTGTTGGCGCAGGTGATGATGGGCCTCTTTGGAATCTGCCTCCCACGCATCCTTTTGTCTTCTGCGCCCCAGCCTGTCTGTGTCCTGAGGGGACCCTGAGACAGTCCGGGGTCAGGGCGCGGAGACTGACGCTTGCCACTGGACCCATCCGCAACCCGGGGACCCCCAAGTCCGTCGCGGAGCTGGAGTTTGGGCTTCCGGCTCCCAGCTCTCGGCCCTGGATACAGGAAGAGGGCGGGAGAGGTCGCGCACCCGCGACTCGGCGGGGATCGCTCCCAGGGGCTCCGGGGCCACCGCGAGCGCGGACTGCCGCTGCTGGCGGGCTCCCTCGGCGTCCAACGCACCCCATCCTCTCCCGCCCCCTCGCAGCCCCGGACCTCAGTGTCCCAGGGAAGGCTTCACTGAAAACAGACGCTCGACGGAAAAGTGACTCCGCAGGCCCGAGCCTTCGGAGTTTGATTTCTGTGGGCCCCTTAAACGGGCACTGGGTACAGGAGAGGCCCCAACTCTCTGCAGGGACGGGGAAGGAAGGGCACTCACTCTCCCGCAAGTTTTCCCAGAGGCGAGCTGAAGATGCAAGCCACCTCCCTCCCGCACGGCCCCTCCCTTGGCCTAGTTCTGTCCAAAGACACTTCCCAGCCCTCGAGCGGCGGCTCCTCCACTCGCTTCCTGCTTATACGTGAAGAGCTTGGACCCGGCGGGGCTGCACTCGAGAGGACAGGCCCAGATCCTGCACGGCCGGGAGGACACCTGGCCCCGGTGTCCTCTCTTCACAGCTCCCCTTACTCGGCTTCGGCCTGGAGCGTTGCGAGGAGAGGTGGTCTTGGGTTGGCCTTGAGATGTCTAGTCTGGATGCGGAGAGTTGGGAGCCCACCCTTAGCAGTCACTCCCGCTCCCCAATGGCGGGTGAGAAAAGGGGAACAGAGGGCTCCGGAGTCTCTGGAAGGGACGTGGAACGCGAAGTTAAATATTGGTGTCTGAGCGAGGTGCTGGTGGGGCAGAGGGGGTTCCAGCGTCCTCCCAGAGAGAGGAGGCTTTTGCAATTTCTGCTGAATGCGTCAGTAGAGGCACAAAACCTTGCTTGACCTAGCAGCTGAGAAAAAAAAAGAAGTTCGAGGGGACACAAGGCCCCCTGCTGCTGGAACGAGGAAACCCTGGGCTTGGCCAGCTCGAGCCGCTTCTCCCTGCCCGTTTGCGGGCTGTCGGCCTCAGCGGTCCCAGAAACAAAGATCTAGTGCGCCCAGCCGACGCCGGCCTCATTTTCCCTTTCCAAGGGTCGCTTTCTTCCGCCCTCTAAATTAGGTCATCGCCTGGGAAAGCGCCGAGAGGTTTCTAGTGTGGGCTTCTCAAGGTGTCTCCGCCCAGGAGGCTTTCGCCTTCCATTTAAACGTAAGGCGGTGTTTAATCTGGAATAAAAGGATCGTCGTGGTGTTTCCAGATTGAATGAAAAACTAAACTTGCGAAATTTCGAGAAAGTGCCAAGTTTACAACGAAAAAAAATACAGCCGAAACCCATTTTCACCTTTGCGGTCATGAAATCTTGTTTCTGGCGTCGATAATTCGAGTATTTAAAGGGAAGCGCAATGACAGCAAAAGTCTGCCTGCAAACTCACATGCCCAGCAGACCCCCCTAGGCATCAAGGGAAGGGCCTTCCCGGAGGGCGAATGGAGATTTTTTCTTCCCAATAAATCCTGAAACCTCAGATGACCTGGCTCTCCTATCACCTTCCTCACTGGGTTCCTGTCCTGTTCTTAAAGAAATCCTCTCTTCTGGTCTCGAAGCCAAAAGAATGTTTGTAACCCAGAAAAGAGCTCTGCTCACTTAAGAGATCTTCTCGATATTGGAAGTGGTGTCTATTTCCCATTTTAGTTGCAGAATTTGCAAAAGAGTTCCCTGTGCTCAAGCTTCCTTTCAGTTTACGTGAGTCGACATCACAGCTCTTTAAACTGACCACGGCTGTAACTCAAGGATTTCCTGTCTCAGCAGCACAATCACAAAATCCACGACTGTCCTAGTGTAAAGAATGTGGCTTTATTCCTTTCCATAACCCAATTCAAGCCTCAGCTTTAGAGAAGGCATGAGGCCCACCACCAGGCCAAGTGTAAGGCCCTGAGTCTTTCCCCAGAACCAGGCCTTTGGAAACAGGACTCAAAAGAAGCAAGCAGCTAAGGAGAAAGTCGTTTTCCTGATTGATGAATCTTCTCCCTCCCCTCCGCTTTCTAAATAATAAACTCTGGGGAAAGGTTGGAGGGCTGCCTTGTGTTGGTTTCAAATAAATCTTCAATAGGCTCTTTCCTCACCCAGATAAATGAATCACCCCTGGGAAACAGATGATTATTCCCCCATTTGTCTGCCTAAAACCAGTGGAAACAAGCACCCTCCACTGTAGACCCCATCTTAGGTCTTTCGCCTGGCTGAGAGTGGGGTAGCAATGGGAGGGTAAAAAGGGATGGAGGGGGATGATTTGCATAGAAGAGAAACCCACAGAAATGCTCTCCCTGACAGAGGCAGTACTGGGTAGGCATCAGGGACCCAGGAAAGACAGGGCAAATGCAAATCCTTCCTAGACATGCTCTCCTTGCTGGATTCTAGAAAGAGACCACGAGCCTCCCCCCATTGGAGAGGAGCTTTGGCCTCAACCAACATCTAGGCGATGTTACAACTTATTCAGAAGCAAATCCTGGGGTGTTGCATTCAATCAGAGTTCTGTTTTCCTCAGAGGGAAATGGAGGCTTGCGTTGTTGGGGCTATCCTCACTACAGCTCGATTTATTGTCCCCTTTAAACAAATAGACAAAACTCTCTTGCTGGATTACTCCTGCTTATACAAACCATTTAGAAGTGTTATGGCGGGAGGTGAAAAGAGAAAAGTAGTTTATCAAAATGACTCCCGTTTTAGCTGACTTTTATGTAGAAGATGCCCAATGTATATGGCTAATCAGACCAGCAATCTTCTAAGGGAAGGAAGAAGGGAGGATTCTCGCTATAAATCTGCAAAATTCTGAGACTTCGGTGGTGGTTTGACTCACCCGGAGCTCACCTTACAAAGCAGAGAAGCCTCCCCTTTCTCTGTTGGCCATGCTTCCGAGGGGGCAGGCAAGCAGGGTGAGTATTTGATTATTTTCTAAGACCACTGTTTGTTGACTTTTAAAATGTATACTAGATTTTAACACGGGGGAAAAGCACAAGTTCAATTTAAAGTGAAAAGAAGTTAACGTACTGCTTCATCCTTGTTTGTTGCCAACAGTCATCGTAGTGACACTCCACCTCTCATTTCCTGCGACTTTAAGTTTCTAGATTACTTTTTAAAATTCAATTCTTGAGTTTATGAGGGTCTGATTACTGCAGAGAAATAAGGAGCTCAAATAGCGTAAGACTATGAATGTGGGCAATGCCCACTTGAAGGACATTTAGTTCCAAAAATCAGCACCAATTTACCCATCCTGTTTACTTGTACGTAATCACGGAAAACCTTCACATCTGCCCACCCATCCAAATCCCTCACCCACACCCAGATACACCTTACCTGGTCCACGTGTTTCCCATCCCACTACCCCCCTCTGCTAAGATTTTAGGCAAAGGCAAAGCCACGATTTAAAGGTTCTTTTTTATTTGAAATCTCATCCAGAAACACTGGTTATTAATAAATATATCATAGTTATCAAGAATATATAAAAAATAAAGACAGGTATCGTCTTTGAGGCCCTAACAAAATATTTCAAGCAAATGTTCAGGAAAATAAAAACGGCACCCCTCCCAAAACCAGGGTAAGTTTTCAAAGCTGATAATAGAGAGAGCCAACCCCGCATGCAGAATAACTGAGCGAGGGGGGGTGGGACAAGCTACTAGAGGGAGCCCAAGCTTTTACAATGGCGGCCCCAGAACAGCATAGGAAGGTTCCGAATAAAGTTTGAAGGGGGTGGGGGTGGGAGAAGAAGCGCGTGTGCATGAGTGTGGGTCTTTGCACTCTGCCCCTTTTTTCATTTCATACAACCACAGACAGATATATCGAGTACTTGGGATAATTCACTAATAAATCCTTGTTACAAGGAAAACGGCACCACGGCCTGCACAACATATTTAGACAAGATTCATTTAGAAGCGTGCATGCATTCTTTTGACCTACACTGCGTCGAAAGGAAAACCCACATAGGAGGTGTCATGCCCTGGATCTGGGTGACGATTCAAAACTTGGGTCTTGATCTCTCTCGCACGTGCTCTCTCTCTGTCTCTCTTTCTCTCTCCATTGTCTCTAGAAAAACTATGGCGAGGACAGAGACAATCATAATCGCATCTATCTCAAGAAAATATTTACATTTGTTTTGCACAAAAGGGATGGCCGTCTTTTTCCAAAGCGAGAACACAGAGTCAGAGAAAGCCAACTCAAAAGTCTCTTCGCAAGTTTTTAACTGCACCGATCCCATCTTTATACAACAAATGCAGTTTTGACAAGAGCATATGGCAGTGAGAAATACTGTCGCGGCATGGGGAAAAGAAGCATGCATGCAAAACAGACGACTTCTGGTTCGAGTCCCCCTTTGCTACCACCTAGAAATTGCAGTTTGATTTTGGTCCTTTCCCTCCGGGGGTCAAGTGGAGTCTGAGATCTCTCAGACAGCGTGGGAAGCTGCGGGCCCCGGAGCCCGCCCTCCCGTGGGCCGAGCGCGCAGCCTCCCTCTTCCCTGCCGGCCCGGCACCGCGGCCCCTCCCGCCGCTCTCCCTCCTCCTTGGCAGCCGGGCCCGCCCGCTGCTCACTTGAGCAAGTCCTTGGACTCGGCCGACAGCCGGGCCATGTTGGCTGTGGAGAGAGCGGACAGGTGCGGCGGCGGCGGCATCTGGCAGATGGTGCAGGGGCAGGGCAGGCCAGCCCAGTGCTGGAAGCCGCTGCCCAGCTGCAGCGCGGGCGGCGTGGAGGGCGCCTTGAGCAGCGAGTGGGGAGGCCGGATGGTGCCGATGGCGGGAAGTGAGGCGGCGGATAGCGGTGACGAGGCATTGCCGGATGAGAGCGCGCCGCCCAAGATGGGGTGCACCGGGTGCACGGCGTTGGCCGCGTGCGCGGGGTGGCCGGCAGAGTGGCCCACGGTCCCGCAGTGAAAGGCCGAGTGGTGGCCCCCATAGATCTCGCCAACCAGCCTCTTCATCTCCTCCAGGGAGCTGGTGAGCATGAGGATGTAATTTCTGGCGAGGAGCAGTGTGGCGATCTTGGAGAGCTTTCGCACCGAGGGCCCGTGCGCGTAGGGCATGACTTCGCGCAGCCCGTCCATGGCTAGGTTCAGGTCGTGCATCCGCTTGCGTTCGCGTCCGTTGATCTTCAGCCGCAACTGCTGTAGGTCCTGCTCCGACAGCTGCTTCTTGATTTTGTACTTGCTGCTCTCTCCCGCGGCCTTGGCGCCAGCCCGCGAGAGGCTTTCCCCGGGCATCTTCTGCATCATATCTCCCTGTGTGGACGAGACCGAGTTGAGACGGCTCTCCTGGTGGTGGTGGTGGCGGTGGTGGTGGTCCCTCAGGTACATCTCATCCATGTCCGGAGATGAAGCTCTGCTGGAGACAGAGCTCGAATCAGAATTCATTTTATTACAGGGGATGCGGCCCTACCGTGGGGAGGCTTTAGGCGGGAAATTAAAGAAAATCTGGAATTAAAAAAAAAAAAATCTGCACTGCCCAGGAACCCACTTCTCCGCGGAAAGATGTGAGAAGAAAAGCGGAGATGCTGCTTTTCCCCGCCTCTCTCCCTCCCACGCCCCTCTCTCTGGTTAAGCTGCTTCCTGGACAGCTAGTTGGTGTGTGCTTGAACTAACCTCACGCTGAAAAAGAGGGGCTTTTATAGAGCTGCGGCGGAGAAAAGAGACAAAAGGAGCCCTCCTATCTATCCTGGGCTGGTTAGGATGACGTGCCATCATTCAGGGCGGTGCGCTTTGCTGTCCCATTTAGCAAGGATTCCTATTCATATTCATTGTGGGGCCGCCCTGGGACACCTCTGCTCCGAACCGCTAGGAGCCCCCAGACACAAAACCCTCTCTGATTGACACACTCACCGCTCCAGCTCACGCCTTCCTGATTTTTTTTTTAAACTTTCTTCCACCCCACCCCCCTTCCCAATTTCTCTAACCAAATCACACATCAGGAACGGAGGGAAGGGAAGAGAAGGTGGCCAGGCGGTTGGTGGGGGTTCCTCTGAGTTTGGAGAGAGGAATTGAAACTTTCGCTCTCCTTTTTTTCCTGGTTGCTCCCAAGTTTAGAGAAATATGGGCAAAACTAGGTCCCAGTGGAAAGGTTTGAGGGACAGAGGTGCGGTCGGAGGGCAGTTGCTGCCAGCGGGGGCTGGGGATGGTGGGAAGACTGCATGCCGACGTTCTCTGTCTCAAGATTTTTTTCATCAGATTTCTTTTCCTAAACACTTCCATTCTGTCAGTTTTGTTTATTGGGCCCTTCTCGTGTGGTTTCAACGGGATATCCATGTTTGGTGATGGCTTTGCCCCTGATAGTATTGTGGCAGAGAGGTCTCTTATTTTCTTTGTCCTCTCTTTCGTTTTAAAATATGGATTTCTAAAAGAATTTCAGTTTTGCACAGTTCTTCAACCTCCTAAACCAAAAACTGAGAAAAAAAAATGTTAATGTCCCAAGAAAAGCAACTTGGGAGGATGAGAAGGAAAAGCAGCCAAGGAGGCAGAGAGAGAGATTGTTAGGACTTGTAAAGGTTCCTGAGAGCTCCAGAGAGATTGTTCCCGCTCCAGGCTTCCTGGACCTCGGCGCTGGCGCAAAACGGTGGGACAGTCCGCGCCCGAAGCTCCGCTGGGCCTCCTCTGGCCGCTGTGCTGACGTGCCCCGAGCTCCGGGAATTCAGCGGCACCCCGGCCTGCGAGGGTGGGTCCACCAATCTGGGGCAGCCGTACGGCGTCGGACAGGGAAATCAGAAGCTCATAATAAACTATCTGATGTCGGGGTGGTGGGTGGTGGGCGTCAGGCCGGGGGGGGGCGCGTGGGCAAAGAAGCACGGAGGAAGGGAAACAACGAAAGGACCTAGAGAGCCCCTTGTGCGTGCCTGGGCACTGCGGTTCAGCGCAGAGTCGTTTCTGGGAATAAAGAGGAGGTCGGAGTTTGGAGCCTTCGGTGCGAGTGCGGAGGTGGGCGTAGATCTTTCTTCCCCCTTGCTGTGCTTTTGTCGATCAAGACTTTAGCTCAGCAGCATGAGGGGCGGGAAGGCAGAAATCCTGGGAAGGGAGAGAGCCCCAGGAGTGGTCTCTAGAAGAATCCGGACACCGCCCCTCTCCGGGCTTGATGGAACGGGAGACAAACCATAGCTAGTGACTGAGAGTCTCGGTGGAAGTGTGAAATCGAATCAATCCCGGAACCTCGGGCACTTGGGGCCTCTTGCACCGCTGAGTCACTTCGAAGAACAGGATGCCCCCTTTCCCTTGACTCAAACCGAGCGGTCAGTGGGAGAGGGATGCGTGGCCAGGTCCGGAGTTTGCACGCTCTGAGGCTGTGCCCCACTGACAGTCACGCTGTGAAGGCAGCTCTGGCAATACCAGCAGGATGTGCAGACGCAACATTGACATGGATGCTTTTGCTACACCGAATTTTGCTTTTCTGTAATGGGGGAAAAATGGCCAACAGCCCTTCGTCAAGGCCAGGAAGTTAGTGCTCTTGAAGACTGGACAAGAGCCTCTTCTCCTACCACCTCCACCTCGGTGGAAGGAAAGTTTCTTAATTCGAGAGATTAGATTGGATGTGGAAAGACTAATGTCCAAAAGCATTGCTAATACCAAGCATAAAGAATGTTTCTTAATTCACCAGACTCGCCAATAAGATAGTGACATACACTAAGTCTTCCTGGTTATTTTAAAAAAAAGGATGGGAGGGGGGAAGTGCTCCAGAACTTTTGCAGTCCCAGGTGATGGGAGGAAGCTAGTGGCTAGTTCTAACGACAACCCTCTGCGACTCCCCTGCTGATCAAATGGGGTGAGGAGAGAGAGGTGGACGGGGGAGGGCATTGGGAGCGAGCACTGGACTGGACGAAGAGCAGCTTCCCCGCCCTGCGCACGGTGCACAGGTCCGGCCCCCGCCGTCCTCCTGAGCCACCTCCCTGACTCTAGGTCCTCGGCGGCGTCTGTCTTTCCCACACCCAAATTGAAAACGCTGCACCTGAGTTTTGGTTTGGGGAAGTAGCAGAAAGTCTGGTCAGAGTAGAAGGGTTGCAAATGAAGGAGTGGAAAAATCATGTTGCTACAAGATATTTTACCCTTTAAAAAACATCTTGATTTTCTCAGTGGAAAATGTAAAATAAAGTTTTTAAATCTCCCCCAAATTAGCAAAGAAGGTGGCAAGGCGGGGGGCGGGAAAGGAGGGTAGAGCAGCCCTCGAAATACAAGCTTGCGAGGCTGGAAGACCGGGTCCAGGGTTCCGGGAGTCCAAACCAGATAGAAGCCACTCTCCTTCAGCACAGCCTTTCAGCCGAGAGGGGGCTGACGCCGGCCGCAGCCGGTTCCGAGGGGGCTGCGATGGGTCCGGAAGGGGCGACTGGGCCTTTGCCCGAACAGACCAGCACCCTCCCTTCCTTCTTCCCTAGGGGTTTTCAGCTCCAGTAGCAGAGGTGCTTGAAATGGGAGATCTGCGGGGACCAGGCCGGGACTCCCTCTCTCCGAGGCTGGGACGCGGCGCGCCCTCCGCTCCTCGGTCGCCCTCTGCTTTCTCGAAGGTCCGTAATGCGTGAGTGTGGGTGGTCCAAGGTTCAGGGCCTCCTTTCAGTAAGTACCTTTAGAGGCTAGTTCCCCCACTTCCCATCCGTTGCGGGGGTTGACAACTAGACGAGGGGAGTGAGTAAAGGTGCCACAACTTTGCTTACCATAAAATGGGTTAATACTCGCCGGGGCCCAAAATGCTGAGGTGCCCCGCGCGCCTTGCTTCGTGGAGTCTCTTTTCGACCCCCGCCACCGCAGCTCAGTTCCTCGGATTGAGCCCTGAACCCGAGAAAGAGCAGGCCCGGAGCTCAGGAGGGCAAGCACACGGATTTCTTTCTGAGAGCTGACTACCATCGCCCACCCCAGACTTGTGCGGAAGGAGAGAGTAAAGGAGTCGCCGCCTGGCCAAGGCTGCAGTAGCCTAAAGGGGCTCAGCCAGAGATGCACCATGACCTTGGCCCTGGCCGGGACCCCTTTCGGAGGGCTCAGACCGGCAAGGAGCCGGAGCGAGCGACCCTGCTGCGGTGGCGCGGGCTGCGCTCTCTCGGGACACACCCCGCGCCCTCGCGGCTGGGGAGGGCTGCGCTGCGGGGGCGGGGGTCGTTCTCTGGCAACAGGTGCGTCCCAAGGCAGGCAGGCTACTTCCCTCCCAGCCTGTCTTGGCTCTGAGAAGAGCCTGGAGTTTCTCAGCCTTCCTACAACATATGAAAACAGCGGGTCGGCGCGTGGACCGGGTCAGAAGAGCCGTCCTGCTGTACCCGCGCGCCCGGGGCGCTCCGCTGGGACCGCGCACTGGGGAAGCTGTTCGGCTGTGCGCAACACCCCCCTGTGCCTCCCAGATCACCAGGGATCCTCTCTTACCTGACACCCAGTGCGCGCCGCTCGGTGCCCGACGGCCACTGCTCCGCAGCCTTAGCCACCGAGTTCCTCTCCAGCAGCTGCCGGCTCTGCCTGAGGCCGCGGCGATTTTGGCTCAGGAGCGAACCCCCACCCCCACCCCCGCAAGAGTCCAGTAGCAAATGTCGCTGGCTGACCTGCCGAAGAGCTACTGTGAGAGGCAGGTCAATCAGCAACGTCCAGGGGCTCCTCTCGCTCATCAAGCCGCAAACTTGACCAGCAGAAACTTTGGCCGAGACCGAAAGGCGGGAGGCTGCCCTGTGGGCTTCACCCTTCAACCCAACCACCCTCCAAGACAAAACAGAACAAAAAAAGGAAACCTAAACATTTCTAACTATGTTTCCTCATGTGCAAACAAGGAATAGCCTAAAAATTAGTTGACCACGCGGAGACACTTCTCAAAAAGTGCGTTCTTTATCAGAGTAAAACAATAACTTCACAACAATAGCAGTGGGGGTCCGGTCACCGGGGCTGTTAGGTTGATCAAAGAAGCCAGTACCAAAAAGGAAAATAAATAAATAAATAATAAGGCCAAAAAAATTTAAATATCAACATAAATCGCAGTCAAACAGGAATAATCTCTTCCTGCAGCAGCGCATCCCGAGTGATAGTGTTTGGCTTAGGGTACGGAACCCTGAGCCCCTAGATTGGGAGATGCCAAAATCAAAATTCCAGCAATTAAATAGGTGATACAAGGGCCAGAGAAGATGGATCTGGACAGATTGACTAAAGCGATTCCATTTTCTGGGTTTCCCTATATTTTAAATAACATCTTGAAAACTTACTGATCTGTCCAGTCTTCCTCCCCATCTTTTTAAAATCCAGTTTTCATACGGGGAAAATAGCAGAAGTGGAAGGGCAGCAGAATTTTATGAGCTGGTAGTAACTGCTTTTCACAATATTGGATGTGAGACTGGAAGATGCCAGGCAGTCCCAGAATAGCACCAAATGATGAGGTGCTAATTATGTGAATATATAGACAAGTTAATACACTGGCAGAACTAGAAGTTTGATTTTAATGATGCATAAGCAGCAAGGCTGGCTAGAACTTACAAATTCATTATAATTATTTAAAGACTCACAAAAGTCAAAGGAGATATGAAGTTCTGGGCCTCATTTATAGGATTTAGCTCAATTAGTGAGCATCCTTCAGTACTCTTTTTTTTTTCCTTTCTAGTAACATCTGCTCAATTGCCAAAACCTCAACTGAGTTTTCCTCCTGTGGAAAGCCAATAAATGGAAAATATTTTTTTCTCAAGATTGAAATGTTTGGGTTGATTTAAATATCACTGGTGATCAATTACATAAACTGATGAGTTATATTAAAATTTGCATACTTATACACACACTCTTGGCATGTGCCCTGACATTCTGGATTTGTGGCTCCGTTAATACCAATACTTTAAGAACCACTAAGCGGATGATTTTTTAACAGTATTTTATTGTTATTAACTTAATTCTTTTATGAATTGATAGTTACAGCCACTATATACAATTTGATATCTCACAGAATACTAATTCCACTTTTTGCTTTTGGAGGTTATTTGATCATCTCCTGGCTATATTCTATTAGATAGTTAAACACATATTGCTGTATTCTTTGCTGAAGTGCTTAAGGAATTGAGTTTTATTTTAGAGTTATCTTATGTAGCATATGTATAGCTCATTTTGACTTCAGTAATATTCAGATTTATACACACACAAAGTACATAAGTAAATAGATACCACGAAGAGATTAGAATATAGGTCTAGAATCTAACTATAAAGGAACAGCAGATTAAAGGAATGTTTACACTTATGACAACAATTTATTACACCGCCTTTTTATTATAGGTACCTATACATGTAAGTTCTGAAATTTATATGTATATTAGCATAGAGTCAAATACATTAAAATATTTCTTTGAAGTCTTTGGGTTCTAAAAAAATACATAAATTATTTTCAGATGCTGTGTAATGAAGACAATGGAAAACATATTAAATGTCTGTTTATAAGTAACGTTGGATTTGAAATCTTCTCACATTGGCTTGACTCCTAACAGATATAGATTTACAAATGTTATTTTGAGAAAGTTGTAAATAAGATTCTGCTACTGAATCTTGAAAAATAAAAATGGCAATTTTCTAAAATCAGACTTTCAATGGTTGATTTATTTTATACACCATCTGCATCTGTGGTATGGACCAGGTGGATTTTGCTTCATCATTTCTGAAAACAAATGAAAATGTAATAAATTGTACTTTCTCATGAGTGCATTGTATTTTTCTATCTATAGATATGGTTTTTGTTTGCATAACACCAACAGCCTGAATGTAAACGATATAAAACCCAATTATCACTGTTTACAATATTGGCTAAATTTTCATTTTTATTTTTACATCATATTATAATATATACTAAAATTAAAACAATTGCCCAAGTAATTTAAGTCTTAGGTCCTGTTTTTCTTTTATTTTGCAGGGCAGAGGGGAGGAGGAAGGTAGGGAGAGAGGAAGCAGGCTGGAAACAAATTATCACTTAACATTTTTAGATATTTATCATTTTATATTTTACTTGCAGATCAGGCAGAGTCTCTTGTTTAACCATTGAAATATATTCTCAACAGTACTATCAAGGGCTGTTAGTAAAAACTTCTTATACATTTGAGCTATGTCAATTTTCTGAACAAAATAATAATAGAAATTAATATTTTTACATAACATGATATCATTTAAGGTATTCATGAAAGAAAGCTCATAATTTTCCAGGTCTTTTTTTTCCAGTGATTGTGATCATTCTACCCTATAATGCTTGATAATAAAGAAATAGCAGAATACTGGAGCATTTGTCCACTGAAGTGAATATTTCAATTAGATAACCTTAAAAGAACTTTGGTTTTTTTCTTCATTTTATTATGGCAAGTGTAATGCATTTGAGTAGACTTTTAGAAAAATAAAACTTTATAATGAGGGTGAAAAGAAAAAAGGGGGAATAGGAAACATTATGCACGTATGCTTAGTTCATAATATATAAATTTAATCCTACCCTTAAGCGCATTTTATGAAGTTGTTTGTGCAAAAGCACTTGCAAAATACATGTTAACTTTATAGATGCATGGAAATTGCAACGCTGATTCTAATATTTTAATAAAGAACCCATTTGTGGCTGTTTTCCAAAGGCAAATGTATAGCAAGTTTGTCAATCATGTTTAAATACCCTATGGACTCTGTGACACTGTCATTCACCATTCATACACCCTCCCATATGTTGAACCGGTCAAATTGCCTGAGATAAAGCTGTGAGAAAAATGAAAACACTGAATAATCCTTCAAGGATGGTACTCCTGAGTATAAGGACTGCTCAGAAACTGTGCTGCAGAGGCAAAGTGAAAAACTGAGAATACTATCAGACTGAAACCCTGCTAGAAATAGAATCAGAATAAAAGAAATAAAATAGAAGAAATAGAATAGAAATAGATTTTTTAAAGTGAATACTGTGGATAGCCTAATGTTGTTGAACAGTGTTCTCAAATAAGTTCTTAATTTCCTCTGTTGCTAAAAAGAAAAAAGAAAGTTTCAACTCTATATTGAGGGACAATTCAAGTGGCCCCATAGTTGTTCATCATGCAACAATGCATCTACTTAAATAAGAATGCAATACTAGAAATCTGTATTCAGGAAAAGACAATTCTCATTTGATTGACATAGATTTCTAAGCCTATTATTAATTATTTCCAGAGAAAAATTTGTTTCCTCTGGGGAAAGCTTTTATATGTGATTTATTTGCATGAGAGGAAATCAGATGCTGTTATGTGTATAATTTCAAGTATACTCACTACAATTGTTCTATCTCTTCATCTGCATCGAAGTTTTACCTCTCATGAAAGTAAAGCAGGGGATAATAGCTCTTTCACTCCCATTAGACATATTAATTGAAGTAATTGCATTAAATGAGAAATAATACCTTTGGGGAAGGTAATGCCAAGAACAGACACCCAATAGAAAAGTGTTGCCAAAGGTATGTGTGGAAGGAAAGATATAGGCCAAAAGCATATAACCAACTCAACTCAAAAGTTTAAGTAGCTGTAGAAACTAAAAACTAGTAAGCATAGGCATATGCAGCTTGGAGTTGTAAACCTTTTAAAGATAGGTTTATAGTAACAAGGGCACAGTTCCTCTCTCGTTGTGGTGCCTCACATGTCCCTGTTTGGGAAAGACACCGACAACAACGGGAACAAAATTAACATCAGCACAAAAATATTGCATATGTTTCTTTAATAAGTTGTCTGCTGGCTAAAGCTTACAAATACCCTGGGATCATAGAAAAGATGAGCTCTTGGAGAGATATGAACTATTTTTTTGATAACTCCTATGTTGTAAACATAGAGATGTCACTTCCTCACTGGAGGAGCACCCTCCCTATAGTATGAAGGGCAGAGGCAGATATTAGACAAAGAAAGACTTCACAGCCCATCAGAATTTCCAGAGAGGATTTGCTAGTTACCAGGTATGCACACTTTCACGAGTTTCTTGCCATTTCTGAGTCTTTGCTTTGTCATCTGCACAATGAAAGTAATGATACTTGTGACGTATACCATTGTGAGGATTAAATAAAAGAGTTTTGCAAGGTATTTGTAAGCTATTCGCCTAGATGGATCAGACATAAATTTCAAGAGCAAAATTTTAGAACATTCAATAAAAAATAAATTTATTTATAATCTTGAAATAGAGATGGATTTATTCAATTAGGCAAAACCAGAACTATCTATAAAAGAAAAATATTGATGAGTGGGACTACATAAAATAATGATACTTTATCAAAACACACTGAAAGACTGTGAATAGTGAATAGTGATTTTTAAACTTGGAAATGATCTTTGTAGCACAACAGTATTCCATATGCCTTTCTCGTAGGAATATAAACTATCATAGCCAGTTTGGAAAACAGCTTGATATTATCTTGTAAAATTTAACATTCATGTACTATATGACCCAGAAATTCTACTCCTAGGTTGCACGCCTCCACCTCAAACTCTTGAATCTATACACCTAAAGACATACACTGCAACAGAATGTTCATAGTATCACTATTCACAATAATAAATAGTTATCGACAGGGAAACACATAAGTAAAGTACGTGCACAGAATTACTCAGCAGATTAAGTGAATGAACCATAGCTCCATGCAAAAATATGAATAAATCCTCTTAAGAAAAAATTAAGACAAATAACGAGAGTCCCAAAAGTTTACATGGAGAATGATAACAAATTTTGTAAGGTTAAAAGCAACTAAAACAAAGCAATATACTTATTAATATATTACTGTATTAGTCCATTCTCATGCTGCTATGAAGATATACCTGAGGCTGGATAATTTATAAAGAAAAGAGGTTTAATTGATTCACAGTTCTGCTGGGGAGGCCTCAGGAAACTTGCAACCATGGTGGAAGTTACCTCTTCACCGGGTGGCAGGAGAGAGAATGAGCGCAAGCAGGAGAAATGCCAGACACATATAAAGCCATCAGATCTTGTGAGATTCACTCATTATCACAACAACAGCATGGGGGAAACCAGCTCCATGACTCAAGTACCTCCACCTGGTCCTGCCCGTGACACAGCGGGATTATGAGGGAATTACAATTCAAGGTGAGATTTGGGTGGGGACACAGAGCTAAACTGTATAATGCATATTAAGCGTATACTTAACATACTTATTAAGATTACACAGAGAAGTGGAAAAGCTACATTTAAAAAAGAGAAAAAGTAAGCAAGGAAGAGAAGAATCAGCATAGATTCAGGATAGGAGCTACTTCAAGTGAAGGAGGAGGGGTTTAGGAAAGAACTACACAGAGTCATAAAAGTTACAATCGATGCTTCAGTTTCTGGATTGGGATGGGCATTCACAGGTGTTCATTATATTATTCAAAATAGACACAAACATGAATGGACCAATGATAAAAGTACTTTCTAGGGCCGAGTGCAGTGGCTCACTCCTGTAATCCCAGCACTTTGGGAGGACGAGGCGGGTGGATCACGAGGTCAGGAGTTCGAGACCAGTCTGGCCAACATGGTAAAACCCCGTCTCTGTTAAAAATACAAAAATTAGCACAACTTGGTGGTGCCCTTCTGTAACCTCAGCTACTCAAGAGGCTGAGGCAGGAGAATTACTTGAACCTGGGAGGCGGAGGTTGCAATGAGCCGAGATTGCACCACTGCACTCCAGCCTGGGCAACAGAGCAAGACTGTCTCAGAAAGAAAAGAAATGGGGGGGGGTTGTCTAATATGTGTTCACTTGTAAAATAATCAATGAAATGAAGACAACTCTTTGTTCTCTCTATTTAGATAGAGGATAGAAGTTGAAAAAGCTAATCCATCATGCCCACCACAGTTTACTCCTTTGGTTATCTGATATCTGTGTACACCTCGTATCCATAGCTGAACTTCCGAATAGCAACTATTACAATAAAAACACACTTGCATCCGACATAACTCAATTACCACTCATAAAAATAAATGAACAACAGTAACAAAAATATACTTACTGGGAAACTTAATATTCTACCACTCACTATCACTGGGTAATTTTTATTCTTCTTCCAATTTCATCAATTCTACTTCATATAAGGCATTCCATAGATTATGTTATTCATTTAAATACAACCAGGAATGGCAGTGCACACCTGTAGTCCCAGCTAGTCAGGAAGCTAAGGTGGGAGGATCCCTTAAGTCCAGGAGTTTGAGGCTGCAGTGAGCTATGTATGATCACAAGAGTGCACTCCAGCCTGAGTCACAAAGCCAGATTTCATATCTAAAAGAAATTTTAAAAATACACACACACACACACGAAGACAACTTATGCAAAATAGTGGATGAACAACAGAAGAGAAAAAAGGAAATGGGTTAATATATATTCATATGATTTATGGCTTGGCACCAATAAGCACTCTGAATAAATTGTGAGTAGCACATATACCCTACTATGATTGGCTTGTCACATATTGTCAAAAACCTTAGCAGAAAGAGGCAGGCAGAGGAAAGTTTGGAGAACATGGCTTCTTTTGTCTCCTCTGTTCTTCACAGGTGACATGCTAAGATTGGTGGTGATGATATTCAGCCTGTACAGGGAAGGGCCCTTGTCTTGTCTTTAAGCCCCAAGTAGAGGTCTACTTAGCCTCATACATTTGACCACAGCACCTTGAAACTTCAGGATATTGACATGATGTGTATTGTCTCATCTTGCACCTAATATCTGGGTTTTGGATCCAGTTTCTTACTGGACTACCAGTATCATCTTGATACAATGTTCACAGATTATTTCATAAGGGCTAGAAATAACTCATTCACTAAAAAGTATTTATTAAGCAACTGCATCATGCTAGGTATTATTATAGGCACAGAGAGTTTTTAAATGAGCAAAATAACCTCATATTCCTTCCCTTGACAGCCTTGAATTATAAGGGAAACACATAAATGAGCAAAATGCACGTTATATCAGATGGTGACAACTGTTACAGAAAAAATAAGGAAAGAAGGAAGTAGAGGGTACTGAGGGAGGAGAAATGGGATGCTGGTAGTGGTAACAGTAAATAATGTAGAGGAAGATCTCCAGGAAGTCGATTTTTCATTAAAACCTGCAGGAGGCAAAAGACCAAGTAATTTAGAGACCTAGAGAAAAAATGTTTCTGGCAGAGAGGTCAACAGATACAAAGAGGCTCTGAAGTAGGTGCAATCCTGCATGTTAGAGAAATAGTGACGCCAGTGTGGCTGAAGTAGAGTGAAAGAAAGAGTAGGCCAGGTGCGGTGGCTCACGCCTGCAATCCCAGCACTTTGGGAGGCCGAGGCGGGTGGATCACGAGGTCAGGAGATCGAGACCATCCTGGCTAACATGGTGAAACCCCATTTCTACTAAAAAATACAAAAAAAATTATCGGGGCATGGTGGCAGGCGCCTGTAGTCCCAGCTACTTGGGAGGCTGAGCCAGGAAAATGGCGTGAACCCAGGAGGCGGAGCTAGCAGTGAGCCGAGACAGCACCACTGCACCCCAGCCTGGGCAACAGAGCGAGACTCCGTCTCAAAAAAAAAAAAAAAAAAAAAAGAGTAAAAAATATCAGAGAGAAACTGCTCTTGCGTTGGGGACAGCAATCGAAGGTGCAGAATGTATAGCGCTTTGCAGGAAATTTTAAGTTCTGCTCTTTAGTGAGCACGTTGGCTTCCACTCTGAATAAGTATGGCACCCCCGAGAGGGTTTTGAGCAGAGGAGTGGCTTCAGCCTACTTATACTTTAGGAAAATCAGTCTGTTTTATTGAGAAGAGACAGAAAGGGGAAAGGTTAAAGTCGGGGAGATCAATTAGGAAGCTATTGCAAGCAACAGGTCAGGAAATAAGTGATGGTGGCTTGTACCACTTGTTTGGTGGAGGTGGTGAGAGATGGTCAGATTCTGATGTAATTTGAAGGATGAGCCAACAGGATTTGCTGAGATTGGATATGAGTATGAGAAAAAGAGGTTAAAGATGACCTCAAAGTTTTTGACTTGATATCTAGAAGGATATAGATGCAATCAACTGTGTCAAGAAAAACATGGGGGACTCTGAAGTGGGAAAAGAAGAGATTAAAAGATGAATGAGTGTCCTATCCAACTCACTCATTCAGGTTATCTTGCCTTTCATTGTCTTGAAGGTGTTTTGTAGCTCTGTAAATTGTAGAAAATTATTCTTTTCGGTAGAAGAGCATATGGAGTGTCTTTAGTAGAATTTAATTGATGACTGCTTATTGGTAGACCATTTTGCATGTTATTTGTAAATTTGTTTCAGAATGTTTCGTTCTTTATATGTGTTTCTACCCTTTGAGTGCTTCTTTGAATTGATTGTAACATCTTACTGGTTTCTCTCATAAATTAATGAGTAAAATAAAATCTTTGACTTGATTTTATTTTATATCTGTATTGGAGTCGTGGTTTTTATTGTTTTTTATTTTTGCCACTTATCTTTTAGCAACTGAGATGGGAAAAACTGAGCAAGGAGATATTTTGCATACGGTAAGTTTGAGATGCCTGTCCAAATGAAAATATAAACATTTTTCTATACATATCAGCCATTCAGGGAAAGACATGAAAGAAGTGAATAAGCCAATCACAAAAGGACAGATACTATATGACTCTGCTTATATAAGAGATCTAGAGAGGCTGGGCACAGTGGATCATGCCTATAATCACAGTAGTTTGGGAGGCCAAGGTGGGTGTATCCCTTGAGCTCAGGAGTTTGAGACCATCTCAACAAAAAACACAAAAAAGTTAGCCAGGTGTGGTAGTGTACACCCATAATCCCGGCTATTTAGGTGGTTGAGGTGGGAAGATCACTTGAGCCAGGAGGTTGAGGCTGCAGTGAGCCATGTTGGCTTCTGGGAGCTCAGAGGAGGGAGAAATGGGGAGTTGTTAAATGGTTAAAGAGTTTCAGTTTTGCCCAACAAAGAAGTACTGAATGTTAGTTGCACAGCAATGTGAATATACTTAACACTAATGAACTGTATACTTAAGAGGGTAAATTTTTGTTATGTGTATTTTAGCACAATTAATGTAACAATAGAAATACTACTGAGAAACAAGATAAGGCTAACTCACAAAAAAAGCCCATAAGTCTTATGAAGAAATACAGCATCCATGAAAATCAAACACACTACAGGGAGACTTTTACTATGACTAGTTTTCATTGGAAGTCTTTTCCTTCTTTCAATCACTCAGTTGTGTGAAAAAGTTGGAGAACTTCAAGAAGGAAGCAAAGGGAAGAACAAGTCAATCTGAAAGCCTGTTGACCTGCAGAGTGTTGCCACTGACACTAGGAAGAGGTTTTTACAAATATCATATTAGTACCTCATGTAAAACAATTTTTAGGGCTGGGCACAGTGGCTCATACCTGTAATTCCAGCATTATGAGACGCCAAAGTGGGAGGATTGTTTGAGCTCAGGAGTTTGAGACCAGCGCCTGGGTTACTTAGCAAGACCTCATCTGTACAAAAAATAAAAAAACCAGTCACAGTGGCATGTGCTGGTGATCCCAGTTGCTAAGGTGGGAGGATCACTTGAGCTCAGGAGGTCAAGGCTCTAGTGAACCATGATAATGCCACTGCACTCCAGCCTGGGCGATAGAGCAAGACCCTGTCTCGAAAAACAAAACAAAACAAAACAAAATAACTCCACAATTTTTAGAAAACAGGATTGCTTGGGAAAAAAGAGAGAGAGAAGATAGAGCTGTGAGATTTTTATCCATTAGGAGACTCACAGAGCAGTGTCCTCTTCAGCTTGTCCTCTTTCAATACACTGATACTTACTTTATAACTGGAGGCACTTTATATGTGTTGAACACCTGCTGTGTGCTAGGTACTTCACAAATAGTACTGCTAATCCCAGAAACAGCCTGCCAAGGTACGATTATCCCTACTTTAGAGATGTGGAAACTGAGGCTCAGCAAGTTTCTGTAGCCTATCCTAGGACACATAGTAAGTAAATGGGAGCCAGGATTCAATTTGGCATGGTCTGACTCCAAAACCTATACCTTATCTCCCACACAATTCTGAATAATTGTCATCAAAGTATGATTCTGGGAACCGGGATCATGGACTTATACCCTCACCCAGGAGTAAAGAGATTGTGCCTTTCTTCCCCCTGCCAGAATGATTTCCACAGAGACCTGCTAATACAGGAGATTTATGTAAGATCCAGAGTCTCATAACATAATACTCCAAATGCCCAGAACACAGGAAAAAAGATTCTTCATAACAATAACCAGGACAACCTCAATTCGAATGAGAAATGGCAATCCATAGACAACAACACCAAGACGTCACAGATCTTGGAATTAACTGATAAGGACTTTAAAACAACCATCAAAAAAATGCTTCAATGATTGGCCGGGTGTGGAGGCTCATGTCTGTAGTCCCAGCTACTCGGGAGGTTGAGGAGAATGGATTGCTTCAGCCCAGGAGTTTGAGGCTGCAGTGAGATCTGATCACTACACTGCACTCTGACCTGGAGAACAGGATGAGATCCCATCTCTAAAAACATTTTTAAAAATATTTTTTTCAGTGAGCAATTATGAACACATTTGAAGCCAATGAGAAAAATAGAAAACCTCAGCAAAGAAACAAAGAACCAAATGGGAATTTTAACTTTGTATTTTATTTTATTTTTTTGAGGCAGGGTCTCGTTCTGTCACCCAGGTGGAAGTGCAGTGGCACAATTATGGCTCACTGCAGTCTCCACCTCCTGGACTCAAACAATCCTCCAGCCTCATTTTTGTTTTATTGTAGAGATAAGGTCACCCTATATTGCCCAGGCTGGCTTCAAACTCCACGGCTCAAGCGATCCTCCCACCTCAGCTTCTCAAAATGCTGAGATTATAGGCATGAGCCATCATACCCAGCCCAAATGGAAATTTTGGAGATGAAAAATACAGTAACCAAAATAAAAATCTCACTAGAGGGTCTCAAAAGAAGAAAGGAGGAGACAGAAGGAAGAAGCAGTGAACCCGAAGATAAAACAATAGAATTTACCCAATCTGAACCGAAGAGACAAAACAGACTGAGCAAACCATGATTACACTGGGTGAAATGTAATTTGGCACCAAACACTTGAGATCACATCTTATAGGGATGGTGCCTCATCATAAAATGTCACTTCCTAAATAATTCCTGTTCCAGAGCTGTTGCAGTTAAATCGTCTAATGGTAACATTTTTTTTTCTTGTAAAGGTGTGACTGTTCTATGGAAGACATAATATAAATGTCTTTCCTTCAAAATGAGTACAAGGTGAAACAGAATGTTTAGGTTCTAAAATACTTTTTAAAAGTATGTAAAAGCAGTTTGTAAATTGTACAGTGCTAGGAATGGAAGCTACTAATTTTTTTTTTTTTTTTTTGAGACGGAGTCTCGCTCTTTCACCCAGGCCGGACTGCAGTGGCACTATCTCGGCTCACTGCAAGCTCCGCCTCCCGGGTTCACGCCATTCTCCTGCCTCAGCCTCCCGAGTAGCTGGGAATACAGGCGCCCACCACCACGCCTGGCTAATTTTTTGTATTTTTAGTAGAGATGAGGTTTCACCGTGTTAGCCAGGATGGTCTTGATCTCCTGACCTCGTGATCTGCCCACCTTGGCCTCCCAAAGTGCTGGGATTACAGGCATGAGCCACCGCGCCCGGCCGAAGCTATTAATATTTTAGTCCAACCCCTTTATTTCATACATGAGGAATTTCAGGCCAAGAGAAAATAAGTGACTCACTTAAGGCTAACAGCTAGTTAATGACAGAGGGACTGGGCCTCCAGTCCAATAACAACTCATGTAAATATTTTTTCGTTAATCAAAAGAATTTTAAAAGAGACACTTAACCATAAGAAACAGAATAAAATTTTTAGCACCGTCTTTTTACTGAAGGTAATATTCTGGAGTTTATGAGAAGTTAACTTCAAAAAAATCCACAGCATTGGGAAAGATGACAAAAAACAATCAAAATACATCAAAATATAACTTTATAATTAAGGTTTCCTATTGCTAAATATTAATAAAATAAAAAATTTGTTATCATCTCTAGCAAAACTTTTCTTACGTGTTAGCTAATGGGAGTTATGGAATCAGTGGTAATACAATAAGACCTAAAAATGCAGCCACTGTTTTCCATAGATGCTCTGTTGCTTGATGAAGGAAAATAGGCCTTTATAGAAATGGGAGATTAAGGGAGAAAGAAATGGGTTGCTTCATAACCCGAGAACAGAAGTGATTGATAAGAAAAATAATTATATTGCATGAACAAGGGGAAGGTGTGTACTTATGCGTCTACATCAAGTGTAAAAAGCAATTCCACTATTTCAACCACGGTTTTTCAGATTTCAAGTGTAATGCTACTATATTTTCCTTCGCTTTTTATTACCCATTAAGCCCCTTAACACGCCCCCTCCACCACTACCAAATGAAACCTCTGTTATAAGTCAGTGCCAAGAAGCTGAGTTTCATTGTTTCACCCATGCAAATCAAGTTGTGAATATTTTGCAAGGGAGATCCTGAAAGAATGTCTGTATACAAAACAGTAAATCACAACTGGGAAAGAAATTGCTGGAGACGTGTGCTCTGTTTTATGTCATTTGGAACAATAGCAATCACCAAAATGCAGAAGTTTGTGATTTTAGAGCCTGGGAGCACCGCTATTTGGTTACCCAGATTATAGGCTGTGGTATGTTGGACTGGATTAAACCAGAAGAGGAATCTGTTTATCCCCTCCGCTTTAAACACCAATAAAAAGCACTGTTCCTCTCTTGAAGGTGCTGAAATGCAAAGCAAGCTCCCTACTCCTTTTCTCTCTCTTGGTGGCATTTGAACGTGTAAAGCTTTGAATACCAATTGCTTGAACTGGACATATGTGAATCTCTTCTAATCCTACTAATCCTGTCCCCAAGTGCTTCTTTGTATGTGGAGGCAGCACACATAGATCTAAGTAAAAGTGGCCATAATCCTGGAAATGTGGAAAAATGTCCCAGTGTGAGAGATGCGAGAGGGAGAGCTCCCTGGCAGAGGGACCTGCTGAAGAAGCTATTGTGTCAGTTCAAGGAAAAAGAGGGGCGACCGAGGCTCAAGGGAACATATGAAGAAGCCCTCTCACCTTTTCTGAGCTCCTGGGAGGAGAACAAACCCACCCAGCTGGAGTCCTCCCTTGCAAACAGCCTTGGTACACTTGAGCAAACTTAACAGAACTGAGACAGTTTCCAAAGGCTGGGAAATTCACCCAGCGGCTGCTTTCAGTGGCCTGAGCCCAGCAGGCCGGGGCCCGACGACGTGAGGGCTTCATTATGCTACAGAATTTCCTTTAAGACAGCCGGCCTGTTTACAGATTTCTGAGCCGTTGCTCCCTCTCAAACAGGAAGGGAAAGAGTGGCGGAAATTTCAGTAGAAAAACGAAGACATAAAATAATCCTACAGACCCTATCTTGTCAAGACTTTTCAGATAGAAGCAGGAGATACACAGTGAGTTTCTAAATTACTCCGTTTTGCTGAGGCAACTTGTGAGACTCTGACCATCCTGGTTGCAATTGTCCGTAACGAGGCACCGCAGCTTTTGAACTTTCTAAAGGGAATGTGGCCGCATTCTCCTCCTCATGAAGAATGCGTGAATCCATCCATTCACAAATAATAACTTTTGCAAACAGAGTATTTTGAAGTTGGTGGAATATTTAATACTGGTTTTTGAATCATGTTACAAGGGCTGAGTGCTGATTAACAGTATAAGGGTTGCATTTTTCAAAAAGCATTTCCAGTTTTACAAGCCCTGTTAAGAAGATGATGTAAATACTGCAATTTCCATTTGATGGAAAAGATATCATAATTATATTAAATAAAGTTCATTGATCTGAAAGCATACATTTTTCAACCCAAATATGCCTGACATATTTTAAAAGAACCATCAACACAATATCCCATTCAGGTAGTTAGTACAACTTAAAGTTGTATCTGCTGATACAATTCAAACATATTTATTTCTTCTATTTTGTTCAACTCATGTTCGTTGTTCATTTGTTATTTGTTTGTTTTTAAAAAATATTAATTGCTATTTAAAACTATGCAAAACATTTTAGGCAAACATTATTTTCAAAACCCAGGTCCTCTTAGGGAAATAGCCTGACTGCACTTCGTATTGAAATAGAAGGTTAGTGGTGCCATAAATGTAAATGAAATAGAGTATGCAATATAATACAATCTAAATATATAAAATAAGCAACCACAAACGTATCCTCCATCCACACCTGAGAGAACAAAGTTGAAATAGTTTTGAATGAAAAACGCGGCTTTGATTATGTGAAACAAGCAAACAACCCTCTCTCAAAAAGACAGATATTAAGGATCCTAATTATTTTACTTAATGAAACTTGTTATGTATCAGGCACTATTCTAAGGAACTTACAAATACTGAAGCATCATAATAGCCCTATATGGTGGGTGCTGTCGTTGCCTCCATTTACAGATGAGGAAAATGGGGCTGGAAGGGACTTGGTTACTTGCCCCAGGCACGTGGCCCCTGAGCCACACTAGAAGGCATCCCAGCGTCTACAGGCCTCACTCCCGGCCTCTCTCCCAGCAGCCTCTGTTTTTGAGACACCCACTCTGAAGACTGGGCTATCTAGGTTGCTAGATCTCAAATTTATAGCATTGGAAAAACCCAGACAAACATAAAATGCATTTTTAAGGTAGTTTGTTGCGAGATAAAGAAAAGCAGAATCAAGACAAGAATCAAGACAGAATCAATCAATCAAGGATTGGCTTGCATCTCCTGGCAGCAAATTCCAGCACAAACATGAAATTCAGTGGGCTAGAAAGCTTTCTACATGATTTAGCAGAACAACACTCCAAGAAGAAATTTCTGATAAGATTGATGAAATTCAAATTCCGTTTAATGCTGTATGTCCGAGAGACTTAAGGAATATTTCTCAATGAGTGTTATGAAAGATCTCCACAAAGCAGAGTAGAAAATTGAAATCGGTTATTTAGAATACATGTGTGACCTTGGGAGAGCTGTTTCCTCAGTCTGTGCCTCAGTTTCCTCATGTCTAAAATAATCTTGAAGGTCCAGTCTATCCCAAAAATATTTGTGATTCTAGAACTTGTGTAATTTCAGACAACAACAATAAACCAAGTAGTCCATAAATAAACAGCTCACGGGGTTAGTGTATACAACAAGTTAAATATGACTTATCCTCAGGATTCAGTTACCTCTGCCTGACACCTTTTGTCCTTCTTCACCTGCTCTCAGTCCACCTTCTCCTTAAGCTGTTGCTGTCAGTAGGCAGCTTCACATCTGGGGTATCCCATACCTCTCATATTTTGTGTTTTGCACCAAAGCTTCTGTAATGGCAGAAATGGTTTTGCTCATGCATGGACATAGAAGGGACTTGACATCCCCTGGGCTAACCCTGGATCAATGAGGTGTGGGAGCCAGTGGATACCTGTGCTCCTCTTCTGTTCCCTGGCAGAGGATTTCGAGGTACATTCTATACAACTCTTCAGAGGATTCTGGCCAGACAGAACCCCAGGGGTCCACAGTAGTGGCCAGCTGGACTTTGCATCCTTATGTTGGAGCTCAGGACTTACCACCCCAAAATATGACTGTAGAAGACCAGAATAGGCTACCACAAAATATACCTCTTAGGCATATTGATTATTTTGAGCTGGCTATTTGGAGGAACTGCAGACACAGGAGTAACTGAAAAGTTACCCTTTTATAAGAGAAATTTACATCTGATAAAAGAATACTTCAGCCGAATTATGTTCAAAAGAATTTAATTGAGCAATGAACGATTCGTGAATTGGGCAGCTCCCAAGCCTGAGTAGGCTCAGAGACTCCAGTGCAGCCACGTGGTGGAAGAAGATTTATGGATAGAAAGAGGAAAATGACAAACGGAAAACGGAAGTGAGCTACAGAAACAGCTGGATTGGTTATAGCTTGGCATTTGCCTTATTTGAACATGGTTAGAACAGTTGGCTACATTTGATCGGCCAAAATTTGGTGATTGGCACAAGTGTAGGCTAAGGTCTGTTTACATCTCCACTTGTTATAGTTCACGATGTACAGAGAAACTTTTATGCCAAGCTTAAAATATGTAAGGAGGCAGCTTTAGGCTAAACTTGATTTAACACATCTATAAAGGAAAGTTTTGTTAGTAAAAATATCTACCAGGAAGACAGCTGCTCCAAGACAACTTTTATCACCTGAGAGACTTTTATCTTCATAACCAGGCAACCTTTATTTATCCTGTATTTCCTCCCTCATCCTCCCGTAATTTGCCCCCACCACTTCTTAGAAGCCCAAGCCCCAATTCCTTTCGGTAGCTCAGGATAATATTTGAGCCTCAATCATCCAGCTACTTCTTTGAGCCTCTTATTTTTGGGGTTTTCTCCTGTTAACCTGTCTCATATTAATTTAATCACAAATCAGCCAAACAACATAGAAGGGTAAAAAGAAGCATTTTTTTTTCCTCTCCTACACCTGTATTGGCTGTTCTTTATTCTGTTTTATTCTTTTCATTGCTTATTCCCATTTTGTTTTGGTTCTACTTCCCCCAAATACATCATCTACACACAACCTCTTATCTATATATAAGCTCTTATCTCAGATCTGTTTCCTAGGACAATCTTGGCTAGACATTCCTTAAAACAAGTGCAGTCAGACTCTATCAATAGATGTATGATGTTCAGAACTAGGGAGGGGATAGTAACTTCCTTCATAAACTGATCAGCTCCAGGGTAAAACTCTATGCTTAGCATTGCCACCGCATCTGAAGAAGGCATTGACAGGCAGAACTGGCCCAGGAGGAAGCCTCCAGAATTTTGAAAAACTGAAAGCTATGTCATGGAACCCAGCAGATAGTATTCTGCAGAATAGTATTCATCAGAAAGCATAATTTATATCATTAAATATTAGAATAATCTTTCTGCGTACAATGGGTGGAAAAAAACAACTTAAGTCAATTTTAGAAGAAATGTTTAACAATTCAAAACTTAAAAAAAAAAAATGAAAATTGCTTTGGCAGGTAGCATCTTTCTCAATCAGAAAGAACTCAACAATTCTTGGAACGGAGCTCACAGAGGGAACCCTTTGATGGGCTGAACTTGACTTTCAGAAGAAAGTACATTGTAGCTTTAACTAAAAACTCGGCTTTCCTGATAGAAATCTGGCCGGAGTTCTAACATTCTTTCACAGAACATACATGAGGTTTTTAACAGTGCCAGAAATTGACAAACAAAAATGAGTAAAATGAGAAAAGAAATTGACCCTGAAACAAAATGAGAAAATGAGTTTCTGAATGAGCTAAATGCACTCTTGCAACAAATAGCGGAAGTGGCAAGAATCGTCAGAACTGTTCCATTAATGAGAGGAGTTTTGGACTTAAAGTTATTTGCCAAGTACTAGACTAGAACTGGGACGCACCGGACTGCACGTGGTGTTTTGAATGGAATTCTAGAATATGGAAGAGTTGCTTTGAGAATTTAAAGGCGGGAAGGATCTCTCTGAAATCCACCTGCTGGCTCCCAACTTTTTCTCATCCTTGCACTTTGCAAGCAGCTCTGCATGTTGAGCAGATGAGGAAAGGGCCTTAGCTCTAGAACCCTCCCTATAACTTAAGTGGTGACAGACTTTTTCTTTTTCTTTTTCTTTTTTTTTTTTTTTTTTTTTTTTTTGAGACAGAGTCTCACTCTGTCGCCCAGGCCGCAGTGCAGTGGCGCGATCTCGGCTCACTGCAAGCTCCACCCCCCGGGTTCAGGCCATTCTCCTGCTTCAGCCTCCTGAGCAGACTTTTTCTAAGCTGAAGTTTACTCTGCCTTTATGTTAAAATAAATGTGATAATGCTATCTTAAAAATAAAAGTATTTCTAATATAAAACACTGTCTAACTGGGCACAGTGCAGCCTTGGAAAGATGTAATAAGCAAGAAAGTTATATTGATTTGTTTGTTATCACCTTAATTGTTGATTCTGCTGTGTTAAAAGTGATTGTTGTTGTGTTAAAAGTGAAGCAGTTTTCTAGCTGCAATGCTAATAAATTCCAAGATCAAACAAGATCTTGCTAATTACTGAGTTCATGAGGACAAGTTCACAAGCAGAGTTATGTTCATAATTATATGTTTCAAAGCATCTTGAAGCAAAATAAGGTCCCAATTTGTGGCTCTAATACTACATACTTGGCCTTTTTTCCTTCAGAATGTATCAAGGAAGTATATTTTTTGTCTGTTTTACGTTATTAATAATGTACAATTTAGGGAACATAATTCTTTGGCAAATTAAGAGACTTATTACAAATAACGTAAAGCCGAAAACTCAGCTCATCATTACCTATGTAAAAATACATCTAAAGGAAGAAAAATATGACATTTAATGAAGGAAATGAAATTAAAAGCCATTGGGCATTCATTTTCCCTCCTCCAAGCTCCTTACATGTAGACAGAGGAAAATGAGCTCACAGGGAGGTTGAGGCTCTCCTAATCCCATTGCTCTCTTTCCAACATTTTCTTTTGGTTGTGCCTGTAAGAATGGAGGAGACACTGGCTGTCATCCAAGAACCGCCCCCCCCCTTTTTTTTCTCCTTAAGCAAAAACTCACCAGCAATCTGGAATGGTTTAACACCCCTTGTTGGTGTTATTCGGGTATTTCTCAGAAATGCTAATGAACAATTCACTTTGGCACTTTAGATAAACACAATCTGGTGGTGTTATTTGGGCATCATTCACACTTGCTAATGATTGAGTCTCTCTGGCTTTTGTATGCCAGAACCAAACCTATGACGTCGTTGGGGGCCTGAAAAGCAAGTAACTAGCTCACCTTAGGGGAAACTTGTAAATTGATCAGCTTGAGGTTTAAGCTGGTGGTTGCTTAGACATGGCCTACTCAACACAAGACTGGCCAACTGGAACAAAACAAACTTCAGCCACCTCCATCAGCGCCACATCTCAATTGTGTGCAAGCACTTACCAGGCATTCATCTGTGTATAGTGCTGTGTTTAATACAATACCAAGCATGGTAAACAGACACAGTCTTTGACCTTCTGAGGTTTTATAACTTAAAAGGAAGGGGCAGCAGAGATAAACATATTACTAGTTAAACTATATATATATATATATATATAGTGAGTTAAACTAGCTCACTGTAGTTCCAATGCTTTGTGGGCAGAGGTACAGGAGAAGCACTTTTAATATTCATTGAGCACCTGAAGTCAGTTTCTACCTCTGTTTTTTGTTGTTTGTTTGTTTGGTTGGGTTTTTTGGTTTTTTTTTTTTTAAAAAGACCAAAAAAAAAGCATATTTCTGCACCCCTCCCCCCTCTTCTAGAGGAAGAATGGAAGAATTCAGGTTTTATCAACTGTATTTAGTTAATTCCAGGGATCCTAGGCTCTGAGACCACAGTTTTATCTAAACAAACCCATAAGTCAATGACTGTAAGATTTATATAAGGGTGAAGTGGTTTTATCATTTTATCTAGACGAACTCATAAGTCAATGACTATAAGGTTTATATAAGGGTGAAGTAGTTTTGTCATTGGTTTTGTTTTAAAGGCTGCACCGTCCCAATCGTTTTACTTTCTCAGAGAAACACCCCCTGCCCTATCCACCCCAACCTCTGCTTTTATTTTTCTGTCTGAGTAGAAACCTTTGGAGGAACATAGAGCTTACAGACATTACACCTCAACGGTACTTCTGTGCTTTCAGCATTTGTTGCCAGGAAATTATTCTGAATTATTCTGGCAAAATTTCAGCTCTGGGAGGGTCCTGCCCACCCCCGCCCCCCGCCCCTGCCATGGTGGGAGTGGGGGTGTGGGGCTCAGTGTTCTCAGATGTAGAGAAACCAGCAGGGGGTTAATCCCCTCTACAAACATTGTATCCTCTCCTGACCTTCCTATGCATTGGAATCAAGGGTAAGAAGTTTCTTTTGAAGCTTTCCTTTCGTTCTTTATTGGGGTACCTCAGAATGTAGGCTAACCTCAGCTTGGCAATGAGGAGTTTCAGTTTGGCCAACTGGGAAGATGCTCTGTGATTCAAGAAGGGTTTCAGTATCAGCTCTCCCCAGATAGTATGAGGGTGTCAGTTGTGTGTGAGTTTACAAGAGCCTGAAATCTGGGATTGTATGTCCCCACCCAACTCTTTCCTTTTTTTTGTGTTGGTTGAAAAAAAAGAAGGCTGGTTTATTTATTTATTTATTTATTTAAGATGGAGTCTTGCTCTGTCGCCCAGGCTGGAGTGCAGTGGTGCATCTCTGCTCACTGCAAGCTCCACCTCCTGGGTTCACACCATTCTCCTGCCTCAGCCTCCCGAGTAGCTGGGAATACAGGCACTCGCCACCACACCAGGCTAATTTTTTGTATTTTTTTAGTAGAGATGGGGTTTCACCATGTTAGCCAGGCTGGTCTCCATCTCCTGACCTCGTGATCTGACCGCCTTGGCCTCCCAAAGTGCTGGGATTACAGGCATGAGACACTGGGCCCAGCCAAAGAAGGCTCGTTTAAATAAGGTTGACATCTGGCCTAAATAATATCAAATTATATTAATTAACATATTAAATAAACAAGTAATAGTCTGACAGGTGACTTGTGGAGACAGAGTTTCTCCATATCAAGCATACTAGAATATTAAATTAGTGAGTCTCTTTTTATTTTCTCACAGGCAGTGCTTAGATTAGAACCATGGGAGTAAAAGCTTCCCAGTATTTTAAGAAATCCGGTTACTCGTGGAGTGACCATCATCAATTATTTTAAAGCACACCAATAAATTCTGCTGATTATTCATTTTCCAAAGCTAGTCACAGCACTTTCAACTAAAAAAAAAAAAGTGCCTTATCCCCAAAGCAATTTGCTTTTCAACATATCAATACAATTTACTTATGACATTGCTCAGAGATTAATATAATATAAGGTCCACAGCAATTCCTTTTTTCTCTGCAAGTCGTAAATAGGAAGTTGACAATAACTTGTGGCTCTGGATGTGTATATTTGTGGAATAAGGAATCATTTACTATTGTCTAAGCTGTAGGATAAATGTATGTAGATTTTGATGTCTTCATAGCTCCATTGTAGTAATTTGAACCCACTGTTAAAACACAGTGAGTATATTCTGATGGATGTCAACCATTTTTTATCAACTAGGTTTCAGATGAGGAAACCCTAGCCCAGGAAATTTAGACAAGTTACTTGATTCAAAGAAAGAAAAATGCCTACCCAGTCACAAAAGAAATTTAAACTAAACACTATTCCAGAGTCAAATAGAGCACTGACCCTTAAATCCAGACTCTTATAAACCTTTGCTGAGCCCCGGTGTTAAAAAATATTCAGATCAAATAGCAATAATGCTCCATTCTTTCAGGGTATTCTTTGGAGCTTTTCTTTACTAAGGAAAAGACTCAACAATATTTTGCATTTGTATAATACCACCTAAATCCTTTACAAATGCTATTAGTCTCACTGTGCAGGTGAAACAGCCTTATTTCAGAAGGATGTTTATTGAGATTTCACAACTGGTAAAGAGAACATACACAGCATCTGCCATCATATTTCGTTACGATTAAAGGGAGATTGGTGATTTTTTTTTTTTTTTTTTTAGGTTGCAGTTTCTAGTAGAGGCATTTGCTGGTGTTGTAAAGCCGCTTAAGGACCGTAGAACTTAAGGGATTCCCATTTGCCCCTTGGCACAGGGACTTGCTGGAAGCTTCTCAGACAATGGAATAGCAAATGGCACCCAAGTAAACAGTGTCAGCTAAGTTATAGAAAAAATGAAGGCATGGATAGCCCTTAAGCCCTGCTGCAGAATCAAATATATACATGGCTCATTTACGTTATTTTCTGATCGTTGGTTCACTTCAAAATAAAAATATTTAAGTGGAGGAAATATTTAAATATTAAATGGAATATCAAGACTTTGCAACTCTTTCTAGTTCAATTGAATATTCGAAGTGCTCAGTGCTTAATGAGATTCTCTCAGTCTAGGTCAGAAGAGTCAGAAAGAAAGCTCTTTACAGTTGCAGGGGCTGGGCTTTAAATTGCTATGTGACCTAGAAATAAAGTCAAACTCATTTATTTTCACATACAATTCCCTCAGCATTTCCAAATGAAAACATGCTCATTTGAGTAGCCTGTCACAAAACAGGGTTACAGAATGTATCCTTAGAAAAGCATTTAACTTTCTTTTTTTTTTTTTTTTTTTTTTTGAGACGGAGTCTCGCTCTGTCGCCCAGGCTGGAGTGCAGTGGCGCAATCTCGGCTCACGCAAGCTCCGCCTCCCGGGTTCACGCCATTCTCCTGCCTCAGCCTCTCCGAGTAGCTGGGACTACAGGCGCCCGCCACCACGCCCGGCTAATTTTTTGTATTTTTAGTAGAGACGGGGTTTCACCGTGGTCTCGATCTCCTGACCTCGTGATCTGCCCGCCTCGGCCTCCCAAAGTGCTGGGATTACAAGCGTGAGCCACCGCGCCCGGCAAAGCATTTAATTTTCAAAGGCTGTTATTCAACAACTTCTAGGAGATAATTGTGAATATTCTCAAATAATCCAAATTTAAAGCTGCTTAAAAGACACACAGTGCACATGGGCTAAAACAACAAACCTCTCACACTCAAGGGAAGCACTAATTCAGGTGCATTCCAGTCAGGATGTTCAATGGGATACCTCCTTCCCAATTCTACCTACTGTCGAGTCTGTGCAAATGCTTAAAGAGGCTCTAAAATAATTTTGTCATCAGATCTCTTGAGTCACCAGTCACTGTTAGAGCCCCTGGTCTGGTAATACAATAGAAATATTGCAATGGTTGCGTAACCCTGAGCCACGCTAGCTGCCTGTACTAGCTGTCTGCTGACATCGGCCTTAAAATTCTTTCTACTCTTTTTAAATCAAATAAATGTTAGAACGGGTTTCCTTTTCTTTTTCATCCCTCCCTTCCTTCCTTCCCTATCTCCTCCCTCCCTCCCTGTCTTCCTTCCTTCCTTCCTTCCTTCCTTCCTTCCTTCCTTCCCCCTCCCTCCTTTCGTCCCTCCTTCTCTTCCTCCTTCTCCCTGTCTTTCCTCTGCTGTGTTTCAGCTCTCTCCTTATCCAGCTTTGATATTTTTGTGTGTTTGGTTCACCCCCTTCCAATAATGTCAGAGAAAGAAAAGGTCAGCAGTTGTTCCTGTGTGGGTTTTTTTTCTTCTGTTCCCCCAACCTCACTTTTTTTGGTCATTCCCTTGCTGCCCCCCCACCCCCGCCCCCACCTTACCACCACCAGGAGACAGAAGAGGGAGGAGAAAGAGAGGGAAAAAAAAAAAAAAGATTAAGACGTAAGCTGGCTAGATAAGCCTGTGACCGGTTTTCTTACCAGCTCTGAATGAGCGTACAAGGATACAAAGGCAGCCCGCTCTATTGGAGCCAGCGCAAGGCTGGTGGGAGCTCTGGCTTGATTGTATGTCACTCGGAGAAAGGGTGTTTCATTAATTACACATTAACTATGTGCACTGAGTAGAAGGTAGCAGATAAAAAATGCAGATGTTTCTGCAGCCCAGTAGAATGAGAACTGCTCTTGATCCTGTCAAAAGAACATTTTGAATCAAAGGGGCTTCATGGGATCCAGAGAGTTTTGTGGTCCAGTGCTATGGTGTGGCCTTTTAATCATTAAACCCTTTTATAGTGGTGAAATGAACATCCATTGTCATGGCCACACCAATGAGGCCATCCAACCTGGCAAAAAGGGAGGGCTTTGCTATATGGGGGGAGCACAGTGAAAGAAGGGGACACGCTCGCAGTTCTGTGGAATTCAGAAGGTAACAACAAAAGTGCATCACAAAGAAAAGACTGGCTCAGGTTAGTTTGGTCAAATTGCTTTTGGCTGCAACACTTTCTTACCAGCCAAACACACCCTGGCAGAATGAACATTAGTGTTTTACAGACGGCTGGCTCCCCTCTTTTGTTTTCAGCCAGTGTTTTACTGGCTCCGTTTAATTTTTACTGTTCTTTAAGTGCAGGTTACTTAGGAAAGCTGATTGGAAATGGTATTATATTCTTAATCACTTTTCTACAGCTGTGGGAGAGCCATTAGCATTGGCAGAAGAAAGAAGTTGCATCCCTCCGCCCCTATCTCCTGCACTTGGCCCAACTATGCAATCTATGCCAGGAAGCAAGAGTTATGGAAGAAATTTTCTCTAACTCCAGTCTTGGAAAGGAGCCTGCATTTTGTCTGGCTTCAAAATCATAGGCTTTTAGTCATATTTTTTTCCTGAACATTTCCTGTGACTTCTAAGCTCCACCATTCTTTTCTCCTACAGTTTTCAGTTAAGAAAGAGAAACACTCGATCTTTTAATTCAGCTTTTTTCATTTTCTTTTTATTGTAGTAAAATATACATTGGTATGGAACTTTTGCCATTTTCTTATTTTAATTTTTAATTTTTTTCTTAGAGATAAGCTCTCACTCTGTCATCCAGGCTGGAGTGCAGTGGTGCGATCATGGCTTACTACAGCCTCTAACTCCTGGGGACAAGTGCACACCACCATGCCCAGCTAATTTTTTTTAATTTTGTGGAGACGAGGTCTTGCCATGTTGCCTGGACTGGTTGAACTCCTGGGCTCAGGTGATACTTCTGTCTCAAAGTGCTGGCATTACAGGTATGAGCCCTTCTGCCCAGCCACATTTTAGCCCTTTTTTTTTGAGACGGAGTCTTGCTCTGTTGCCCAGGCTGGAGTGCAATGGCGTGATCTCGGCTCACCGCAACCTCTGCCTCCCGGGTTCAAGTGATTCTCCCGTCTCAGCCTCCAGAATAGCTGGGATTACAGGCATGCGCTACCGTGCCTGGCTAATTTTGTATTTTTTAGTAGAGACGGGGTTTCTCCATGTTGATCAGGCTGTTCTCGGACTCCTGATCTCAGGTGATCCACCCGCCTCGGCCTCCCAAAGTGCTGGGATTATAGGCGTGAGCCACCGTGCCCGGCCATTTTAGCCATTTTTAAGTGGCATGTTTACATGGCATGAAGCTTCCCACTTTAACCATTTTTAAATGTACAGCTCAATGGTATTAAGTACATTCATATCATTGTAGAACTATCACCACTATTTATCTCCAGAACTTTTTCATCTTCCTCAACTGAAAGTCTATTTCCATTAAACAATTTCTTGGCTGGGCGCGGCGGCTCACGCGGTAATCCCAGCACTCTTGTAGGCCAAGGCCAGTGGATTACCTGAGGTCAGAAGTTCGAGGCCAGCCTGGCCAACATGGTGAAACCCCATCTCTACTAAAAATACAAAAAATTAGCTGGGTTTGGTGGTAGACACCTGTAACCCTAGCTACTCGGGAGGCTGAGGCAGGAGAATTGCTTGAACTGGGGAGGCGGAAGTTGCAGTGAGCTGAGATCATGCCATTGCATTCCAGCCTGGGCAACAAGAGCGAAACTCCGTCTAAAAAAAAAAAAAAAAATTCTTGTTCCCCGCTCCCCCCAGCTCCTGGCAACCACCATTCTACCTTCTGTATCTGTTGAAGAGGCAGAAAAGCATGGTAGGTTTCCTCACCCATCATAACAGTCAGAGTCAACACTCCTGTAACAAAAGATAGGTTAACAAGAGAAAAGCACAACAAATTTATTTAATCAAAGTTTTATGTGACATGAGGAACATCAGAAATGAAGACCCAAAGATCCAGGAAAAACTGTCTATTTTTATGCTTAGGATCAATGAAGAATGAACAGCCATGTAGAAATGTCATTGCACCAAAGGGTGTGATCTAATGGTGATAGGCTGAGGAGGAAAACTCAGCAAGGCCTGACTGTGCAGATTGTTCTTGGTCTCTCTGTGTAGCCTGCCTTCCTTCTGGGCTTGGGTAGGACCCCTGGGGAATGAAGGTCTTTAAGAGAGAGTGACCTTTCTAGGTTTATGGCTTGCTTAGGGGAAAAGAGGTTCTAGTTTCTATGACCCACGTTGGGAAAGAGGAATTCTGGTTTCTATGACTCGCTTTATGGGAGAAAGAGGGGCGAGAAACAGGAGGATGGGAGAGGGTCAGAGAGACCTTGTTTCTGAGACCTTTCAATCTCCTTTAGTTCAAAGCACTCAGCATGCCAAGGTGCCATACTTTGGGATATCATGCTCTAGCCCCAACATTATAAATTTGACTACTCTAGATACCTTAAATAGGTAGAATTATACAATATTTATCCTTTTCTGACTGGCTTATTTCACTTAGCACAATATCCTCAAGGTTTATCCATGTTGTAGTATATGTCAGAATTTCTTTCCCTTTTAAGGCTCGAAAGTATTTATTTATATGTGATATGGCTTGGCTCTGTGTCGCCAACCAAATCTCAAATTGAATTGTAATCTTTATTTTATTTCATTTTATTTTTTATTTTTTGAGACGGAGTCTCGCTCTGTCACCCAGGCTGGACTGCAGCGGCATGATCTCGGCTCACTGCAAGCTCCGCCTCCCGGGTTCACGCCATTCTCCTGCCTCAGCCTCCCAAGTAGCTGGGACTACAGGCGCCCGCCACTGCGCCCGGCTAATTTTTTGTATTTTTAGTAGAGATGGGGTTTCACCGTGTTAGCCAAGATGGTCTGGATCTCCTGACCTCGTGATCTGCCTGCCTCAGCCTCCCAAAGCGCTGGGATTACAGGCGTGAGCCACCGCGCCCGGCCAAATTGTAATCTTTAATGTTGTAGGAAGTACCTAGTGGGAGGGACCTGGTGGTGGAAGGACCTGGGATCATGGGGGCTGAGTTCCCCCTTGCTGATCTCTTGAATGAATTCTGGTTGTTTAAAAGTGTGTAGCACCTTCTTCTTTACTCTTTCTCTCCTACTGGTCGTTTGAAGATACGGTTGCTTCCCCTTCACATTTCACCTTGATTGTAAATTTCCTGAGGCCTCCCCAGCCATGCTTCCTGTGCAGACTGCAGAACTGTTAGCCAATTAAGCCTCTTTTCTTTATAAATTACCCAGCCTCAGATAGTTCTTTATAGCAGCATTATAATGGACTAATATAGTATTTATGTACCAGATTTTGTTTATTCATTGATCTATTAATGGACAATAGGGTTGCTTCCATCTTTTGATTCTTGTGAATTATGCTGCTATAAACATGGATGCACAAATATCTCTTTGAGTGCATACTTTCTTTTCTTTTGGGTATATATCCAGAGGGGAATTGCTAGATCATACCATAATTCTATGTTTGATCTTTTGCGGTACCAAAATACTGTTTTTCACAGTGGTCTCAAATTCTGACCAGCAATGTACAAGGGTTCCAATTTCTCCTTATTCTTGCCGACACTTTTTTGAAGCTAACCATCCTAATAGGTGTGAATGGTATCTCATTGTGGTTTTAATATGTGTTTCCCATAAAGAAAATGTGACAAATATACACTATGGATTACTATGCAGTCATCAAAAAGCATGTCCTTTGCAGGGACATGGATGAAGTGGGAAGCCATAATTCTCAGCAAACTAACACAGGAACAGAAAGCCAAACACCACATGTTCTCACTCATAAGTGGGAGATGAACAATGAGAACACATGGACACAGGGAGGGGAACATCACACACCAGGGCCTGTTGGGGGGTGGGGGGCAAGGGGGGCAAGGGGAGCAAGGGGAGCAAGAGCATTAGGACAAATACCTAATGCACGTGGGGCTTAAAAACCTAGACGACAGGTTGATAGGTGCAGCAAACCACCATGGCACATGTATGCAATGTAACAAACCTGCATGTCCTGCGCATGTATCCCAAAACTTAAAGTAAAATTAAAAAAAGAAAAAAAATGCGTTTCCCAGATAATTGGTGATGTTGAGTATCTTTTCATGTATTTATTGGCCATCTATATATCTTCTGTGGAGAAATGTCTATTCAAGTCCTTTGTCCATTTTTGAATTGAGTTGCTTTTCTTTTGTTAAGTTAAATATTCTTAAATATTCTGAATATTAACCCCTTCTTAGATACGTAATTTGCAAATGACTTCTCCCATTTCATGGGTTTCCTTTTCATTCTATTGATATTGTCTTTTGATACACAAAATATTTTAATTTTGATGAAGTCCAATTTATCGAGTTTTCTTTTATTGTCTCTGCTTTTGGTGTCAAATCCAAGAAATAATTACCAAATTCACTGTCCTAAAGCTTTCCCTCTATATTTTCTTTTAAGAGTTTTATAGTGTTAGCTCTTACATTTAGATCTTTGATTTATTTTGAGTTAATTTTTCTATGTGGTATAAGGTAAGAGTCCAACTTCATTATTTTTTTTTATTTGGCAGGGGAACAGGGGCATGTAGATATCCAGTTTTCCCAATACCAGTTTTGAAGACTATTCTTTTTCTATTGAATGACCTTGGCACCCTTGTCAAAAATTATTCAGCCATATATACAAGGGTTTATTTCTGGGATTTCTATCCTATTACATTGGTCTATATGTCTGTCTTTATGCCAGTACCACATTGTTTTGATAACCATAGCTTTGTAGTAAGTTTTGAACTCAGGAAGTGTGAAATCTCTGTTTTTCTTTTTTCTAGATAGTTTTGACTATTTGAGGTCCCTTGAGATTCCACATGAATTTTAGATTGGATTTTTTTATTTTTTACAGAAAACATCATTGGGATTTTGATAAGGATTGCATTGAATCTGTAGATCATTTTGGGTAGTAGTGACGACAATATTTCTTCCAATCTATGAACACGGAATGTCTTTCCATTTATTGGTATCTTCGTTTACTTCCAGCAATATTCTGTAGTTGCACAAGTCTCACCTCCTTGTTAAATTTATTGCTAAGTATTTAATTCTTTTTATACGAACATAAATGGAATTTTCTTAATCTCTCTTTTAGGATATTCATCTAATTTAGTTTTTAATCAGGAAAAATATAGAACTTTTACCAAATTCCCACCTAAATTTCATCCCAAAGAAATGGTACAATGAAGTGTGTAGAGGCTGACCAGAAACTACTTCCCAACTCCTGCTTTCCCAGCCAGGGAAAGCCATGACCTGCTTTCCCAGGTCATGCCCTGCTCTTCCTGGCAGGAAGCCACTAGTGGAAATACAAAGTCCAATGGAATCTTTCTTTCTTTCTTTTTCTTTCTCTTTCTCTTTCTCTTTTTCTTTCTTTCTTTCTTTCTTTCTTTCTTTCTTTCTTTCTTTCTTTCTTTCTTTTTTCTTCTTTCTTTCTTTGTCTTTCTTCTTTCTCTCTCTCTCTCTCTTTCTTTCTTTCTCTCTTTTGACAGAGCTTCATGCCATCTCCCAGGCTGGAGTGCAGTCACATAATCTCAGATCACTGCAACCTCTGCCTCCCAGGTTTAAGCCACCTTCCCAAGTGGCTGATACTATGAGCATGTGTGTGCCACCATGCTCAGCTAATTTTTGTATTTTTAGTAGAGACAGGGTTTTGCCATGTTGGCCAGGCTGGACTTAAGTGATTCACCCACCTTGGCCTCCATCACAGGCATGAGCCACTCACTGTGCCTTGCCCTGGAATTTTTTTCAAGTATGACAATACTAAGATATCATTGTTATGTCAGAAAGCAGTTTTTATTTACACCATTTAATAGGTTAGAAATCCACCATTAATCTTGAAAATGAAACATTCTGAAGTCAGGAAGTTTCCAAGTAATGTTTTCGAAGAAAACTGATTTACCTACCCAAATATTTCAATGGATGTTAATATAACTTGCAAATAAGTATATAAATAAATAGCTCACCCATTTCATACTTCCATTTGAAAGCTATTAGTAACATAAATGGCATCTTTTTTCTAGATTTTTTAGGGGGAGGGTGTCATATAATTTATATAGATTTCATACACCACATTAAGGCAATAATTTCCCCCTCTCAAGCAAACCAGAGAATTTCATGACATGCAGAATAAGAGGATGTGTGTGATGTGTGTGTGTTTTGCAGAAAGACATTTTCTTCTATTTTGTAGATAGTGACATAACCTAGTCATACCAATTCTTGCTAAATTTAAATACTAGATGAAAAATGAATCAGTCAAACATTTTTGTCTTTGGTTTATTGATAATACTTTATATGTTTACACTCTCACATTTTCCCTTTTATGAGATAACATGCTTTCTTAAAAAAAATTTTTACAAGTGTTCTCCTTTAAAAGAGGCTATAGAAACAGATTTTAGTAGTACTACGTACTAAATAATTTTATAAAACTCCAAATAGATATACATTATCCTAAAGATACAACCTTGTTGACTTGACACTACGAAGGAAACAAAAAACAAAAACACACAAAGAAAACTCAGCAAACAGAAACAGAGAAAGAGTTTGGTTTATCTGGTCGCCCAAGAATTAAGTTCCATAAGTTATAGAATGATACAACTCATTTTGTTTTTTTTAAATTTTAATTTGAAAAGAAAATGTATTAAAGTGAAAAGTTTGGTTCCACGTTAGTCCATGGCACATGCGCTTTTTAGTATCCTCACTTCTAAAGTGAGTATTAACACTTTCTGGCTGCTGTAGTAGTGTACCTCAAGGTACTTTATTTCCATCTTTTAGAAAATTATTGTCATATATATTTTGTTAGAAAAAACACTTTAGTGTTATTTGATAGAAAAATATAATAATAAATATACAAATGAGTGTGTCTATAATGTAATCAGGGTCCTCTTTAATGTGTTGCTCTGTGCAGCATACATCCTGAACAACCGTACTAAGATAGCTCTATTCTTTGTTTGTTTGTTGTCTTAAGGCAAAAATCTTGGAATCATCCATGACATTTTTCATTCTTTCATGTCCTAAATGGGACCTATTGTTACATCCTATTTGTTGTTATTTCAAAAATACCCAGGATCCAACTACATCTTAACACCTGTATAGCTACCATTCTGTTCTAAGCCCCCATCATTTGGATTGGGAGTCTGCAAACTATAGCCAGGGCCATAGGAGAGACAAGTCTGGCGACACCCATTTGTTTACTTATTGTCTGTGGCTGCTTTCATGCTACAATGGAAGAGTTGAGTATTTGCCACAGGAACCACATGGTTTGCAAAGCCAAAAGTATTTACTAGCTGGCTCTTTAAAGAAAAGGTTTGCTAACCTCTGTCCTAGACTATTGCAGTGACTTCATAAATTTATCTTCTTGCTTCCACTCCTGCTCCTTTAATAGAGCAGCTGGAATCAGGTCATGGTATTCCTCTGTGCAACCCTCAGTGGCTTCTCAGAGTAAAAGGCAAGGTCCTTAGCCGGCATCCCTCCCATCACTAGTAGAGCTGATTGCCTGATAACCTCCTAGCTCATTCTCTCCCACTCTCCTCTTGCTAATTCTGCTCCCCGTGGCAGTTCTTGGAAACATGTCTAGCATGTTCCCTCTTCACCTGCTGTTTCCTGCACCAGGAGTGCTCTTCCTCCCAGGTGGGTGCATGGCCCAGTCTCTTCCAAAGTCACCTTGCGGAGAGGCCTTCCCTGAAAACTCTTCACAAAGCAGCACTTTATTCCATCTTCTCTATCCATCTCCTCTGCTTCACTTCTTTTTAAATTAAATTTTATTTTATTTTAAGTTCCGGGATACATGTGCAGGACATGCAGATTTGTTACATAGGTAAACCTATGCCATGGTGGTTTGCTGTCAATCCATCACCTAGATATTAAGCCCAGCATGCATTAGCAATTTATTCTGATGCTTTCCCACCTCCCATTCCCCTGACAGACCCCAGTGTGTATTGTCCCCCTCCTTGTGTCCATGCATTCTCATCATTCAGCTCCCACTTATAAGTGAGAACATGTGGTGTTTGGTTTTCTGTTCCTGTGTTAGTTTTCTGAGGATAATGGCTTCTAGCTCCATCTATGTCCCTGCAAAGGACATGATCTCGTTACTTTTTATGGCTGCATGGTATTCCACAATGTATATGTACCACATTTTGTTTATCCAATCTATCATTGATGGGCATGTGGGTTGATCCCATGTCTTTGCTATTGTGAATAGTGCTGCAATGAACATATGTGTGCATGTATCTTTGTAATAGAATGATTTATATTCCTTGGGGTCTGCTTCACTTTTCTCCATCTCACTTATTCCTGGTTGACTTGGATTTCTTATATTTATCTCTCAGTGTATTCTCTGTCTCCTGCTACTAGAAGCAAAAAGTGAATACATGGACACAAGGAGGCCGTGTCTGTCTTTTTTCTTTACTTGCCAGTTCTTAATATTGACAACACAGTTCTGATCTTCTGCTTGAATTCCTTTTCACCTTATCTGGTTGGTAGGCCTGGGCTTTCTTTGATCACCAGACAGGTTCTTCCCGCTTGCTGCAGAGGCAAAATCAATTCACTGACAACGTGGTATTTCAGTAAAGAAAAAGGCTGGCCAAGTGGGAGAACTGAAGTTATCACTCAAATCAATCTCTGAAGGCTCAGAGGTTAGAGTATTTCAAGGATAGTTTGGTGGACAGGGGACTAGGCAGTGGGGAATGATGATTGATTCTGTCTGGGATGAAATCACAGGGAGTGAAAGTGAATTCTTCTTGCTGTCTTCAGTTCCTGAGTGGGATCACAGAACTAGTTGAGCTATCTACTGGTCTGGGTGGCACCAGATGGTCTATCAGAAAGCAAAGTCTGAAAAATATCTCGAACACACTTAGGTTTTACAATGGTGATGTCATCCATATACACAATTGGGGAGCAATCCTATGGACGTTATCCATAGGAATCTTGGGGCCTCTGGCTGCATGACTTCTGCGCCATAATTTCTAATCTTATAGCTAATTTGTTAGTTGTACAAAGGTGGTCTGGTCCCCAGGCAAGAAGGGGATTTGTTTGGGGAAGGGGCTGTTATCTTCTTAGTTTCAAAGTTAAACTGTAAACTGAATTCCTACTAAAGTTAGCTCAGCCCATGCCTAGAAATGAACAAGGGCAGCCTGGCAGTTAAAAGGAAGTTGTGGTGGTTAGATCAGACTTCTTTCACTGTCATAATTTTTCTGTCTAATTTTTCTCATTGTCATAATTTTTGCAAAGGTGATCGCATTTCTTCCTCTGAAGTTTTGTTAAATTTTCTTGCACAGAGAAGTTGCCATAAGAGCCTAGGGTCTTTGTCAGGCTTTAGCTCACTCTCTCAAGTCATATGGCTTGGTGCCTTTACTCTGAGATGGTGGGGGTGGCTCTGGGGAAGAATCTAAGCTTTTCACTTTCCTGGTTTCATCTCTTTTTCCCCAACTACCTACTCTCCAGCCCCAAGAAAGGGCCTAGAAAAGGTAATTAGTGGTGGTAATGATGTGTGTGTGGGGGGTAGAGTAGGGGGAAAGGGGCCGTTCCTATTTATAGGATTAACAGTATAGGGACAGTTTTCCCAACATCTGTTCCCTCAAATTGCGTCTTTTTTAAACTAAATTTCTACTCATTGCCCCAAACAGTGAATAATATTAACCCTCTGCCTTCCCTCCACAAAAGTAACAAAATGTTGAACTGCAGTGTTTTGTTTTTTCTTTGTTTGTTGTTGTTTTTTCTTTTCTTTTCTGTCTCCAAGCAAACATAAAGGTGGCTGGGGAGAGGGTCCTATACATCTACTAGCAATTTCTAAACCTTCTTCTTTGGTGGCCTACTTCCTCTTTCCTAGCTTTCTCTAAGTTGTAGGTTATTAGTAAGATTTGTCTAGATTTCAACAAATCAGAGCTCTTAATCCCAATCCTATGATTGATGAAGTTTGTTGCTAATGAGACAGTAACAAGCCCGGCAGGGTACATTTCTGGAAACTTCTATCTCACAATTTTGCTGGTTACCAGGACCTTCTCCGAGGGTTTGATCTCTGATGGTCTACTTTTCTATGGATTTTATCTATTTTTTTTTTGTTATTGTTGTGGTTGTTCATATCATTACATTGTGTGTGAGAGAGAGCTATCTGAGATAGCTCTCTGACTTCTTAAACCCAAGTTACAGCATTTTCTTGAATTGAGCATTTACAATCGGTCTATTTTATTTTTACTTTTGCATGTTATTTGTGTTTGTACATGAATCTACTGCATTATAAGCTCTTGAGGGAAAAATCTTATATCCTATCTATCTTTATGGCCCTTGTGACGTCCAACACATTGCTTTAGACATGTTGCTACTTTAAAAATGCTTATTGAGGCAGGGTGCGGTGGCTCACGCCTATAATCCCAGCACTTTGGGAGGCCGAGGCAGGCTGATCATGATGTCAGGAGTTTGAGACCAGCCTGGCCAACATGGTGAAACCCCGTCTCTACTAAAAATACAAAAAATTAGCCGGACGTGGTGGTAGGCCCCTGTAATCCCAGCTACTCAGGAGGCTGAGGCAGGATAATCATTTGAACCCAGGAGGCAGAGGTTTCAGTGAGCCGAGACCGCGCCACTTCACTCCAGCCTGGGCAACAGAGCAAGACTCCATCTCAAAAAAAAAAAAAATCAGTTGTTCAAATATTTGTGTCTTCAATTTATGTAAAAACAGATATACCTATAGTGGGGTCCCAATATTTTATAGCTGAAAGATGCTGTAACTTATCATGTGTTTTGTTTTAAAGAAAATAATAACATTACTCACACTTTATTTTACATTTTACTAATACTGCTTAAATGTAACTTTTAAATATAGGAAAAGGAACATAAAAGTGAGACTTCAGACCTGCAAGCTGAGTATTTCCAGTAAAACATACTTCAGTCTTCTGCCATGGTAGAAATAAGTTATCAGCAATATTTTCTGCCATTGTAATTCCCAAAAGTCTAAACAATGTTCACCAGAACTGTGGGAACAGAGCATTCTATTTATATATTTATGAAAAATAGAGAAGTTATTGAGGATATTTATGTAGGGGAGAGTATTTAATCAGTACATAACTTTGTACAGGTTGTAAGTCAAATAAAATTTTGGTGCTATAAGTTTGTTGTAATAAAATATGAGCTATATGACCATACAATGCACATTTTTATATGTGGAAATTAACACAAGCACTTCTGAAAGAAAGCCATTGACCTAATTTGTGCAACTATAGCATCTCTGTGTGACTCAGGTCTACCAAAACTAAATGCTCAAGTGACTCAGGAGAATCTGAGTATTTTATAGTTTTCCCATCTATCCTAAGACTGAGCAAAAGTAGAGCTGTCATTGGGCTGAGCCAAAAAGGGAGACACTGAGTTTAAGTAAGGTGAGCCTGAGAACGAAGTTGCAGAGCAGTGAGACATCAGGGCCAACCAGGCTCCGGAAGAAGATGCCCAAAGGAAACTAGGAAATGGGTGAGAATAGACTTGGAGCAAAGAGTGGTGCACACAAGGAAACCGCCCATCAGGAAAGATCATTTGTCTAGCTTGTAAAGGGGCAAAACGCTGAATGTTCGACACACCAGCTGACATTTCTAAAATCAGAAAATTTCTATATAAAAGCTTGCAATCACCACTTGGAGTAAAATTCTACATCCTGGAAAAGGCCCATGCAATCCTAAATGACCTGGCCCTCTCTCCTTTCTTGCTGCTCTTTAAAACTGGCAGGGCCTGCTTCTGCCCCAGGGTCTTGTTCTCATAGAGCCCTTCTCACCTGCACCAAGTTCCGAATCACAGCATTTCCCTGGAGTCCACCCTTGCCTGCTGGCCCTACTCCCATAACACCCCTGATGTGTTTCCTTCTCATGGAACATCAAGTTTAATTATAATTAAACACACACCTAGATCAGTGCTTGGTACTTAGTATGCACTTAATTACTTAATACATATTTGTTGAATGAATGAATGAAAAAACAGATATATTTCATAGAAATGAGGTTACTTTTTAAAAAATTTTAAATGTTTTTTAGAGACAGGGACTCACTGTATTGCAAAAGCTTGATTTGAACTACTGGGCTTAAACGATCCTCCCACCTTAGCCTCCCGAGTAGAAGATGCCATTTTGAGCTCAGGCCGATCTGAAAGCTACTCTTATAAGCAGAAATCAAGCTGAATGCTGTGAACGTTTCTCCACCTTTTGCATGGGTCTTCTGCTGTGTTTGGACTGTTGATTTCTCCCTCCCTTTGAAACTCTTCACCCCCTTTTGCAAAACCTTTCACCACTCTTCTCATGGTGCTCTAATTATTCCATCTCTTCCCTGTGAGCTCTTCTTCTTGCTTATCTCCCCCTGTCATAGTAGTATCCCCACAGGGACATGCTCAGCCGTGGCTTCTTTATTTTTCTCATGGACACATTGCCCTCAGCGACTGTGAGTATAGGTTCATGGATTCAACTACTGCAAATAGGTACCAGGGAAATATTACTAACTTTTTTCTCTGCCCCAGGACTTTCTCTTGAACTTTGAATTCGTCTCTCCTGTTATCTCATCGGCATCTCCAGCTGGATATTTCATAGGCATCTCAAATTTACCATTTCCAAAACTTACTATGTCATTTTCCCCTCAGTCCCTCTCCTGTCTTCCTTCTTACTACATTACCATCTGTGGATCACCTAAAGATACAACTCTGAGGAAGATCAGGGTGGGATAAAATTGTAGAGACACACTTAAGATAGTCAGGAGAACTTCAGAAATGAGAATGAGAGAGAAATTCTGACCAACTAGTGCTTATAGAATTGGCTAAAAGGGTTTTTTGGTTTTGGGCTTTTGTCAAGACTTTTTCTGAGTCTCGTTCTGTCTCCCAGGCTGGAGTGCAGTGGCACAATAATCATAGCTCACTGCAGCCTTGAACTCCTGAACTCAAGATATCCTCCCATCTCAGCCTCCCAGATAGCTGGGACTACAGGTACACACCACCACACCTGGTTATTTAAAATATATATATTTTAAGCAGATTCCGGGTCTCAGTATGTTACCCAGGCTGGGTCTTGATCTCCTGGCCTCAAGCAATCCTCCCACTTTGGCCTCACAAAGTGCTGGGATTATAAGCATAAGCCACCGTGCCCAGCCTGTTACAAATTTTTAACTTCTCCTATCCGGGAAAGAAACTGGGAATGAATGTCAGAAATATTCTGCAGTGACTAAAATGTGTTGCCTGTTCTGTGGCTTCACCAGGAACCAGTGAAGTTCAGCGTGACTGGCGAAGACGCCTCAGCCATAATGAGGACTCTTCCAGGCAGTAGTAATTGCCAATCTCACAGGAGCCTTTAACGTAGCCTGGCAAGTCTATTTTTCTTTAGTCTATTCAGCTTTTCTAGACCTTTATCACATATTTTCTCAACTGTCCTCAGATCTCCAACATCTTCATTTTTCTCGTCTTCACTCCCAGCTTTCTTCACTGAGCTAAAAAGAAGCATTCAGAAAAGAAGATTGCAAAGCCCCCAGCATAACCTCTACCCATTCGTGTGTCTGTGGGCCCATGTGCCCTCCCATCCCTCCTGTTATGAAGGGTAGATTCTGTCTGCTACCTCCTATCTTAGGCTAACCCTTCCACAGGGGCCTGAGATCTCATCTGCTCTTTTCTGCTTGGAATATTACTCCTGCAATCTTCTCCCCTTCCTCTTCATCCTTGTTTTTCTGTCTACTGAATCACTCCATGAAGAGCAAACACATTATTATTTCTCTTTTCTTTCAGGAAAAGCAACCCTCTTTGACCCATTCCCTCTTTCAGTTACTGCCTGTTGATTTTTTCTTTTCCTTACAGCAAAAATCCTTGAAAGATTGGTTTATCATTGTTGTCTCTTCTCTCCCCAACATCAATTTTTCTCTTTAATACACTCCAGTCAAGTTTTTGTCCTTCAGCTTCACCAAAAGTACTGTTATCAATATCACCATGCCTTTTACATTGCTACATCCATGGTCCGTTTCTTAATCTTAACATTTTCTGATCTCATAAGCAACCTTTAACCAAGCTGATCACCCTCTTTCACTGAAATGCATTTCAAAGTTGGCTTCAGGATACCACCCTCTCCTGGGTTTTTCTCCCACCTCATTAGTTGCTCCTTTTCCAGTCATTTCCCTGGTTCCTGTTCACCATTCCTCCCTCTAAAATTTCGAATACCCTGGAGGCATTCCTTGGATTACTTGTTTAGGCCACCCAAGCTTGTTCCCTTCATCACCTCAGCTGCTTCGTGGTTCTTTAGCTGCAGAGCTGTGAGTACATCTGCCTATTTGACATCTGCTCTGGATGTGTCATAGATATTGCAAATTTAATATGCCCCAAATGCAACCCTTGACTTCAACTCAAAACCTGCTCCTTGTCATTTGTCCCCTTCTCAATAAGGAAAAACTTCTATTTTGTAAATAATAGAAACTTTATTCCTCTAGTTACTTAAGTCATAACTTGGAATTGTCTCTGATTTCTCTCTTCCCACATCCAATTTATTAGCAAATCATGTAAGCTCTCCTTCAGTCCATCCAAAATGCGACCCCTTTGTACTGTTGCCCTCTTACTGCCCTGGTGCAAGCCACCATTCCCCACTGGACTATTTATTGTCAACATACCAATCACAGCGAACCTGTTAAAACACAAGTAATGAGTTTTCTCCATCCAAAACTCATACCATGATCTGTGTGTTTCTCTTTATATGGATTATATTTTAATAAAGAGAGATTTCTAAAAACCTTTTAGTGGCTTCCCATCTGATTCAGAATTAAAAACAATTTCTCTACAACTGACCTATCTCTACTCTACCACATGACATCTCTGAACTCTCCTCTTGCTATATTTGCCCTTATTCACTCAGCTCCAGTCACATTGTCCTCCTTGCTATTCCTAAGTTGTATCAGGCACAGTTCTGCATCACGGCCATTGCACCTGCAGTTTCTCCTCCCAGAGCTCTTTTCTCCCATATGTCTGCACGGGTTGATTCCTTTACTTCCTTCAGATTTTTATTCAAAACTTGTCTATGAGAGCTTCTCTGGCTATCAAGTCTATCATTTTAACACATTCCTCTTGGACATTTTTATATTTTCCTTCTCTGATTTTTTTCCTCCTTCCCACTTATCACAATCTTTTGTTTTTTGAGACAGGGTCTCGCTCTGTCACCCAGGCTGGAGTGCAGTGGCACAGTCTTGGCTCACTGCAACCTTGGCCTCTCAGATTCAAGACAATTCTCATGCCTCAGCCTCCTGAGTAGCTGAGATTACAGGCATGCGCCACCATCCCCAACTGATTTTTGTATTTTTAGTAGAGATGGACTTTCACCGTGTTGGCCAGGCTGGTCTTGAACTCCTAACCTCAAGTGATCTACCTGCCTTGGCCTCCCAAAATGCTGGGATTATGGGCATGAGCCACCGTGCCCAGCCAATCTTTTACAGTGTAGATTTCCTTATTTATCTGCTCATAGCTATTTCTCCTACTAGAATGTGAACATGAGAGCTGATCTTTTTGACTGCCAGCTTAACTGCTATATCCTGAGCATCAAATATTTATAATAGCAGCAACTTTCATTTATATAGTACTTAGTATTTTCCAGCTTACCAGCCACTTTTAGGTAGCACTTCAGATTACACATATAAAAGGAAAAGGCAATGTGATTACAAAGGCAGAGATTGGAATAATGCAGCTACAAGTCAAGGAATGCTGGTAGTCACTCTGTCCCCTTCAAAAATCAGATATATCTGCTGGGAGCAGTGGCTCACGCCTGTAATCCCAGCACTTTGGGAGGCCTAGGCGGGCGGATCATGAGACCAGCCTGGCCAACATGGTGAAACCCCATCTCTACTAAAAATACAAATCTCTACTAAAAATGCAAAAATTAGCCAGTCATGGTGGCATGCATCTGTAGTCCCAGCTACTTGGGAGACTGAGGCAGGAGAATTGCTTGAACCCGGGAGGCAGAGGTTATGGTGAGCCGAGATCACGCCACTGTACTCCAGCCTGGGCAACAGAGCGAGACTCCGTCAAAAAAAGAAACAGATAGATCATAGCAAATGACAGTGGATCACTATGATAATTTGCTATGATCTAGCTGATGATTGAAGGGGATAATGCAGATGCTATTACAAATGTGGTAGTTTTAGAGCAACACATCAACACAGCATATTGACCCGTTGAATGCATTATTTTTTATTTTATCAGCAGGGAGGATCAAAAAAAGTTGGCCTTTCTCTAACAATGGCAGCCGTACATGTTCAGTCTGTTTTTCCAGGGCACAGTTAATTCTCCTGCTTGCTGTCATGATACGGTTTTCAAGGCCCCCAGTCCTTCACAGTCCACATAGTATTATGTTAGGCCATTATACTGATGACATACTGCAAATTGGACCTGTTAAGAAGAGAGTGGCAAATGCCAGATATATCCTAGTAAAGTTATAGAATAGAAGATAAATCCAATGAAGCTTCAGGGGCTGACATGTAATACAATATTTTAATATTAGTGGTCAAGGGCTCTTGGATATGCTGGGATAATCCCTGTAAGATAGAGAATCAGTAGTTGTGCCTCCTATGTCCTACCAGTAACAAAGAAGCATTGTATTTACTCAATCTACATCTTTAAATTGTGGAGGAACAATCCCATTTTGGTAACGTAGGTAGCTAACATTACAGTTCCTTATACTAACATTACTTTTTGCAAGGAAAAAAAAAATCTGGCAATACCTAATGGTAGAGTGGATGTAAGATATATATCTCTTACATGTTTTTCATGAGAGTGTAAATTGGACCAGCAATTTGGAAAGCTTTTGCCATTAATTTGTAAAGTTATTTTGTAAAGAAAGTCACATATCTTTGGACTTGGCACTTCCTAACCCAGTAAGGTGCTATGCACACCTGGAAACATGTAGAAAAAGGATTTAGCATTTTTTGTAATAGCAAATAGTTTATACAAATTAAATGTGGCACATTTATACAATACAATATTAGATAAGCCAAATGAGTGGATTACAGCATTGCAGTAATATGTATAAATCTTAGCAAAATAGTACTGAATGGGAACATAGGTTTCCAGAGATGACATACAGAGTTGTAAAGTTAAAAAAAATATATATATATACTTTTTAGGAATACACATAGATGTGATACGAGTATTACAATCATCCAACAAAATTCAGGATCATGATTGACATAGTTTGAGGAGGGAGGAGGATAGGACAAAGAACTACATTCATAGAATGTTCTACATACATAGAAATTTTTGACAAAATTCTAGTTCCATGTTGGATGATAGGTTCATGGTCATTATTAAACTATTCAATAAAAATAAACAAATATATACATACAAGAGAGCCTTGCATGGACTAATGACAAGAATGTGTCATGAACCAAATATGTGTCTGTTCCTATTCTATATAAAATAAAGTCACTTCTTTGGGTTAAGCTTCTGTGTATCTAGAAACTCCTATTAAACACTAAATATCTAATCTGAGGATTAGTCACTAAGCCATTATCATTCCCTTAACACAAAAGTGTATGTGAGCTAGAATATTCCAGCACAGAGTAAGATACTAAAAGAGTGAGACGCTAGACAAAGTTTGATGAGGAAGAAGGATGGAAAGGTTCGGAGCTTGGGAAGATCCCGTAAGAAGGTGAAGGGGTGAACTTCTGTGTGTAGGAAGGAGAGGAGGGGAGCATCGAGCATTAGTGAGATTTTTAAAAGCCATGCAGGATTCCCTTGCCTTTGTTTCCGTTCTAAACCTCACCCTCTCTCAGTGCATTTAGTATCTCAGTTAGTTACTTATTTACTGAATGCAGGAGTTCACAATCTAAACAAACGTAACCAGAAGGTTGCAGGATTTTGTTTAAATTATTGAGCAATTATTAGGACTCTAAATTTGATTTACAACATTTAGGAAAGAAAATAGATGAAAGTAACATATTCCACACAGAAATTATTACTCAATTTGTTAACAATAATCCTTTTCTTTTTTGCTTCTGGAAAGATGGAGGAAGATATTTACATGTTTATCTGTGAATTTTAATTTAAATAATTAGTCCTAAAATTAAGAAAACAGTTGCATTGGGACAATCTTTCTCTTCCTCTTTATAAACCAAAGAGAAACTCTCTTCATAAAATTAATATTCTCATACTTTCTTGTGAGTACTTTTGTCCTTTATTTTCATGTATTACTCTAATAAGTAGGAAATAGATTACTCTCCAATAAGTATCCCAGCAACATATAGATTTTGTTTTCTCTATATTAAAGAAAAAATTTAAAGAATCATATATAACTTTAAAAAGAATAAAGACCAATCATACAAAATAAAACAAACAAACCAAAAACACTCCATCAAAACACGCTGTTTTGAAACAGTCTTAAACCATATTCACTTTAAAGAAGTAAAAATGTCAGTATAAGTTAACACATAGTCTGTGTTTGGGTCAGGCTTATAATAGTGATGATTTTATAAAGCCTTTGAGAATTTGGCTTCTCTTTGCAGCAAGACTGTGTGTCAAGTATAATGTCCCTCTTAGACCTGTAGGAATTTCAACAAAAGGATGAAATCCCTTCACTTGTTGTACTTTATTCTCTTGTCACAGTTAAAGCAATATTTATTTTCCTCCTCCTTGCTTCTTGCAGGCCTGTAGTAAATCAAAAAAGTAAACTCTCAGGTTCATTGTGTAAGGGGCTTACTTCTAGGCTTCTACAGTTGCCACAGTAACTAATTAGAAATTTGCATCTCTAAGAGAATTATTTAATGCTGATGTGTAAGCCCTTTTATTCTTTGGAGCTTGGCCTTTTGCTAGGAAGCTTCTGGTAGATGTTGGGCCTCAAGGTCATACTGTACAAGCTCTGAACGTAGGTGGCCCTGGTTTGCCCTTTTTATCTGGATGATTCATGCCCAGTGGAGAAAATGGCTTGCCAGGTCTTTGTTGAATGGTGGGCATCTGAAAGGCGGTACTTGATTCATTTAGGCGCCATTTGTTTTAACCTGTAAATTCTTCCCCATTGCTCATTAGCTAACTCTTATGTAATTGAGTCATGCATGTTAAAACGGTAGAGTTGAGTTATGCCAACCAACTCATTGAAAGGAATCCCTCATTAATATGGTCGTGAGGCCTAAGAAGTTGATGTTGCCAAAATGCAAAATGTTTTGTAGAATTGGACAATGTGTAATAGCAATATGAAGATGAACATTTTTCCTGAAGAGCTGTTTGTTTCCTGAGGTTTAAACCCATGTTCCCTTAGTGCACAAAGAAGACAGAGACGAAAGGGAAGGGACTGCAGACTCCGAGGCAACTTGTCCTGAAACAGAGAAGACACTGACTGCCATCCTGTGCTGCCAGTACAGCCTGGGAGATCAGATCAGGGCCAAAAGGAGATAAAATTGATATGTGAGTTTAGTCATCACCGATCCCTGAAACATTACCCCTTCTAAAGTGGAGGAGCTCCTAAGTTTACTATAGCCGAAAGACAAAATAAACGTATGTTCAAGAGGATGACCAAATCTGAAGTCAAGAATAGATTCAACATACCCATGTTCACTGAAGCATTAGTCACAATAGCCTAAGGATGGATGCAACCCAAGTGTTCATTGTTGGATGGACAGGTAAACAAAATGTGGTATAGACATACAATGGAGTATTTTTCAACATTAAAAAGGAAGGAAATTCTGACGTGGTACAACATAGAGGAAACTTGAGGACATTATGTTGCGTGAAATAAACCAGTCACACAAAGATGAATACCTCACGATTTCACCTACATGAGGTACCTAAAGCAGTCCAACCGATAGAAATCAAAAGTAGCAGGTTCATAGAAACAAAAAGTAGTATGGTGACTGTCACAGGCTGGGAGGAGGAGGGGATGAGAAGTTGTTTAATGGGCATAGAGTTTCAGTTTTACAAGATAAAACACACTGCAGATTGGTTGCATAACAATGTAGATGTACTGAACACGATTAAACTATACACGTAAAATAGTTAAGATAGTAAATTTTGTTATGTATATTTTAACACAACTTAAAAAAATGGTAGACTTAGAGGAAAGGTAGGCATAGTCCCCGTTTGGAGAAAATAAAAGAGAGGTATTCATGTATACAACCTCCAAAGAGAAACAGACCAGGTTTGCTAAATGTGAAAGGAAGCAGAACAGGTCTGGCAAAATGCTAACTTTTCCTGTTGTCAGGTGAGAAGGACATCCTGCTGGTGGAAGCACCAAACCCGGGTCCCCTGCTGTCACTGCCCTGCCATACCACCTGCACATCTGCGGAAAATGAATATTTAAAATATAATCCCACACATGTTCTGGAGGCAGGAGACTTAATCCTCTAGTTAATCATTGTTTTTGAAAAAGCTTTGGTCAGATCAAACATTTGTGCCCTTTTCTTTTCTTTTTCTTTTTTTTTTTTTTTTTTGGTAAAGTTTTTTTATTTCTACTGGGGAGGGAGGAGGATGAATAGAACTGTTTTCGAATTTACTCTCGCACTGTATACACACATACCCACACACATACATAAACATACATACACCAAAAATGCCCAAACAAAAAAACAAAAACACCAGGAATCAAAACCAAAAACACCCTCAAACTGCACCGATACTTCATATTTTGACCAAAAAAATATCCTGGGAGGAAGTGCAAAATGCGAAATTAAATGACTGAAAAATGCTGAACAAACAGCATTATTAATATACAAAATAGTTTTATTACTGAACTAGTAACAGGTGATGTTCTCCGTGTTTGTAAAACTTAGGAATCACATAGCTGATTTGTTAAATCTAGTCCATGCCAGCTTCCAAAAGCCAAAATTTTGGTTAGCTTCATTCTTTGATGACTCATCAGATTTTTCTACAAGATCTAGAACATCATCCTCCTCCTCATCAATGTCTTCTGGTTTTGGTGCTTTACTGTCCGAGACTTGCCATGGGAACTGTTCAGCTAACTTCTTAAGGATTGTTAAGCTGTCAGCACCAAGCTGACTTAATATTCCAGGAAGCATTTCTGTGATTGGTTTGGCTTCTGCATGACCAGTAATTGCAAAGGTGTTAGCAGAAAGGGAAGCTTGGACTTCGGTATTGTTGAAATTAATAACTGTCCTATCATCTTTAATCATGTTCACCTCTTCAATACCAGCTATATTATTCACAGCCAGGGTTTTTTTAGAGAATTCTGAAGCTTTTTGTCATTAGCTATAGCTGTTCTATGTACCACCTTCTTTCTGTGAGGTGTACCCTTGCCCCCTATCCGGACCTGAGCCTGAAGTTTGGCTAACTTTTCTTGATTCATGCTGTTGGTAAATCTGAAGCACGGAGGGTCCTCCAATACCAGCACATGGCAAGAGCAAGATGGCTGTCTCATCTTTTCTTCTAAACTGTGAACAAAACATACAATCATTTGAGTGATTTTCTGCAATATCAATTTTTCTATCTGTATAAGGTGTCTGATAAGTTTAGATTAAGTCCCCAGTCCCAGTGGGTTTTTCTTGAATTTAGAGACTATCATATCTTTCTAATATGAGTGGCTTTGAATATTTTTTTTAGCTCTAGAAACTAACACGATGGTGAGCACACTGGCATTTTGCTTTAAAACTCAACAAACTTTACTTAAATCCAACCAGGATTACACTTATTTTTAACTAAATTCCTGTCGTGACTCTATATTTCCAAAAATTTTCTGTAGAACACCATTGACTTTGTTATTTAACTTTTGCACTCATTTTTAGCCCATTCAAAAGTTTGACACAATAATTAATTAGGCTTTTTAGCACATATTTTGAAAGCAGGTAATGATTTCATGAAACACAAAGATTAAAATATTTGAAACTGAAATATTTTTAAAGGCTGTTTTTAAGATGTTGACCTTCATATCATGCTTGGCAGAAATGTTCTAAAGTCACAGCTGACTGTTAGGTTTTAAGAGTCTACCTAATCATGAGTTAATAAATGGAAGTCTAGATCTGTTTTTCTAGATTCAATTAAAGTCATCTCATCAATACCTACGTGTTGAGAGTCCCTCAGGTAGGAGAAGGAAGCAAATAGGAATGTTGGATAAAACCTAGATATTAGAATCAGGAACAAAAATTATAAAATTCATCACTACAAATAAAGTCAACAAAAAGGCAATAAAATGTTTTCTAGGGATAAGTCATTCATTCATTCACTCATTCCCCATCTTCACCCATCGAGGGTGTCATGGGTCATGACACTCATTACTCCACCCAGATATCTTTCCCTGTCATGAATGTGGAACAATTCCTCTGAGACCATTTTTCCTCCTAGATTGCTTGCCGTGTTCTGTTTCATATTCCTGCTTTGTGCTATGTTCTGTTCCTCACGTATCATCCATAGGACACGACACAAAAACTTGCAAAGAAGAAGATGCTTAATATATATTTATTGGATTAAGTTTGTGTAGGACTGAAATTTTTGACTGTTTGCTGTACTAATAAAACTACATTACCATTGCTAGACTGAAAACACATCTGTGATTATTTTTATTAACAATTACAGTTGTCTGTCGGTGTCCATGGGAAATTGGTTCCAGGACTTCCCAGGGATACCAAAATCTACAGATTCTCAAGTCCCTGATAGAAAATGGTGTGGTATTTACGTAAAACCTACACAAATCCTCCCATGTACTTTAAGTCATTTCTAGATAACTTATAATACTTAATATAATGTAAATACTATGTAAATACCTGTTTTAAAAAATTATATTATCTTCTTTTTTTATTTTTATTTTTTCAAATGTTTTTGATCCAAGGTTGGTTGAATTTGGGTATATGAAATCGACCTATAGAGAGGGCTAACAGTACTTAAAAATTTTGTTCCAGAAAATAAAGTCATGCAAAAACTGTTCACAAATTTAATATTCAGGAAGGTTGGCCAAACCATCTGGATTTCAAAGCAATAACCATTTAGGAAGTGGATTCATTTAAAAAAATGAAAGAGAGAGAGAGAGGAAGGTTCCAGCCTAGGGTGTGTCCATGAGCAAAACAAAGTAAAGCAAAGCAAAGAGGAGCTAAGCCAAGTCTGGATTTGTGAAAACTAAAGGACGCACGGTCTTCTATATTGCTATAGCAAATTTCTGGTCCTAAAGAGAATTATCGGTTTTGCCAGTAATTGTGAGAAAACAGACATTCTTATAAGTTACTGCTGGGAGAATAAATGGTACAAATTTTAAGCCAGGCAATTTGATTTTATATACCAAAATTACAAGTGCATATACCTCTCAAACAGTATGTTTATTTCTGAGAACTTATCCTACAGATATACTCACTCACGTGCAGAACGACATGCACAAAGCTCCTCATTGCTTTGTCGTTTTGAATAGCAAATGTTGGAAACAGTCTAAATGTTCATCAGTGGGGGCTCAGATAATATGCACGTATGCTAGAATGTCATGCAGCTGTTAAAAAGAAGTGTGGACGGTATTAAATATTGAACTCCAAGCTTTACTGTTAAGTAAGCAAACAAACAAAATCACCAAGTGCAGAATAGTATGCACTGTATGCTGCTATTTGCATAAAAAGAAAGACAGAGAAGACTTATCAGAATTTGTTTGATTATGCATAAAATATTTCTGAAAGAAAACACAAGAAATTGGGTGCGTTGATTACCTCTGGAGAGGAGAGGCTGAGTGGCTGGTAGATAAATGAAGGACAGAGACATTTACTCTATTAATTTAAAAAGTAATGTATTGAAGTGGAATCCACAAAATGTAGAATTAATCATTTTAAAGCGAACAATTCGGGGGCATTTAGTATGTTCACAGTGTGTGCAACCACCACCTCTGTCTAGTTCCAAAACATTTTCATCTCACCAAAATAAATCCCCTTACTCATTAATTGGTTTCTACCAATTTGCCCCTCCCCCAGCTTCTGGCCATCACCCATTCTTATTCTGTCTCTATGGATTTATCTGTTCTGGATAATTAATACTAAAAAAATCGTATAATATGTGACCATTTGTATCTGGTTTTTTTCACTTAGCATGTTTTCGAGACTATTAAATTTTTTTGTATTTTTGAAAAGTGAACTATGTTAAAGTATTTCATAGGCAAAAACTAAAAAATTAAAAGTAAAACTTATTGCTGAACACCACAGGAGCTAAAATAAAGGAGACCTCCAGCCTATTTCAGAAGTGGACATTTTAAACAGGACTTATGAAGGATGAGAAAAATACCCTTTCCCTAAGCAACATGTCCTAATCCTTTTCCAGTCTGAGCCTTTCTCATCACCATAACAATACACCCTGCGGGAGAAGGGGCAGATTTGGAGAATTTAGTTTTGCCTCGAGTGACTTTTGCCATTAACTTGCAGATATTTGTCATGAGCAATGCACTTTTGTTATTTTATTGTGAATCTCAGTAGCTTGTGAAACTGTCTGTAAGCCAAGGGCCCCTACTTCCCTTGGTACAAATGCCATTTCTTGGTTCCATCACCTTGCATGTAACATAGTAGATCAGAAAAATAGCACTATTATATAGATCCCACCTAGCAAACCATGGAGGGCTCAGAGAAAGGAATTTCTGTCATAGATAAGAACGTGTGGAAGTCCAGAACAATTCTGAAAAAAATTGTAACTGAACAGCTTTCACTCTGAGCTTTGTCATTTAAGTGGGTATTGCAGAATAATTTCTCAATTCCAATTTCAGGCCTTTTAAATATCTAGAACATTGGATTAGGAAAGTCAACCAGGCTAACCTGTTAGTCATTCATATAGGAATGTGCTCTAACAAGGACAGTTGACCATTGCGCAAATGGTTATATGCTTTCTGTGACAAGGAGTTCACAACCCACAAGTTATTGCACAGTCAAAAATTTCAGCCTGGAGTAAACAACTCATGCCACTTTGCCTGGAATTTTCTTGGTTTTAGCACTGGAAGTTTTATGTCCTGGGAAAACCTTCAGTATGGAGCAAACCAGGAAGGCTGGTCCTCTTGTTCCAGCCAAGGGTGGTGATGGCCAGGAAGGCATTGTGGAGGAGCTAGGCAGTAAAGGATGGACTGGATTTCCAAAGTCAAGGAGAGATCAGAAGAAGGACATTAAAGTCTGCATTTCCTCAGCCCACACAGTATGACCTCTGATCAGTGTCTAATTTCCATGTATTCATGCATATTTCCATCATATTTTTGGATCTCTAGTTTGGATGATAGTTGTTAGGCAACAGTGAGCCACTGACATTTGTTAACAGGGTTGTAACAAGATCAAAGATGTCTTTTAGGAATATTTATCTTGCAATGTGTATAATTATTATGAGAATGCTTAGGGTCAACAAAACCAGTGAGGAGGCTGTGGATTGCAGCAGTTCAGCTATGAGAGAGAGACCTGAAGTGGGGCTGCTGGCTGGGATAAGGCAGATGAAGACATGCAGGAGAAAAATGAGTAGGAAATGGTTGCTGTTGGACTGAGGATAGGAAAGAGAGGGAGAAATTTCAACCACCTAAGGCAGTGCTTCTCAAGACTAAATGCAGATTAGAATAATCTGGGAAACACTTTGTTGCTGATATCTAGGCCCCCTTCCTAAGTTCATGATTTCACCCATTTGTAGGGACCCAGATAAGGGCAATTTAAAAATGCTCCCCAGGTGATTCTACTATAGAGGAAGAGTGTTTTTGTTGTTGTTGTTGTTGTTCTATTTTTTATTTTTTTTGAGATGGAGTCTTGCTCTGTCACCCAGGCTGGAGTGCAATGGCGCAATCTTGGCTCACTACAACCTCTGCCTCCCAGGTTCAAGAGATTCTCCTGCCTCAGCCTCCCGAGTAGCTGGGATTACAGGCACGTGCCACCATGCCCTGCTAATTTTGTATTTTTAGTAGAGACAGGGTTTCTCCATGTTGGTCAGGTCTCGAACTCCTGACCTCTGGTGATCCGCCCAACTTGGTCTCCCAAAGAACTGGGATTACAGGCTCGGAGTCTGGCCTAAGAGTGGCTATTTGAAATGTCTAGTGTCTGAGACTCTCCCACCCCTCCTTCAAAATTATCTAGTCATTGAATATTTGAAATGAACCAGTCAGTTTACATGCATCATCACATAGAATTTCTCCTCTTAATCATCCCATAAGGTGTGATTTTATTCTCATCTTACAAGTGATGGAACTGAGGCTTAAAGAGGCTCATTGAGTGAGGTTAAGAGCCTGAATCATCAATGTCTGTTTGTTCTGAGAGCCTACGGCAGTTCACAAAGGAAGGCAAAGTTCACTTTTTGACCTTTCTCAACATCAGAACAAGGGGCAGGACTGAGCTCCTCATCTACCAGGAGACATTTGATAAATTTTTCATAGTCAAGCTCCTACAAAGAAGCCTCAGACCACACAGCAGAAAACATTAATGACCTTCCATTGAGGTGGGTAAAAAAGACATTTTCTAGATGATTGATCTAGTACATGTGAGATCAGTAACACAAGAGAGATAATATTATAGATTCTAAAAGAATGTTATAATGAAAATTTTAACTCTTTTATAGGCTGTTTTTGGAGAACGAATTTCTCCCTTATATATGCAATGGTGATTAAATATTCACATTTCTATTTTTGAAATGACAACAAAGTTATTCGAGTTTCATTGCTTCTGCTGAAATGTAGCTTTGTATCCAACGGTACTTCAAAACATTAGATGAGGCCAAGGTGGGTGGATAACCTGAGGTCAGGAGTTCGAGACCAGCCTGGCCAACATGGTGAAACCCCGTCTCTACTAAAAAAAATACAAAAATTACCCGGGCATGGTGGTGGGTGACTGTAATACCAGCTACTCGGGAGTCTGAGGCAGGAGAATCTCTTGAACCTGGGAGGCAGAGGTTGTAGTGAGCCAAGATTGTGTCACTGCACTCCAGCCTGGGCAACAGAGTGAGACTCTGTCTCAAATAAAATAAAAAATAAAATAAAATAAAATAAAATAAAAGATGTGAACATAATTAGAAAAATATATATCACTGCTAAGTAATTTTCATGAGTCAAGAATCCAAAAAGTCCCAAGTCTTAAATTTCTCTTTGTTGTCTTTTGTAAAATACAGAGAAAATTTCTGAAAGCAATTTCTCTGCCCAGATTATAGTATTCCATTTTACTTTCAACATTTCCTGTTAAGGCACATGGTTCTTCAATATTCCAGGTTCTAAGATTCTGCTAATTAGTATTGATGCTTCTGGTAAGAACTAGTGCAAAACTCTGAAATCTGCTCCATTCCCTTGGCAGCTACATCAGATAATCATCTGTGTATTTCCTTTCCAAAGCAAAGAATTCCAGTTTGGTTTTTCCAACTTTCCTCTTCCTTCTTCTATGATGACTTCCTTTTTGAAAACTTCAGGAACCCTAATTAACCCATGGAGGCATTGCAATATTAATATAAGGCAAATATAAAAAATAAACAACCACCTCAAGAAGACAAAAGCAAACTCCAGTGCCGTCCACTTTGTGTGTACAGAAGAAATTATCCTGCTCCTCCTTATAAATAAGGGGTTTGCAATGTGTCATTCCTTTTCTGTAGGGAAGGGGGGTAATTATTGATGCTGCATCTGTTTTGTCAGAGCGTCAGCTAATGGAGAAAGTTAATTGTGTTGGTTGTAAGGCCACCTGTCACACACATGCCTCATTTCCATACTAATGGTCCAGCAGTGGCAGGCAGTGTGCTCTCTGCAGTAACAGCTACTGCCTCTTTGGAAACGTGGGCCAAATGTGCCCATGCAGCAACTGTAGGCTTCATATGTGAATGCCTCTAGTATTGTGCCGACTGGGGCTTATATTAACCCCCTACTGGCAGCTCCAAACTAGATTTGCAGTAAATGTGGGGATGCTGTAAATGCTGCTCTGGGGTAAGCACCAAGTCCATGGTGAACCAGCTGGGAAAGGCAGCCTTTGGGCTTCAGAGTTTTCTCTGAATAATCTTCTGTATAGCCAACCCATCCCACGCTAGGAGAGAGAGAGAAAGATGGCTGAAATTCCTGATAACTTCTCCTTTAAGAACACCCTCTGTATATTATTTCACTGTAGTAATTAGTGTTATTTTTCATAAGCATTTTTACCACCTTCTTTGCCTTTCGGAATCACTATGTATCTTTAGGAGAACCCGCAGGTACCACCCTCATTTACGAGGCAGAGGTCCGTTTTAGAGCTCTGAATAATATTTCCAGTTCTGTCTCCTAAATGATCAAAAGCAATCTTAACTCCTGACTATAAAGGATCATACTCCAGCAGTACTTCTTCCAGCGGTACTTTTTACAAATTGTCAGAATCTTAGGCATAGTTGAGGAATTGATGCCCTGCCAGGAGAAGATTGATGAATATTTTAGTGGGAAACTATGAGATGCAATTTGAGAGAGGTGGCTATCCCCTCAATGAGGGAAGCTAATAAAATTGAGAGCTATTTCTTTGCAGCTCTTAACCCTATGGATGTACAAAACTGCCAGATTCAGTTTCTCTGGGATCCTTTTGTATATGGCTTTCTGTGACCTTACACAGCCGCCATAAAGGGACTTGGGGCTAAGCGCCAAATGCTCCAGCACTGACTGCTCTTAGAGAGATGGAGAACACATGGGCCAGGCTGCTTACATTTTTTAATGGCCAATTTTTGTTGAATGGATGATTATTTTAGGCTAGGCGATCTCTATTCTTGTATCGACATAAATTTTAGAATGGATGTCACGGTCATTTGGAAAGGAGGCTCAAAGTCAGGCAGGTAATGTTCCGGTCACCCAGCAAATGGAATGTCCTAAGCTGTGGCATTCTCTCTGGGGTATGTCCAGGTGCACTGCCTTCTGGGAAAGCCCTACGGGAGGCAAGGAAGCCAGGCCTTGGAGGCTACTGAGTTTTATGAGTATCTCTGCCTTGAAGGGCAAAGGCTATAGAAAATCCTATAGGTAAGTTTCCTGACTGATTTCGGTTAGGTCTGGATTTCCCAACGTGCCATGGAGTTTCTCACGGCAACAAAGAAGGGCGTTTTGGTCACAAGGGAGACCCAACATAGATTCCATAGAAAAGCTTGGTGGCTGGCGCTACTCTAAATTCAGGGTCTGCAACCTCAGCCAGGCCATTGATGCTGCCCGAAGGTCTATCATGTTCTGAATTGACACCTTCCCCCATTCCTCACCATAACTATTTCAAGCTTTTATCACTTTCTTCTAGCACCTTACTGAAAAGACAACTTCATTTTGCATTTCATAGAGGAAATGGGGTGCCAAAGATAAACTCTACAAACCTTTGGCTGCAAGCTACATCAACAAGCTTATCTACATCCACAGCCAGCTTTATGACAGGTCTCCCATCTTAGTAAAGAGGGTGACTTTTTTCCTTGTCCTTCTCCTCCCCCTTCCTCCCCCTTCCTTCCCTTCCCTTCCCTTCCCACGCCTCCCCTCCCCTTCCGTTCTCACCCCTGCCCTCCCTTCTCTTTCCTCCCTTCCCTCTCTTCTCTCTCTCTCCTTCTCCTTCTCTCTCTCTCTCACACACACACAAATGTGCATGCATACATATGAGCATACGTAAGTGTGCACATAGGATATATCAGCTTAAGGGCAGATATGAATACACTTGAGAAAATACAAGTTTGATAAATCATTTTCTCTCAAAAATTGGCAGGAAATACATATAAGTCTATTAGCAATGCCACACCTGGCATTGTAGGAAAATAGGAGAGGAATATGTGATCAGACTGAAGGTCAAAGAAGACTTCCTGGAGAATGCAAAATTTGGGTTACGTTCTGGATTTGATGTGGACAAAAAAAAGAAGGGAAGAAAATTTCAAGCAGATGATATAGCATGTATGAAAGGATTTAACCTGTTCTAGGATCTGCATGCATTTTGATTCTGCAGTAGAGAGGGAAGCCCATGTGGGACAGTAGAGGCTAGAGAGGCTGCCAGGGGCCAGTCATGAAAGGCTTCCTGCAATGAATTGGAAGTTCTGGTCACACACTGGAATTTGACCTCGTAAGCTACATAGAGACGTGGAGGGAAATGAAATGGTAACAGTGTGCAGGATGAGGAGGAAATAAGGCCATATTTGTAGGCTGAGTCCTTGTACTGGTTCCAGATGACAAGTTTTGAAACAAGTGACTGTGAGAGAAGAGGACAGAAAAAAAGCAATATAAAATTGTGGAATTGTCAGGCCTTGGTGACTGGATGCTAGAGGGAGAGGGCAGGAAGGGCATTAAAGTGACCGTCAAGTTACTGGCTTGGGCAACTGGGCAGATGGATGGAGGCCTCCAGACTACAAGAGGTGGAACAAATTTTAAAGGAAAGATGCTTACTTCCCTTTGGCCCATACTGACCTTGAAGGACAGGAAAGTGAATCCATTCAGCAAATCAATCGCTATATGAGCAGCGTGACCTGGTCTGGGATGCTGGTGATGGAAGCCATTGTGGATGGGGACACTGAAGGCAAGTGTGTGGCCTGAGGTGCACTGAGGGCTGAGGACAGCTCTGTCCAACACGGGTAGTGAAGGAGTAAGAGGTGAAGAAAGAGACCACAAAGAAAATCAGAAGGAACAGTGAAAGCAGCCCCAGGAAAGTCTGGAAAGAGGGGTTTCCTGGAAGCAAAGTGGGGAAGAGAATTTTATTTTATTTTATTCTTTGGTTACCAGAAAATTTATTTATTTTAATTTTTTATTTGTATTTTTTTTTATGTTTCCCTAGGTTATTGGGGTAGAGGTGGTGTTTGGTTACATGAGTAAGTTCTTTAGTGTTGATTTGTGAGATTTTGGTGCACTGATTACCCGGGCAGTATACACTGCACCCTGTTTGTAGTCTTTTATCCCGTGACCCCCTTTCACCCTTCCCTCCAAGTCCCCAAAGTCCCTTGTGTCATTCTTATGCCTTTGTGTCCTCATAGTTTAGCTCCCACATATCAGTGTTACTTCACTTGGAATAATAGTCTCTACTCTCATCCAGGTCACTACAAATACCATTAATTCATTCCTTCTTATGGCTGAGTAGTATTCTATCATATATATATATATATATATATATATGTATGTATATGTATTTATATATCGTGGTTTCTTTATCCACTCATGATTGATGGGCATTTGGGTTGGTTCCACATTTTTGCAATTGCGAATTGTGCTGCTATAAACGTGCGTGTGCAAGTATCTTTTTTGTATAATAACTTCTTTTCCTCTGGGTAGATACCCAGTAGTGGGATTGCTGAATCAAATGATAGTTCAACTTTTAGCTCTTTAAGGAATCTCCACACTGTTTTCCATAGTGGCTGTACTAGTTTACATTCCCACTAGCAGTGTAGAAGTGTTCCCTGATCACCGCATCCACGTCAACATCTGTTTTTTGATTTTTTGATTATGGCCATTCTTGCAGGAATAAGATGGTATCGCATTGTGGTTTTGATTTGCATTTCCTTGATCATTAGTGATGTTGAGCAATTTTTCATATGTTTGTTGGCCATTTGTATATCTTCTTTTAAGAATTGTCTATTCATGTCCTCAGCCCACTTTTTGATGAGTTTTTTTTGTTTTGTTTTGTTGATTTGTTTGAGTTTATTGTAGATTCTGGAAATTAGTCCTTTGTCAGATGCATGGATTGTGAAGATTTTCTCACACTCTGTGGGTTGTCTATTTAATCTGCTGAGTGCAAAAGCTCTTTAGTTTAATTAAGTCCCAGCTATTTATCTTTGTTTCTATTGTATTTGCTTTTGGGTTCTTGGTCATGAAATCCGTGCCTACGCCAATGATTAGAAGGGTTTTTCCCACGTTATCTTCTAGAATTTTTATAGTTTCAGGTCTTAGATTGAAGTCCTTTATCGATCTTGAGTTGATTTTCATGTAAGGTGAGAGATGAGGATCCACTTTCATTCCACATATGGCTAGCCAATTATCCCAGCAGCGTTTGTTGAAAAGGGTGTCCTTTCCCCACTTTATGTTTTTGTTTGCTTTGTCAAAGATCGGTTGGCTATAAATATTTGAGTTTATTTCTGGGTTCTCTATTCTTTTTTCTTTTCTTTTCTTTTCTTTTTTTTTTTTTTTGTTTGAGACAGAGTCTTGCTCTGTCATCCAGGCTGGAGTGCAGTGGTGCAATCTCGGCTCACTGCAACCTCCACCTCCTGGGTTCAAGTGATTCTCCTACCTTAGCCTCCCAAGTGGCTGGAATTACAGGCACGTGCCATGATGCCTGACTAATTTTTGTATTTTTAGTAGACACATGGTTTCACTATGTTGGCCACGCTCGTCGTGAACCCCTGACCTCAGATGATCTGTCTGCTTCAGCCTCCCATAGTGCTGGGATTACAGGCATGAGCAATTGTGCCTGGCCCTAGGTTCTCTATTCTGTTCCATTGGTCTATGTGCCTATTTCATACCAGTACCATGTTCTTTTGGTGACTATGGCCCTATAATATCGTTTAAAATCAGGTAGTGTGATGCCTCCAGATTTGTTCTTTTTGCTTAGTCTTGCTTTGGCTATGTGGGCTCTTTTTAGCTTCCATATGAATTTTAGAAGTGTTTTTTCCAATTCTTTGAAGAATGACGGTGGTATTTTGATGGGGATTACATTGAATTTGTAGATTGCTTTTGGCAGTATGGATATTTTCACAATGTTGATTCTACCCATGAGCATGGGATGTGTTTCCATTTGTTTGTGTCATCTATGATTTCTTTCAGCAGTGTTTTGTAGTTTTCCTTGTAGAGGTCTTTCAATTCCTTGGTTAGGTATATTCCTAAGTATTTTATTTTTTTGCAGCTATTGTAAAAGAAGCTGAGTTCTTGATTTGATTCTCTGCTTGGTTACTGTTGGTGCAGAGTAGGAGAGCTACTGATTTGTGTACATTAATCTTGTATCCAAAAATTTTGCTGATTCTTTTGTCAGTTCTAGGAGCTTTTTGGAGGAGTTTTTAGGGTTTTTGAGATAAATGATTCTTTCATCAGCAAAAATTGATAGTTTCACTTCTTCTTCACTGATTTGGATGCCCTTTATTTCTTTCTCTTGTCTGATAACTCTGGCTAGGACTTCCAGTACTATGTTGAAGAGGAGCGGTGAGAGTGGGCATCCTTGTCTTGTTCCAGCTCTCAGAGGGAATGCTTTCAATGTTTCCCCATTCAGTATTATGCTGGCTGTGAGTTTATCCTAGATGGCTTTTATTACACTGAGGTATGTCCCTTATATGCTGATTTTGCTGAGAGTATCAATCATAAAGGGATGCTGGATTTTGTTGAATGCTTTTTCTGCATCTATTGAGATGATCATATGATTTTTGTTTTTAATTCTGTTCATGTGGTGTATCACATTTATTGACTTGCATATATTAAGCTAACCCTGCATCCCGGATATGAAACCCACTTGATCATGGTGGATTATCTTTTTGATATGTCATTAGATTTGGCTAGCTAGTATTTTGTTAAGGATTTTAGCATCTATGTTCATCAAGAATATGAGTCTGCAGTTTTCTTTTTTGGTTATGTCCTTTCCTGGTTTTGGTATTAGGGTGATGCTGGCTTCATGGAATGAATTAGGGAGCATTCCCTCTTTCTGTGTCTTGTGGAATAATGTCAATAGGATTGGTACCAATTCTTCTTTGAATGTCTGCTAGAATTCTGCTGCGACTCCTTCTGGTCCTGGACATTTTTCTTGTTGGTAATTTTTAAATTACCATTTCAATCTTGTTGCTTGTTATTGGTCTGTTTATGGTATCTAATTCTTCCTGATTTAAGCTAGGAGGGCTGTATTTTTCCAGGAATTTATCCACCTCTTCTAGGTTTTCAAGTTTATATGCATAAAGGTGTGTCACAGTAGTCACAGTAGCCTTGAATGATCTTGTGTATTTTTGTGGTGTCAGTTATAATATCTCCCATTTCATTTCTTATTGAGGTTATTTGGATTTTCTCTCTTTTTTCCTTGGTTAGTCGTGCTAATGGTCTATCAATTTTATTTATCTTTTCAAAGAACCAGGTTTTTGTTTCATTTATCTTTTGTATTTTTTTGTTTGTTTGTTTCAATTCCATGTAGTTCTGCTCTGATCTTGGTTATTTCCTTACTTCTGCTGGGTTTGGGTTTGGTTTGTTCTTGTTTCTCTAGTTCCTTGAGGTGTGACCTTAGAGTGTCAGTTTGTGCTCTTTCAGTCTTTTTGATGTAGGCATTTAGGGCCGTGGACTTTCCTCTTAGCACCGCGTTTGCTGTATACCAGAGGTTTTGATAGGTTGTATCACCATTGTTTTTCAGTTCAAATAATTTTTGAATTCCCATCTTGATTTCATTTTTAACCCAGTGATCTTTCAGGAACAGGTTATTTAATTTCCATGTATTTGCATGGTTTTGAAGGTTCCTTTTGGAGTTGATTTCCAGTTTTGTTTTTGTTTTTGAGATGGAGTTTCTCTCTTGTTACCCAGGCTAGAGTGCAATGGCACAATGTCAGCTCACTGCAACCTCCACCTCCCAGGTTCAAGCGATTCTCCTGCCTCGGCCTCCTGAGTAGCTGGGATTACAGGCATGTGCCACCACACCTAGCTAATTTTTGTATTTTTAGTAGTGACTGGGTTTCACCACTTTAGCCAGGCTGGTCTCAAACTCCTGACCTCAGGTGATCTACCCACCTTGGCCTCCCAAAGTGCTGGGATTATAGGCGTGAGCCACCGCACCCGGCCAATTTCCAGTTTTATTCCACTGTGGTCTGAGAGAGTGCTTGATATAATTTCAATTTTTCAAAATTTATTGAGGCTCATTTTGTGGCCTATTGTATGGTCTATCTTGGAGAAAGTTCCAAGCACTGTTGAATAGAATGTGTATTCTATGGTTGTTTTATGGGTGGAATGTTCTGTATATATCTGTTAAGTCCATTTGTGCCAAGGTATAGTTTAAATCCATTGTTTCTTTGTTGACTTTCTGTCTTGATGATCTGTTTAGTGCTTTCAGTGGAGTATTGAAGTCCCCCACTATTATTGTGTTACTGTCTATCTCATTTCTTAGGTCCATTAGTAATTGTTTTATAAATTTGAAGCCTCCAGTGTTAGGTGCATATATGTTTAGAATTATGATATTTTCTTGTTGGACAAGGCCTTTTACTATTATATAAAGTCCTTCTCTGTCTTTTTTCACTGCCGTTGCTTTTTTTTTTTTTTTTTTTTTTTGAGACAGAGTCTCATTCTGTCACCCAGGCTGGAGTGCAATGGTGCAATCTCAGCTCACTGTAACCTCCACCTCCCAGGTTCAAGTGATTCTCCTGCCTCAGCCTTGCAAGTAGCTAGGACTACAGGTGCGTGCCAAGATGCCTGGCTGATTTTTGTATTTTTAGTAGAGACAGGGTTTCACCATGTTGACTAGGCTGGTCTCGAACTCCTGACTTCAGATGATCCACCCGCCTCGGCCTCCCAACATGCTGGGATTACAGGCATGAGACACCGTGCCCGGACTCCCTGCTGATGCTTTAAAGTTTGTTTTCTTTGATATAAGAATAACTACCCCTGCTTGCTTTAGGTATCCATTTGCATGGAATGCCTTTTTTTCCATCCCTTTAAGTTTATGTGAGACCTTATGTGTTAAGTGTGTCTCCTGAAGGCAGCAGGTACTTGGTTGGTGAATTCTTACCCATTTTTCAGTTCTGTATCTTTTAAGTGGAGCATTTAGACCATTTACATTCAATGTTAGTATTGAGATGTGAGGTACCATTCTGTTCATCATGCTATTTGTTGCCTGTATACCTTGTTTTTTTGTTTTTGCTTTTTAAATTGTATTTTTGTTTTATACATCCTGTGAGATTTATGCTCTAAAGAGGTTCTGTTTTAATGTGTTTCCACAATTTGTTTCAAGATTTAGAGCTCCTTTTAGCAGTTCTTATAGTGGTGGCTTGCTAATGGCAAATTCTCTCAGCATTTGTTTGTCTGAAAAAGACTGTATCTTTTCTTCATACATGATGCTTAGTTTCACTGGATACAAAATTCTTGGCTGATAATTATTTTGTTTGAGGAGGCTGAAGATAGGACCCCAATCCCTTCTAGACTGTAGGATTTCTGCTGAGAAATCTACAGTTAATCTGATAGGTTTTCCTTTATAGGTTACTTGGTACATTTGTCTTACAGCTCTTAAGATTCTTTCCTTCGTCTTAACTTTAGATAACCTGATGATAGTGTGCCTAGGTGATGATCTTTTTGCAATGAATTTCCCAGGTGTTCTTTGTGCTTCTTTTATTTGGAAGTCTAGGTCTTTAGCAAGGCCAGGGAAATTTTTTTCAATTATTCTCCCAAATATGTTTTCCGAGCTTTTGGATTTCTCTTCTTCCTCAGGAACACCAATTATTCTTAAGTTTGGCCATTTAACATAATCTCAGACTTCTTGGAGGCTTTGTTCATATTTTCTTATTCTTTTTTCTTTGTCTTGTTGGATTGGGTTAATTAGAAGATCTTGTCTTTGAGCACTGAGTTTCTTTCTTCCACTTGTTCAATTCTATTCCTGAGACTTCCCAGAGTATTTTGCATTTCTATAAGAGTGTCCAATGTTTCCTGAAGTTTTGATTGTTTTCTCTCTATGCTCTCTATTTCCTTGAATATTTCTCCCTTCACTTCTTGTATCGTTTTTCGGATTTTCTTGCATTGGGCTTCGCCTTTCTCTAGTGCCTCCCTGATTAGCTTAATAACTAACCTCCTGAATTCTTTTTCAGGTAAATCAGGGATTACTTCTTGGTTTGGATCCATTGCTGGTGAACTAGTGTGATTTTTGGGGGGTGTTAAAGAGTCTTGTTTTGTCATATTACCAGAGTTGGTTTTCTGGTTCCTTCTCATTTGGGTAGGCTCTGTCAGAGGGAAGGTCTAGGGCTGAAGTCTGTTGTTCAGGTTCTTGTGTCCCACAGGGTGTTCCTTTGATGTAGTACTCTCCTCCTCTTCCTGTGAGTGTGGCTTCCTGAGAGCCAAGCTGTAGAGATTGTTACCTGTCTTCTGAGTCTAGCCACCCAGCAAGTCTACCAGGCTCCTGGCTGGTACTGGCGGTTTTCTGCACAGAGTCCTGTGATGTGAATCATCCATGGGTCTCTCAGCTGTGGATACCAGCATCCATTCCAGGGGAGGTGGCAGGGGGTGAAATGGACTCTGTGAGGGTTCTTAGTTTTGGTGACTTAATGCCCTGCTTTTGTGCTGGTTGACCTCCTGCTGGGAGGTGGCGCTTTCCAGAGAGCATCAGCTGTGGTAGTATGGGGAGGAACCGGCGGTGGGCGGGGCCATAGAATTCCCAAGAGTATATGCCCTTTGTCTTCAGCTACCAGGGTGGGTAGAGAATGAGCATCAGGTGGTGGCAGGGTAAGTGTGTCTGAACTTAGACTCTCCTTGGGCAGGTCTTTCTGTGGTTGCTGTGGGGAATGGGGGTGAGGTTCCCAGGTCAGTGGAGTTGTGTACCTAGGAGGATTATGGCTGCCTCTGCTGAATAACGCAGGTTGTCAGGGAAGTGGGGGAAAGCCGGCATTCACAGGTCTCACCCAGCTCCCACACAATCCAAAGGGCTGATCTCACTCCCACTGTGCCCCCACCTAACAGCACGGAGTCTGTTTCCAGGCAGTGAGCAATCAGGGCTGAGATCTTGCCGTAGACTACCCACCTCCCAGCTGCAAAAGAGAAGGGCTTCAGTTCTTCCCCTACCTGTGGAGTCTGCAGGCAGGATTCGCACCCTTCCCACCGAGTTCTGGCCAGGAGGCTCCTCCATGGGTTCAAACTGTTACAAAATTCAGCTGGAGACTTCCTTCTCCCTGTGGTGTTTTCTCCCCACTGCTGGCTGCCCTCCTGAAGGATCCCTGTGAGGCCAGGCAGGAATGGCCTGCCTGGAGACCCAGCAGGCTCCCAGGGCCTTTCCCACTGCTTCCTCTGCCCTTGTATTTCACTCAACTCTCCAAAGTGACTCAGCTCCAGGTAAGACTGGAGTTTTCTCCCGCAAACTAAACCTGCATTTTCCCCAATGGGGGTGTGTGTTCGGTGCAGGGCAGTGGTGGGGAGGAACTCCCTCCCCCACTTCTGCAGTTTGAGCACTCATAGTATTTGGGGTGCCTCCTGGGTCCTGCAGGAGCAGTTCACTTCCTTCAGAGGGTCTGTGGGTCCTCTTGGGATTCCTGATTGATTCCTGCAGTCTTTCTGAAGCTAAAATTCATGATGCGAGCCTCCGCATGCAGCTCTGTCCCAGGGAACAGAATTTTAAGAGGCAGATAGTAGCCAGCCATGTCATATGTGATAGTCCAAGTGAAATTTTTATTTCCTTATATCTGCTTCTTAATTTTACTTTGCCACGTAGCTTCTTTTTCTTGTTTCATAAGAGTTAAAAAAAATCTTCTCTCTCAGATTATTAATGCTCTTTTTAAGTAAAATCAACACTCTTCTTCCCTCCCTCAATATATACTTTTAATTAATATTCAATACTAGATAAAACGGTGATGCCCTTAATTAATATTTAACACTTCTAGATAAAATGATAATGTTGTTCATAGAGTAAACACTCAGTAAATATGTTAGTGAGTTTTTTTAACTAGCTGTGATCATGTGCAAGTATCACGCTGAGCTTGTCTCCTTCAACAAATATTTTTTAAAACAAAACATCAGAAAACCAATAAAGATAGGTGCAAAATGACACGTCCAAGAGTACTCTTTGCAGCATTGTTAAAGAAAAAGATTAGAAACGACCTAAATGTCCAACAATAGGGAACTGGTTACACAGACACTGTCTATTCATTAGCATACTGTGCTCAGTCTGCATGGAACTATCCACGTTGTTCTGAAAAGCTCTGCAAGATACTTTATTAAATGAATAAAGCGAGATAGGAAATAGTATATATAGTATACCATCATGTATGTTTTAAAAATAATATATATACATGCATGTGTGTTTTCTAAATTCATAGACTGTCTCTGGAAAGATAAACAACAAAATGTAATGGTGTTTTCCTTTAGAGAAGGGAACTGGATGTCTGGGGACAGTTTGGTGGGAAGATTTGATTTTTCACTCTATACCATTTTTTACCTTTTGAATTTTCCCCATATGCAAGTATAATCTGTTCCAAAAATTGAGTGCAAATTTAAGAAAGAATGAGTGGCAGCGTATTGCTGCTGGGCAGGAGGAGATAACTAGTATACACGTGAAAACTCATCAGGGGGCCGAACCTGGACTAAGCACTAAATATGTGTTATTACTGAGGGTTCTTCCCCACAACAGTACCATGAGGGAGAGTGAGTAATTTTCCCAAGGACTCACAGCTAACATGAAGTGGAGACAATGGTATGCTGCTAAATTTTTATCACCCAGAGTGCAGTCTCTCACACCTGTAATCCCAGCACTTTGGGAGGCCGAGGCAGGCAGATCACTTGAGGTCAGGAGTTTGAGAGAAGCGTGGCCAAAATGGTGAAACCCCATCTGTACAAAAATACAAAAATTAGCTGGGCATAGTGGCACATGCCTGTAGTCCCAACTGTTAAGGAGGCTGAGGCAGGAGAATCGCTTGAACCCAAAGGGTGGAGGTTGTGGTAAACCAAGATCACACCATTGCACTCCAGTTTGGGCAAAACAGTGAGTGAGATTCTGTCTCAAAAAAAAAGAAAAAGAAAAAAAAGAATTCTAACAATCAGAACCAAGTGTATATCATGTATATCTGAGATAAATGTTGGTTGATATTTTTGTTTATGACAAGTCAGACAGCAATGAAACATTGTAGACACTTGTTGGAATGTCAAGGTTGCCATCAGTGCCATGAGCCAACTCTCTGCTGAATTGTATGAAAGTTTTTGAATACAGAAAAAATGTTTTCTCAATTGGTTTCTGCTATTCACAGTAACAGTGGTTAGACATGATATACTTTTGTGTTTAACATGTATTATTAACATTCTTTTCACCACTTTTGAAAGTTTAGCCTGTCAATAAATAAAACAACAAATTAAGCCCCAATTTATAACATTTGCCTATCTCTGTAGATTAAATGCTTCCACTGTGGCAAGTTTTGAGCTGCCAGCTCATAGCACGTGGAGTAAAGAAGAGATGCACAATCACACACCGTGATGTAGCATTTCCACCCCATAAGAAAAATCACCTCGAGAGCACAGACAATAGTGACAGAATTGGGAATGGTGACTTTTGAATTTATATTGTCTTTTTAATTATCACTTATTTGTAAGTTTATAGAATATATTTAATGAAGTCCAAGTTTAACAACCAGCATACAAAATTCCTGAAAATTTAACAAGTGCCTCTCACAAGTTAGTACAAACCAGGTCTACTGGGTGGAGACAGTACTGGACCCAACTCTTTCTGATTTCATAGGAAGGACTTTCAGTCCCTCTGCCACATTCTTCCATTCACTAAACAGTCATCAAGCTCAGTCATGTGTGAGGCATAACGTCTCTGATGTTGAAGCCTACACTGTCTCCACTCCTCCTTCAGTTTCACCCAGTCTTTACCTAAGGAGTGTGAGGAAAGTGCATCCTCCTTTTCACAGAATTAGAAAAACCTATTCTAAAATTCATGTGGAATCAAAAAGGGGTCCAAATAGCCAAGGCAATCATACGCAAAAACAACAACAACAACAAAAACCCCACAAAAACAAAGCTGGAGGCATCGTATTACCCAACTTCAAACTATACTATAAGCCTACAGTAACCAAAACAGCATGGTTCTGGTACAAACCAGACATGTAGACCAATGGAACAGAATAGAGCACCTAGAAATAAAGCCACACATTGATCTTTGACAAAGTCAACAAAAACAAACAATGGGGAAAAAACTCCCTATTCAATAAATGATGCTGGGATAGCTAGCTAGCTGTATGCAGAAGAATGAAATGAGATACCTACATTTTAACATATGCAAAAATTAACTGAAGATCAATTAAAGATTTAAATGTGCTGGGCACGGTGGTTCACACCTGCAATCCCAGCACTTTGGGAGGCTGAGGCGGGTGGATCACCTGAGATCAGGAGTTCGAGAACAGCCTGGCCAACATGGTGAAAACCTGTCTCTACTAAAAAAAAAAAAAAAAAAAAAAGACTTAAATATAAGGCCTCAAACTATAAGATTCCTACAGGAAAACCTAGGAAACTCCATTCTGGACTTCAGCTTTGGGGAAAAATTTGTGACTAAGTCTTCAAAAGCAATTAAAAGCAATTGCAACAAAAATGTAAATTGACAAGTAGGACCTAATTAAACTAAAGAGTTTCTGCACAGCAAAAGAAAGTATCAACAGAGTAAACAACCTACAGAATGGGAGAAAATATTAGCAAACTATGCACACAGCAAAGGTCTAATATTCAGAATCTATAAGAAACTTAAACAATTGAAGAAGCAAAAACCACATAATCCCATTACAAATGGGCAAAAGAATAGACATTTCTCAAAAGAAGGCATGTAAGCAGCTAACAAACACAAAAAAAGATCAACATCACTAATCATCAGAGAAATGCATATCAAAACGACAATGAGATACCATCTCACACCAGTCAGAATGGCTATTATTAAAAAGTCAAAAAATAACTGGTGCTGAAGAGGCTGTGGAGAAAAGGGAACACTTACACACTGTTGGTGAGAATGTAAATTAGTTTGGCCACTGTGGAAAGCAGTTTGGAGATTTCTCAAATAACTTAAAATGGAACTACCATTTGACCCAGCAGTCTTATTACTGGATATATGTCCCAAAGAAAATAAATCATTCTACCAAAAAGACACATGCACTCACATGTTTATCACAGCACTATTCACAATAGCGAAGATATGAAATCAACCCAGGTGCCCATCAACAGTGGATTGGATAAAGAAAATGTAGTGAATATATACACCATGGAATACTATACAGCCATAAAAAGTAATGAAATCTTGTCCTTTTACAGCAACATGGATGCAGCTGGAGACCATTATCCTAAGCAAATTAATGCAGGAACAGAAAACCAAATATCACATGTTCTCACTTCCAAGTAGCAGCTAAACATTGGGTACTCATGGACATAAAGATGGCAATAATAGACACTGGGGCTTAATAGAATGGGGAGGGAAGGGGAAAAGGGTTGAAAAATTGACTGCTGAGTGATATACTCACTATCTGGGTGACAGGATCATTCATATTCTAAACCTCACCATCATGCAATATGTCCATGTAATAAACCTACACATGTGACCCCTTAATCTGAAACAAAAGTTGATTTTTTTTTAATTTAATTTTTTTTTTTTTTTTGAGACAGCGTTTCGCTTTTGTTGCCCAGGCTGGAGTGCAATGGCGTGAATTTGGCTCACTGCAAGCCCTGCCTCCCGGGTTCACGCCATTCTCCTGCCTCAGCCTCCCAAGTAGCTGGGACTACAGGCGCCCACCACCACACCCAGCTACTCTATCTCCTGACCTCATGATCTGCCCGCCTCGGCCTCCCAAAGTGCTGGGATTACAGGTATGAGCCACCGCACCCGGCCTAATTTTTGTATTTTTAGTAGAGACGGGATTTCTCCATGTTGGTCAGATTGGTCTCGAAATTCCGACCTCAGGCAATCCACCCACCTTGGTCTCCCAAAGTGTTGGGATTACAGGCATGAGCCACCGCACCTGGCCAAAGTTGAATTTTTTTTTTCAAAGAATAGATTTGTCCAAATCTCATCTGGGGAGGAATTATATGACTATTGGGGGCATCATCATACAGTCTTTCTGGAATAAGGGTTTCTTCATCACCATTGGACTTTGTCTTTGAAACGCTTTGTAATTTGTTCTCTGTTTAATTTTTCTGGTGAAATTTACATCTATTAATTGCTACTCAATTTACAACTCATGAATTTTCTATGAGTAGACAGAATGTGTGGGAGATGCTGCTCTTTTTTTCCCAGGTACCATTCCCATCCACTGATTGTATTTCACCCATTTTCTATCAGCAAGTGATTCACCAGATCTACATTCATTTATTTAAATTTTTAATTTAATTTTATTTTCCTTTAAGTTCTGGGATACATGTGCAGGACATGCAGGTTTGTTACATAGGGAAACGTGTGCAGTGGTGGTTTGCTGCACCTATCAACCCATCACCTAGGTATTAAGCCCTGCATGCATTAGCTATTTATCTTGATGCTCTCCCTCCCCCACCCCACCTACAGGCCCCAGTGTGTGTTGGTCCCCTCCCTATGTCCGTGTGTTCCCATTGTTCAGCTCCCATTTATAAGTGAGAACATGTGGTATTTGGTTTTCTGTTCATGTGTTAGATCGCTGAGGATAATGGCTTCCAGCTCCATCCATGTCCCTGCAAAGGACATGATCTCGTTCCTTTTTATGGCTACATGGTATTCCATGCTGTGTAAGTACCATATTTTCTTTATCCAGTCTATCATTGGTGGGCATTTGGGTTGATTCCATGTCTTTGCTATTGTGAATAGTGCTGCGATGAACATACACATGCATCTATCTTTATAATAGGATGGTTTATATTCCTTTGGGTATATATCCAATAATGGATTGCTGGATCAAATGGTATTTCTGGTTCTATAGGTCTTCTATAGTGGCTGAACTAATTCACATTCCCACCAACAGTGTAAAGGGTTCCTATTTCTCCACAGCCTCACCAGCATGTGTTGTTGCTTGACTTTTTAATAATTGCCATTCTGACTGTCATGAGGTGGTATCTCATTGTGCTTTTGATTTGTATTTCTCTAATGATCAGTGATGTTGAGCTTTTTTCATATGTTTCATATGTTTGTTGGCCGCATAAATGTCTTCTTTTGAGAAGTATCTGTCCATGTCCTTTGCCCACTTTTTAATGAGGTTTTTTCTTTTCTTGTAAATTTCTTTAAGTTGCTTGTAGATTCTGGATATTAGACCTCTCTGTTAAATGGGTAGATTGCATAAACTTTTCCCCATTCTGTAGGTTGTCTGTTCACTCTGATGATATCTTCTGTTGCTGTGTAGAAGCTCTTTAGTTTAATTACATCCCATTTGTCAGTTTTTGCTTTTGTTGCAATTGCTTTTGACGTTTTTGTCATGAAATTTTTGCCCGTGCCTATGTCCCCAATGATATTGCCAAGATTGTCTTCATCCGTTTATTTGGCAAATATTTGTGGAGTGCTCACTATGTGCTGATTCTGTGCTAGGTGTTAAAGAAAATCATGTAAAGGTTGTCAGATTTAGCACATAAAAATACTGCACAGGACATAATCATACTAAAAAGGTATTCGTTGTTTCTTTGAAATGCAAATCGATCTGGGCATCTGCTTCTTATCTGGCACCTCTAAATCATGGTCTTTGTCTTCTCATGGTTTTCACTGAGTCAATAAAGGACACAGTCAAGTATCCTTCAGGTGATCACAACACACTGGTGAGAGCCATAAGTGAGTCCAAGGTGCAGAAATGTATCCCAGAAAAGTGGCATCTAAGCTGAGATGTGCAGGTGAGTAGGAGTTAGCCAAGCAAATATTCTGCCTGTGAAAGGTTTCAGGCAAAAGGATCAGTCTTTAGGAAGGTTCTGAGGTAGAAGATGGTTTGGCAATTTTGTTAGATTGCTGCAAAATTGAACAATTTACATAAGGGTGAGGAGAGTGTACCTCAGGAGGCTCAGCTGCATGTCAGTCCCAGATTCCTTCTGTTTCTGCCCTATTCTCCCAGCCCTTTCCTTCTTTGACTTAAGCCAGCCTGAGTGCCTTTTAATGATTTATAAGTAGAAACAATCCTAATCAATAAAAGTTACCACTTAGTAAATAACGCAGTGAGCGTAAGTGGGGGAGATTCTGCTCTTTTGGAGAGAGGAGTGGTTAGATTATAGAGTTAATTTACAATGAGAAAAATCTCCCATTGTCAAAGTTTTCTTTGAACAATCTCTTGGATGATCTACCAAGACATCCACTGAGAGGCATTCAGGAGGGAGACAGCCTGGAAAAGAGAGGCCTGGCTCCCTGTCCTGCTCACTCCAGGGCATGGATTCTGGTTGGAATGTCAGGGGACTGACAGTTTACATTTGTGCTTCTTCCATTAGCCAATGGTATATTGCTGAATTTGTGTTGAATGTGTTTATGTAAGTTGAATGGGAATTCATTGATAGTGAATAGATGGAGACTGTTGTGGTTAGAGACACAGTGGACACACACACACACACACATAGACACACACACACACAAATTTGGTTTGGATGGCAAGACTGCTGATGCCACACATGTACCAGAGGGAATGAAAAGGTTATGACTTACAGAATGAGGCTTTCTGGGGAGAGTGGGGTAGGCTCCCAAGCAGGTCCACAAATGGCTTGAGAGAGCAGTGAAAGCAAATGACTTGGCTCTTCTTGTGGTTAGGGGATGGGGTTGGCATAACGGATCTTGGGTGCAGCTGAGGCTTGTGTGATTTGAACCAAAAGAGAGATCACCCAGGCTTTCTTACCAGCTTGTCCAGATATGGGGCAAGAGTGGAAGGGGGAAGACTGGGGATTGAAAGTTGTTTGCAAACATCAAAAATCGAGTCAGACTCTTTATTACAAAGAGATTTTCTGATATTTTATTTTTCTGCTTCTGACTGATAATATTTTCAAGGCTCCTGTACATCAGTGTGCAACTTTGCACTAATGTATACATTAGATCTATCAAACACGATCTGGCAGGAAAGAGTTAGCATATGAAAATGGGGTAATTTGAAGAGAGCTTAACAAAGGGGCAATTAGCAAAAGTATGGGCAGAGTATCAGAAAACAACAAGGGATACTGTAATATCCAAGGATGAGTAATAACATTTGGGGCTCCATTAAATACTCACTTTTGATGGAGAAGGCAAAGGAGAGGTTGCCGAAACCCAGACAGTTGCCAGAACCCAGAAAAGGAGGAGGAGAAGGAAGAGGAGGACGAGGAGGAGGGGGAGGAGGAGAGAGGGAGAGAGAGAGAAATCAGCCACCTACAAAGATCCCCTCCAGAAAGGTCACAAAGAGCCCATAATACCCCAACTTCACTTTCTTTCCTCCCTCTGATCTCCTGCCATTACCCCCCAGTGGCCAACTCAACCAGAAGTCAGAGGGCAAGGCTGCCTACTGAAGCAGTTTGTAAAGTCTACCTTTCAGGATACAGAGAGGTCTCCAGAAGGATTTGCAGGGGCAGGAGAAGATGTCCAGTTTAGGGAGCTTCACTGGGTTTTACCATTTGGCAATAGGATGGAAGCCTGAGTTTACCCATAGACAATTTGGTCAAAGAAATTGTTTCCCTGTTCTCCACTCTTCTGGGAAGGTTAATAGGTCTTAACATATAACATACAAAAATTATTGCATTTTAAATGGGTGGTTTTCATTACACATGGAGGGTAATTTGGGACATGTAAAGAAATATGTTTTGTGCCTTCTTTCTCTTGCTTTCTTTTAAATTAACGTTAGAAGTTCAGAGAAAAGAAGAGCCAGGACAGGACAGCATAGAAAGTATATGGTAACATGCACCAGAGCCTTGGGCATAGTGATAGCTCAAGTGCTTACTCATCAAGCTATCTGCAAAATCCCATCAGAAAACCTCCAGTGAGAAATCTGACGAACAAGATTGACTTTGCAGGGACTGTCTTATAATGAGTACTTTGTCTTGTCTATCTTTTCTGCATCAAAGTTTAATTCCTTTATCCAAGTTCTTAATAAAGGAATTAATTCTTTTATCCCATCTGTTTGCCACACACCCTATGCTAATTAATTGAAGTATTTGGGAGTTCGTACACACAGCACAGGAGTACTGAGGCTAGTTGAGCCATAAAGCAGTTGTTTGGTGTTCTCTGCTTCTATTCCTACTCTTTTCCTATGGAGTCAAAATTTAATGCTAGCACAAATTGATAACAACATAGCAGCTTTTCTGAAATTTATTTTCCATTCTAAAATGCATTTGCATTTCAAGTACTTATTTTGGCCTTCATTTTCATGCAATTTTGTTTATAGCACTAGAAATAGGGCAGTGTGACTTTTTGTTCCTTTTATTACTCCAATCTGATACCCAAAGAGATGAAGTCAAAATCATTAAGCAAATGGTAGAAAGCAATCAATGTTTCCAAATAAAAGGTCACACAATAAGGAAAGATGAAAGCGAAATACAGAAAATAACTCACTGATTTGGCTCAAAAATCTTTACATTTTTATCGATCTACAAGTAAAACATTGAAATGAAAACGATGGCTTCATTTGGCATTCCTTGGTAACTATGACATTTCTATTGACCAATGGACTGAGTTGATACATAGCCATTTTTGGAAACTCCTTTGGGTTAAAAAAAAATAAGAATAGGAAAAAACTGAGATCAGGCATGAGCTTTCCTTATAGGTTGACTAGCAAGGCTTCCCCAACTATGAATGCTTCAGGCGTTTATCTAGCACATGTTCAGGGTAGCTACAATCAGTGCAAAAAGGAACAATTTTTTAAATAGACAGTGGAGATGTGTTCTGGGAACAGAAATGAATATGTCCCAAGATGTGGCCCTGGAGCCAGGAGCCTTCCTGCAATGTCAGGGAAATGCAGTTAACGACTTCCAAGCTTAGTTGTTAAGACAATGATCATGGGCATGTTTGGTACATTTTTCCCTCCAAGTTTGGCAAGCAGCCTATCTAAATGAAGCCTCTCAGTGTGCTGATGTTTATAGTACTCGATTAGTGTCAGCTCAGAATGAAATAAATACACGTGGCAATGCCTTTTGCAGAGGCAGCTTCACTTGAACGTGTTGACACAAAATGTTTGCTTTCTGTTACATACATATTGGACTCTTTAAAATGCTCTTAAGTAAAACGATACACCGAGTAGAGAAACTGCACACACACACCTCAAATACTAACTTAGTCTGGGAAATCATATATGATAAACAATTCTATGTGGTGGCTGCCAGCATACAGTCCTCTGAGACAGAACATCAGAAATAATCGTAACACCACTTGCAGCCTCTATTTGACTGTCTCTAGTAATTTTTAAAAATTTTTGTTAGTAGGGATAATGTGATGGAAAGTCTAGAAATGTGGGTTCCCAAGCTCTAAGTTTTGAAAGCATTCTCTTCTTTCTACCTTACAAAAATAAATTTTTATTTAAAAAGACATAGTCATTGTTTAAAGCATATTGGAAACACAAATAACAAAGACATTTGATGTTTTCATTCACATATTCTTTTTATTCTTTTTTGAAAAGAAGATTAAAATCCCTTATATTTTGTGAACTTAAAAAAACAGCTCTGTTTTCTCCTCCTCCTGCTCCACACACACACACACACAGCCCACAACAGGGGATATTTAGTATTGTTTTTCATAGGTGAATGAAGCTAATGTCTGATAAGAGATGACTTCAGCTTGTTCTCCATTACAGTTGATTGTTGGCTTCTGTGGAACAAAGGCCCATAAAAAATTAACTCCCATAGGCAGAGACTAAACTTTAAGCAAGTAAATTCTGCAAATTTAATGGGTTTAGATAAAGGAGATACTATGCAGTGCTCATGGATTATACGAGTTTCTTGTAACGCTTTTACTGTAGTCTCCTAAGAGGTTTTCTGAATTCTCTTCTCTTCTTTCTACTCCATCTGATCCTACAGAAATTGTACCCTGAATGAAGGAATCTGTTACAAGATTTGGATGATATTTATGCAGAAAAGGGAGAAAAACTGGTCTACTTTATCTTTTGTCATCTGAGATTTAGGAGGAAAAACCTAAAAGTTATCTGAAAGAATCAGGAAAAAGCAGGATACAGAGAACCCAAAAGACAGTGAGATATGCTTAGAGCATCATAATGTCTCCTCTAGTGGAAAAGATAACTAGAGATAAAGGAAGTGCTGATAGATACCAGTTGATTACAGAGGACAGGGCATACATTTTTGTGTAACTCGTCTTTTTTTTCTTATATTATTCTGATAAGATGTTTTAAGTAGAGATAACATGTAAAAAGGTTAATTAGTATTTTCCAAATATTAATACTGTTCTGCAAATTACCATATTTTTGTTTAAAAAGTGAAAATTAGTCTGGATATAATTTTAATCTTCTCAGTTGTTCATGCCTGAACCTACAGATGACCTAAAAAGTTTCCACTGACACCTGCTGGTAGACTCTGGAATTGCAGAAAGAGTGGCTAAGGTGCTGCTACCTCTCCTGGAAGACATGCAAATTCTAATTCTCTTCAATAAGCACAACTACTGTAAGTCCATTTCACACTTTGGGCTTCCACAACATACGGGATTTACCAAGCAGTAATTATATTTTTATTAAGGATATGTAACTAGTTGTTTTCAATACTTTTTCACTATGTAGCCTGTGCCACAACTAGATGCTAGAGATATAGAGATAAAATCTCTTATTATTAGAGTATTAGATGCTAGGAATGCAGAAATAAAGCATATAATGAAGGAACCCATATTCTCTGATGTAGAAGACACAGATGACTATAGCACAATGTGTTCTTTCTTAGGATAGAGGTAGGTCTGAACTGATCCTTTAAATTAATTCATGAACAAATGCTTGCTGAATGCCCATTGGTGCTTTGCACTGCTCTAGAAGCTGCTGAATGAACAGTGTCCCCTCGTATGTAATAAATACTGGGAAGGGAAACATTGAGAGTTTGCTGGGAGCATTTAAAAATGAATATTTTATCCAGATTTACAGAATCAGCAAATCTGGCTGGCAAAGGTGATGTGTAAACTAATACTTGAAGGACGAACAAAGGTTAGGTCTGGGGATAAGGCACAGAGAGAGGAGCATATGCAAAGATCTTGAAGTATGGATCTCTGGGGAGCTGAGAGAAGTTCTATGAATGGAGATAGAGCAAAGGTTGGTAAACTTGTTCTGTTGGGTTTGTAGGCTAAGAGTCCTAACCTCTTCAAGTAGCTGTTCTTGCTGAAAGGCATATTGTCTTGCTTTTTGTTTGTTTTCATATTTATATTTAAAAAAGTAAAGACTATTCTTAGCTTGCAAGCCATACAAAAATAGGCATTGGCTTGGATTTGGCCAACAGGCCATAGTTTGCTGACCTTGAGCACAGAGTGAAAGGAACCTTAAGAGTCTGGGCTTAGGGTAGATGTGGGGGAATAAGACAAATGGTCTCGAGATGTTATCAGGCTTTAAACTCAGTCTTGAAGGCAGTGAAGGATCATTAAAAAGGCTTATATGGGAGCACTGGTATTTTGTATTTGGGCTTTGGAAGACCACTCAGTACACTCAGGCAATGTACTATATGAGCAAAGAATTGGATGGGGTCAGGAGATATGCTATGGGACTACTGCAGGGACCTAGGCACAATAAAAGCTTGATTTAGGGAACTCATGGTTGATATATGAAATAGATTTGAAAGGAAGCACAGTTTGTAAGACTTAGTGATTGATCAAATGCGTGGACTAAAGGAGGAGAAATGATTTATTTCTGGTTTGAATAAATAATATTGAGGGTTTCTTTAAGCTAGGAGACCCAGCGAAAGCAGAAAACTTCAGGGGAAAGCAGTAAATTCCATTTTTCAGTATACTGAGTTTCAGGCTCTTATGAAGCATCCACAAAAGATTCCCTGTGATAATAATTATTATTGTTATATAGAAAACATTGAGTGAACCTTAACAAGTACCAAGTACTGTTCTAAGTACTTATTTGAATTAACTCATTTATTCCTAACACTAAACATAAGGATAGGTACTGTGTTCATTCCCATTTTATAGATAAGAAAACTGAGGCACAGGGAAGTTAATTTTCCAAATTGCCCAATTTGGAAAATTATGTGTGTGACTGAGAAGATATTTGCTTGGGAATTATCAGCATATAGACCTCGTATAAAGCTACGTGAGGTAATGAGAACACCCTGGGGCAGCTATAGAGTCAGAAAAGATGACAGGTCCTGGAACTACATCCAGAGGGACAGCAACACCTCAGGGAAGAAAAAGAAAGGAGAACCCCCAAGACTGAGCGGCTGGAGAATCAGGAGGCACAACACAGAGGCAGGGCCACAGGAGGAGGAGATTGGGAAGGGGGAGGGTCCAAGAGGAGCAACGCTGCTAAGCAGGTGAGGAAGAGATGGGAATGTTTCCTTTGGAGTTAGCAACATGCAGTTTGTGAATGTCCTTGGCAAAAGAGTTTCTGTTAAGGTGGTAGGGTTAGAGTGCTACACAATGTTAAGAAGGAAGTTAAGCCAGGAAAGGCTTCTAGGTGGGGAGAAATCATATAGAATCAGGCGGGGCAGAGGAGTAGAAGTCCTGATGAAACCATAGCTCAGGAAACAAGTCAGAGAGTGTGATTAGAGGGTGGACTTTCTGAATTATTAATTCAGAGATGCAGACATTCTTGGAAATTACAAAGTCTATTTTGCGTCCAAGGGAGTGTGACTTTGAAGTCTGCAAATGGAGGGTACGAGTCATGAGAGCTTAAGAGGACAACATACTGGACGTTAGGGTTTTAGATGAGCCTTCTTCATGAACAGAGTGGTAGAGAAGAAAGCTTTGAACCAAGTGCTAAAGTCTTCAATGAAAAGGGGAAGGAAGAGTAGATGTTAGCAAAAAGGATGAGTGAGAAAGAGTGGTCTAGACAGGTCCTCCAAGCAGGGATTTTCACACCAAAATGGAAGATTCAAGGTCTAGAGGGGCCGTGTTGAGTGAGATGGATGAGCAGCCTCTCATTGCCCTTGCAGCATGTGAAATGGGGAGAAATGAGCGGCTTTTTGAGAGGTTGCAGCATTATTTCCTGGGGTGAGCCAGGGTTCTTTCAAGGCAAGGGTGCCAGAGTGAGCATTCAGTGACAACCTTGAGGACATATATAAATCTGCTACTTATGGAGCAAGAGTTCCACAGAGCAGAATGGGAAATTTGGGGAAAGAAGAGTGAAAAAGGAAGTTGATTCAGGAGAAAGGAAGTGGATATATTCAAGAGGAGCTTGAATCTTGGGTAGTGATCAAGGAATATAGATATATATATAAAGTATGGCAAATTTGGCTGCATATAATTTTTTTAAATAATTAGGATTTCAGTCTTCTGATGAAAGTCTTGGAGTCAGAAATAGAGGACCACCATGCCTCATGGGAGTCAGCCTTGACCTGGTTGGTTACACATCCAAGGAGATCTCATGTCTTGGCTGGGTAGAAGAAGTCGGTTGGTGATGGGTGGATCGAGGCTTTGGCTTGGGCTAAAGTACTGCCATTGAGTTGCTGGTGAAACCCTGCAAGGCTACTTAGCAACAGGTGTCCAAGGCCAGAACAGGGCATCTAACTTGGTCAAGGAGTCAACAACAAAGGATCTGTATCCTCAAATGCATTTCTTTCTTCTAACAGTGTATGGATATGACTTAGTATGGACTGAGAAACAGCACAATGCAATTGGAAGTTACTGGAGAAATTGTGTCCACTAGGTCTTTCAGCCTTTAATCTGCACCTTCCGTCTCTGTCTCAAGGATAACAAGCTGTCAACTTTTCTGCATCATCCAGACATGGGGGTTTAAAAGTTTTGTTGTTGATTGTCTAAGCAGTCCTTGTGCAGAGGTTTATTAGCCAGCCTGGCTAACTCTTTAGCCAGAAACCCCTTAGAATACTTCTTCTGAAAGACCCACCTTCCCCAGCCTCCTTGATCTACAGGTACTTGACCCTGGCGGGGTCCTCAAAGCCGCAAACACAATAGTGGATGCTTTTCTAGTGCATCTCTCAAGCTCTCATTTGTATCCTTCTGGGGGCCCCCTTAAAGGCACACAAACATCTGCATTCTCTACACTGTGGAGGCAACACAATGCTTTAAAGCCTCTCAGAAAACCTACAGGACAGTTAATATGATTTAAGCCTATATTTAAATTTTATGAGACTCATTTTCAAGGCTAATAACCCAGTTTACTGTGCACAATATCAAATGCAAATTTTATTACTGACTTGGTAAAAACCAAGACGATCATCATTAGCATATCTCCCTGCATCACCCTTTTTAGCCAAAAGGTGCACCAGGAGTAATAGTGGGGATTTTTATATGTGTTGTAAATTATAGTTACTATCTCATTAGATAAACACATTTAAAATCAAGTTATCATTCACTTATATATCAGAAAGTTGTTTGTTCAATTGCAGCTAGTCTCATATTCTAACATATGGTGCACGAAATTCTCAGACTAATAAAATTTCAAGGTACAGGGAGCTGGTGTCTTGGATAAAACTGTTTCTGCTCCACGAATGGCTTGATATAATCTGTAATTGCTTTGAAATAATTATGCAGCAGGCTGTTTTGTACTTAATAGTATTTACATTCTTGGTTTTATTAGCAACAAAATGTGAGTGGAACTTGTGAAAGAGAAATTAATTTTTCCACTAAAAGATGTAAACTTTTAAATAGAGGCTCTAGCAGATTGGAGAAACTACAAACATGGGGGGTGGTCAGGTCCCAATTCTTCATTTTCTTTTTATTATGACACTTCCTATTTCTCATTAACACACCAGACGATTTATGCAATTATATCTATCTACAGATAGATATATGATATCTATCTACAGATAGATATAAAGTTCACATATATATATACTTCTATATGTATCTATATATACAGATATAGATCTATAGATAGATATAAACTTCACAAACTCTAGGCTTCTAGCTTGAACTTGTATTTTTAAAGATGTGCTGCCTTCTAAAGCTTGTAGTGTGCTCTTCATATTGTCATCACTGCATTTTTAAAGATGTGCTGCCTTCTAAAGCTTGTAGTGTGCTCTTCATATTGTCAGAACTAGACTTTTAAAGATGTGCTGCCTTCTAAAGCTTGTAGTGTGCTCTTCATATTGTCAGAACTAGATTTTTAAAGATGTGCTGCCTTCTAAAGCTTGTAGTGTGCTCTTCATATTGTCAGAACTGGATTGGCCCTGGAAGGCTTACTGCAGGAGGATTTTGTATACTTTTATCTAAGAAGAAAAGCGCAGGTAATGTCTAAATGTGGATATTCTTCTATGTGAACTCGACTCCCATCTCAAAACAGGCAAAAATCCTCACTATTTTTTAACGTATGGAGCTATTATTATGGACATTACGTAAAGATAATTTCTTCTTGTTAAATCATTGTCATGATGTTTTATGAGTCTTAGAACTATCCTGGCAATGCTGGGTGTTAGAAAGCACTATGAACTTCAGCTCATTTATCTGAATGATAAGGACATGCATACTAACCTCACTGGATTTTTGTGAGAATTCAATTGATTGCAATTAAAAGCAAAGAGCTTTCTAAGCGCTAAAGCAGTACACAGATGGTGGTCATCACAAATGATTCCTGGTAAGTTTTGTTTGAAGCCATGTCCAGGTTTCAAAGTAAGTGCAGGGCACTTACAGGTGTTTCTATTTCACCTGATCTTTCCAGATAGATTTTTGTCTTTGTCATGATCCGCTTTTAGACATCTACTGTTCTGAAACAAGATTGCCTTTTGATTTTCCATTTGTATTACATGTTTGTCAAATGATACATTCTCTAACATTCATACTGAAGTAGAAATAAAAATTTTGATAGCTTTTGTTTCCTTAAGTATATAGTGTATGTTTATTTTCTAAAACAAACAAAAAGAAAAAATTCAAGAATTTGATGTATTTTCTTTCTTAATTTATATATGTATAAATATATCTGTCGTACATGTGTAAAACATACATTCCTTTTTATATGATTAAAATCACATTATACTTAATTATAGAGCTTGCCTTTTCACTTAACATTATATAATGAACATTTTGATATGCTGTCTGAAATTGTTTGAAAAGATTCATTTTGGTAACTGTGTACAATGAACAAAGTGCAAAACTTTGTCACAAATGAGAGTATTTTAAAACTGAATTTTTATTGTGAGAGATTTAAACATCCAAAAAAAAGAAAGTATAATACAATGAACACCAACATACCCACCACTCAGATTGAAGAGTTGACATAATCTGGTAGCTGTATCTATATAGAGAGAAAGAAAACCACTGTGAAATCAGAGAACATTTTCCAAGATGCCTACTCTACTGATAGGACAATCATTTCACATGTTTGTTAAAAGAATAATCCATTTACATTTGGAAGCTGGACTTCCCTCCATTCCACCCCCACCCAGCCGGGGGCCTTGAGAGCTCTTTTGTAGAGAATGCAGCTCTTCTGTTACTCCTGACCTGACACCAGACGACCTCTACCCAGGAAGGGGTATTTTCAGTGGGGCCATACAGTTTTGTGAGGGCCTAATTTGGAGGGTGATGAATAGAGAGGCACACTAACTGAGCCAGTAAAATTAACTAAACCCATCTCTCCTGTCCATGGGATGTATGACAGGTGCGGCTGTAAAGCCACTTGAGCCTCCTTATCACGCTCTGTGTCTGTGGGAAGACTCAAGGCCCCTGGTTTTCATTTCATCACTTTTACATAGAAATTGTTTCTAGGACTGAATTTTTCAATTTGAAACGACACTGAGGCTATTATTAAGAAACTTGGATAGAACTATTTTGTTGCCTAAACACATGCAGTAAAAACCAAAAATGTTTTATCATTTATCCGCATTTTAATGTAAAAGCGGAGAATTCTGTTGATCACCTGTTGTGCAAAGACACACACCACTTCATTCTTAATTATTAGGAAATCATTTTCATTTTTCTAATTGTAATGTCAGTCACTATTTAAAACAGAAAACAACTGCAAAGGCCGGGCGCGGTGGCTCACGCTTGTAATCCCAGCACTTTGGGAGGCCGAGGCAGGCGGATCACGAGGTCAGGAGATCGAGACCACGGTGAAACCCCGTCTCTACTAAAAATACAAAAAATTAGCCGGGCGTGGTGGCGGGCGCCTGTAGTCCCAGCTACTCGGAGGGGCTGAGGCAGGAGAATGGCGTGAACCCGGGAGGCGGAGCTTGCAGCGAGCCGAGATCGCGCCACTGCACTCCAGTCTGGGTGAGAGAGCGAGACTCCGTCTCAAAAAAAAAAAAAAAAAAAAAAGAAAACAACTGCAAAATGGCAAGTAAAATCAATGTTAAGGGACACCACCAAATATCCCCAAAGTTAACTGAAGACTTATTTCCAGACATCTATTCCTGTCCTAGGTCTTTTAGAAGGATTTGTGCTTTGAATTTTTAAAAATGATGTCAATTTCCTCCTAGTACAGTTCTTCTCAGTGTCTTTGTTGCTCCTTGCATGTAACTTAAACATCTTTAGAAGTTCTACAGAGTCCTTAATGCCACTAGTCTATCACTTGGTATATTACCACTTATATTGTACCACGAAGCACCTATAAGTGTATATATGTATGAAAACAGCTATCAGTTAATGACCTGGAAAACTTAGAGCAATTCCCAGCGGGGAGAATTTAAATAAAAAACTAATTAATAGAACTTAACTTAGTTTAACCTAGTTTTTAATATTATCCAGTTAACATTTTTACAAAGATGCCAAATAGTATAAAATCTTTTTGTCAATTCTTCTGTTATGATATGGTTCACCACAGTAACCCTGCAAATATATTTCACCATTTTTGCGCAGAAAGAACATTTAATATTAACAAAACAGTTCTGTTTATATTATGGCAGTGGCATGCCAGTAAATATGTAACAACCGTCTCTGGAGGCCCAGAGATTTTTAGTGTGTGCTGATTTCTGCAGTTTAACACTTCCAACCATGGATGATTTCAAAGCAATGAACCTAACTTCACTAAGGCTAAATTGAAAATACATACACACAATCAGCTCTTGCAAAGCATTTCAAGCCAGCTCTGCATTATAAGTTTTACTTAGCCTAAACAAGACAAAAACAAACAAAAATCCCCTCAATTTGGGATTCATTTACATTAACTCCATTACTTAATAATCCTATATCTGTTTTAAAACTTTCATAAAAAGTATTTCATCTGAAAGGCTTTTTTACATCACCAAAAGCATCCTTAATGATGAGTAAGGTAGAGAGTTTCAGCAGAGTGTGAGCGTATAGCATATGGGATTTCTAGATTTTGCTATTTGCAAAATGAGACAGAATCATCCTCCTAATTCAAATACAATGTGAAGATTAATAGAACAACAAGTTGTGTTCTTCTATTGTGTCTGTGATTTAAAAAGCAAAGTTCTTCCAGTTGGTTTTCTATGATTAACAAAATGACATTTTGTACAGGACAAGGAAAAAGAGTTTTGGTTTGTGGGAACAAGTGCATGGTCACCAAGGGAAGAAACAGCTGCATTGAATCTGCAGCTCAATCTCTTTGGGCAGCTCTTCCCTTGAGAAAGGGGAAGAGGCTGCAGTTCCTTGTCTGTGTCAGTAACGTGAGCTTTCCGGAGGCGCGTGGTCAGTTCCTTGGACAGTGTGGTCAGTACCCAGGTACTGCTGTGATCTGTCCTGAGCGATGTTGTAGTGTGGGTATGTGCATGTGTGTTTGTGTGTGTGTCTACTCACATTTTTGGCTAGAAGCCAATATATGTGACTTAGGTATAAACAGATACAATGTTTATATGCATGTAATCATACATGCATACAATATATACAATTCTATATAATATATAACATTTTCATATGTATACATTTCTACAATTCTCATACACAATTTTAATACAGTTTTGTATAAATTTTTATACAATTTTCACACACAGTTATACATATACATGCATACTTGACAGAAAGACATTTTATTCTCATTTGTTTCCATATTTGAAGAAGAAGAAGAGAAAATTATCTGAAGTAGATACTCTGAAATTTAAGCTCATCCATAATGGCTAACCCTTTTTCCAGATGGTCTTTTGGGAGGTTTTCTGTGACCCAGTGATGCTATGCAGCCTGGACCCCTGTGCCCCGCAAACCAGTTCTTTGCCAATTTTCCTGGAGAAGCCTCAGGCCCTGCATCTAGCCTGCCAGTGCCTGCGGGAGGAGGGCTCCATACTGCCTGGCTCCCAGATGAGACAGAGGCCTTTTTCTAGGAAGAGGCTGACAATCCCTTGAGATCTTAGTCTCTTCCCACTTCTTGCCCTTCTGTCTTTACTTTTTTTCCTCTTTATAATATTCTTAATATTTACCTTTTGTAATCTCAGTGCTTTTGGTTCTTCTTTTCTTTTAAAAATAGTTTTTTTAATCTTCTTAATTCTTGTAGATTTATAATTTTTATTCCTACAGTACCGGTACTTAATTTTTATCTTTAACCTTTAATCTTGTTTACTTTAAATTTTAAAATGTTTATCGTATTTGGGCCTTTTAGCTTAAATCTTTCATCATTTTATGCTTTTAACCTTTTATCTCATTGGCTTTTTATATTTGCTTTTACATCTCATCAATTTTACCTTATTTTTAAGGTCAACCTTTATCTTAGAGAGATTTTAACAAAAACTTTATTCTTGTTTATTTTGCAATTTGTTTTTATAGAAACAGTAAAGAGGTATAGCTGAAGGCATTTTGGAAACGGAGAGCATCATTCTCTAAATAGTGGATGCTCAGACCTTCCCTGAGGATGCCCCTGCAACCAGCTACTTAGCCAGGTGAAGCAGGCTGGTCAGACTGGGAGACATGTATGGATTAAATATGTTCAGGATTATAATTATTTCTGTAGACAGACCATAACTGATTAATTGGAGTGGTATTGATTCCTTATATCTTAAACCAGAGGTTTGCAAACTAGGGCCCCTGGGCCAAATCCAGCCCACTATCCACTTTTGTATAGAAAGTTTATTGGAACACAGCCATGTCTATCTATTTACCTCTTCCCTAGGTCAGCCTTCTTGCTACAATGATGGTTGTTATCTCAGTGTTGTCTGTGTTAGGCTCCAGAAACGGAAAGTTAACAGTTGTGGTCTCTGAATTTGAGGACCTCACTGTCAAGTAGGACATAGGCATGTAAAATACAGAGTCTCAAGTGAAAAGAACTATCAGCCTTTGGGGTCAAGAAAGGCATTTTTGGAAAAGTAATACCTAGATTGGAAGCTAAAGATAATTAGAATTTAGTCAGGCAAAAATACTGGGAGTAGGGTGGGAAGAGGTGGTGGCTGAGATAGATCCTTCTAGGCACAGAAAACACATGTGCCTTGGCCCAGAGACAACAAGAACTGAGATGCTCAGTTTTGTAGCAGCACAGGTGTGGGGAGCGAAGAAAGAGAATAAAGCCGGACAGCAGCACTGGCCTGAATAACAATGACCTTGAAAGCTTCGGTGAGGAATCTAGATTTTATTCTGAGGGTAATGCGGAGCAATTAAAGGTATTTAAACAGGAGTGACACAATCAGATGTTCACTTTTGATATTGCTTGAGTTGGGAAGGAATGTTTACTATATATTAAAATTTGACCTAAAAGAAGGATATTAAGAGAAGGACGTGCCTTTGCCTGTAAAACTACCTTGATAAATGCTTCATGAGAAGGTGGCACTCTGAGCATGGAGTGGTCAGTTGCCAACCTCCGGAGAACAGATTTTTTTTTTTTTTTTTTTTGAGAAGGAGTCTCGCTCTTTCACCCAGGCTTGAGTGCAGTGGCGCGATCTCGGCTCACTGCAGGCTCCGCCCCCTGGGGTTCACGCCATTCTCCTGCCTCAGCCTCCCGAGTAGCTGGGACTACAGGCACCCGCTACCTCACCCGGCTAATTTTTTGTATTTTTAGTAGAGACGGGGTTTCACCGTGTTAGCCAGGATGGTCTCGATCTCCTGACCTCGTGATTCGCCCGCCTCGGCCTCCCAAAGTGCTGGGATTACAGGCGTGAGGCACCGCGCCCGGCCGGAGAACAGATTTTTAAAAATAGTTTGGCATAAGATCAAAGATTCGTGTGTTGCTTTGGGTGATGCAGGGGATTGTGGGGAGTAGTGAGAGCAGGGAAAGAGGAAGAGGGTAGAGGAGCTTGAGGCTGAAGGACTAGGTGTTAGGTAACATGGGGTACCTTAAAATGGTGCCGTACCTTAAGATGGGGCCGGTTCCGGGTTCTTATCCCCTCCTTGACCGGGCACTGTCTGAACCCGCCAAAGGAGGGCCAATCAGAAAGAAGCATCTCCCCCCTTCCCTTGGGCCCGCCCCTAGCCCAATCCACGTAGGCCCAAGGGATATAAAACCCAGCACACCAGCAGCCCTCTCTCTCTTCCTTCTCCTTGCGTGGTGCCGCTCGATACCGCCAATAAAGATCTCTTGACCGCGGCCGGTGTAGTTTGGTCTCCGCCCAGCCCTTTTCACTAGGTAAGCCTGTCAGACTAAGACAGTAATCAGGCGCCACTTTCTTACTGGAAAGCTGAATTAAAAGGTAAAGTATACTTGTGACCATTACTTCTGTCACTATTATCACCACTAAAAAATGTAAGCATCACTTGGAATGGAGATCTCCCACCTTTATTAATTTGTTCATTTCATTAGTTGTTAACATATAGTCCCACAGTTTGTATCTGGAGTGTAGTTTCTCCCTTTTTTTTTGTTTGTTTGTTTCTGTTTTTGTTTTTGTTTTTAGAGATGGAGTCTCGCTCTGTCGCCCAGGCTGGAGTGCAGTGGCATGATCTCGGCTCACTGCAACCTCCGCCTCCCAGGTTCACCCGATTCTCCTGCCTCAGCCTCCCGAGTAGCTGGGATTATAGGTGCATGCCACCACACCTGGCTGATTTTCGTATTTTTAGTAGTGACGGGGTTTCACCATGTTGGCCAGGCTGGTCTCGAACTCCTGACCTTAGGTGATCCACCCACCATAGCCTCCCAAAGTGTTGGGATTACAGGCATGAGCCACTGCCCTGGCCTAGGTTCTCCCATTTTTAAAGGTAGCTCTTTATTTTAAAACAGGTGCTCTGATATATTCCTAGTGATAATATGAACTCTAGAAAGCAATTTAACAAAAACAAAAAGGCCCTCACCTAATAACTTACTTTTAGAATTCTTTGGACTCTATCCTAAAGAAATAATCAGAAAAACAGTTATATATTTACATACAAAGATAACCAAAGCATTATAATAGTAGTGATACCTGGAAACAAAAGTAAGTTTTTAAGAGTGGAGAATGGTAAAATCAACTATAGCCTGTGTCTACGTTGGATTACTTGGTACATATTAAAAATGCTTCCAAAAATAATAATTACTTAGAGAAAGGCATGTAATATGCTTGGTGAAAAAGATGGTAAACATAACCACATAACATATGCACCACATTTTACAGACTCCAAAATGTCACTGAAGGTGAGAACAGACAGGGAAGGACTCTAGGAACTTGGACTTTGAGTCTTAGTCTCCACTCTTGAGAGAATAAAATGGTCACTAGCTCATCCATTTCTTTTGACTCTTAGCACTGTCCTATTACAGTCTGTCATTAACTTCTCCAGCAAAGTCTTCTCTATTTTTTGCCGCTCTCTAGATCTTCCTTTAAACACTTCAGGGATTGCTTGAGCCTTTTGGCTGAACATCTTGTGGCATTCCACGGTAACATAACCGCACCTTCATTAAACAGTGCTTAATGCGCACCACACTCCAGACGCTGTCCGAGGCTAAAACTGTAGCTAATACCGTGAAGAAGACTGAATAGTCTCTTCCCTGACCTTAAAAGCTAGGCAGAAAATACAGGGAAAGGAAGTCTTGCTCTCTGATGTTGATAATTTCAATGAGAGGACAGTTAAATAAAAAAACAGCTAGACTACAATGCAATCACAATGTGATTAAGAAACAACAAATGGGCTGGACGCAGTGGCTCACGCCTGTAATCCCAGCATTTGGGGAGGCCGTGTAATCCCAGCACTTGAGGTCAGGAGTTCGAGACCAGCGTGGCCCACATGGTGAAACCCTGTCTCTATTAAAAGTACAAAAAAATTAGCCAGGCTTGATGGTGGATGCCTATAATCCCAGCTACTCAGGAGGCTGAGTCAGGAGAATTGCTTGAACCCGGGAGTCAGAGGTTGCAATGAGCTGAGATCGCGCCTCTGCACTCTACCCTGGGTGACAGAGTGAGACTCCATCTCAAACAAACAAACAAACAAACAAACAAAAGAAACCACAAATGTACAGTAAACAGAAGTGTCACTGGAGTTCAAATAAAGGGAAGGTTAATATGGATTAAAACCACCTGAGATGGGGGTCATCAATTTAGTAACATTTAAGTGAATCATAAAGGATACAGAGATGGTCTTACTTAGAGAGAGGAAAAGAAAAGGGCATTCCAGTTTGCCGGGAACAACAAAAAGAAGGACTTAAATCAGAAACTTTGCACGTGGTCACCCTTCAGCTCTGGTCCTTTAAGTCTTGCTTTGTTCCTAGTTGGCTGTAACACCTGTGGAATGTTACCAACTAAGCCCTTGCTCTCTTCAAAAGCAGCATGAATTCCCAACTTTTCAAACAAACTTTTCTCTATACAGTGGAATTCAAGACTCTAGAAAATGGTCTGCATCATCTTTGAGATTTGCTCAAGGATATCTTCCTTCCCCATCCTTAACTGTGCCCCCAGGGAGAAGCTCTGCAGGGAGGCAGAGCAGTGAATTATCACGTTGCTAATGTGTATTGAGTGTTTTCATTCTCACAACAGCTCTCCCAGGTGGGTTGCTTCACATTTGAGGAAACTGAGATCAGAAAAAGTAAGTTGTTAACCCCTGCACAGTGGAGCTGGGTCTCAAACGTGGTCTAGCTAACTGTAGAGCCAGGCTCTTCGAGATTCTGTACATGAGGCAAGCACTCTATCCTGGGCCACTCTTTTCTGCATGATGAATTCTTTTTCGATTTTAACTTTTTTTACATACTTATAAAAATACCTTTTTATGTTTATACGGGTAATTTAAACTTTTAATATACATATAGAAAAGTACATTACCATATGTGAACTGATCAATTACTTTTTAGAAATTGAGTACAGATGTAACACAGGGAACCAGCATTCAGATAAAGGAACAGAAAACGGCCAGGCACAGTGGCTCACACCTGTAATTCTAACACTTTGGGAGGGTGAGGCAGGTGGAACATTTGAGGTCAGGAGTTCGAGACCAGCCTGGCCAACATGAGGAAACCTCATCTCTACTAAAAATGCAAAAAACAAACAAACAAACAAAAACCTAGCCAGGCATGGTGGTGCACGCCTGTAATCCCAGCTACTCGGGAGGCTGAGGCAGGAGAATTGCTTGAACCCAGGAGGCGCAGGTTGCAGTGAGCTGAGATCTCACCATTGCACTCAAGCCCGCAAGACAGAGTGGGACTCCATCTCAAAAAAAGAAAAAAGAAACAGAAAACAACCAGTACTCCAGAAGCTGTCCTTATGTGTCAATTATGACTGGACTGTCTCTTTCAAAGTTGTATGTTGAAGACCCCATTCCCAGTGTGACTGTATTTGGAGACAGGGCCTTTAAAGAGGTAATCAAGGTTAATGAGCTCATAAGGATGGGATCCTAATCCAACAGCACTGGTGTCCTAATAAGAAGAGAAGGAGACACCAAGGATGTGTGTCAACAGGTCACAGGCCATGTGAAGATGCAGCAAGAAAGCAGACATCTGAAGCAAAGGAGGGAGGCCAGAAATAACCAACCCTACCTGCACCTTGATCTTAGAGTTTCAGCCTCCAGAACTGGGAGAAAATATGTGTCTGTTATTTAAACCACCCAGACTAATATTTTGTTATAGCAGTGCTAGCAGACTAATATAATGTCCTTTGAAGGGCTACACCTGCCCCAGGGGAACCACTATCCTGACTTCCAAGAGCATTTGTTTTTTATCTGTTTTTGTACTTTCTATCATTGGAATCCCACAATATATCACCTTAATTTAGTTGTTTGTTCAACGAATATTATTGAATTGTCTTTTATGGAGTAGGCACTGTGCTAGACACTGGGGAAACAGAGGTAAGCAAGTACATGTTATATAAATATTTAACCATTCCCCGTTATCTGTTTACCCCATAGTAAATGATATCTGTGCTAGCTCTTAAATTAAGCAAACAAACAAATGCACAGTATTTTCTAAAATTTGCATGCTAAAGGTTTTATAGACCTATATGTAGTGTGACACTTATCCATATTATACTGAGAATGTAGCTGTTTGTGGTATTTATTGTTTGCTGCAGCTGCCCAGCACACTGAAGCATTTTGGGATCCACTTCTGTGCACCCACAGGCCCAACATCACGTGTAAGTTGCCAAGACTTGGGGCTTGCACCCTCTGAAGCAACAGCCTGAGCTGTATGTTGGCCCCTTTTAGCCACAGCTGAAGTGGCTGAGAGACAGGGCACCAAATCCCTAGGGTGCACACAATAGGGGGACCCTGGGCCTGGCCCACAAAACAATTTTTTGCTTCTAGGCCTCCAGTCCTGTGATAGAAGGGGCTACTGGGAAGGTCTCTGCTATACCCTGGAGACATTTTCCCCACTGGCTTGGCAGTTAACATTTGGATCCTCATTACCTATGCAAATTTCTGCAGCCAGCTTTAATTTGTCCTCAGAAAGTGGGGTTTTATTTTCTATCGCACTATCAGGCTGCAAATTTTCCAAATTTTATGCTCTGCTTCTCTTTTAAATGCAAGTTCCAATTCCAAACCGTATCTTTGTAAATACATAAAACGAAATGCTTTTACCAGCACCCAAGTCATGTCTTGAACACTTTGCTGCTTAGAAATTTATTCTGCCAGATGCCCTAAATCATCTCTCTCAAGTTCAAAGTTCCACAAATTTCTAGGGCAGGGGCAAAATGCTGCTAGTCTCTCCGCTAAAACATAGCAAGAGTCACATTTATTCCAGTTTCCAACAAGTTCCTCATCTCCATCTAAGACCACCTCAGCCTGAACTTCATTGTCCATATCACTATCAGCATTTTGGTCAAAGACATTCAAGAAGTCTCTAAGAAGTTCCAAACTTTTCCACATCTTCCTGTCTTTTGAGCCCTCCAAACTGTTCCACCCTCTGCCTGTTACCCAGTTCCAAAGCCACTTCCACATTTTCAGGTATCTTTGCAGTAGCACCCCACTCTACTGGTACCAATTTACTGTATTAGTCTATTCTCACACTGGTAATGAAGACATACCCAAGACTGGGTAACTTATAAAGGAAAGAGGCTTTCTTGACTCACAGTTCCACATGGCTGGGGAGGCCTCACAATCATGGCAGAAGGAAAATGAGGAGCAAAGTCATGTCTTATATGGTGGCAGGCAAGAGGAGCATGTGTAGGGGAACTTCCCTTTATAAAACATCAGATCTTGTGAGATTTATTCACTATCATGAGAATAGCATGGGAAAAACCCATCCCCATGATTCAATTACCCCCACTGGGTCCCTTCCATAACACATGGGGATTATTACAATTCAAAGTGAGATTTGGGTGGAGACACAGAGCCGAACTATATCAAACTGGTACCAATCTTATTGAAACTATTCCAAAAAATTGAAAAGGAGGAAGGAATTCTGCCTAACTCATTCTACATACAAGTTTCACCTGATACCAAAATCATGCAAGGACACAACAAAAAAAGAAAACTACAGGCTAACATTCCTGAATAATATAGATGCCAAAGTCCTCAACAAAATATTAGCAAACCAAATCACAGCACATCAAAAATAATTCATTATGATTAAGTGAGTTTTATTCCAGAGTTGCAAGGATGGTTCGACACTCACAAATCAACAAATGTGATTCACCATCTAAATAGAATTAAAAACAAAAAACCACATGATCATCTCAATAGATGCATACAAAGCATTTGATACAATCCAATATCCCTTCATGATAAAAATCCTCAACAAACTAGACATTGAAGGAACATACCACAAAATAATAAGAGGCATATATGACAAACCCACAGGCAGCATCATACTGAATTGGGAAAGTTGAAAGCATTTCCCCTAAGAACTGGAACAAGACAGGGATGTCCACTCTAACCACTCCTATTCATCATAGTACAGAAAGTCCTAGCCAGAGCAACCAGACAAGAGAAAGAAATAAAAGGCATTCAAATTGGAAAAGAGGAAGTCAAATTATCTCTGTTTGCTGATGACACGATCCTGGAGACTCCTTCAAAAGACTCCTAAACTTGATAGCTCCAGTAAAATTTCAGGATAAAAAAATCAATGTACAAAAATCAGTAGTATTTCTATACACCAATAATGTTCCAGCTGAGAACCACATAAAGAATTCAGTCTCATTTACAATAGCTACAAAAAATTAAATACCTAGGAATAAATTTAATCAAAAGAGTGAAAGATCTCTACAAGGAGAACTACAAAATGCTAATGAAAGAAATCATTGATGACACAAATGGACAAACTTCCCATACGCACAGATTGGGAGAATGAATATTATCAAAATGATCACATTGCCCAAAGAAATCTACAGAGTCAATGCAATTCCTATCAAAGTGCCAATGTCATTATTCACAGAATTAGAAAAAAAAAAATCCTACAGTTCATATGAAACCAAAAAAGAGCCCAAATAGCCAAAGCAATCTTAAGCAAAACCAAAACAAAAAAACAAAAACAAAGCCAGAGGCAACATATAACCTGATCTCAAATTAAATAAAACTATAGTAACTAAAACAGCCTGAGACTAGTAAAAAAATAGACATGTAGGTCAATGGAATAGAATAAAGAATCCATAAATTAAGCCCCATAGCTACAACCAATTGATCTTTGACAAAGTCAACAAAAATAAATGGGTAAGGATACCCTATTCAATAAATAGTGCTGGAAAAATTGGCTAGCCATATGCAAAATAATGAAACTGGACTGCTATCTCTCACCATATACAAAACTTAACTCAAGATGGTTTAAAGAGCTAAATGTAAAACCTGAAACTATAAAAGTTTTAGAACAAAACCTAGGAAAAACTCTTCTGGACATTGGCCTAGGCAGAGAATTTATAATGAAGACCCCAAAAGCAAATGCAACAAAAATAAAAATAGACAAATGGGACTTAATTAAACTAAAAAGCTTCTGCACAGCAAAAGAAATAACAGAGTAAACAGACACTCTACAAAATAGGAGAAAATATTTGCAAATTATGCCTCCAACAAAGGACTAACATCTAGAGTCTACAATGAACTCAAACAACTCAACAACTTTTTAATGAGTTTTTAAAAAGTGGGCAAAGGACATTAACAAATATTTCTCAAAAGAAGACATACAAGAAGCCAATAAAAATATGAAAAGATGCTCAAAATCACTAATCACCAGAGAAATACAAATTAAAACCACAGCAAGATATCTTACATAGGTCACAATGACTATTATTAATAAGAGAAAAACAAACATTGGCATGGGCGTAAAGGAAAGGGAACCCTTATATACTGTTGGTGGGAATGTAAATTAGTACAGCCTTTATGGAAAGCAGTATGAGATTTCTCCATAAACTAAAATTGGAACTACCATTTGATCCAGCCATCTACTACTTGGCATCTACCCAAAGGAAAAGAAATCATTATATTAAAAAGACGCTTGCACTTGTATGTTTATTGCAGCATTATTCACAATAGCAAAGTCGTGGAATCAACCTAAGTGTCCATCAACAGTTGATTGGATAAAGAAAATGTAGTTCAGCTAGGCGCAGTGGCTCATGCCTGTAATCTCAGCACTTTGGGAGGCCGAGGTGGGTGGATCACGAGGTCAGGAGTTCAAGACCAGCCTGGCCAAGATGGTGAAACCCCATCTCTATTAGCTGGGCATGGTGGCGGGCGCCTGTAATCCCAGCTACTCGGGAGGCTGAGGCAGGAGAATCACTTGAACCCGGGAGGCAGAGTTGCCTTGAGCCGATATTGTGCCACTGCACTCCAGCCTGGGTGACAGAGTGAAACTCCATCTCAAAAAAAGAAAGAGAGAAAGAAAGAAAGAGAAAGAGAGAAAGAAAGAAAGAGAAAGAAAGAAAGAAAGAAAGAGACAGAGAGAGAAAAAGAAAGAAAGAAAGAAAGAAAGAAAGAAAGAAAGAAAGAAAAGAAAAAAGAAAGAAAGAAAAAGAAAGAAAGAAAAAGAAAGAAAGAAAAAGAAAGAAAGAAAGAAAGAAAGAAAGAAAGAAAATGTAGTATATATGCACCATGGAATACTATGCAGCTTTCAAAAAGAATGAAATCATGTCCTGTGCAGCAACGTGGATGGAGTTGGAGGCCATTATTCTAAGGGAAATAACTCAGAAACAGAAAATCAAATACTGCATGCTCCTATATGTAGGATCTTATAAGAAAACTATGTGAACACATGAACGTAAAGATGGAAATAATAGACACTGTAAACTCTAAAAGTGGGAAGGGAAGAAGGGAGTTGAAAGTTCAAGAAACTACCTATTTGTTACAATGTTCACTATTTGGCTGATGGATAACTAGAGGCCCAACCTTACCATTATGCAATATATCCAAGTAACAAACCTGCACATGTAACCCCTGAATCTGAAATAAAATTTTTAAAAAGAAGATAAGAAAAAAAGTTAGAAAGAAATATTTTCTCATTACCTGGGCTTTTCCACACAGTAATATATCTAGGCCAACAGGATCATCAGTGACACAGCATTATCACTGATACAGTGCTTCTCTGGAATTTTTTTCTAAGTCAACAATATCCATTGATGCTGATTTTTAAAAAAGCGAAATCTTGTCAGAAGTTATCAATAGAAATTTTCCCAACAATAATCAGGTAGTCATTAACAATGGCTCAACTTATGTAGTACCAACCAGGCACATGACTCGATTGAAGTGACAATGATATAAGCATCTATGAACAAACCTGGGCATTGCAGCTAATAACAAACACTTTGCTGACACCAACAGCAAATGGGGATGAATTTAGTTATAACACAGAGGCTGATGTCAGTGATGTTAAAGTATATTTTTTAAATGTACACCTGAGATGATTTGGTTTTATGTCCCCACCCAAATCTCATGTTGAATTGTAATTCCCAATGTTCAGGGAGGGGCCTGGTAGGAGGTGATTGAATTATGGGGGCAGATTTTCCCCTTGTTGTTCTCATGATAGTGAGTGAGTTCTCACTACATCTGAAGGTTTAAAAGTGTGTGGTACTTTCCCCTTCGTTCTCTCTTCCTCCTGCTCTGGTCACGTGAAGACGTGTCTTGCTTCCCCTTCACCCTTCTGCCATGATTGTAAGTTTCCTGAGGCCTTCCAGCTATGCTTCCTGTACAGCCTGTGGAACTGTGAGTCAACTAAACTGCTTTTCTTCACAAATTACCCAGTATCCAGTGGTTCTTTATAACAGGGTGAGAACGGACTAATACAATATCTTAGAAGCAAAAGAAAGATATATTGCAAAAAAGACTTTGCAGCACTATAATACACCCAACAAAATGTTTGTGATGAGTTCCCCGTTAACAGGGCAATTATTTTTTCTGTGATGTTAGACTCAGTTTGTCTCTCACTCTAATCTAACTGAGCATTTTGTGTCCTTTTGGGCTCTGCCCCCATCAGCATTCTGCATGCCCTGTGGAGGAAGGCAGAAGTAATGTTCTATGTTTATGCCTTCTGTCATGGAAGGAGAGCACTCCTCAGTTAGAGTCTAAGCTGGAGCATGTTATAGTATGGTTCTCTTCATCAGCTTGGGGTGCAAATGAAGTCACATTCTTTAGTGTTTTTTGTTTGTTTGTTTTGTTTTTTCAATTAGTAACTCAAGCAGGAAGCCTTCTGCTTGAGACCTCCCCACTCCTGAATTGTCTGATGGCACTGAGGGTAAATTACTTCATACAAGTCATTCTGCTTCTAAGTGCCAGTTGGAGGGTTGAATAGGAAAAAAAGTTGGAAGCTGGTGCTGGTCCTGCACAATGCTCAAAAACACTTTCCCACTGAAGTGATGCTTACAGGCCAGGATCCCTGAAGGGCTAGTGTCGCCCATCTTTGGGGCTTCCTGCTTTCACTCCTGCAGGCCACACCCACTTGTGAACCAAATCCACTGTGGAAAGTGGTTCCAAAGTCAGCTGCCAGTCCCAATTCCACATGGTGCCCTGTACACTTGGCCCCTAGTGTTGGACTGGGTTGACTTTTCCTTCCAATATGGTGAGTTCCACTTCAGGGACTTTAGAGTCCTTTCTGACCCATGGACCTCAGCTGGGACCATCCTAACCTCTCAGTTGGATTCTAATCATGTTGATTCTGAAAACGAAAGTCACCAGCATCTCAATCCTTTTTGTTCCAAAACATTCCTGATTCCTCCATAGCATCATTCTTGTTCTACCCTGTGACCACCTGTGCACACCAAGTGATGTTGTGGAAGGAGTCTTCATCAACCACAAAAGTTTCCGTTTTATTCCTTCCTTAGGATACTTGGTAGGTACCTCCTCATCCTAGAATACGTAATTTAGAGGCATCTTCCCAGTGATTCCTCAAAGGTCTGCCAAAGTGAATTCTTGGCCCACCTTTTTGAAAAAGAATTGCTGGAAAATGTTATTACTAAAAATATTAAGTTCTTGGGCTGGGTGCAGTGGCTTATGCCTGCAATCCTAGCACTGGGAGGCTGAGGCAGGAAGATCGCTTGAGGCCAGGAGTTTGACACCAGCCTGGGCAACATAGCAAGACTCCATCTCTGCAAAAAAAAAACAAAAAAAAAGAAATTAACTGGACATGGTGGCACATACCTGTAGTCTTAGCTACTCAGGAGGTTGAGGCAGGACCATAATTTGAACCCAGGAGTTTGAGGCTGCAGTGAGCCATGATCATGCCACTGCACTCCAGCCTGAGTGACAGACTCTGTTTCTAAAAATTATTTTGAAATAAATAAAAATATTACGTTATCTTTCACCAGGGACCCTCTGACACACACACACACACACACACGCAAGCGTGCACAATGTTTTGTCCCTACTCTTTGGCTTACACAGGGGTGACATGACACTTCTTGGTTAACTGTAAACCTCATTAACCATCCTTCCCTGATCATTGCAGCTTTGAAGTTTTCCAATTTTTTTTTTACTTAATGTTTTATATAGCTTATACTTAGTAATTATAATGCGTGTTTTAGTAGTTATCCTAAAATTAAGGCAAAATTTTTAAAATAAGCAACTTTAAAAAATTTACCTTAAAATTTAAGAATCAAGGCCAGTAGCGGTGGCTCATGCCTGTAATCCCCACACTTTGGGAGGTCGAGGCGGGCAGATCCCCCGAGGTCAGGAGTTCCAGACCAGCCTGACCAACATGGTGAAATCCCGTCTCTACTAAAAATGCAAAAAGTTAGCCGGGCATGATGGCATGTGCCTGTAATCCTAGCTACTTGGGAGGCTGAGGCAGGAGAATCGCTTGAACCCGGGAGGTGGAAGTTGCAGTGAGCCGAGATCGTGCCATTGCACTCCAGCCTGGGTGACAGAGCAAGACTCTGCCTCAAAAAAAAAAAAAAAAAAAAAAAAAAAAATCAAATAAATCACACTATACATATATATATAAAAATGTATAAAATATACACACACAATTAGCTTTGAAGGATAGATTTTCCTCATTTTGACACTGATAAAACAATTAAATACTATAAAAATTCATCTTAGTATAGCCATACAATGGGACATTATTTAGTGATTGAAAAAAATGATTTATCAAGCTGTGAAAAAACTTGGAGGAAACTTTAAGCCATATTGCTAAGTGAAAGAAACTGATCTGAAAAGGTTGCATACTGTCATATGATTCTAACTATATGACATTCCAGAAAAGGCAAAGCTATGGAAATAGTTAGAAAGATCAGTGGTTTCCAGAAGGAGGAAAGAACAGGCAGAGCACAGGGTATATTCAGGGCAGTGAAAATACTCTGTACGATACTATAATGGTGAACACATCTCATTATACATCTGTCTAGACCCATAGAATGCACAACACCAAGAGTGAACTCTAATGCAAACTAGGGCTTTTTGTTCATCATAATCTATCAATATTGGTTCCTCATTTGTAACAAGTATACTACACTACTGCAAGATATTAACAACAGAAGAAACTGTAGGGGAAGGTAAGGGCTAAATGGAAACTCTCTGTACTTTCTGCTCAATTTTTCTGTAAACCTAAAGCTGCTCTAAAGATAACATTTATTAGTTAAGAAATTTTAAAAGATCAGTTGACTATACAAGCATATCTTTACGGTTCTGAACAAAAACCTATTCCTGAAATACTGAATTTGTACGGGGAAAAAAAGAAATATTCAATTAAATATGATTGATTTACTAAAAATAAACTAAGGAACAAAAATGTAACATTTATTCTAAGAATATCTTCTGGGATCAGCTCCATTCTACTTCCACCATGCCTACATTTTCTAATTCTACTCTAGTTATGAATAAACATGAAGCTTGATATTCAGGGGTGAATACGCCCATGGCTTAAGCTGATACTAGGTTCTAATAGAAACAACTTGTAGCTTGAAAGAGGTGTTGTTCTTTTACAATAAGGCAGAATCTGGTTCAATAATGTAAAAGCAGAGGTAGTCCTGTAGGAATTAGCCTGTGTCATTTGATTTTTATGGGAGTTATTGTCTAATGAGAGTTAATGATTAAGCACATTTGGTTGTATTGTCTTTTGGTTGTTAACCTACTCTACAAAGTTTATTACAAAAGAAAAAACCATGAAAAGCGTTTCACTTTCAACATTTTAAATGATGCTATGTTGGAGTCTGTTTCTAATTATTTTAAGTGAAAAATTTTACATTTTAACAGATGTTTTTTAAAAATCAGCGTCATTTTTTATAAATAGAAATCTGTGAACTAAGGTTGAAAATGTTTTATACTAAACGAAGGGAGGTAAAAGCAAAAGTAACTCAGAAAACACTAGGAAGCTACTTTCCTTTCACTCCGCTTTGTGAATCAAAGGTGAAAAGAAAACCAATAACATCATTGATAAAGTTAAAAAGAGAATTTTTAAATTTTATTTTTGTCATGATAGAATAGCTAAATCAACTCTGAGCCTGCTCCTTTAACGTAGAAATGACTGCAACCAGTAGTACAAAATTATGGAAAAAAAATTCACCAAATGGGATTTCATTTTAAAATGCAGATCCCATTTGAAGAGCTTCACAAAGGAACACTGCCTCTGACAAGTGGAGAAAAATCTACCCTTCAAAGCTAATTGTGGTATTAAAGTATGTATGAAAGAAAGAAAAATGGCATATAGCTATTAAAACTAGTTTTGTAATGCAGACACACTTTTTCATGGAAACAGTAACAACAGCCTCCAGGGTATGGGGGGCGGGGAGGGGCGTGTGTGCAGAATGAGCAAGAGGGAGATTCTTCCAGATGAATGAACAAATGAATGAATGCTTAAAAAAAAAAATCCAAACCCAAAATTGTTTAAGGTGACTAATTAAGACCCCCTCTTAGAAAAGCTGTTGCTAGGTAAACAAAACTGTTTAAAACATGTTCATCATTAAAGTGTCCCCTGACAGAAGGATGAGGCGGCAGACTTGGCGACAGAAGGGAGAAGAAGAGCGGCATATGGCCCCCAGTTCTGTCCCCTGCTGACAAGCTGCCTCGCTGCAAGCCCCTTTAGCCTGTATTCCGTGCACACAGCAGATTGCTATGCCCCAACTTTCCCATCTGTACCCCAGACTCGTGTCCCCACAACGTGGCTGCCATGCAGTCTTTGGCCCTGGGCTGCAGGGAGGGGGCAGGAGCAAGGGCTTCCACAGGATCTTGGGGGAGGATGGAAAGGGAGATTAACAACCAATCATCACAATGCTATCCATAATGTATTGTCTCTGCAGCATTACATGGTACATTTCCAGTGGGGATTAGCCCATCCATCACGGGTCTTTATTGGCCCCCTTTTTTGTTGTTGTATAAAGCGCAAACACAGTCGTAAAATTCTAAACTGCTTAATTGCTGTGCTGTAAAAATTTGCATATCAGAGATATGTCACTCCATCATTAAATTGCACTAGGTATTTGCTACAAGTTCCCAACAGTCACGCCAGTGCACCCCTGAAGAAAGGTCATTTATTGGTATTATGCAAAATTTGCGGCAGAATTCAAATCAGTAGCAATTAGGGGTTTGGATACTGTTGGATTCAGTGTATTTTGATTTCCTCTGGTTCAAGGCTCAGGGCGTGCTGACCCCCTTCCTACATGATCAGAATAGTTAAGCAACATCTTCTGCCAGCTTGGTTTCTGGGCTATAGTCCTTACAAACTTCTCACCTTCACCATCTGATAGGTGTTAGGAAAGTAAGCTGACTTTTGCACTTCCGATTTTGTCTTTGATCAGATTATTGAAATAGCATTACCTAGGTAGCTTGCAGTGCCATACTCAGGCATTTGTGCACCCAATTTTATCCACGTAAGATGTAAGATAGAGGGAGAACTTGGGCAGGGCTAAGCTAGGGTGTTCAGTAGAAACACCTGTACTCAGTGCTAGCTAGAGATCCCGTAGTAGAGAGATGCCTTTGCAGTGGTGCCCCACCTCTGCAAGTCCCCCCGGGAAGGATGTGCCTGTGGGTGGAGGCAGCAGGAGGCTCCATGACCCGCTACTACTTCCCAGAACTTTTGATCCTAACAGAGCTTGTCGTCTCCATTGGGATGATTTACAGAGTCCCCTCAGCAGGGCTCCCTTCACTTAAAAGCAGCAACTCTTGATTTACCCATGCCTGCACCCCTCCACCCAGGGTCAGAAGAATAACTAATGGGTAACTAATCCAATTGAAGCTACAACGGAGACCCTGAAACCATCAGGGCTTCAGCTGGAATTCAGCCAGGACCCTCAAACAAATGCTGCATCTACTTGCAGCCTGACAACTTTCTGAAACTCAGTGATCACACTGGCATCTGAATGTCTGAAGTCACCTGTGCTGATCCACAGAAATGGGGTCAAACTCCAGGCAGAATGGGGAGATGATAAGGGATCCTCTTTGCCCACCATCTCCACAGAGGAAGAAATCAAAGATAAACAAACCATTGATATTCATACAGTGGGTATATCTTGGTTATACAGGATTTTTACTTTCTTCGTTACATAGTTTTGTTGTTTTCCCCAAAATCTGTGCAAGGTGCATGTATTAATTCTATAATCAAGGGGGAAAGTTGTTTTGTAAAAGCAGCGGAGGCACCATAGCATATGCTTTCCTTATTGCGCCCTGGGGTAGAGTGTTAGTGTGGGCTCTGTGAGGGACAAGGGCAATTGAGCTTCCACAGCAGGCTACTCTAGGGACTCTTCAAGCTAGCAATAAGCACCACTCATTTCAGGGTATGTATGTTTTTTGAAAAAGGCGAAATGCATAAAAAATACAGGCCACTCTGGAACTTCTCATGAACCGTGAAAACTAAGATTTTTACCCAGGATGAGTGGCAGAAGGAAGGAAGGAGGGTTTGAGGAGACAGTTAAAGAATCTACCTATTGGGGATATCTTGTCAAAGGCAATAATAGTAATAATAATTAGAAACAACAGCTAATACCTTTATATAGTGCCAGACATGGCTCTAAGAAGCTTTCATATATTAAGCCATTTAATACTTATGACAACCCTATAAAGTAGAAACTATTTGTATCCCTATTTTACAGATGAAGAAGCTGATGCACAGAGAGGCTAATTAACTTTCCTGAGCTCACACAGCTAGTGGGTTGTACATGTCAAATCTAAATCCTCAGTTCAGACCTCCTTTCTAATCCATATCTAAATTGGCTCCCTAAGCAGCTTCACCTGGATATTCCAAGGGTACTTCATATTCAAAACGTTCAAATCGAAATCACCATATATTTCTGTGTCTGCATAACCCCCTTTATGTGCTCGACTTCATTGAATGCCATTGTTGACATTGTGTCACCCAGGGCACAAACCTCGGGGTCTTTTTTGGATCTTCTTTTGTTTGCATTCACTTGCCTGTCGATGGTACCCTCCTAACACCTCTTTGGTGAGATTCTCTGTCTGTCACTGTCACTGCCATAGATCAAGCCCTCACTGCACCATCATTCAGAAGATTATCAATTTCCCTTGTCCTGAATGGCCCATCTCTTCAGTCTTGATTCCTTCTAATCCATTTTGCACCCTGCCGAGTTTGTTTTCCAGAACATCAATCTTATAATGTCGTATCTTCCCTACATTTTAAATGGCTTCCAAACTTCTTATAATAAAATAAAGTTTCTTATCATTCTCTAGATTCATTCTCACCGTTCTCTGTTGTAGAATCCGTATGCTGCAATGTTTCATCTACTTTGCTCTTTACAAGTGCTTTCTCCTGCCAGGAATGTGCTATGCACTGCTGGAAGAATTCTGCTCAATCTCTAAGATGTGCTTCCACTGTGAAGCCTCCCCTGACACCACCCTGCCCAGACCAAGGCAAAATTAACCTGTTCTCTATATTTCTGCTATCCCATGTACATCTAGGTTACACCTGCTATTCCCTGTCCATCCCATGTATATAACTGGTATCTACTGTCCCTGTACATCCCAAGTACATCTAAGTGACATCTCTATGCCCTGTATAGCCACGTACATCTAAGTTACATCGCTTTTAACTCTGTATGCCATGTACATCTAAATTCCACTCAGGTAGTGTCCAAGGAGACAGAGCTCTATCAAATGTACTAAGGAACTAAGGGGACCAAGGGGAATCAATTCCAAGAAAAAGGAATCTTAATGGAGAAATCTGTGAGCCCTGGGGGGAGAACTGTCACAAGTGTCCAGCAGACTTCCAGGGAGATAGACTTTCCTGGGTGGTAAGTCAAGACACCTTGGGCAGACTTGCAAAAAGAAGACTGTAGAAAGCTGAAGGAAGATAGGAACAGACCAGCAACACCCAGCAGTGCGTGGCTGGTCACACCACTGGGGCAGGCAGGGGGTCATGATGGTGGAGTGAGTGGTCCATGCTAATTGTAAGTCACATCAGGAGACTGCCCATTGAGCATCCTGCTTGGTGACTATAGAGAGACTGTGAAACTTTAGGTTAACTACTTCTGTCTGTTGCTGAAAATATGTTCATTCGAGCTGTCCTATCTTTTCATTCTTTTTGAGATTTACTTGAAATTTAGGAATTTGTATCAGCCTATTTCATTCTGTAGTGCAGATATTAACCTAGGATTCCATCAAAGGCAGGAGCCAAGAAGAGTGTCACCCACTATGAAATCCCCCCCATACCCAGTATCATGGTTGTCCCTGACGCAGCAGTTACAAGTGCGACTTGAGGAACTGGAATGCCTGTGCCTCCCAGCATCTCCCTAATCAGCCTCATATAGTGACTTGAAGTCCTATAAACTTATACTCTACTCTGAAATTAAAAAATAGTCTCCAAAAGTCTCTTTTGCTAAAATTAAAATGTTATCTGAGTGTAATAACAAGTTGACATTTCAAAATACACTTGCTAAATGAAGTTTAGCCTAAAGCTTCCTCCTTACATATTTTAAGTTTGGCCTAAAGATTTCTCTGTATGTCAGGAGCTATAATCTAAATGGAGCTGTAAACAGACCATAGCCTACTCTTGTGTCAATCATTGAGTTTTGGCCAATCAAAGCGGTCAACTGCTCAGTCCATGTTCAAATAAGGCAAACACCAAGATGTAAATAATTTGGCTATTTCTGTATCTCACTTCCATTTTATGTACATCCTTTTCCTTTTTCTGTTCATAAATCTTCTTCCACCATGTGGCTGCACTGGAGTCCCTCAGCCCAGTCTGGCTGAGGAGGCTGCCCAAATCGCTAATCGTTATTTGCTCAACTAAACTCTGTTAAACTTAATTCAGCTGAAGTTTTTCTTCTAACATACTCAACCTACTAATTCTTCAGCTCCACTTTAAAAACATTTGGGCTGGGCACGGTGGCTCACGCCTGTAATCCCAGCACTTTAGGAGGCCGAGGCGGGTGGATCACAAGGTCAGGAGATTGAGAACATCCTGGCTAACATGGTGAAACCCCAACTGTACTAAAAATAAAAAAAGAAAAAAGAAAAATTAGCTGGGCATGGTGGCACACGCCTGTAGTTCCAGCTACTCAGGAGGCTGAGGCAGGAGAATCGCTCGAACCCAGGAGATGGAGGTTGCAGTGAGCTGAGATTGCACCACTGCACTCCAGCCTGGGCAGCAGAGCAAGACTCCATCTGAAAATAAATAAATAAATAAATAAATATTTAAAAAATTAAAAATAATTAAAAATAAATAAAAACATTTATTTCACATCTACCTTGTGCCAGTAACTGTGGTAGGTGCCAAGTATACAAAGACATGTCCCCATTCACTGAACCAAAGTAGCTTAAAATGTAAGAAGATATGCTTAACATATACTGAGTAATAAAATGGAAATTTGCACAAGATACATCAAAGAAGGTGATTTCAGCCCAAACTTCTGAGAGAGGGCTTGCTAGAGATTTCTCCAGAGCTGAACTCTTATAAATTGATCAAACTAACAAGCCAGAAAGAGGAAGTGTAATTGGAAGGGGTCTGGAGAGGTAAGGTGGGCAGCAAGATGTACTTACTGTCTGCAAAGTCTGTGAAGAGCCTGGAAACTAAGAAAACCAGTCACCTCTCATAAGAATGCAAAATAAGTGCTATGTCCCCATATTTGAATAAAAGCCACCCAAAAGAAGGTGGAAAACATCACTGATACCAATTTTTCTGAATACTTTTAGCTGCTGGCATGACATCTGTTCCCACCGGGGTGGCCCTCTTGGCAGAGGGAATGACCAGTAGTCATCATGGTTCACAATGGGTATTATTGGTATGAAATAGTGAAAACTCTCAGTTTTGGTACTAGTATTGTAGGTCTTCTACAAGTGGATACTCACAATTCTTCTTTTTAATTATTTTCTATCTTGATGAAGCATTTGTCATTTTTGCACATAATGCTTATCTTATCTACATAGCTGATTTTAATGCATATTCTGAAACTTTTCCGTGAGATCATCAAACTAAGGAAAGTTGGAGGTGGGGAGTGGGCAAAGGCCCTTCCCATATTTCTCACATTATGCTTAGGATCACTGACAGTTGGTGTTTGAATGACCACAGTGTAGAAGTTCTCTATCAGTTAGGCTTATTGGTTGCAAGCAACAGAAACTGACTCTGGCCAGGTTGGGGGAAAAGGAATTAACTGGTAGGACATCAGCATACAAAATGATGAGAAGCTGGAGACAAAACATAAGACATGGAAAGTGAATAGGAACTAAGGCATCTCTGGCAAAGAGCAGCTAACATATCTTCTGCCTCTTAGTGAACACAATCTTGTCAGAATACCAGGAGCTATTCCTGGTTTTGCACAGTGCAGCTGACACCTCTGAACAAAATCCAGTATGTCCAAAGGGATCACAATTATTTCTCCCAACTTTGTAGATGTCCCCTGGATTTAGTGTCCTGGATGGTTGAATTTGAGTAACAGGTACATTCACTGATTGCCTGGGGACATGGGAAAGGAGGCTCTCTCCCTTTCTTTCCACTTCAGTCCTGGGGGGCAGAACACTGTATCCCTCCAGTAGAGCACAATATTATGAGGATCCTCCCAACCAATAAGGGGTTAGGATATTGGGAAGCCTACCCCCTCCAGTTATCTTTTGTTCACTGGAAATTTTTTTTATTATACTTGCACTAGGCAGGCAATCATTAAAATATGATGTTCTATTTTTTTCTTTCTATTTTAAGAAGTGTAAACTTAAGAAATTGGAGGACTAGGAGAAACCAAACATAAAGCAAATATTATCTATGATGGAAAGTTAAAGAGGTTGTACTCTTTTATTCTAGAAAGAGAAGAGATTTAGAACAGGCATTGAAAGCACTAATAATGGCTGAACGTTGTCAAAAGCCATCTAAAACTTGAAGGATCTTTTCTCCAAAGATCCTTTGGGACACGTCTTCCTTGACATAGTTCCACATCAAATCAAGGACTGAATAAAATCACTTCGAGATACTGTAAGTCTTAGAAAGCCCACTATGTCTTTCATCAGAATTTCCCACAACATAATAAATTTTCCTAATCAGTTAGTGGTAATTATAAAATATTTAGTATGTGCTTACCATTTTCTAAGTATTGTAGAGAGTGTGGGGAGAAAGAAAAGGTCCTCTACTCCCATGGAGCAGAAATGATGAGTGTAGAGGATATTATGGATTGGTTCGCAGTAACTCCATTCTTCTCTCCTGTCTGATGTTTTCTTGTACCACAGAAGCTGGGAGGCTAAAAATTACATTTTTTAGACTCCCTTTTTTTGGATTAGGATTCTGGGTACAAATTAAATTCTATCAATTAGAAATATTCACATGAAGTTTGGAAACGAGTCCAAGGTCATCTCTATGCCTTTTGACTATTTTTCAGCTGACAAGAGAGGGTAGGAAGGGTAGAAATTTCTGCTGCAGTATTCCAGTATTTATTCTTTAGCCTCCAGGGTGTCCAGAGGCAGCCACAACCATGGCTGCTTCCTAACTGCAGCTTCCTCATCCCTAGATTGAAGCTACAGTGGTACATTCTTGGACTCAAAGTTTCCAGAGTCTGTCTTTCCTGCAAGGTCAGATCTGTAGTGTTGTTGGAGTCATTCCTGGAGATTTGGCCTAAAAGTCCACTTCTTCAGCTTTCCTAACTTACATTGTTGGATAGGAGAAGGGACTTTTTTTAGTACACTGTGAAGGTGGTTACTTAAACTTTCCTAAGCCCCGATGGCTAGATCTGCTGAGATACAAGCAACACTACTTTAGAATTCCTCAGCCTAACTTCATATCAGAACCATCCATGAAGCTATTGTTGGGAAAGGCAATCTGCCATGGGTCCTGGGCATCCTTGTACATTCTGATTGGGTTGTGTTTGTAGCAAGTGGCCTTGATGAATAAGGTAACATCTCCCTCTGGGACAAAACTTTCCTCACAGACTTGCCAACTGCTTACTACAAAATTAGTGAATTCCTCAAGTTCAATATTCCTCACCTGTGATGCAAGCCTACTGCATGTGCTCCATTTACCTGAGCCCCTCCACATTGCGCTGCTGGGAGTTGAGGGCAAGGGGAATGGACACTGAACATGATGCTTATACTGCTTGCTGTACTGTGAATAATAGTAGTAGTCTATCGTCTCTGACCCAGGAGTCTTACATCTTCTGCCAGATTCTGTGAAACAGTAACTGCCTAGCTTGATAGCTTGCACATAGAGTATAATCCCAGACTTTGACAGCTTCGAAAATCCATAATTCCCTGGTACCCATTGCACATCTACTGAATAACAATCTCTAATGATAGGCCCTCAGCAATCTGCATTTTTAAAGGCTCAGCCAGATTTGAAAATCAATGGTGAAAGATAAAGGAGAAAGTGTCAGGATCGCTTGTTTACACACACACACACACACACACACACACATAAACAGAGCTATACATCAAATTCACTAAGGACTATAAGTCTTGAAGGTACTACTGACCAATGAACTGTGATGACAGCAGTGAAATGTAATGCCCCTCAGAGTAGCAAGGAAAGAGCAGAAAAGTAGCAACAGTGCCAGGTGGGAGCAAACCTTTGAAAGGCACAAAAATCACAATTCCGTTCCAAATTGCTACTGCACAAAATCTGTACCAATGAATTCAGCATTCACTATAAGAAACAGAAACTCATTATAAGAAACAGAAACCACTCTAGTTATTTTAAGCAGAAAGGTATTTAATACAGGGCATTAAATGCTTATATATTACTTTCAACTAATTTGTATCACAGCAAGAAAAACTGAGCGTGGGGAATTCATTACTTTACCAGTAAGTGCTAAGCAAGCCTGCAAGTCCTTTTAAAGTCATCTCATCTATCAAGGCTGCCTCCTATAAATACAACCCTGGGAAATGTCCTATATAAAGAAAAATCAGGGCCTTGTATTCTGAACATACCCAGTCAATGTGCAGGGATGCCCAGTACTCACGGTGGATTGCCTCTTCCCACAATAGCTTCATAGGTGGTTCTGATATGAAGTCAGTTTGAAGGACTCTAAAGTACTATCACTGTACCTTGATCAATCTAGGCATCTGGACTCAGGGTAGTTTGAATAACCACCTTCACAGAGTCACTCCTTCCATCCAATGGGAGCCTGGTTATTAGGTCAAACTCATAGTCCAGGCTTTTTTCATTAGGAAAATATCTTTTTTAGGAGACTCATCAGATTCCATCAGAAAAACTCTGGTTAGGTCACCCATCAGCTCACTGGCCATGCCCAAATATGATTGAACAGCTGGAGAGATGCCTGCAGTCTAAGTTCAAGTTGGGATCCTAACACACATCTATTTTATACAATTGAGATCACAATGTGTTTAATTTTTTATTCCTCAATTTTTACTGAACTTTATTTTCTATGGTATGAATGTTTATGCCTCCCACTAGCTCATATTTTGAAGTACAAATCCCCACAGTGATGGTATTAAGAGGTGGGGACCTTTGGGAGGTGATTAGTTCATAATAATGGCACCTTCATGCCCTTATACAAGAGGCCTAAGGTAGCTTGTTTGCCTCTTCTGTTATGTGAGGACACAGCAGGAAGGCATCATCTATGAGGAATGGACCTTTCAAACACTGGGATCTGCTGGCACCTTGATCTTGAACTTTCCATCCTATAGAACTGTGGGAAATAAACGTTTGCTGTTTATAAGCCACTCAGCCTATAGTATTTTGCTGTAACGTCACAAACAGACTAAGACATTATTAAATTAGATTGCCCCCAGATAATTGAATATTTTTCTAAAACATGTTTTTTTGTTTTTGTTTTTTCTTTTTTTTTTCAGAGAGGGAGTCTCGTTCTGTCTCCCAGGCTGGAGTGCAGTGGCGCAATCTCGGCTCACTGCTAGCTCTGCCTCCCGGGTTCACGCCATTCTCCTGCCTCAGCCTCCCGAGTATCTGGGACTACAGGTACCCGCTATAACATGATTTTTAATGGCTACGTGATAAGCATCTCAACATAATAAAGCAGGTAATATAATACAAGCTATTACAATATAACACTGCCTCAGTGTCAGAAATACAACACTGAGGCAGCATGGTGTTGTGGAAGGAATACGGGTCATGGACTTGAAAAGGCTGAAAACTGAGAACTGGTTCTCATTTATTAGTTATGACTTTAGGTAGGACACATATTTTCCCTAAGTCTCAGTATTCTTGTCTTTAATGTAAGAAAAAAAATCTATCTCATAAAGTTGTTGTAAAATAGTAAACGAGATCATGAATGCAAAGTGTTTTGCGTGGGCCTGGCACAAAGGTAGTGGCTCCATAACTATGGGTTATTATTAACAAGTGCACTATCAGTACTAGACGGGTATTTTACTTCATTCCTCCTATGTGTGTTCATTAGAGTTTAAAGTGAGCATAAAGGTACTAACAAAATCTCAAGTGACTCTCTGACTCACAGTTTGTATTAAATCGTAATTCCCAAATAGGACAATGGATTTAGTGTCAGGAGTTTATACTGCTGTATAAATGCAGCCAAATACTTTGGCCAAATTATCAGGACTCAAATAAATTAGATATTTTTGACATCCTTGTGATGGGAGAGTTAGAAGTGGCCAAACTCTATTTAACTACATGATAAGTCATTGGCTCTCCAATGTATCTGAGGCATAAATTTTAGCCACAAGGTAGATGATTGTTTGAGGAGTATCATTCATTTGTTCATTCATTTGTTCACTCACTTTTGGCAAAATTCTATATATTAGACTATGGGTTGGCAAACTTTTTCTGTAAAGAGCCAGATAGTAAATATTTTAGGCTTTGTGGGCCAATATGGTCTCTGTTATAATCACTCAATTGTGCCATTATGGAGCAAAAGCAGCCATAGACAAATGACATTGTAAATGAATGGACATGGCTGTGTTCCATATGAACTTTATTTACAAAGAAACCCACAACAGGTGGCAGACCAAATTTGACCCATTTGTCAACTTCTGTACTGACACAAGCTCTTGACCTTGTGGAATTTATAGACTGTAGAGGGGACAGCGTGGTTATCAACCAGAAGATAATAGGTTATGTCAGAAGTATGTATAGCGTAGAAGTGGCACCACAGTTGACCACTTTGTAAAATGGGAGGGATGATATTGGCTAAAAGAGATCTCGGAAACTCACAATTAAGCTTCTTGGAGGGAGGAATTCAGTCACTCACCATCAATCAAAATAACCAGTATTGTTTTACCTTATGGCGGTAGTGTTAAACCTGAAGTACGTCAGACTAAAAAAAAAATTGCTTTCTTTTAAATACAATAACGCTTGACCATGTTTCTGGAATGTTGGAATCTCTTCAGGAGATTTGTACCACAATCTATATTCATTATGCTGTCATTATCTCAATAATTTCTTTTCATGTGTAAGCATTTTTTTTTTACCAAAAGGATCTCTTATTAAATTAAGATAAAATAGCAATTAATCTAGAGGATTATCAAAGACAGGAACATGCATTTATCTGGATCTCTCTTTTTAAACATCAATGGCCTGTTAATGTCCTAATATTTAGGAGGGCAACATGATAAAAGGCTTCCTGCCTCTGTCAGCTCATTTTGTATTAACATATTCCTGTCACCAGTTAGGCAATTAACAGAGACTAAAGGAACACTAATTCCTTTTCTGCCAGTGTGCTGGATCAACTTTATTCCTATGAGCTTGCTTCGTGAATGATAAAAGTAAGTGATTCTTTTTGAAAAACAAAGATCTTGATATTTCTGTGGAGATGGAGATTAAAGTCCTTTTTGTATATGACACTGTTGCAAAATAAGTCCTTTAGGGAGATGGAGGGATAGGTAAACACAAATTTCAGAAAGAGGAATGCTATGAATGCAAGACGGTTCCTAGGTGGTATCAAATTCTTCATAGATGATTATCATTCTGGAGAAAATAGCTGCAATACAGCTCCCCACTTCATGAATTTATACAGGTCACATGCCAGTCCCCCACATGCTACTATGTGGAGTAAAACTCTTAGAGGTTGATTAAATTCAGTGCTAGTCTTATCCCCTCACATCAGTGTTCAGGAGGGTCTTCTACACTTCCTTTGCCTATTTGATTTGGTAAAATCACTTTTACAAAAAGCAACCTGACATTGAACCCATTAGGTAAAACAGGGAAGAACGGAAATGAGAAATTTCCTAAGACCTCAGACAGGAGAACAGAAATAACCTAGAGCAAGTCAAGTGTCAGGGAAAGTGAGGAGCTGGATATGATAACAGCACCAAGGTACAGAAAAAAGTTGCACAACTCTCCTACTAACATACCAGATTTGATTTGATTGCATTATATTTCATCAAATAGTTTAGAAAACCTCCAGCATAAAACATCATCATAATTGTAATCATATATTTGGAGATTTAACGTGCATACCATAATGTACCATTAGTTACACAAATAACTAATAATTTGCTAATGACAATATTATGTTAAGTCAGTTTAGGGGCAATTAAAGTGAGTGATATTTACATATGCCTAATGAATCACAGTCGATGGCAGATTAAGAGATTCTAATGAATATTCATCCAGACATTCGCAACCAGCTTCACAGTTTATAAACTGAATTATGGTTGATTTGCCCTTTTAAAAATGAATATGTGAGTATCTTCTGCATGGTGAGAATGAACAATTGGGCCTGACTGTAAAATTGTTTTAAAGCAATGTACTGGTCAGAGCACAAAACATTTTTATGCACTCTCATACCCTCTGCTTCGCTGTTCTTTTTTATATCACAGATCAGTGTTGATGAACTATCTCCATTTTCATTCTACTCCATGACATGAAATATGGAAATTGTTTAGTATAAGATTAAATGGAATACAAGTTTTATGCAGCCCCACTGAGGAAATAATTACAGGTAGTCTTTGCTATTGAAACAGTGAATACAAACTCTTTTTTTATGCAACTCAGAAGGCTGTTTTTGTAGCTATATTATGTCATGATAAAATTGGGGTAGATTTACTATTCTTGCAACTTGGTCATTTAAAACAATAACAAAGCAAACAAAAACACCTCGCTTTGGCCCTGTTAACACAGATTAAGACCAAACAAGGTTATGGTTTGAACATTTACTTTTTCCTCAAAACTATAGCCCTTTCTGCCTTTACTAGCTGTTCCTCATGTTCCTCATAAATATTGTGAGTTTTATCCCTGTTGCAAAAACAAAGATCAAACTCTCTTTGTCTCCCTCAAGGTCCCACAATAGGTTTATGACAGACTTGATGCCTATAGGCCCCATTTTTGTTTTACCTTAAATTAGACAACGTTGTTTCTCTGCTATTCAGATTAGAAAGGTATTAATGATTGCCATTATTGTTTCTTCAGTAAGGAAGAAACTCAAATATAATGTGGAAATAAAAGTGTGTGAACCTAAGGATGCAGACTGTATTTTCTTCTCCCAACATTGTACATTTCTTGCATATTAGAAAAGAATGATAGAGCATTCACATACTCTGTTATCCACACCACCAAACTAACGCTATACTGTTGTACTGTTTGTGTTGCATTTTTCCAACCAGATTTTGGGTTACTTGAAAACAGAAACTTGGTTTTTTTGTTTTGTTTTTTCAGTCAGATCTCAAATGATCAAAATAGCTCTTAACAGAGTCAGTGTCCAATAAACACCTCACTATTTAAAACCTGCATGGGCCTTGGAATGAGTGATGTTCATCCTAGGAAAGTATGAATTTAGTCCTGAATTTGAAGTAGCTCCATTTCCCATATTTCTCATTCCTCTTCCCTTGCTGCTCTTAAAAAGACTATAAACTCATCTTTCCTGATACTTCTCAGCAAGAGCTACATGGCTTTATTCACACTTCACTTCACGTTCTCTCACATCCCCCTGACCTTTCGTCCTTCAGGAATCAAAACATTTCCTGTTTATTATTCTCTGGCTTGCAGAATACTTAGATACTTAATTTAATTCTACCACCTTCCCAGGACTTTCTCAGTACCAGATGGCTTATACCTCACCTATGCCTCTTCCCTCATGATTTTTTTTTTGTATTTTTAAATCCGCATTTGTCATTTTTACTTCTCACATGTTTATAGCCGGATGGTAAGAACAGTCTTAGGGTATAGAGAATTATTGTCTGTTCACGCCCTTCTTCTTCAGGTCATGTGTGGGTATCCAGCTCTCCTGGATTCCTCCATGCACTGCTGTCCTCCTGCTCCTGCCTCTGGTCTTCCTGTCTGTGCTCTTCCTCATCGCCCTGCTGGGAACTTAGGCTGCTGGAAGCCCACTGCAACCCCAGTGTCCTGAGGGAAAGGAAATGCTTCTTTTAGAACAGCTTGGAAAGCACCAGTAATTTGGACTTGGGGTTCTCAATTTTATTTTTAACCTTCATCCTGAACAGCAACCCAAGGCTCCTCGCCATTTTCATGTATAAAATGGCCTGGATTTAAGCAGCATCTTGTCATCCATACATGGCCTTTTCTGTTTTATGGAAGTGAGGCAGGAGAATAGGGTCTGGAGGCAGGGAGCCTAAGGCTGATTCATGCTGACTTCCTAGAACTAAATCAAAAGGACAACCCCAACTTTCCACACCTAAGTAACAAAAGGACCAGAGGCTACCCCCTTTGCAACCGCCACCTTTTTTCTGCGTGGCAGATGGAAAATTGAAAGTACCTCTGATTGGTTGCTTTCTGCAAAAAATCAGGCATTTGCATAGGAATGTAACTTTGTAACTTCACTTCAGCCTCTGATTGGTTGCTTTCTGCAGGAGAAATTGCTTCCTGCAACCAATCAGACTAATTGCAGTCCACTACTTCATTTGCATGGAGTATATGTGAAGTAGCCAATGAGAAACCTCTAGAGGGTATTTAAAATCCAGAAAATTCTGTAACTGGGCTCTTGAGCCCCAATGCTCAGCCCAGTCCCACCCTGTGGAGTGTATTGTTGTTTTCAATAAATCTCTGCTTTTGTTGCTTCATTCTTTCCTTGCTTTGTTTGTGTGTCTTATCTAAGTCTTTGTTCAAGACACCAAGAACCTGGATAACCTCCACCAGTAACAGAAGGGGTTTGACCTCCACCAGTAACAGAAGGGGTTTGACCAAAAACAAAAGGTAGATAAAGGTGGTCCAGCAGAGAGGGGAAGCACCAGACAGAGGAAAGCAGAGACCAAAAGAATATAGAACCCAGGCCTGCCGCCACCAGGCAAGCACCAAATGTCTGTCTCTTGAGCAGAAACTTATTTATCTGCGTATTCATCACAGTCAGCTGCTTCAGCAATGCTGGCAGCAAAATCAGCAAAAACATCTCCACATTTCATGCTGTCAGAATCTGCTCATTTCCTAACACCCACCTCAGAGCAAAAAAAATAAAAATACAAAAATCCTAGAATACAGCCACGTTTGCATCTCTGGGCACTGAAAGCCCCATCTGATGGCCACATCAACACTGAAAGAGATCATCCCTAATTCACTGCAAGAACAGAACGCTAGTAAGTGAGCCAAGCGACAAACAAGGAACTCCCCTTTATTAGCATGGGCATATTAGAGTGGGAGAGAAAGGAAGGACAGGTACACACCAAATGTTAATGAGTAGCATGGTGGAATGGTTTTATTCTTTAGTTTGCTTGTGTGTACTGAATACATTTTCTATGACTATTGCATATTATTATTTTCAATAACAAAAATGTATTATGTTTGACTCGATTGCAGTGCAAGTCACCATTATATATCCTCTTAGAATTACGTATTACTTTTAGAATAGAACAATAATAATTCAAATAGTTCTGAATACATGATATGAAGCAGCACCTGGAGCCAGGACTCTTGTAAGATAAGTTGAGCCATCGCTGATTTGGGTTAGGAGGAGCAAGCAGCTGCCTGACCTCTTGGAGTGACATCATCAGAACTAAGAATGAGGAAATTAAAAAGCATCTCAAATAAAGAATGGAATTGGGCCTGCATTAATTTATATTTTTTATTCATTCAATAAACACTTTTAAGTGTGTACTATTAGGAAGGATATGAAGTCAAATAATATATAACCCTATTATTAAAGAATTTAAAATCTAGAAGTGAGATTAGATAGGTCTAACAATTCCTGCTTAAGTTGATTGAATGAATACGTGTGGAAATTCACACCCCTTTCTCTTCAAGCAGAGAAGATAATAAGTAAATTTTTTAGGCTGGGTGTGGTGAGTCCTGCCTGTAATCCCAGCACTTTGAGAGGCCAAAGCAGGAGGATTGCTTGAGCCCAGGCATTCAAGATCAGCTTGGGCAACACAGGGAGAACTCATCTCTACAAAAAATAACAGAATTAACCAAGCATAGTGGCACACACCTGTAGTCCCAGCTACTTGGGAGGCTGAGGCAGGAGGATTGCTTGAGCCTAGGAGTTCAAAGTTACAGTGAGCTATGTTCATGCCACTGCACTCCCGCCTGGGCAACAGACTGAGATCCTGTCTCTTTTTTTTTTTTTTTTAAGTGATTTTTTTAAAAATTAAAAATACATAAAAACTCTCCAAAAGAAGAGAACATCTGTGTGGTCTAGAAACAGAACCATGAGGCATGGCAGAGGCTCAGCTTTCTGGACTTGAGAATAGAAACCAGCTGCAGGTACTGGGAGTTAGTGGGCTCGGTGGAACAGGCCTCCAGGCTTCCAGCGCTGGCCTCAAAGTTGGGCTGGCTGTTTGACACAAAAGGCCAGGACAAGGTGCTTTTTTTAGAAACAAGCCCTAGAAAAAGCTGCAGCTCTAGCCTGGGGCTGTGCCCAATAACCAGCGGCTGCCTAGGGTGGCAGGAGAAAGAAGCTGGGGTTCCTCCGTCAGAATCTGCACCCAGCAGCACACAGTGGCCGAGAGGCTGGATCAGCAATTTTCCCAGGTCATGAACCCCAAACTGCTCACACAAAGCTTGGTTCTGAATGGTGACCCAGGCTGGATGAGGGCTGCTGCCAGCAAGAGAAGAGGGGCAAAAAACACTAACAAAAGGAAATTTGTGCTCAAAATCATATTGCAATTGCAATTGTAAAACACAGAAAAGAATCTCATGTACATGCTAGCCAAAATAGTCAACACATCATGGAATTCATTTCTCGAAAGTAGAAATAATACAGCAATCTGAAAAACAAACTATGTTGTTCATACCCCAATTAGCACAAACCCTGAGATGCTGAAGAAAAAGAAATCTCCAAAGTAATAAAACAAAGGAGGGGATTATGAAACGAAAGCAGGTGGATATGAAAAAGAACCAGGAGAGTAACTGAAAAACAGACTGCCACCCACAGCCGCAAGGGGACCTGCTTCCCTGGACCCTGCTGCAGTGCACGTGTTTTTGCATGGAGTTTATGCCAAGCATCAAGCAGCAACATTTAAATCTCTTGTTCTGTCTTTACTGGCTGAAGGTTATAAATGTTTTATGAGCCGCTGAGCTTGCAGCATTACTATTTTATTAGAAGGTGGAATATCTTTTCCTCACAGCTGTATTCCTTGCGAAATTATTCTTTCTCTTAAAAATGTTAACTTGACTCTCTTTAGGAAGTGGCAAGTGGCAGGATGGAAGGAACTGTTCAGAAATGGTCTGGCCCCTTGGAAAGCGAGTCTGGATGGCACTTGGATGTCTTTCTTTTGGTTTCTTTTGGATTGAGCTACAAAAAATTTAGAGAAGAAGAGGAATTTTTTGATACTCTAGCAACTTGATTTGATACAGTCCTTTTGGAGTCCATCTGGGATTGCTGAGGTGTATATGTTGATGAAAAGTAAAAACCGCAATTACTTTTGCACCAACCTAATATGATTTTCAAACTCTGGCAACAATCCAAAGAATCAGTTACAAATTTCCATGGATACACATCAGGCTGAAGCAGGCAAGGCAGGGAATGAAGTTACTAAGGTGATCCTGGATGAGCCACTTAACATCAGTTTCCTCATCTGTCTTGTTTCCCACATTTCTTACTTCACTTTTCTCCAAAACTGAGAACCAAGTAAGCTAAGGAAATTAAAAAAAGGCAGGGGGGAGAAATTACCCTATCTTGAGAGCTGAAACAAGACTAGCCTTCTGGTCCTCCATGGTTAAAGAATACTGTAACAATGAGAAATCATTACTTCTCCACTAGAACAGCCAGTTTGTCCCCAGCTTCCCCAAGGGAGCCACAGGGAACTGTGTTCTTTCACTCTCGTATGTCTATTTGCTCTGCCTCCTCTTGACTGTGCTATTCATCTCCCCTTCTCTACTTTAAGAGCTTCTTCTCATCTTCAAACCCAAGTTCAACTGTCATCTCCAATTTGCAGTCTTTTGAGACTAAGCCCTTTCTCCCTCACACATAAATCAAATGAGAATTATTCCCTTATTACCGCTGTCTTTTAAGTCTTAATTCCTCTATTCATGTATCCATTCATCTGACAACCTTCAACCAGCTATCTGCCATGGCATTGGAGATAAAAAGATGAACAAAATACAGTCTGCATCCTTAGGTTCACATACTTTTATTTCCACATTGTATTTGAGTTTCTTCCTTACTGAAACCATTTTTATATCTCAGTACTTATCATTGTCTAGCACACAGTAGTTATTCAAAAGATATTTCCTAAACTGAATTAAAAGGAAGAAGCTAAGGAGTAAGATCCTCATCCTAAAGGTGATACCCCATGGGCAATATATTAGAAGGCATCCAAAGATTTGAGGCCTAAACGACCAATAGAGTGAGACCCAGACTCTCTCTCTTTTTTTTTTTAAAGCCTTCATGTGCTAGGGATTCTTTTAGTCTTCAAATCAAATAACATTTCTTTAGCTTATTAACTCAGGAAATATTTATTGAGATTTTGCCCTATGCCAAGTTATGTGTTAGAAATTGAGGAAAAGATAACTATATATATATATATATATATATATATACAATTATATATATATATATACAATTATATATATATATACAATTATATATATATACACACACATACACATACACACAGATATGTGTCTATACAGATACATAGAAATATATGTGCATACATTATAGATTTTTCATGCAATAATACTACTTGATATTACTATGTAAATACATATACATATGTACACACATTAGTATACTATACTTGTCATTACTACATATACATATATATCCTTATACGTGTATGTGGACATATATATCCTTATATATGTATACATAGTAATGTTACAGTATATGTAAAAAAATATGTGAATATGTAGTAATGTCAAATATGGTATACTAATGTGTGTATATATGTATCTTTATGTATGTATATATAGTTTTATTTATGTATGTATATATAGTATATACAAGGATATATAAGCATATGTAGTAATGTCAAGTATAGTATACTAATGTGTGTATGGATGTATATGTATTTACATAGTAATATAGAGTATTATTATTATTATTGCATGGAAAATCCATAGTTTGTCCTGCCCCTAGGCTCTAGAGTTTTGGCAGGAGTCTATTCTGTTACAAGTAAAGAGCTCAATCATCTTCCTCTTCCACTAGACCAAACACTATGAAGGAGTGCCTTCCTTCATATTGTCACCCCTAGCATAATGTTGGGAATGGTAGCTATTCAGTAAGAATCTGAATAAATGCGTTTTACTGCCATCATTTTGAGTTCCTAACTCTAGTAAAGATACTTGCTTATGTCTAAAATAAAAAGGACCCATGAAATGGCACATGTTAAGGTGGAGTTCATTTTGGATTAGGCAGACCTAAAGCTTTAGATTTGTTTTTACATTTTTGAAAATTTCAGGATTTTCTCTAATTAAAAAAATTTTACACTAGGTATGGTCGTAGGATTAAGAGTAAAGAAGATCAGCCGGGCGCGGTGGCTCATGCCTGTAATCCCAGCACTTTGGGAGGCCGAGGAGCACGGATCACGAGGTCAGGAGATCGAGACCATCCTGGCTAATATGGTGAAACCCCGTCTCTACTAAAAATACAAAAAAAATTAGCCGGGCATGGTGGCGGCTACTTGGGAGGCTGAGGCAGGAGAATGGCATGAACCCAGGAGGCGGAGCTTGCAGTGAGCCAAGATTGCACCACTGCACTCCAGCCTGGGCAACAGAGTGAGACTCCGCCTCAAAAAAAAAAAAAAAAGTAAAGAAGATCATTAGAAAGTTTCTCTTGTATAAGGAAAATGTAAATAGGCTCGTTGTAGAGAGAACCATAGCTTTGGGCTTGTCCATGTCATGCAGTTTAAATGTCTCTATAAATAAATTACACTGTCACTATATATATATAGTAATGTGTGTGTGTGTGTGTGTATATATATATATATATATAGTCTGTGGCCTGTCAGTATGTATATATATGTATGTGTATGCGTATATATGCACATACATATATATACATACATACATATATATATATACACATATATATACATATACACACACACACATGGGCTTTATATGATAAGGCTTTATATATAAAACTTCATTATTATTATACATATATACAGGTATCATTATACACATATGTATGATTGTGTGTGTGTGTATATATATATATGTATAAAGCCTCATTAACAAGAGATATAGCAAGAACACTGGATATAATAAGACTGAGCTCACTAAAGCAAAAGGAGTCAACTGCTTAACTAGTCAAATTTTGAAAATTTCCTTCCAAACCAGTAAAAAGAGGCCCAAGACTCCATAACCAGAAATTCTGATGTTGTATTGCTTGAAACAATTAGAATAAGACTAGATCTCAAATGTATGCTACAGAGCAAGGGTCCTCAACCCCCGGGGCCATGGATCCATACTGGTCTGTGGCCTGTCAGGAATAGGCCTCACAGCAAGAGGTGAGCCGTGGTTGGGTGAGCATTACCGCCTGTGCTCAACGCCTCCGGTCAGATCAGTGGGGCCACTGGATTCTCATAGGAGCATGAACCCTATTGTGAATGGCGGATCTAGGTTGCCCGCTACTTGTAAGAATCTAGTGCCTGATGATCTGAGGTGGAAACAGTTTCATCCCAAAACCATCCCCTCCCCAAACCCACTTCCACGGAAAAATTGTCTTCCACAATACTACTCCCTGGTGCCAAAAAGATTGGGAGACACTGCTATAGAGGGTTTCTCCAAAAGACAGAAAATATTTGTATCAAAAAAAAAAAATGACTTTGCCCATGCAGGAGTAGAAGTACTTAAAATATTGCCTCATTTTAATTCTGAAATCGTTTGTTTGAGGTAGCACTTCTAGGCTTCATCTTTTTTTGCCAGAACAATGTCCAAAATCCTCAGCGAGACTGAGCTAATGGGCCAGGCACGGTACCTTATGCCTAGCACTTTGGGAGGCTGTGGCGGGCAGATCACTTGGGGTCAGGAGTTCGAGACCAGCCTGGCCAACATGGTGAAACCCTATCTCTACCAAAAATACAAAAACAAATGTATCCAGGCGTGGCAGTGCACACCTGTAGTCCCAGCTACTTGGGAGGCTAGGCAGGAGAATCACTTGAACCCGGGAGGCAGAGGCTGCAGTGAGCCGAGACCGCACCACTGCACACCAGCCTGGGCAACAGAGCAAGACTACATCTCCAAAAAAAAAGATTGAGCTAATGAGTGTGAAAGTACTTTGCAAATTCCAAATTACTTTGTATAAGTTAGTTAGTCCTATTTCTCTTGTGCTTTGAGATTCTGACATCGTATCCTGTGGTTCGTAATAACTAGATAGCTCTAGTAATTCAAAGCTACATAAAATGTGGTTATTAAGTGAAATCATTAGAAATGTGTCCAGACAAAAATTGCGTTTTCTGAAGGACAGAAAATACACATATATCTCTCTTGGAGTATTTCAAGTAAGGGCTGCCTTTGAATCTCCTATTAATGAGGCCATCTATGACCCCTTAGGTGTGGATGTTCAGTTGTTACAATGTTTCTAACGCTACTCTATTAAAAAGGCCAAAAACTAACTACACAACAGATGGGCAAGTGCCCATCACGGGCCTGCCCTGTCAGTGCGCTCTCCTGCAGCTGTGGTTGGACTTGCTCTTGTGGCGATTCCTGGGCTCAAGGTGGTCAGCGAAATACTTAGGCAGGATGTGGAAGGTCCTAAGGTGCTGCGCCAATGCTCCAGCCTCTACTCTTGTGTCTGGATGTGAGAGGATATGGCACAGACAGCTGAAAGCCTCAGAAGACAGGCGGAGTCTAGGAAATTCCATTTGTAGCTGTCTATATCAGGGTGAGCTGCATTTGTTTGCTGTGATAGCGAGCTGAAAGCAACAGTTCTATCAGATTATTTTTTAGAGATGACTAAAGTACACTATAGAAAGGAAGTGCTCAAGATCTATTTGCTGATGTATTGCTTGCTTCATAAAGCTACCTATTAAGAAAGATACAAAATAACAAAATAATGGCCTAAACAATGTTAAAATAGGTAGATAGAAATAGGACTTCCTCTTTCTCGTTTCTAAAGTGTATACAGAGTTCTCTTATTCTCTCTATAGCATTCAGATACCCACTGGGAAGAAAACAAAAACAAAACCAGAAACCATCATAGATATTTCACAGTGAGAAAGTTTGTTACAAGGAATTGGTTTCACCAATAATGGGAAAACTGAGAAGCCAAATAAGGCGCAGTGAGAGACAGCCCAGTGCTTAGCAATAAAATAGCAGCAAGCTGCTACCACCTTAGGGCTGGAAGGAAGCAGGAGTTGCAGGGTCGGATGAGCCAGAGCTGTTCAGCAGGAGTTACCGTAGTCAGTACTTCTGGCAGCAACTGGAGCCAGAAGTTTAATTTCCTTAAATGGTAGAGCAGAGGTTGTATTGTGTGGTTACCTTGACTAAGAACTATCCTCTGACAGAGTTTCCAGGTTACCTCTGTCTCTATCTGGATGTTCTTGAAAGAGACAGAATCCAGTTATATTTTCTCCACTTTGCTAGATGATGTTATGACCGACTATCTTTTACAAATAAATGCTAGTTAATTATTTAAGCTTTAGCAGTAAGCCTGTTCTCAGATCTAATTAAACATGAGTGAAAAATAAAAGACACACAGGCATGTACTCTACACATTAAAGCATGAAACTTTCCCTTTTTCTCTTAGGGAAAAAGTCAACTCTCCTTGAGGTGTATGGTGGTCTATTGCAAGTTCACTCTCAGCTCTGTTCCCACTCCTCCGCTAGTCTGCCCTGAATCAGAGAGGACTCTGAAAATAAAACATAAGTATTGTTTCCTCATCCAGATACAGTGCAGGTCTTAATCCCATTTCTGAAATGTGCTAACTTTGGCCCTTGCCTAGATTACTCTTAAACTCTGTAATAGAAACCAACTGGACTGGTTTCACGGAAGACAACTTTTCCACGGATGGAGGGTGGCGGGGCATGGTTTCAAGATGAGACTGTTCCACCTCAGATCATGAGGCACTAGATTCTTACAAGGAGCGGGCAACCTAGATCCCTCGCATGCAGTTCACAGTAGGGCTCATGCTCCTGTGGGAATCTGATGCCCCTGCTGATCTGACAGAGCAACACAGACCAACGCAGCCTATGCCAGGGATGCCTTAGGAAGTACTTGGTTTCTTCCTGTGTCTTTCTATCTTTTTCCACTAATGCACCGGCCAAGTGAGAAACAGTCAAGGGAGACTGGGAATTTAGTCCTCCCTGATTCATATCTGCTCTATGGCAGAGCTCTTCCCGCTCCTTCTCCCAGCAGGACACCTGCTCTATTATGTCTTTGGCTTTCCTTTTCATAGATCAAGTCCTGAGAATTGGATGAAACAAGCTGACCAAACACGTAACCATTCATTGGAAAGTATATTAGTCCATTTTCATGCTGCTGATAAAGACATACCTGAGACAGGATAATTTATAAAGAAAAGAGGTAATGGATTCACAGTTCCATATGTCTGGGGAGGCCTCACCAACATGGTGGAAGGTGAAAGGCATGTCTTACATTGCAGCAGCCAAGAGAGAATTAGAGCCAAATGAAAGGAGTTTCCCCTTATCAAACCATCAGATCTTGTGAGACTAACCGACCCCACGATTCAATTATCTCCCACTGGGTCCCTCCCACTACACTTGGGAATTTTGGGAGCCACAATTCAAGATTTGGGTAGGGACACAGCCAAACCATATCAGAAAGTAAGTTGCAAGCTATAACATTTTCTCATTTTTATTATTGCCAAAGACTTATGCCAGCCACGAAATTCTTTCTGACAGTACGACTGATCTAGAGCTCAAAATTGAGTCCAGATCAGTTGCCAAGAGATGTAGAAGAGACGAAAATGAAATAGAAGTATTGTTTTCTTACCTAGATAAGTGCAGGTCTTAAGCACATTCCTGAAATGAGCTATCTTTGGCCCTTGTCTGGATTACTCTTTTTTTGTTTGTTTGTTTTTTGAGACGGAGTCTCGCTCTGTCGCCGGGCTAGAGTGGAATGGCACAATCTCAGCTCCTGCAACCTCTGCCTCCTGGGTTCAAGTGATTCCCCTGCCTCAGCCTCCCAAGAAGCTGGAATTACAGGCACGTACCACCACGCCTGGCTAATTTTTGTATTTTTAGTAAAGACGAGGTTTCACCATGTTGGTCAGGCAGGTGTCGAAATCCTGACCTCGTGATCTGCCTGCCTTGGCCTCCCAAAGTGCTGGGATTGCAGGCGTGAGCCACCATGCCCGGCCTAGATTACTCTTATCCTCTGTAATAGTCCATCATCAGATGCCCAGGGACTCCCTGGAATATTTGCTCTGGTCTCCCATCTCAGCAGCCCAAACCATGCTTAAAAACTACCTACCTTCTCTCCCTCCTTCTGAAAAAAAAAAAAAAAAACAAAAAAAAAACAGTGACAACCAAGCCAAAAAGTATACATAATACCCTTTTCTTCATTGTGGTTTATAATAGTCATTAATGATTATTTATTTTTATTTGTATATGTATAGAGTGCGTGAGAAATTGTATTACGTGTATATATTGTGTAGTGATTTTTAAATGTATAGAGTGCGTGAGAAATTGTATTACGTGTATATATTGTGTAGTGATCAAGTCAGGGCATTCAGAGAGTCCATCACTTGAGTACAATACATTCTTGTTAAGTATAGTCACCCTACTCTGACCAAACATTGAATTGATTCCGTCTTACTGTATGTTTGTATCTTTTAACCTATATCTCTTTATATTCCCCTCTCCCTGCTACTCATCTTTCCCAGTCTCTGTTATCTATCATTCCACTCTCTACTTTCAGGTGATCAAATTTTTAGCTCCCACATGTAAGTGAGAACACGTGATATTTTTCTTTCTGTGCCTGGTTTATTTCACTTAAGGTAATGACCTCCAGTTCCATCTGTGTTGCTGCAAATGATACAATTTTATTCTTTTTATGGCTGAATGGTATTCCATTGTGTCTATACATATACCACATTTACTTTATCCATTTATCCATTGACCAACACTTAGGTTGATTCTATACCCTTACTATGGTGCATAGTGCTGCCGTAAACATGCAAGTGCAGGCATCCCTTTGATTTTTTTTTTTTTTTGAGACAGTCTCACTTTGTCACCCAGGCTGGAATGCAGTGACTCGATCACTGCAACCTCTGCCTCCGGGGTTCAAGCAATTCTCATGTCTCAGCCACCCACATAGCTGGGATTACAGGCGCGTGCCACCACGCCTGGCTAATTTTTTTGTATTTTTAGTACAGATGGGGTTTCGCCATGTTGGCCAGGCTGGTCTCAAACTCCAGGCTTCAAGTGTCCTGCTTACCTTGGCCTCTCAAAGTGCTGGGATTACAGGTGTGAGCCACTGCGCCCAGCCAATATATTATTTTTTATCGAGCGCTTACTATGGACCAATTTCTGTTCTAAATACTTTTGAATAAATTCATCCAATCCAGACAGTAATTCCAGGTGATAAATTCTATTATAATATCCATTTTACAGATGGGGAAACTGAGTTAGAGAGGTTAGATGGTTTGCCCAGGGTTACATAGCCACTAAATGATAGAGAAGATTTTAAGAGCACAACTCTAGTTAATGATCTTAGATACTACACTAGATCCCCCGCTGCTTAGGCAAGAGCTAACAGTTAAAGCAATCAGACTTAACCAATTCACACTTACGTGTGAGTGATTGATAGTCATTAACCTTGCCTGAGAAATTTGCACTTGTAGTTTTTAAATTATTTCTTTTTTCTTTTGATAATTTTGTTTTTTAAATGTTTAACATTTTAAAATTATTCTTTTTTATAGAAATTTAGCACTTTAAAATGATGTCTGTGAACCAGAGGAATCTCAACCAAAGCATTTTTATGAAGTGCATACTATGTACTGGCCTTATGCTAGGTAATGGGCATCCAAAGATGAACCAATCACAAGCCTGATTGCTGCTTTGGTTATAGGCACAGGTCTTTGGTCATAATTGTGTTTGAATCCCAGTCCTGCCATTTATAAGCAACCTATTTAACTTACATGGACTTTTTCTTCAGCCTGCAAAATGGGATAAAACAATAACTTTTTGGGGTGGATTTGATTAAATAATGTCTGTAACGTATTTAGCAAGCAAGCCAGCACACAGTAAATCCTCAATATATGGTAGCTATTATTTTGAACTTTCTTCCTGCAGACATGCAAACAAAAATGACAAATTAAGATAATGACCTCCTCTATAAATGCTGTAGTGGGAGTGTCAAGTGAAAAGTGGTGGTATGCTAGGGTGCTTTTCAAACTGTGCCTTACAGAGTTTTGAGGCACAGGCAGCCACAGGCACGCCTCCAGGGCCCAGGGTGGGCTGGGGTGTGGAGAGGGGAAATGACACCCCACCATTCCTGCCACCTCTGCTTTCCTTTCAACAAAAACAGTGCCAGTTTTGTCCCGTGTGTTTGTTAATATTGGTCTTTCCTGTCATGTCTCATCCAAGAATGGATTCTGCCTAAAATCACCCTCGAGACTGAGAATCCTAAACTCAACTTTCTAATCATTTCTCTGGAGGTCCTTGGGTAAGTAAGTCTGTTACCTTCCTTTACTTCACTTTCCTCATATGAAAAGAGGTAATTTATTTCTTCCGACTGATTATTATTGTTCCTTCCAGGTATAAAATTCTGCAAGTTTTGGGACATGTCGGGAAAAAAGATATGTGGATATGCTACCCCAAGTTAATGTTGTCCCCTAGAGACACCTCCCCCGAGTCAAACACGTTTGCTGGTGTGTTGATTTGTTTCTTTATTTGTGCCATCTTTCTCCACATCTGAACTTAGAGACTCCCAGAAGATTCCTGGCTGTCCACAATAGCTTTCAAGGCAGTGGGGCAGCCCAGTAGAGTTCTGGGATGTAGGTTCTGGCAGGCATTCTGCACACTGGTCAACTCGAATGCAAGTAATTTTAGCTGGAGAGTAGCTTTCTCCAGTCAGAATTACCTCTCTAAGGTCCTCTCCAGACCAGATGCTGAGTTCATTACAACCCATGAGTTCAAGGTAAGGGGACACTAGCAGTTACAGTTGACCCTTGACAACTTCCCATGCAGTGGAAAATTCATGTATGACTTTTGACTTCCCCCAAAACTTGACTACTAATAGCGTGCTATTGGCCAGATGTCCTATCTATAATGAACAGTCGATTGACACATATTTTGTGTTTTATGACTTACATACTGTATTCTTACAATAAAGTAAGCTAGAGAAAAAGAAAATATGGTTAAGAAAATCGTAAGGAAGAGAAAATATATTTACTATGTATTAAGTGCCAAGTGGATCATCATAAAGGTCTTCATCCTCATCATTTTCATGTTGAGTGGACTGAGGAGGAGGACAAAGAGGAGGGGTTGTTCTTGTTGCCCCAAAGGTGGCAGAGGTGGAAGAAAATCTGTGTATAAGTGCACCCATGCAGTTTAAACCTGTGTTATTTAAGGTCAACTGTATTTTTTGAAAGTGTGGTAAAAACATATAACATAAAATTTATCATCTTAACCATTTTAAATGTACAATTTAGTAGTGTAAAGTATATTCACCTTATGCAACAGATCTCTAGAACTTTTTCATCTTGCAAAACTGAAACTACACTCACTGAACACCAACTGTCCATTTCCCCCTCCCCCAGCCTCTTGCAACCATCATTCTCCTTTCCTAATGTTCATCCATATTGCAGCATATAACAGAATTTCCTTCTTTTTTAAGGCTGAATAATGTGCTATTGTGTGTATATACCACATTTTTTTTTATCCATTCACCTGTTAATGGACATTTGGGTTGTTTCCACATCTTGACTATTGTGAATAGTGCTGCAATGAACACGGGAGTGCAAATATCTCTTTGAGATCCAGCTTTTCATTCTTTTGAATATATACCTGGGATTGCTGGATCACATGGTAATTCTATTGCTTCTGTTTTCAGTGCTCTTCTGCCACAAGCTGCTGAGAAAACTTAGGAAAAACTCACAGGTCACATTTGAGAGCTTTCATGCTGCTCAGAGCTTCCTGGTTTGATTCCATCCAAGTCTATCAGGAAATGGCTGCTCTGGGAAGAAGCAGGAGTTAATTCAAGTCTGGGGAATGCCTGCTTTTTTGAAATCCCCAGCATGCTACATGTGATATGGGCTTATAAGAACCACATGCTTTCTCATGCTCCTTTGGCTCAACCTCAGAGGCATTCTAGAGTTGGCCCTTGCAGCTAGAAACCACAAGAATGTCAATGATGCAATTTAAAATATGCCAGTTCCCACTCCACTGGTCTGTAAACTAAATAAATTGCACAAAAATCCCTACAGTCTCACCTCCTTCATCAGAGGAAATTATTGGGAAGGTTTCAGCGATTTAGAAAATATTCAAGCATAGCTTCTTGAACATCAAGTAGCAGCATTATTTGGAGTTGATTTTGTTTAATAGTTTATTCACAACACTCAGTAATTGAACCACTAGGTACCATGGTGACAGAAATGAAGGTAGATGGATGGGAGTTATAGAAAGACAATGGGTCCCCTGTCTTTAATGTTAATTAGTTGGCCCCTGCCATATATTCCATCTGTTCACATACTGTGACCTCAACATACATGCTGCATGAAGAAAAAAAACTCAAAATATACATTAAACAATTATTAAGTTGGAAGTTTTAAAAATTGACCTAGGAGGTTGATATTTATAAAATATTTTTCCTGCCTTTTGAAAATTAATGAAGATATAAAATTTACCATTAAGGAGAGGATATTTCAATGTCTTTGCTGTTATCTAACTATCATTTGCACTTTACAGGATAATCAATTATGGATGATTACCAGTCAGTTATTGGCCAATCAGATATGTTGATCCATGATTTGCTCCAGGCACCATTGTGGATTTAGATGTGAAGATAGTCCTGGGATTTCAACTTCTTCAGATGCTAGTGGTGTTTCTTGTCATTGTCAAAGCCATGAACCAGTCAAAGCACCTGAATTGAGTTAGGTGACTGTATAGGGTATGGGTTTCAAAATTGACCTTTTACCTCTATAAAGTCAAGGTCTTGCAATTCAGGAAACTTTTAAATATAGTTCCAGCTTGGTTAAGTATCTAAGCCCAAAGGAAGAGAGGAGTTAGAAGTTTGTAAGTATGAGCTTCAAAAATTTTTATACAGAAAAACTGGCCAAGAGGGGAAATGAGAAACATAAACATTTATCTCAAGAAAACAAGGTAAACAACAGCAAAACACAAAAATTTTGGAAAGGGAAACAGTTCACAATGAAAGTTTTCTCTATTTCTATTTGCAAACCCTAAATAACTATTTTACGCTTATTGTGGAAGAGTTCAGTGAAAATTTGTGACTTCTTTTCATGGAGAAGACAGACTTGAGTGTCTATTACCCCTCCAGTGGGAAAGCTGTGTAAAGCTTGCTGCTTTCCTTGCACTGGAGGTTAGGCCTAATTGAACAAATATATAACGGAATTGCATGTGTGTGGCGGCAGAGAGAGAAAGACAGAGTGAGAGCCAGAGAGAGAGAGGGAGAGAGAGAGAGAGAAATCCTTCAACGACTGGAGAGCTGAGAAAATGCCCAAGCCAGAGTCGCAGATCCCCTCAAAACAGAAGATATAAGAATAGTACCATTACAACCTGGGGCCATTGTTTTGAAAAAATAATGTCTGTGTATCAGAGGAGCATATAAGTCAGTGCACATGCTCTGCAACAAGACTGCTTGAGTGTAGATCCTGACTCTACCACCGTGGGCTCTGAGGCAAGCAATTCATCATCCAGGGCCTCAGTTTCGTCTAAAATAGGCAGAATAACATTCCTGTACTCTTTCAGGTTGTTGGGAGGATTAAATGGATTTCTATCTGAAACCCTCCTAGAACAGCAGCAGGCACATCTATGCAGTAGGTGTGAGCTATTTGTGCTAGTGGCCAAGGGAGGGCCTCTGCCGAGCAACCTACAGAGTAGATCTGAAACATACATAAAATTTGCCATGAGGTTTTAAGAGCACTAGTTCATGGGCCTTTTGTTTAAAACTTCAATAAGGCTGTTACCTCATTATGCCACTCGAGCCTGAAGGAGTTGGGTCTTTTCTTGCCAGGGTCTTATAAAGACCAGAAGATAAAAGACAAAAATGGAATTGGACTGCAAATTTTCATTACTAAAAGACTCCCATTTTTGCTTATATTAAGAAACAAGGTTTTCAAAGGTTTCCTCTAACCATACTATCTTGGGTTAGAATGAACACATATTTACGGGATCACGGGCTACAGGATTTGCCTGCAATGTTAAAGAAAACCACATTTTGGGTTTGTAAAGCCATCATCTGGTTAGAAAATGATCACCGTCCTAAACGTAGAAATGAAAGAGAAAATATAACACGGGAAAGGAACTAAAATATTTTAGGGCGACAAAACTTAGAGGTATACAGTGGCTCATTATTTCCTAAAATTCTCAGGCAAGGGTTCTGAACCTAGGCCTACTGAGTTTCAAGGCTGAGAAATCCCTCTGAAAATGAAGGCAACATGTTAGGCATGTGTGTTTTTCTGCAGATAGGTTCTCAGGCTTGGTTAAATCATTACAAGTATCTGTCACTGAAATTATCAAGATCCATTGGACTAATAACATATTCAAAGACTATGGGAGAGGAACAAATGTAGTTTCTTTTTATACATTTTTTCATATTATATGTAACCATGGATACCTCCAACATTCTATTTCAATTCCCAGACAATTTTCCAGCTAAAATACATTAGCGCCACCAAAGCGTGGGCAAAATTTTTATCTTCTCATGTTTTCCCGACAGCATTTGTCTGAGTCCCAAACTAAATAATTCTGCCTATACATCATGTGAATAACACAAGGAAGTTTATTTTTAGGAGAAAAATGTCTTATCATTCATAATAATCTAATATTTCTGAAATGAATATTGATACAGAATACAATACCAGAAGGTTAGAACAGAACATACATATTTCACTGGAAGAAACTGATTTCCACCTAGTGTCTGTGAAACAGCAGAAGTGAAATTAATGTCTTCTTGCATTGGTGCTGCTGTGCATGGCAATCTCGCCAATGCCACCATCTCCTAATAAAGGGCTCTCTTGGAACAAAGCTGCCTCTTGTCTGCTTGCTTGACCAGTATCTATGACACTAATATTCTGATTAGCTATCGCCATTCTCATTATCTTTGTCAGAGAGCTACGTGCTCTTGGATGCAGCCACCTAGCCACGAGGTCAGATCTGCATAGTCACACACAAAACACATACACATATGCATGCACACAAAATCTAGACATATCTGCTCTGCAATATCCCATCTCCCCTTGGTTTACAGAATGCAGTCCCAGTCTTTTGGGGACTTGTTGGAGAATAAACAGTAAGCCCATGAATGTGTAGTCCAAATTCATTAGCGTGGCATTCAAGGCTCTCTAGGTGCCACGTCCCTCTTCTCTCTATCCCCTTTGTCCCTTCCCCCCTGGAACACCAGTCCTTCTCCATTCTCTCCCCACCCCATGCCTTGTCCTCTGGGCATTGGAGACGGACTCTCACTGTCATGCCAAACGCACCCCACACCTCCACCTCTGTGTTTCCTCTACCTGAAATTCCCCTCATATTTATCAAATCTCTATCCCACCTTCTGCCGCCATCAAAATCCTATAAGATCCATCTCGATCACTCCTCAATTCTCCAACACCCTAAGGCAGAAGCAATGTCTTTTTTTTGCGGAACATTTTATGTATTCCTTTTATTATATAACTTATAAAACTTTGTCACCACCTTTGGACATTTCATCCCACTGCCTTCCCTGCTCCTGTGCCTCCCACAGACTCTGATATATTCCTCTGCTGAGCGTAGAGGGTCCTCAGTAAATGCTGGGGACATGAACTAAGTTGAATGGTAGGATTATAGGAATAGAAAATACTGCAGTTAATAATAAGATCATTTTTAATACAACTTTTCTCTAGATTCATGAGCATATTTTCTTCTAGTCCTTGACAGAACGAACAATGGAAATGTATTGTTCATAGGTATGTACTATATCAGGTATGCATGAACACTGGCATGTTTGCCATTCTCTTTCAACCTGGGGGCTTAAATTTTCCTTTGCACCAGGCCACTGCCATCTAAGCCCTGCAGGATTTGGGGACCAGATGAGTCCTCGTATGACATCTGATACTAAGTATTTATTTTATTAACAAACGAGGCCACAAAGAATGTGACCAGTTGGAAACAGAGTTTGGTTTCTTCACGTCTCTCCTTCACTACAGGGATGTTGTCTCTTTCATTGTAACACTTAGCATACAGCCCATATCCAACAAGTATTTCAAAGTATTTTCTTCCCGCTCTTTCATGTTATCTTCATTCAATAGTGAGGGTTTATAATTTTTCCTCCCTTCTTTCCTTCCTTCCTTCCTTCCTTTGGAGTTTATTGTGTTGACTTTTTTTTTTGCTGTCGTTGTGAACATTGGAATATGAGATGACACCCAGGCAGTGCCAGGGCTGAGCAGTGTATGAAGCATGGCTTCTATTTTGTGAGCTCACACTGCCCTCTCCTGGCCTCTGGGCCAATCTTAAAACTTCACTTGGATTGCAGCACAAAACACATTCCAGCAGGCAGAGAATGAATGATAATAAATGGGACACAAAATCCTTCCAATATTAATAATCTCATCATTTCAAATTTTAAAAACTATTCGGCTCTACTCTCTATGTTTTTGGTAATTCCAAGCACTTGAAAATATCTATAAAATTCAAAATTCTTAAGATTGTCTTTCCATTTTATTTATTTTTTTTTTGGTGGAAAGCTTGTTATAATATCTTGAATAAAAGGTGGTCCTGGGCCCGGCACGGTGGCTCATATTTGAAATCTCAGCACTTTGGGAGGCCAAGGCGGGAGAATCAAGAGGTCAGAAGTTTGAGACCAGCCTGGCCAACATGGTGAAACCCCGTCTCTACTAAAAATACAAAAAATTAGCTGGGCATGTTGGTGGGCACCTGTAATTGCAGCTACTCGGGAGGCTGAGGCAGGAGAATCACTTGAACCTAGGAGGCGGAGGTTGCAGTGAGCCAAGATCGCACCACTGCACTCCAGCCGGGCAACAATGTGAGACTCCTTCTCAAAAAAAAAAAAAAAAAAAAGAAGGTGGTCATGATATTTGATATTTTAGTAAGATGTTTTTGCTTACTTTCCAGTTTTACTTAAGGCTTTTGGTGGTGGTGCTTTCTTTTGTTAGCAAGTGACGTGCAGTCATGTCCAGGCTCTGCCACTCACTAATTAGGTGATCAGGGTCTAGGACAAGTCATTTCAACCCTCAGCCTTAGTTCCTTCATCCAGATGTGGCTGTAGAAATACCTACCCTATCTTCCTCACTAGAAATGATAGAAAGATCAAATGAAATATTATATGTGAGGGCATTTGGAAAACTCTAAGATGCCATATTCATATGAACTATGATGATTATTTCTAGATTTTACAAAAAGGCAACTTAACAAAAGATACTAGGTGTTATAATGCCAGGCGAAGTGCAACTGTATTAAAAAGACTTCACTTTTAAACATTAAAAATTTTTAAAGGTATATGAATCTAGAAAATATTCTTTGTTTCCTTCCCAAAAATGTCTTAGAATAATATAGAAAATGACACTTTCCTGAGGAATTTTTTGTATATTATTAGCAAAGGGCAGAATATTGGACTAAAAGTCCAGGAAGCCCTATAATTCTATGTTTTTAAAGCATAGGAATAATCTATCTAATGACAGTATATAGTCTTTAAATAGGTCTTATATCTTTAAAATAAAAATAATAAAACCTCCATTAATACAAAAATTACAAAATTATACAAAAATTAACCCAAGATGGATGAAAGACTTAAATGCAAAACCCAAAACTATAAAATTCTAGAAGAAAATCTAGGCAATACCATTCAGGACATAGGCAGGGGCAAAGATTTCATGATGAAAACGACAAAAGCAATTGCAACAAAAGCAAAAATTGACAAATGAGATCTAAATAAAGAGCTTCGGCACAGCAACTATCACAGAAGCTATCATCAGAGTGAACAGACAACGTACAGAAGAGGAGAAAACTTTTTCAATCAATCCATTTGACAAAGGTCTAATATCCAGAGTCTACAAAGAACTTAAACAAATTTACAACCTCGTTAAAAAGTGAGCAAAGACCATGAACAGACATTTCTCAAAAGAAGACATTCATGCGGCCAATAAACATGAAAAAAGTTCAACATCACTGATCATTAGAGAAATGCAAATCAAAACCACCACAATGAGATACCATCTCACGCCAGTCAGAATGGTGATTATTAAAAATATCCAGAAACAACAGATGCTGGTGAGGTTGTGGAGAAAAAGGAACATTTTACATTGTTGGTGGGAGTGTAAATTAGTTCATCCATTGTGGAAGACAGTGTGATGATTTCTCACACCTGGAACCAGAAATATCATTTGACCCAGCAATCCCATTACTGGGTATATAGCCAAAGGAATATAAATCACTCTATTATAAAGATACATGCACGTGTATGTTTATTGCAGTGCTATTCACAATAGTAAAGACATGAATCAACCCAAATGCCCATCAATGATAGAATGGATAAAGAAAATGTGGTACATATATACCATGGAATACTATGCAGCCATAAAAAGGAATGACATCATGTCCTTTGCAGGGACATGGATGGAGGTGGAAGCCATTATCCTCAGCAAACCAACACTGCATGTTCTCACTTATGAGTGGTAGCTGAATGCTGAGAACACATGGACACATGGCAGGGAAAAACACACACCGGGGCCTGTCAGAGGGCTTTGCAGGGAGAGAGAGCATCAGGAAGAATAGCTAATGGATGCTGGACTTAATACCTAGGTGATAGGTTAATCTGTGCAACAAACCACCATGGCACACGTTTACCTATGTAACAAACCTGCACATCCTGCACATGTACTCAGGAACTTAAAATAAAAATTGAAGAAAAAAAAAGAGAGAGAAAAGATATTATCTCCAAAAATAAAGTAAATGACAGGGAGAAAAAAATAAATTGAAAAAGGGAATGTGTTTAATCAGCATTTGTCTATTTTATGCTCCATGGGAAAAAAAAAATGTCAAAGGGAAAGTGAAATCTGTAGAGGAGTTAAACAACACTTGACTTTTAAGTAATTATTCTACTTCTGTCTGTTTCATTGTGCTAATATATTCTTGACCAAGAATTGACATGAAAAAAAAATTGTACAAATGTATAGGGTACATGAGAAATTTTGTTACAGGTGTATAATGTGTAGTGACTGACTCAAGGTATTCAGAGAGTCCATCACCGAAGTACAATACATGTTTGTTAAGCATAGTCACCCTTCTCTGCTACTGAACATGGAATTTATTCCTTCTATCTTACTGTATGCTTGTTTGTTTAAACCCATTTCTCTTCATCTCCCCCTACTCACCCTTCCCAGTCCCTATTAGCTATCTTTCCACACTCTACCTCCAAGCAATCAAAATTTTAGTTCCCACATATAAGTGAGAACTTGTGATATTTGCCTTTTTGTGATTGGCTTAGTTCATTTAAGATAATGACCTCCAGTTCCATCCATGTTGACACGATTTCATTCTTTTTTATGACTGAATAATATTTCATTGTGTATATCCATATACCACATTTTCTTTGTCCATTTATTCATTGATGAACACTTAGGTTGATTCCACATCTTTGCTATTATGAATAGTGCTGCAATAAACATGTGAGTGCAGGTATACCTTTGATATATTGATTTTTTTTCTTTTGAATAGATATCCAATAGTGGGATTGCTGTTCAATGGTAATTCTAGTTTTCATTTTTTGAGAAATTGCCATACTGTTTTCCACAGTAGGTGTACTAGTTTACATTCCCACCTACACAGTGTACAAGACTTTCTTTTTCTCCACATCCTCACCAGCATTTGTTACTTTTTTTTTTTTTCAAGACTGAGTCTCAATCTGTCGCCCAGGCTGGAGTGCAGTGGCGTGATCTTGGCTCACTGCAACCTCCGCCTCCTAGGTTCAAGCGATTCTCCTGCCTCAGCATCCTGAATAGCTGGGACTACAGGCGCTCGCAGCCACACCCAGCTAATTTTTTTGTATTTTTAGTAGGGATGGGAATTTCACCGTGTTAACCAGGATGGTTTCCATCTCCTGACCTTGTGATCCACTCGCCTTGGCCTCCCAAAGTGCTGGGATTACAGGCGTGAACCACCGCGCCCGGCCTCTGTTACTTTTTGTCTTTTTAATAACAGCCATTTTGACCTGAGTAAGATGACATCTCATTGCGGCTTTGATGTGCATTTCTCTGACGATTAATGATGTTGAGCATTTCTTCATATACCTTTTGGCCATTTGTATGTCTTCTTTTGAGAAATGTTCATTCACTTACTTGGTCCACTTTTTAGTGGAATCATTTGTATTTCCTGTTGAGTTGTTTGGGTTCCTTGTTTGTTCTGGATATTAGTGCCCTGTTGGATGAACAGTTTGCAACTATTCTCTCCTATTCAATGAGTTGTCTCTTCAACTGTTTACTGTTTCCTTTGCTGTGAAGAAGTGAAGAAGCTTTTAGGTTTAATATAGTCCCATTTGTATATTTTTGTTTTTGTTGCTCATGCTTGAAGTTTTAGTCATAAATTCTTTGCATAGACCAATCCAGGAAAGTTTCCGTAAGGTTTCCATTGATGTGGAGTTGTGGGGACTACTGAACCCAAGAGCAGGATGCAGTCTAGTGGGAGCTGGGCTCCCAAAATGGCGCTGGGCTGAAGCTGCTTAGGACTCGGGGTGTGTGGGACCCAACGGGAGCACCCTCTCTGGAGCAATGCCATCACACAGACTCCAGGCAGTTCCCTATATTAGTCTCGGGGTCTCTGTGGGTCCAGGGGCTCTTCCGTGGCTAGGACTGTGGGAGTCCTCAGTGGGAATGTGGACCACTGGGGATCAGTCACTTACCCTTTCGCTACTCTGGGGAGCCTGCCTGGGTTTGATTCAGCCAATCCCAGCCAAGTAGGCTACCTTGCTTCCTTCTCCTTTCTTGGCCTAGGTGTTTCCTGTCACTTTTCTGCTGAATTTTAGTGTTCTCTCTGAGGTAATCTATTCGAAGTATGGTTATCTCCTTGCTGTTTTGGTTCTTCTTTGTAAAGGGGGTGAGTACTGAATGCCTCTAGTCGGCCATCTTGAAGCTCCCTACATTGATCTTTTCTTTGTATTGGGAACATTATCATTCTCTTCTAACTGTTTTGAAATATTCAATAAATTATTGCTGACTATAATTTCCCTCCCGTACTATTGAATACTAGAACTTATTTCTTTTATCTAACTGTATTTTTATACCCCTTAACCAACCTCTCTTTATTCCCTCCTCCCTTTCCCAGCCTCTGGTCACCACCATTCTACTTTCTACCTCCAGGAAATCCACTCTTTTAGCTCCTCCTTGTGAGTGAGAACATGTAGTATTTGTCTTTCTGTGCCTGGCTTATTTCCATTAACATAATGACTTCCAGTTCCAGCCATGTTGCTACAAGTAACAGGGTTTCTTTTTCTTATGTCTGAATAATATTCCATTGTGTGTGTGTGTCACACACAACATTTTCTTTATCTACTTATCCATTGATGGACATTTAGGTTGGTTCCATTCTTGGCTATTACAAATGATGCTTCAATAAACATGTGAGCGCAGATATTTCTTTAATGTACTTATATCCTTTCTTTCAGATATATACCCAGAAATAGGATTGCTGGATCATAGGGTAGTCCTATTTTTAGTTTTTTGAGGGACCTCCGTACTATTTTCCACAATGACTACTAATTTACACTCTCACAAACAGTGTACAAGCATTCCCCTTTCTCTGCATCCTCACCAGCATCTATTTTTGTCTTTTTGATCATAGCCATTCTAACAGCAGTAAGATGACTTTTCATTGTGGTTTCATTTGCATTTTTGTGATGATTAGTAATGTTGAGCATTTTTCAAAGACCTGTTGGTCATGTCATGTGTATGTCTTCTTTCGGGAAACGTCTATTCAAATCTTTTTGACCATTTTTAAATTGCATTATTGTTTTATTGCAATTGAGTTGTTTGAGTTATAGTGTGTAGTGGTGATGAGTGAGGGCTTTGCAGTCCTGGACTTGGGGCCCTAGTTAGTCCAGAGGTCTGCCCCTAATTTGGTCACTTAGTTATTTCAGGTATGGACAAGGAACGAAACCTGCTTCCATTTCCTCACTTGCAAAGTGAGAATAATATTAACGTTTACCTCACAAGGGGCTGTTGTGAGGATCAGATGAGATAATCTCTGCAAAATATATGATATGGTACCTAGGATGTAGCGCTGTACCCAGCACATAACAAGTACTTAAAACTGTGGGCTATTATGTCTGAAGTGAAGCAGGAAAATTTGTAAAATCCCTTTTACAACCTCCAGAAAGAATATAAGAAGGAAAAAGAAAAACATTAGGAAGTGGGAGGAAGAGGGAGAGAAAAATGAGGAAGAAAAAATGATGGAATATTGTGTCACATTCCTTAAAAGATTCTGGCAGCAGAAATTTTTCAGGACACATACATTAAAGGAAAATACATCTCATCGAAACCACCCATTCACAGAGCTGAATAAGAGCAAGTAGAAACCCTTCAAGTTTGACCTTTGAGCCACTGGAGAGAAACTGAGAAGGCTCTGCAGTCTGTATGTGTGCTGTGCTGAGACACGGACAGGACATGCCATCCTTCCAAAGGCAGTAAGGGCAGGACAGTGGGAGGTAAGAGTGAAGACTCCCACCTACTAACTGTGCAACCCAGGGCAGTGCCCTTAACCTTTGTGTGATCCAGTCTCTTCCTATGTAAGATGGGATAGTAGCATCACTTTTTTTCCATAGGGTTACTGTGGTGGTCACATGATTTAATACATGCAGATGGCTTACTATGTTCCTGACACATAGTAAGTGCTCTACCATCGTGTTACTGTTGTTAAAGTTATTGGCATGAGTAAAGGGTGGCTGTGAGACCTGAGGTGGGTCACAGAACTATAGAGAGAGAACTGGAACGACTTGAAAGTCAAAGTATATCTTTCTCTTTCTAAAAGTGTTTCTCTCTCTACACGTGGATATCTGTCTTTCTATCTATAGAAGTGGGCATATATCTGTATCTATCCATCTATGTTGATGTATCTGTTTGTCTGTCTCTCTGTCTACTGAGAGATGTTACTTCTTTAGTGGTAACGTTGCAACCTAAGGACAAACAGGAGAGCACCTACAGGAAGGAGGAAGAAGAGGAGGAGGTAGAGGGGAATAAGAAATTGGATTTATTTTTCTTGCTGCAGTAAGGGAGAATACATGCCAAAGGACCAATGGAGCATCTCTGCAAGAGGGAGTTTGGGAATTCTGAGGAGGGATCCTGGAAGAGGGGGCTCCTGAGATGTGGTCCAGAAGGTGGTCATTTCAGCTGTCTCTGTGATCTTAGTTCAGCAGTCAGAAGGAACAAAGTGGACCTGGAGAATCATTGGTTAGAAAGTGGCAGCACCTGGAAGATATCAGTGATGGTTTTTGCAGCTGTGGTATGGCCTCTGCGAAACACTGTGTACTTGGTCTTTTCCATGTCCCGTTGGAAGTGCTGCTTATGTTCTGTTAGAAACATCACGGAAAGACTGCCAATGGGGCTATTTCCTTTCTCATTAAGGGAATTGTGTGTGTGTGTGTGTGTGTGTGTGTGTGTGTGTGTGTAATTCCACCTAAAAATAGGGGCCACATACAGTTTTTACACCTGCTAAGCTAAACAATTCATATACTTTAAGTTGCCAGGCAATTCTCTCAGCAAGAAAAGATTGTTTTCGTTCCACAGATATAAAGTGCAAAGTTCAAGAACACACAGTTTGCCCTGATTCTAAACCAGAAAGGCCACATTCTCCCCTCTTCACTCTAGTTTGGCCTCTGCCAAGGTGTCTCCTTGGCCCAAGCTCAGTCACTTTTTTTTTTTTTTTTTTTTTGAGTCAGGGTCTTACTCTGTCACCCAGGCTGAAGTGCAGTGGTGCGATCTAGGCTCATTGCAACCTTTGCCTCCCAGGCTCAAGCGATCCTCCCACCCCAGCCTCCCAAGTAGCTGAGACTGCCTGTGAGTGCCACCATGCCCAGCAAATTTTTGTATTTTTTGTAGAAATGGGGTTTTGCCATGTTGCCCAGGCTGGTCTTGAATTCCTAGGCTCAAGCAATCCAACCCACCTCGGCCTTCAGTCAATTTCATAGGGCCCCTTTGTGGTTATTAAACTATTCTAATAACTGCTCTCACTTTTGTGCTCTCTCTCTCTCTCTCTCTCTGTTCTCCCACCTTTCACATGTTTTAATAATGCGTACTCACTGGGACTGTACTCTAATATTTTTTAAAACTTGAAAAAAAATTGCCATTTAAAAGTTATAAACCATTTCTGCCTGAGTTGAATTTACTTCTAGGGCAGACTCTCCCTCACCCTTTTTCATTTCCCAAGATAGCCCCACAGCATAGAGAAGTAAAAGTCACCCACTCGTTATGAGTATGGGAACTGAAATGATTGCTAACCTGAACACAGGTGCCTTTGGGAAGTTACACTTCCTTACTAATGTCTCTGTGATGCCTGCCTGCCAGCCTCGGTGTTAAGCATTTTACATGCATTATATATTACTAGCCTCATAGGTAACCTGTGATGTTGGAATTATTATTAATCTAAATGTACAGATAAGAAAAGGGAGAAAACAGCAGTTGACTGACTTGCCCAAGGTCACTCAGTAACAAAGAATGGAAAGAGGATTCAAACTCAGAGCCTCTTGATGCCTATCTATCTATCTATCTATCTATCATCTATCTATCTATCTAACTATACATATGTGTGTGTGTGTGTATATATACATATATGTATATATACATATACACACACACATAACTTAGTATATGTTATAATATAACATATAGATATATAATACCTATTATCTCTCTACCTATGTGTGTTCACATATGCATATATAAAAGTGTATATATACACATATATAATTTAGTATATGTAATATATAGATTATATATTCTATGTGTGTATACATATGTATATATACATATATAACTTAGTACATATTCTAGTATAATATATAGATATATATTCTATCTACCTATCTAGGTGTGTATACATAAGTATATACATACATGTGTATATATACACATATATAACAGTATATATAATTTATAGATTATATATTCTATCTATCTATATACCTGTCTATCATCTCTGTCTCTCTCTCTATCCATCTATCTTTTAGCAGAATTTTGTCTCTGCAAAGATCAGGATCAGCAATAGAGACCCTTAAGCTAACATGAAATATGTACAAGGCTGATGGCCACTTTACCCTGCAGGATGAGAGAGTGAAAAGGAGCTGGCCTTTTCAAAATGGCAGGAGAATAGCCTGAGGCTGGCTAATTTCGGCAATCAAGCTGGTGGCAGTTTATCTATAAACATGAGGCTGTGAGGCCAGCACACATGGGTTTTTCTTTGTTGTTGTTGTTGTCAAAAAGATGCTTAAGGAAGAAAAAGAAGAAGGAGGAGGAGAAAGAAGTGAAAAAACAAACAGTATTTACTACAGCTGAACTTACGCATAGCCTATGACCTAGCAATTCTATTCCTAGGTGTTTACCCAGCAGAAATAGAAACATATGATCACCTAAAGACAGGAGTATTTATTTATAGCAGTGCTATTTGTAATAGACCTGAACTAGAAGCTTCCCATTGACATTAATAGTGGAAGGAATAAAGTAATCAGAAATATTCATCAAATGAAATATGATACAGCAATGAGAATAAACAATTTACTACTGTATGCAACAGATGGATAAATCTCACAATCATATTGTTGAAAAAAGAAGCAAGACACAAAAACATGTTAGCTGTCTGAGGCCATTTATACAAAGTTCAAAAGTTCCTGTAACTGTTTCTGTAACCATTTATCTTTTAACTTTTTCCTGTTCTGCTTCTGTAAAAATTGCTTCAGCTAGACTCCTCCTCCCCTATTTAGACCAAGATATAAAAAGAAATCTAGCCCCTTCTTCGGGGCTGAGAGAATTTTTGAGCTCTAGCCATCTCTTGGTCGCCAGCAATAAAGGACTCCCGAATTAGTCTCAAAGTGTGGCGTTTCTCTATAACTCTTTCAGTTACAACACAGGTAGTGCTGACCTTTGTTGAGGGGGTGGGAAAGGTTTGAAAGAGAGCAGGTAGGGAGTTGCCAGGTAAAGGTAACTGTCTGTTGCTTAATCAGGTGATGGGTCAGTTGATTAAAATTTGTTGAGTTGTATGCAACAATTATGTGCAACTTTCTGCACTTCAATAAAAAAAATTCTTCCTGTAATCCCAGCACTTTGGGAGGCCGAGGCCGGTGGATCACGAGGTCAGGAGATCGAGATCGCGGTGAAACCCCGTCTCTACTAAAAATACAAAAAATTAGCCGGGCACGTGGTGGGCGCCTGTAGTCCCAGCTACTCCGGAGGCTGAGGCAGGAGAATGGCGTGAACCTGGGAGGCAGAGCTTGCAGTGAGCCAAGATCGCGCCACTGCACTCCAGCCTGGGTGACAGAGCGAGACTCTGTCTCAAAAAAAAAAAAAATTCTTAAATGATAAAAAAGGACACCTCAACTGAAGGTGAGAATGTTTTAGCAGGCATTATCCCCTTGTCACTGCCTGAACCCACGGACAGCAGCAACCCAGATTCTGGGGCCCAAAGTAGAAGGACAGGAACCTGAATGAAGCTTACTCCTTCTCTGGGTGATCACACAATGCCTTAGAAAACAAATTAAAAGGGAGATTGTCTGCATGCCACATGCAAAGTCCTGTAGGGGAGAATAGGCCAAGGATGATGTGGCGTGGTGTGGGATGGCAGAGAGATAGGGACGGGAATTCTGTGGGCAATGCTGGCACTGACTGACAGTGTGTTTTACCTAGAAGTGGCCTTGTTCATCATGCCATACGACCCTCTAACCTTATATTTGGAGAGCAGAAGCCACAATCTACTGAAATAATCTGCCCGAGTCTTTATATTTACTATCTCAAGTCCCTGTATTGCTTGAAGACCTTTCAATTATTTGGCTTACAAAGTGACTCACCAAGACAGCCAAGTATAAAGGGGTCCCCTGAGAAATTCCAGCTGGCCTGTGCACTGGGAGGAGTGTGCACTGGGGTGGAGCCTCAGGAAGTTTGCGCCATTTGCAGGGGAGGAAGAGCCTGGCTGGCCTCTCCTGATCCAGTGTGATAACCTGGGGACTCAGTCTGTGAGATGGGGAGCCTCTCTCCTTTGCTGAGTTTTTTTCCTTTTCACCCAATAAAACCCTACCCTCCTCACCCTTCAAATTGTCTATGAGATTAATTTTTCGTGGTCATGTGACAAAGACCCTGTCTTTAGCTGAACTAAGGAAAAAGTTCTACAACAGCTTTGGTGCCCAGAACATAGATAGGGCTTGAGAAGGGGTGAGTGAAATGGGGACTCAAAACCTCTCACAGTCGCTTCTGAGCCTTTTGGTCCTATGGCATTCCTCTTCTTTTTTTCAGGACATTAATGACATGAAACCTTTTTTTTTCTTTTTTTTACAATACTGGAGGTGGTTCACACACACCCCAATGGCCACAGCCATGTGTATGGGACAGCTGGGTGGGGCAGCTCCCTGCTCCCCGTTCTGTACTGGCTGGGGTGCATGGCTGTCTGCCACATGTGTGCACAGTGTCCAACAGCCATTAACATTGGAATGAGCCAAGGGTGGGAATGAGCCCCATGCAGCTGGCCAGTGTTCCCTGCCAGGCACCCATGGAGTCTCCCCCTCCGCTAGCCAGGGAGTCCAACCCCATCAGACAGCAATTAAGCTTCTCTCTAAGGTGGAGGAACTATTTGCATAAGAATAAGAGGTTCTTCCCCCAGGCATCCTTTTTTCTTCTCCACTCCATCAGCAGTTAACTTTTAAATGAGTTTATTTTTCCTTTTAGAAGACATTTTCCTAGGCTAGGAATGTTAAGGATCATTATCATAATTTAGTCCACGTATTTATGTGGACTAATTATGTTTACATTCTCTGTAAAGTTTTAATTGTGAAAAAGGATTTGTGAGGTTGGTCTTAAGCTGTAGCCAATGTGGTATGGTTTGCATATCTGTGTGGTCAGTAGCAAACTTTGCTGCACGCCTCCATCTTGTTTTATGTCCTGAGGGAGTATGTCCTGAGGGTGTGGCCTGTAACCACATGGCAAGGCTTTGTGTAGCAATCTTGCCTAGGGAATGAGTCCTTTCTGGTTTGATATCTGCACATTTTCCTAGCCCTGTCTCTTAAAGGGCTCCACCCAGCGACTGGGTTTTCTTCTGCCTGTCTGTGTAGCTATATATGTGTTATGTATAGGATGTCTGTAAAAAGAGCTTTAATTAATTTGGCCTAAAGGAAGACAAGCACTTGAATCAACTATTTTTTTAAGGGAAGATAAAAGCTGTGGTACCTTTCAGTTCAAGCGACTTTAATCTTTGAGAAATAAGGCAGTCGTAAAGGTTATTGGTAAAATGCAGATGTCATCAAAATATAAATAGGTGGACTAAATTATGCAGGTTAGATACTAGGGTATGCAGGTTAGATACTAGTTTAAGGTTATAAACTGCCTTTTTGGTTTTTGAGAACATTTCAATTTGTCAGCTTCACAATTGGTAATGCCTGGGGACATATGAAACTAACCACACCCTTAATTATGCTGGAAGAAGTCAAACCTTGGCTGCACCTAGAACACAATTAAAACAACTTACCAGGTTTTACATTAAAGTTAAAAACTGCTAGGAGTTACCATTATAACATATAATTGAAACTATTGGAAATAGATTTACATGCAAGGTGTGTGAAAACAGTAAAATGTGTTTTTAGTAAAAGATTATAAAAAGGCACGAAACTGTAAATTTTTGCCTAGGATTAAAGGATTGTTTTGAATTAGACAAGATAAAGCTAAAGGTTAAAACAAGTGGTGGAAGGATTGTGGACATTAATCTTGCAGAATAGTGTCTCTGTGTGAACATATTGACTAAATTCAAAAAAGTTATTCTGTAAATTGAGCATTGAAATAAAAGCACAACAAGGTATTCTTAAGGTGCTAATCTGCTCTTCAGCAAAATTTGTAAAGGTTTATAAAAGATTTTTGCCTCTTTAAAATTTCTGAGTCATCATTTTGGCAAAATAAATAATTTATGGTGATCTGGAATTCTGTTTTATAATATCAAGTGTTTTAAACCTCTCACAAATTTAACAGGCTTCCCAAAATCAAACTTCGGTTTCAAAATTGTCTTTCCTGACACCTGGCTTTTCAGATACTTCAGAGAGCCCCTGGAGTGTCCAGAAAAGAGAGGTAAACATGTTTAGGTACGTGGGATTGCCAAAATGATGTTCAATATCCTTTAGGTTATATTTTTGTGAGTAATGCTAACATATGCTCAAAATTATATGGGATTTCTAAAATTCTAATGTCTGAGTATATGCTATCAATCACAATTAAGGTTGTTATGTTAGGTTATTGTAAATCAAAGAGATAACCAAACTTCTTTGTCAATTGTGTTTCTAACTGTAAATACCCTGGACATTTTGTTATTCACAGACAATGGTTGTCTTGTTTTAATGCTTTTCAAAAGATGGTTTATACTGAGCTATAGAACTTTGACAGGTCCTCTCAAATACAGGTTTCTGATAACTTTGGAGATTGTAACATTGGAATAAGGGAAAAATGTACATGACTCATGAAGAGCTGAAGTGTTCACGAATATCAAGCAAAACTAGAACTAATGGACTGAACTCAAAACTGAAACAATCTTTTAAACTTTTGTTGGAATATTGCTGATCCTTGTTTTGTTTTTCGGGGTTAAGAAAACTTATTTTGAAGTATTTACAGCCTTTAATAACTGAGTAAGCTATACTCCTGTGAACAAAATTTGGAGCCTATTTGTCTCTCTGTCTCTGCCTGGTTCCTCTAGAATTTGGAAACTATTTGTGAGTATTCTTAACTTACGGCAATATAGTTGTTTGCATCAGTGCAATAAGAATCCATTTTTCTTTTGCAACAGGATGCAAGTGGAGAAACCAGTTGTTTTACCAAGGGTTTGATTATAAGGGTATGCTTCTCTTTAAGGTGTCAAGCTTGACTTGCAGAGCCGATAAAAGCCCCGCAGGAAAAACTGTCCTCATACCCTTGTCTATGCAGTCCCTGTACAGGGTTCCTGACCTGTGATCAGTAAAGAATGTTACTTTCTAACAGGCCAAGGAGCTCCAAGTCTATCTTGGGATCTTAAGAGGAACGGATCACCCAACTCACAGTTATTTGAGGTTATAAAACCATGGCTGGGCTTGGCTTTAAAAGGTCTCATCTGAGATTTCTTGTGGAACAGAATTCCATCAAAGCCAATCTAAAAGGTCTATGTAGAAATAGTTATTCTTGTGCAATTTATGCAAATAATCAGGCCAAATATAAAACTAAAGTCTATTTTTGCAAACAACTCAGTCCTATCAGACACAGTGCAGGTGAGCATAGCTAATTCCTGCCGATTAAGCCAAGCCTTCCATTTCACAGATAAGGATCATGCTAGTATCCATGGCATAAATGGGATCTAGTGAATTCCAAGGCTGCTGATGTAGGGGAAAAAGAGATATAGATAAAAGCAGATAACTCCTATTCTCTAGGCCTTCCCTGCTTCATGGGTGCAAGCTGCTTTGGCACCAATGGGCAGCACCAATGGGCAGCACCTGCCAAGGTTGCTGGAACTCAGGGATGCAAGGATGGAGGAGGGAAAGAGGACGTTCTTCTTTTTCTCCCTCACGTATCCTGGTATTTGCTAGGAAAAGAAGGGAACCAGGGACATCTGTTCCCCTCTTTCTAGGTGGGTAGCCATTCATCTTCAGTCTGTATCCCTTTCAAATGCATCTTGAAACCCTGGGACTCCTTTGAAAAAAAATGCTTTCTTCTTTCCTTTTTCCTCCTCTGTCCTCTCCTCATTGATGGGTAATTTTGTCTCTGTACTATGGGACACTGCCCTCAAATGCATTCTCCAAACTGGGGAAAGTTAATTTCCCAAACCTCAAACTGGTTGGCTTAGGACAGGGCTCAGGTGAAGGGAACCCAGAAGCCCAAAATGCTGGCAAAAGGGTAAAGTTTTTTTCACTAGTTGGGCTTTTGGCCTCCCGCTCCCTGTGCAAACTGGTAAAAGGCCTCAGAATTTTTAAGTTGTCCTTAACCCACCTCCCAGCCCCGGCCTTGTTTCATTTTGATACATATTTTCTAATAATCTAGTTTTTCTCTTCTCCCCTTCAGTCCATCAAACTCCAAATGGTCATTCAACTGGAGCCTTGGACGATGGCCCTTTCTGCCAGGCTCCCTTAGATAGGCCTTTGAGGGAGCTCTGATGGCCATTTTCCCCAAAACAGTGTCTCTTGTCAGTAGGAAGCAGTTAAGATTGGTCTTTGACCTTATCCTTCTTTTAAAGGCAGTTAGATGTACTTCTTCAAAGGGGGAATGAGAGCCAAATAGGAGGGAGTCCCAGAAAAACTCCATCCGGTCTTCAGACTGAGAGGAGTGTGCACTGGCATGGAGCTTCGGGAAGTTCATGCTGTTTGCAAGAGGGGAGCCTGGCCTCTCCTCATCTGATGTGGCAACCTGGGGATTCAATCTGAGATAGGGGCCTGTTAACAGGAACCTCTCTCGCTTTGCTGAGTTTTTTTCCTTTTCATCCAATAAAACCCTGCCCTCCTCAAATTGTCTGTGAGCCTAATTTTTTGTGGTCTTTAGCTGAACTAAGGAAAAATTCCTACAACAGCGCCATCCCCAAATTCCTGGGTTTGGCTGGTGATAAGAGGACATCAGAAACATAAGTGATAGCAATATAACTTTCTGGAATAAAACACTTTCCAGTACAATAAGTAGGCTTTCCCAAGTCTTTGTTATACCACAGTGGCCTATAAGGTTTCTTGTTGTTGCCCTCAGCTCCTGGAAGAACAGAATGATTCTTGTCAGCTTTGCCTGTACTTCTTTCTCACTATGTCAGTTAGAAAGACAGGTGCTGTTTTAGTCAGATGCTGGATGTGGCTGGAGACTCCTCCAGCCAATCTGAGAATCAGCTGAGATGGTTGCAAAGAGCCCTCAACTCAAAAATATATGCAGGTGACTCATGACCCTGGTCACTCTCTAGCTTCTGGAAGAATTTGGTGGATCTGTTTCTTTGCATGTAAAACAAAGAAAGATGATACTTGCATACTTCTCAGAACTTTCTGAGAAGAGTGACTTCACAGCAAGATATTTTGAATTTGGTATGGAGGTGGTCCACCTGTTCACAAAAGAAGAAATATTGTACAGGTAACACATTTCGTCTTGATGTTGGAATTTCTATCTGACTCGTTATTTAGTTTTGTATTCATAGTTTTGGTTCAAATGTTTACTTAGCATGCAATTATGAGCTTAAGGTGTCAGGAAGGCTACCACCCAGAATGAGCTAAGACTTGAAAAGGATACAAAACTCAATATTAGGAAAATATGAAGGGAAATTACAATGGGGGTTTTAAGTTTTATTTGAGCAAGAAGAACAAGGAAGCAATTTGCCTACTGCCTGGAGCAAGTGAGGTAATGTTGACAGATATCAGAGAGAAAGCAGAACATCCCCAGTTCAGTATTTTCTGTAGAGAAGGCTGTTCAGAGAGAGAAAGGTAAGTCAATGGAAATCCAAGATTTGTTGAGAATTTTTGGAAAATATAACACTAATCAAATGGAGCCTATCAAATGTAGTCAGTTCTCTGTGGCTCAGGCACATTAGAGTGAAAACAGAGAGAGGTGGTTTCTTAACTGCCAAAAATGATCTTTTAGTAGCATATAGAGCAAGGGAGATACTCAAAAAAGAAAAAAAATAGCACATAACATATTGATTTGGACTCTGCAGACTATAGATCAGCAAGACTGATATTGGTATTAGATAAAATTCTAGGGAAATGTATTAAAAGGATGGTCTGTGATGTAATGACATGGTGACCCTGGGGAGACATAGTGATTTCTGGGAGAGAGCATCTGGTTCATTAGAGCACATCCATCTGGACAGTGCTCATTGCCTTGATTGATGGGTTCACTGGAGCAGTAAGAGCAGTGAATACAGATTTGGCATGGCATTGACCTAGAGTCCCATGACATGCTTGCAGACAGTGGGGAAAATATGCCAGTGTTGATGGGTATGAGTTTCTTGCACTGATGTAGCTCTAACATGCAGGTTAAAGGATCCTGTTTGGAGGTCTCTCATGGTCAGACTCAGCACTGAGACTCCCTCCTGTTCCACATTTTCGCGACTAACTGAAGGGGATTTATATGGTACAGAGATCACATCTGTGGGTGCTGATGAAAAGCTGACATTTGTGGTAGGAAGGAGGATATACATATAGAAAAAATTTTACACCAGTGTGATAGAATTAGAATCCTCAAAGGGCTTTTACAGACTAGGGTGACAGACCCAATCTAATTTGTTGTCTAGGTCTCAGTTTTCTCAGCTGTGAAATGGGGGATCATGAGATTATCATTCCCATAGGATTGCTGTGGAGATTCAATAAAATAATGGATTAAATGCCAATGCATTTAGCCCCACGCATAGGCCATGGTTAGTGCTCAGCTATTATTTTCTTTGATACAACTACTAATATAGTTACAGGCAATAAGTAAAACCAAACAAAAGGAAAAACCAAAAAACTCTAGACTTAGAGTCAAAGATCAGCTTCATATATACAGAACCAGGAAGGTGTAACTTAATGGAAATTCATAGGACAAATATCTAAGTGTTTGGATTGACCTTAAGCTCCATATGAGCCAGAGTGTATCTAACTGTCACTAGCATCCCATGTGTGCCTTGGGTTGCCTACCAGAATTTGTGTCTAGAACAAGAAAAGTAGCAATTTCGTTTGCCTATTTGAAGCTCTCTCCAAGGAACCTCTCACCAGAGGGTCCAAGTTCAGAGCTGGGCCACTCATCTTCAGGGATTCTCAGCCCTGGTTGCAAATTAGAATCACCTGGGGAGCTTAGACGACTACCAATGTCTCTGAGCCCCAACCCAAAACAACTAAACCAGAACCCTGGCCACTGCTTTAAATTAAATATTGACCATTAGGAGCTTTTCCTTTAGAAATGCATCCAGGACAGTGATGGGATTTGAAACTCAGCTATCTAAAAAGTGATTACACAAAGATCCAGGATTTATTTAAGAAAGGTGGACGTGTGCCATTAAACAACTGAAGGGCTGAGATGTAGAAGCTAAGATTTACTTTTCCTGTTTTGAGAGGGCAGAACTTGGACACTGCATGAATTAAAGGAAAATAGATAGGTATTAATTTAAAAATAATATCCCAAACTACTAAATTTGCTAGAAAATTAAACAAGTTGTTTTGAGAAATAATTAAATTCCCGTGATTGCTGGTGTTCAATGTTTTCCTACTTTCTAGGTATGTTATAGAAGGAAATTGTATGCATAAAAGGAGCCTTTATGTTTCAATCAGTTAATACTTTTATGATTTCATGAAAAATTCTTATTCTTTTAACCGATGAAATTGACCACATTCACTAAGCTGTCGAGGGGCAGGCATTGGTAGTTTTTAAAGGCTCGTCAGGTGCCTTGCCACCTCCCAGCAATGTTCTGGTTCCTGACTCCACCTGATTCCCAGAACCCTAGTGATAAGAATGCTGTACGATTAACCAGGGGTTGTGGAAAACAATCCTCTATGCTCCATTCACAGTGTACCTGGGAAAGACTTTAAACAATTAAGGTAACCAAACCTAGAGATCTAGACAACAGTGTGTAACACAGAATCCTGGAATCCTTGGGAATTTTCTTTGTTTCGACTCTTCCAATCTCTAACAGGCTGATTGAATTCTGTTACAAAAAAAAACCTTGTGGTAAAAGTCTTCAACATATCACAAAAGATTTTTGATTCTCAGTCAATTACCCATTTCTTTGAAAACAGTCAATACAATTGAATTCCAGTGAAATAAAAGGAGTTGGATAGTCCCTTGGAGGTTGTGACAATAGAGGGTTAAATTTTTACTCTGGGGCTCAAAGTCCAGAATACCATCTGCTTAGTCCACCTCTTTCTGTTCCTATTTTTAATGCATTGTTCTTTCTGAATATGAATAACCTTTCGGTGCTAATAAATCTGCATTGCTGTAGGTAAATGATTATTAGTTCATCAAAAGGGAGAAAAAGCACCTTGGCAAAGAAGAGAGTTTTATTTCATCCAGGTTATTCATTAGTGATCAGAAAACAAGAGCTATCCCATTAAGTCTGTGAAATTCCAACTGATCTCTTTGTTTCACCGCCAAAGACTGAGAGGGAGAAGGGCCTTTCCTTTTAACCCTTAATCTCAGTCTCAAGTCAATTTGTTTTTAAATTTTAGGAAAAGGCTTTTCAGTCATGAATTGATCTAGTGAATTGGCAGGGGGTGGGGTGGGGCTCTGTTTCCACTTCATTACTCAACATCTTTGTTTTTCTATGTGTTTTCTTTCATTCAACCAATGTGGTATGCTATAAAGAATATTAAGATATACCTTCATTATTTGATTTAGGTTAGATCATTTTGAATCAAAATGGGTGCAGAGAAGAGTCTTTAGACCTCTAACATTTTGGGTGTTTAACAAATATTTGTTGGGTTAGTAAATAATTCCCATAACATTAAACACAATATGAAAAATTACTGGAGGCAGGTCTCATTCTGTTGCCCAGGCTGGAGTGCACCAGCATGATCATAGCTCACTACAGACTTGAACTCGTGGGCTCAAGTGATCCTCCCACCTCAGCCTACCAAGTAGCTAGAACTACAGGCTCACACCAACATGCCTGGCTAACTTTTATTTTTTTGTGGAGATGGTGTCTTGATATGTTGCCCAAGCTTTTCTCAAACCCCTGGCCTCCCAAAGGACTGGGCAAAAAAATTATTGTTATTATTATTATTATTTTGAGGCAGAGTCTTGCTGTGTCGCCAGGCTGAAGTGCAGTGGCACGATCTTGGCTCACTGCAACCTCTGCCTCCTAGGTTCCAGCGATTCTCCTGCCCTCAGCCTCGTGAGCAGCTGGGACTACAGGCCTGCACCACCATGCCCAGCTAATTTTTGTGTTTTTAGTAGAGGCGGGGTTTCACCATTTTGGCCAGGATGATCTCGATCTCTTGACCTCGTGATCAACCCGCCTTGGCCTCCCAAAATGCTAGGATTACAGGCGTGAGCCACCTCGCCCGGCCAAAAACTTATTTTTATATCCACATTTGTCTATGTGATTCACTTTATCCAAGATGAGTTCTACAGTTTTGTGTTCTATGTTGTTAGTTGCCTTCCCTCGATCCCTTCTCTCATTTCTCAGATGCTAACAAAACCCCAATTTTGTTAGGGCAGGGATGTCCCCAGGAAAACATGCTAGCCACTAGGCGGAGCCGGGAGATACAGGTCTAGCCAATGAGAAGAAAGCTTAACCTGCTGGAAGCTTCAGCGAAAGCTTTCGGATTTCTTATTAAAGGGGAATTGATAAGGTGCCACCTGTCCCATTTTTCCTGTCTTGAACCCACAACTCAAGCATTCATGTTGTGAAGTTGGGGAAAGGGCAAGCAAACTGCAGAGACATTGGCCCTGCTGTGGAAGATCTGCTATTTAGAAAGAAAGTCACAACCCATGATACATGCAGCAGATATGTAGTCTCTAGTAGGCTCGAGGTACTGTTTTGTCCAGAGGCAGGTAACCAAGAAGCTGATGCTTAAATTGTGTTTTCAGACAAATGAAAGAGGAACATCTTGAATTTATACAATGACTGGGAGAAGGCTTAATGTGTTCTTAGAATTGTAACTCCTATTTGGAGAGATTGCAAAAATGAGCACCAGGGACAGAACCCATGGAAGGGCCACAGGTAAGGGGAAGCTAATAATGAAATGAAAACCAAATGCATGCTTCCCTTCTATGCAACTACTGACTGTCTGCCTACAAATGTTAGTTCAAGGCTAAAAGAAATGTGATTAAACTCGAGAAAAAGAAATAATAAAAATTAAATATTTTACTTCTTTGTCCTTTTTTCAATTAATAATGTATGAAGTGGCCAAGTGCGGTGGCTCACACCTGCAATCCCAGCACTTTGTAAGGCCAAGGAGGGCAGATCACCTGAGGTCAGGAGCTCAAGACCAGCCTGGCCAACATGGTGAAACCCCATCTCTACTAAAAATACAAAGATCAGCCGGGCGTGGTGGTGTGCACCTGTAATCCCAGCTACTCGGGAGGCTGAGGCAGGAGAATTGCTTGAACCCAGGAGGCGGAAGTTGCAGTGAGCCAAGATCATACACCACTGCACTCCAACCTGGGTGACAAAGTGTGACTCCATCTCAAGTACTACTACTACTAATATTAATAATGATAGTAATAACATATGAAGCAATATTCAACTGGCAGTAAAGATTGTAGCTGGGTTCTCCTCTGGTTGACTCAATGCTTCTGTTTCTCTTGATTTCCTTTTCTGGTCGTTCTATAATCTTTTAGTAGGCAGATGAAATAAGTTCTTTGTTGTTGATGATTCATTTATAGAATCACATTTAATTTCTCTAAAGCAGAAGTGAGCAAACTTTTTCTGCAAAGGATAAATATTTTAGGCTTTGTGGGACACAAGCTCTCGTTGCAACTATTCCACTTTACCAATGTACTGGGAAAGCAGCTCTAGACAATGTATAAATGACTAGGTGTGGTTATTTTAATGAAATTTAATTTACCAAAACAGGCAAAGGACTAAATATGACCAACGGGTCTAGTTTGTTAACCCCTACTCTAAAGTAACATTAACGTGAAGTTCCAACTATCTGCGTTGGATTAGGCTACTTAGTCCATATTTAAGACATGAGAATCAATAATCATAGATTCTTAAATTTTTCAAGTTGGAGGGAAATTGACTCAGTAAGGATAAGAAACGCACCCTCATTGAGAGCAGAGCCAGGTGTGGAATCTGGGGATTTGGGAATCCCAACTGAGTTGCCTCTTCACAGCCATCATTCATTCTACTATCAAAAAAAAATTGTAATGTATAGAAAAATGAGTACATGATGCCTAATTTCAAAATTCCTTAGTGCTTTTTAAGGAAATATCTTTGTTATATTAAATAGTAAATATTTATGCATGATATTAGTGTTAGAAGTTTTTATTGTGATTTTTTTTGTGTGTTCTAAGAGATTTTATAGGTTAAACACACACAGCGTTGTTTAATTGATGCCATCTTTCATTAGGCAGAGCTTACTACCATTTGCAAATTTAATGCTTCTTTCAGGACTGAACTGAAGCCCAAAGTTGTAAATAGCGATGTGCTCTTCACACGCAGTGCAAGGGCCAGCACAGTTCCCATCCTGTCTCCCAGAGAACCTTACATGCATCCCAAAGCCCGGGAGAGAGCAGTCACATCAAGGGTGCATTGCTCATCAGAGTCCTGGGGCCTTCTGGGCAGCTATTAACCTGGATCTCAAAGAGAAAACTCCTATTTCCAGTATAAAAAGAAGGCAGTATAGGTGGGTGGCTAAGCTGATGAGTGAAAGGCAAGAAAAGAGTGGTACTGAGCTTCTGGGCACTGAACAAAACAATGTGGCTATTTGGTTCTAGGCAAAAAGAAAAAGCCAAATGACATTTATGCTCATTTCCTGCTTCCAAACTTACCATGCCTATCCTCAGTTCTCAGTCCTTCAGGGCGACATCCCTTCCAAGCTAACAGTTTTACGACTGCCCTCTGTTGGATAGAAACTAAATTTCAACATGATATCTTCTTACGGGACAATTTAAGTAAATCAGAAGGGTTGGAACTATGCTGTAGTCCCAGTGGGCTCCCAACCACCCATTCAAAGCCAAAGTTCTTGAGAATGACATTTTTCCCCTACGTGGGCAATCGGGAACACTGATGGTTATTGTGATTCTAAAATTAGCGTGTCCTGCTTATGTAATAGATGATATAAAAACAGTGCTACATCAGTGATTTCGAAACTGTCTTTTTTGGTAGCGAATCATATTCAAACAAAATCTTGAATACGCTGTTCAGTTTGAAGTCAGGACCCATTTCAGCCCCAGAGCAGTTCCTGCAGCCTCTCCACAGAAACAAAGCACTGAACAAAGGCCAGTGTGGAAAAATGTACTCAACGGAATCTCTGTGTTTAGAGAAACCCTGGGGAGGATGCTTTGTGAATTTCTTTTTCTGTTTAAAAACTTTTTTTAAATAAATTGATCTCCAAATCATGATGCACTTTTCTCCCTCCAAATTTTCGTGTCAATTTTATTATTTCCACAGACAAAAGTTCTGCCAAATTTCTGCAGCTCAGTGAGCCACAATATTATCAGTGTGTAGTGTTATGGTCCTCAAAGATGGTAGGAACATTCTGGAAGGTGTAGAAGTTAGAGGAATATATACTTGTCCACACAAGGTGGTCTCTGGGGCTGTCTTTTAAAGCCTACCAAGTGCTCATTCATTACTTATTTAAAGATATAGTGCTTTGACACCTGATGGGCTTAAAATTATTTTCTTGTTTCCCAATAGGGTGTCTATCTCTTGGGGGCAGACCTACTATAAGCAAGAATCAACATTTTTTAGAAGTTAAAAGAATTAACTTATAATGAGAAATATGACAATCACACAGAGCATTCTCTACTATGGTAGATCTACAAGATGTCCTAGCCCATCAGCCTAGAACCGAAAGGAACAGACCTGAAGTCTGAAAAATTAAGTTTATAGAACCATTTCCAAACAAGGAAAAAGCTGAGTTATTATAGAATTTGAAGGAAGGGTGGAATTAAGGTGAACATTAAATGAAGCAGTGCTTTGATAGGCTCAAAACAAAACAAGACTGTGAGTAGAGGACCAATATCAAGTCTGGACCATGACATGGACTTCAGGCCCTGTTTCCTTAAAAACTACAAAGTTAAGATTGATGTTGAATATTGTGTCTAGACACCCCTTATCTGAAGCTCTACAACTGGCTTGGAAATGGAGGCTGCTTCACTGGGTCAAGGTGACTGAGATCCTCCGGGCAAGAATGGAATATTTCATCCCTACTGACACTATTTCAAACGTGACATTTTGATAGTCTATGATGTTAGATAAACATGTTCTTCATGAGTAAGAAGCCAGTAATCCTTCAAAGAAGAAGGAAGGTTGCGTGACACTTTATAGCTATGGTCCTTGGGAGAAACTTTGTTTCCCGTAAATGTTGTTGCTGACTTTATCATGTCTGTTATTCTAAACTGATGGATGACTGGAGGAATGTTTACTTTCTCAGGGGATGGCAAATGGCTCTCGAAGTTAGCTGGCTGAGCATGTGAGCAGTCCGTGCGAGCAAGATCATTGTTGTCTCCAGCAGTTAAGAGCACCAGGTGAGGACGGCAGCCACACTCACCTCCCACTGACCTTGACCCTTCCCTCTCTCCTGTGCCTCCCTTATTCCTTAAAACCTTCCCTATTTTCCCTGGTGGTGAGATGGGGAAGATGGAGGTGGCAAAAACTTTCTTTTGATACATCCCTCCTTTACATGTGCTAATATTTTCAGTCAAACTTTTCATCTTTTTGTCTTGGTCCATTTTGCATTATCTTCATAGCTTAATTCTGAGAGGCTAATGGACATCACATCATATTTCTAAATTATTAGGGGACATATCTCATCATTTCCCCTAAAAATTATTTTAAAAAACTGAATATTAGTTCAATACAAGGAAACATAGACCAAATTATCCTTAGTAAATAATTATAGTTTTGGTTGAAGTCATAATTTGGTTGAATTGTAATTTTAGAAAGCAGTAAGATCATCTCGTCCAACACATTTGTTTTAGAAATGAAGCCCAGAGAAGCATAATAATGTGTCGAATTTTGAGGGGGCCACAGAGCCTGGACAGATATAGAACAGATGTGTTGATTTCTTTATTGTTAGGTTGAAGGTCGCTAGCCAAATATCTAGCTTCCCCTTCAGCTGAACTAAAATAAAATACTGAAAACAACTTCTAAGTAAAACTGACTATCTTGTGTTTACTTGGTAACATGGTAGTTTGTTTATTGTGGGTTAACTCTTTGCCTGACTAAATGAAAGTGAAAATGATATTTTCAGCCCTGCAGCACTTTTTTTAAAAAAGGAGATGCTTCTACATACACACTTTCCTTTTCAAAAATCTATAGAAAAGTTAATAAATGAGTTCACTTTCAAATCAAAGGTTTCTTGATGTGATTTCTACATAATTTTCTGAATTTTCCAAATGAGGTAGATCTGAAATCCCCAGGGCAATTTCTGTTCATGGATAAGCCGGATTAGCCTGGACTTCCCAAGTGATGTCACAGTGAGACTTGAGCTTCGATAACCAAGAACGTCAAGACCAAACCATCATTGCAAGAGATTATCAAGAAAATAAATGTGAGAAGAGCTTGGTGAGATGTTCAACTGAAATAATATAGTCCTGTTTTCCTTAAGTACTTATAATTACATGTTGAAAAAAAACTCTAAAAATTTCTTGCTATCCAGTGTCTGAATAACCTGAAGGGAACATTGTAAAAACTGTCTAGCAAGATGTTTACAGCAAAATATTTTTAAGTGATGAAAACGATTTGCAAGACAATCTAGATACTACAATTCAAGTTGTAGTATCTAGAAAGAAAAGAAAAGAAAAGGAAAGAATAGAAAAAAAATTACCTGTGGGTAGTTGTGAGTATATGGAAAAAAATATTTTCAAGGCATCAAAAATATCTGGATGGAAACCACGTGCACTGTTAGATATAGTTGCCTCTTGGACTATATGATTGAGAAGGCAGGAGATTTTTATTTTTCACTTTATGATCTTTTGTGTTTATATTGGTTGTACTTAGCATTGCCATATTTATAATTTAAAAATTCATTTAGGAAAAGGTTATTCAAGTTTGAAAACATCACGTCTCACTTGATTCATGACTTCTTTAGGTTTGAATATAATTAACATTTAGCAAGAACGTGAATGTGAATTGCTTTTAATTTCAGTATCAATGGCTTAGTAAAGCTCTTTCTGATGCATTAAGCTGTAAAGAAATTATACTGAACTCTATAATATTATTATGTAATATACAATATATATGATAATGTTAATATGTGATATGAGTATTAGAAGCTCTGAATTTGTCAGAAATTTAGTCTATTTGTGAACTCATTGATTCATTTAATAAATGTTTAAGTACTTTCTATGCAGAGGGCTCTGTCTGAGTTAGATATTAGAAACGAACATGAAAAGTTATAGTCCTTACCCCTAAAGAGCTTGCGCTCTGTTGGAATAGACCAGCACACAGAAAATAATTGATACACCGTGAGAAGTGGTATAATAGATAAGTCTCAATGGGATGTGGGGATTCATAGCATTTTCTTTGGAAAATGCTCCCAGGCACACTGAGTTGGTTCCCTGGTAACTGTGCTTATATTGGGTGACAATGTTCCTACTGGTCACATTAAATTAGAACAGATATATCCTTTTACAACAATATTTTAAATATATAAGTGCATGAAGCTATAATTTTTATATAATTGGGTGTTGGCCAAATATGAAAGACAATGGAATTGAATTTTTTGTTGTTGTTGTTGTTGAGACGGAGTCTTGCTATGTCGCCAGGCTGGAGGGCAGTGACATGATCTCAGCTCACTGCAACCTCTGCCTCCCGGGTTCAAGGGATTCTCTTGTCTCAGCCTCCCGAGTAGCTGGGATTACAGGCACATGCCACCACGCCCAGCTAATTTTTGTATTTTTAGTACAGATGGGGTTTCACCATGTTGGCCAGGATGGTCTCGATCTCCTGACTTTGTGATCCGCCTGCCTCGGCCTCCCTGGAATTGAATTCTTATTATGCATGTCAAAGCTTCCAGTTGATAGGCCAGCAATATTTGGATGAATAATAAAATAATGACATGTACATTCGTAAACTATCATCTATTTATTTAATGAAACATTTTTATTTCCTTCTATTAATATTTTAGTTGAATTAATAATTATGTCATTATGATTCAGATTTTCACCAAATTTGTATTCTATCAACAGTAAGGCCAATTAAGCCATGTTTTTTGAATCATTATACCTCTCAGTTCTTGATCCTTTCAGTTTGGGTCAACTTTACTCTCCTGAGGCAGCAGTGGAAATTGTCAGTAAAATTCTTAAAGCAATACTTATATTCAGAATGAACAATGAAATTTACATACAATGTTTAATCATTGTCATGGAGCTATCTATAATAAACTGTCGTGATCATAGAATCTATTACAAGCTATTTTAATTGCATATGTCACTATCACAAAACTTTCATGGACTCTTACAGCAATATCCATACAATACTTCTTAAGTTTTTCTTCTTTCAAAAATTCAATGTTGTAATATTATAAAAAAGAAAAAAGCAATACAATATTGCTCAATGTATTGAAATTTCTCTTTATTTAAGACTATATCTGGACCTATAATATGTTCAGAAAATAAACTTTATAGAAATTTCTTTAGAGATTATGGGTACATGAATCCTCTCCTTCACAGATATGCAGACATTCTTATTTCCCCTTTCTTTATTGGAATGCACTTTTGTTATGTCACCTGCTGTTTCTTTCAATTTAGGAAAAAAACTCATTTCTAACATTTTATTACACTTTCAATTTTTTAAAAGTTAACCAAAAGTAATTTGAGTTTGTTGTAAGCTTTTGCTAACATAACTAGTAACAGGTATCAGTTTACACCAAATAACTAAATTCAAGATTAATTCATTTTCTGTCAAATAATGAATTTTCTCTTAATTTGGGATTTTCTACTACTTTGCTTTCTTCTAGTTGTTTCATATATTTTACTTAAATAAAATTTAATTGCTATAGCAGCATTTAGTTGCCATTCTCACTGTGTGTCTGAATCTAGTGGTAAAGTTATATTTGATGAGCACATTCAGAAAACATCTAATATAATAATGAATTGCTCCACAAAATGGCATTGCTGTTGAACTATTGACACAGTGGAGGGTTTGTCTCATGTGACAAATCCAAACCATGCACTATATGTTACAAAGAATGCTTTTTAAATTTTAGCCCAAATTCTGTCTTGTACGTTCATTTTTAAAGCAACTATGTTGATGCCATTATCGTAGCTCCACCTAGGTAATCTTTCAGATTAATGCCTACCACTTAAAATTGTGTTTTTTAAATGTCTTCATTTTAATCAAAACCCAAGCTTTTACCAACATATATAAAACAAATTAAACACTCTGAAATTTTAATTTTTGGGGGTTGGTTCAAACATTTGAATAATAAAAGTTATTTTCAACATGAATTTTGTTTCTGGTACAATATAGTTGAACTTAGCATTTTTAGATTTTTATTTTGTGGATGATTTATTTTCTCACTTTATTACTCATAAAATTTTCAAATCTTATTTTGGGTTCTTTTTAGATAGTAATCATTAGTTTTTTTCTTTTTAAAATTAAGTTAAATTTAATTTTAAGTTCTGGGCTACATGTGCAGGACGTTTGCTACATATGTTTGTGCAGATTTGTTACATGGGTAAACATGTGCCACGGTGCTTTGCTGCACCTATCAACCCATCACCTCAATGTTAAGCCCCACGTGCATGAGCTATTTATCCTGATGCTCTCCTTCCCACAGCTCCCCCAACAGACCCCAATGTGTGTTGTTCCCCTCCCTGTGTCCATGTGTTCTCATTGTTCATCTCCCACTTATAAGTGAGAACACGCAGTGTTTGGTTTTCTGTTCCCGTGTTAGTTTGCTGAGGATAATGGCTTCCAGCTCCATCCATATCCCTGCAAAGGACATGATCTTGTTCCTTTTATTGCTGCATAGTATTCCACAGTGTATACGTACCACATTTTCTTTATCCGGTCTATCACTGATGGGCATTTGGGTTGATTCCATGTCTTTGCTATTGTGAATAATGCTGCAATGAACATATGCATGCATGCATCTTTATAATAAAATGATTTATATTCCTTTGGGTATATACTCAGTAATGGGATTGCTGAGTCAAATGTTATTTTTGGTTCTGTAGGTCTTTGAGGAATCACCACACTGTCTTCCACGATGGTTGAACTAATTTACATTCCCATCAACTGTATAAAAGCATTCCTATTTCTCCACAGCCTCACCAGCACCTGTTGTTCCTTGACTTTTTAATAATTGCCATTCTGACTAGCTTGAGATGGTATCTCATTGTGGTGGTTTTGATTTGCATTCTCTAATGATCAGTGACGTTGAGCTTTTTGCATGTGTTTCTTGGCAACATAAATGTCTTCTTCTGAGCAGTGGCTGTTCATGTCTTTTGCCCAATTTTTAATGGGGTTGCTTGTTTTTTTCTTGTAAATTTGTTTAAGTTCCTTGTAGATTCTGGCTATTAGACCTTTGTCAGATGGATAGATTGCAAAAATTTTCTCCCATTCTGTAGGATGTCTGTTCACTCTGATGATAGTTTCTGTTGCTGCACAGAAGCTCTTTAGTTTAATTGGGTCCCATTTGTCAATTTTTGCTTTTGTTGCAATTGCTTTTGGTGATTTTGTCATGAAATCTTTGACTGTGCTTATGTGCTGAATGGTATTGCCTAGATTTTCTTCTAGGATTTTTACAGTTTTGGATTTTACATTTAAGTCTTCAATCCATCTTGAGTTGAGTTTTGTATGAGGTGTAAAGAAAGGGTCCAGTTTCAATTTTCTGCATGTGGCTAGCCAGTTTTCCCAACACCGTTTATTAAATAGGGAATCCTTTCAATGGAATAGAATAGAGATCTTAGAAATAAGACCACACATCTACAACTTTCTGATCTTGACATTTGTTTATTTTTATTCAGCTTACATGTTCAAACATCATAGCATAACTTTTCTCAATAATTTCTATTTAAACTATTGTTTTTCCATTGTTTTCTGAAAATGTTTGTTGTTTGTGTCATGAAAAGCCTGGGATAAATATGAAATACATAACATTTAAAAAATATATATCATGCTAATATCCTATATCTTTCTTTACAGAGTACTATCAATTTTTGCCATTTAAATTTTTTAAAAAGTTCTAGTAATTGCACATTTTGTTTTGTGTGTTTATGTATTTATGCACAACTGATATATTTGTGTTCTTTTAATTGAGATCCTAAGTGTTGTTAGCAACAAATACGTTCATTTTGAAGATTAGTTGTGAAGCATTTGACAGCAGTAACGCAGTATTTTGTTTTTGACATTAAAACATAAGTCAGTTTTAACATTTTTCTCTCCATTTGAGAGAATTTTGATATAAAATGGAGTATAACATTTTCTGCAATGTTCAGGCAATGAAAAATCAAAATCGTTTATTTGCTGCAGAGTGTATTTTGCAAGAAACATTCTCACACTGTCAGAAATTTCACATAGACTGTTTTCTAGGATCATCGTCTAATAAAGAGTAACGTTCCAGAGGTTCTGTCTTTCTCATTCAACTTATAATGCATGAATGTCATTTTTTTTGCATCTTTTAAAGGAAAATGCAGAGGTGCATTTGATGTTTTTGAGTTGTGATTTTGTTATGAATATCTTTTCAAATCTTGGTTTTGATAAGTAATTAAATCTTCATTTGATAAGAAATATTCATATTTTAAAATGTGAATTATTGAATTTTCTTAGTTGCAGGAATTTCATCAGGGGCATACAAGTCGTGGATTTGACTGGGACAATTTCTTGTACATTTCCATTGTTTTGAATAGTAAGTAAAACCTTAGTGTATATAGAATTTATAAAACTTATTCATAAATCCTATGTAGATTATGCTTAACATACATTTGTTCAATTTAGTTGTGAGTTTAAAAAATTTAAGAAAACATCCTCTTTGAAGATTCTTTATTCTTTCTATTTTGGGGTTACTTTTACATTTTCTACTTCTTTTGTGATTTTGACTGTAGTCATTCCTAAGGATCTAAAAGATTAAAAAATTAAATGTAATTTTACCACATTTTCATTCAAAATTGCAACTTAGAATATATATACAATTTTTAAAATTAAATGAAGTTTTCCAAAGGAAGTGTTTTCTTCTAAAATATTTAAAATCATTTCTTAAAATTAAGCAGTAAAACAGAAATTGTAATTGATGGATTTTATAATTTTATTCAAAATTAGTCAAATCAAGCTGAATTTTAAAATTTTTATAATTTTAATAAAATTTTGTTGTTTCATAAAAACAATACTGTTTGTAATTTTACCATTTAATGTCCAACTAGTTAACAATGAAAAGAATCAATACTATGTTTAAGTGATATTATAGACCTATATATATACAAATTTCAAAGCAATCTGAATTGCTTAACATTCCAAAATGTTTCTCGGCTGCTACGTGTTAACTATTATGAATGCCACCCTAAAATCATAAGTGCCTCTGGAGCTGCAAACGGTAACGAGAAGAGAAATAAATGAATAGATGTTCAGCGCTATTGGGAAACAGAGTTTCATTATAAGGAGATCTATTCTATTTATGGTATCTGATAACATGGATTTTACAAGTTAATTTATTTGCCTTTATTCTTTTCTATGTGCAAGAGCTACTCAAATCTCCCCTGCACTCTAAAGTACTGTTTGCCTCAAGCATCCACAGCAGCACAATCCAGAAAGTCTCATGGAATCCAAATGTGGTTGCCTTGTACTTAAGATCCTAAGACAAGATACATAGAGAAATGTTTCCCTGAGGATTTAGAATTACCACTTGTGTTGCACCAAGAACTACATGCAGAATCCCAGTGATAAAGAGACCCATCTGTTTTTTGATACATTTTTTTTCATGGTTTTGTCATACCCAGGGCCCTCTGAAGTGTGGAGCCCAGGGCAGGGACCAGCCTTGCCTGAGTCTGAAAGAAAATATTGGCTGGGCCATTTGGATTTTTCTTCTTACGATTTTGGAATTTAGAACTAAGGTTGCTGGGAGCTGAGCCATGTTCATGGCAGAGGAACGGAACTTCCCTTTGTGGAAGTTCCTGGATCTTCCAGAGCCTGGGGAGTTTTCCTCTTCCTTGGATTCCAGGAGATATGCTAATATTCTTTTAATAAATGCCGTTTTTGTTGAGAAATGCTTGTTTGGTTTCTGACAGTTGTAACCTAAAGAATCTTTAGTAAGCCATTGGTCTGCTGTGGGGAGGGTCGAGATGAAACTCGAGCGCTGGTTGAACCTAGATCATAAAGTGACTCCAACATCTTCATACCAGGGGTAGGAAACATGCTTGGGAAACATACTGTCTCTTTAGCTTGTCAAATGACCTTGGAATAACTGTGTAAATGTCTCTATTCGGCACTTTCCATTGTTTTACATATGATTATATGATGTCATTGGATGAGGAGGATTTTCCTATCAATAAGCTGCTTTGGGTGTGGGCTGAGTGTCAGGGAAATAGGAGCTGTAATTGTCTCCTCTTACTGTTCTATCAGGCTCTCTCAGCTTCTGGCAGGTAGGGGAGGACTGAGATTTTAGATACTAATTTATCTCAATCTTGTTCGAATCAAGTCTTTCTTGTTTCAGAGAGGAGGAAGCTGTGCTGTGAAGGATCCTTTTTCATCATGATTATTGCCTCCACAGAAGCAGTGATAAATTCTAATAGATAATGCAATTCAGTCTACTTGGATGTTCACACCTGAGACTGGAGAAGACCTGCTGCCTTCTGCTGAGCCAGACATTCCTCACATGCTCCTTCACAATGCTGCAAGCCATATTTATTCATTTAAAAGCTAGTTCCTCGCTGTTTCTTGTACATCAATTCTTTTAAAACTTTTACAAAACAAACTAAATTTAAAGAGGAAATTATTTACTGATGGAACTAATGGCCTGAAAATAGTTGCCCAAAATAGCATCGCACATAGCAACAGGAAGTCGTTTATATACTAGGAAGTCTCTTTCAAATGTGCTTGGATATTGCCAAAATTCTCTGCCTTATAAACTAAGGAGTTCTTTTTTTTTATTTTTTAGAGTCAATGCAGCAAGAATAGTCTTATATAGACTATAAGCTCCTGGTACGCTGTGTCTACATTGCTCACTGCAGTATCCCAACATCTAAGACCATGGTCTTAGATGTCTGGTATAGGACTGGTGCTCAGTACGCATTGAATGAATAAATGAATGAATATAGCAAATCATTCCATGATGTTCTCTTGAATTCATTTATTCTTTGAAATTTGGTTAATTTTTCTGTGTTTTTGGTGCAGTGGTTATGTACTACTAGGGGTATGATATGGGTTCTTCAATAAATCTCTTCAAATTATAATAAAGATTTAGTGCTAACCTTCTGCTCACTGTCTCCCTCTAAGTACTACAGATGGATATGATTAGCATGCAATGTATCATCTTGATGGAATTCATGTCTTACAGGCATATGGCTTTCAAAATTGAAGTATCTAGATTTATTTTATTTTGTCAAATAGAAAATGGTTTCACCCTATTGAGATTCCTACACTTAAAAATTTATATAGACCTTAAAAAAATCCTAAAGAAGAGTTTGAAAAGTATGGTTAGGCATTCTTCTAGCCACATAGACTATAGAAGAGAATAAGTTTAAGGAAATCATCAAGTCAAGTCAAGAACATAGTAAAAATGGTAACGTACCACCTTTCATGTAAGATAAAACCAGATAAGATTTTAAAAAGAAGCATTTATGCTATGCTTAGGAAGCCAATCCTGTTGAAAAAACTGATATTGCAGCCATATCTGTCTGTGAGTAGTTGTAACAATGCTGTAGGCAACATTTCTGAGAGCATGATACAGTGCAGGGGGAATCAATCTGTGGTCTTGGGGTCCTCAGGGAAAGGGATATATGAGGAGTTCTTCCAAAGTGGCCTCTAAATCCACCTGAATAGTAAACAGTGTCTGACAACTAAATAAATAATTTCCATGTGTACTTACTGCTGTGTTTTAAATGGATGCAAGGGCTGGAGTGATAACTACAGTTTAATTTGTGAAAAGATTTATAGATTTTGTAGCACTTGCAGATTTTATGGACTTTCTCTGCAATTAAATATTGATAGTTCAGTGCTATGGTTTGAGTGTGTTTTCCAAAAGTTCATGTATTAGAGCCTTGGTCCTCAGCATGGCAGTGTTGGGAGGTGGGGCCTAGTTGATGGTGTTTGGTCATGGGGCTCTGCCCTTATGAAGAGATTAACGCAGTTCTCATCGAACTTGGTTAGTTCTTAAAGAGTGGGTTGTAAAGCAGGTTGGCACACTGTCTCCCCTCTCCTGCTTCTCCACAATGCTATGAAGCAGCACAAGGCCCTCACCAGATGTAGTCCCACAATCTTGGACTTCCCAGACTCCAGAATCATGAGCTAAGTCAACTACTTTCCTTTCAAGTTATCCAGTTTCAGGTGTTCTATTATAGCAATAAAAAACAAAGACATTCAGCTAGCACAGAAGGGTCAGCTTGCTGAAATGCATTGGGAGCAAGTGCAATGAAACTGAAAGATGGTCAGGGAAGTCCACTTCCCTCTGGCTCCATCAACTCATAGAATAAGCAAGAATGTTTGATACCACTAGGATAATATTTATTGGGCATGTGTAGCATATACTATTAAAAGGATCATAATTTTGAACCTTTGAGAGAATTTTGGCAAGATCTCGGCTGAAGCTTATCTTTGCCCTCTTTATTACGTTTTGAAAATTAAAAGTGTTACCATTGAAGTAGATAAATTTAAGAAAAATAATGGCTACATTACAGCATATGATTAATAACTAATTATAGGTCATTTTATTGAAACAATACATTCTATTAGGAGGTATTTTGCTTTACTAGATCAAGTTATCATATGCACTAACTGAAAGATATATTGCAAAAATACTTTGTAAACTCTGAAGCACTAAAAATGCTGAGGTTACATACTTACAAGCAATAAAATTAGTTATATTTTAAAATACTTTAATAATTGGAAAAATAAAAAATCGATAGCTTTCATATATACAAAAATAACCAGTTAGAAAATATGAAGCAAAAAAACCCATTTGTAATAGCAATAAGAAAATAAAATATTTAGGAATAAGCTTAAAAAGTGTCCAAAACCTAAATGAAGAAAATTTAAACATTCCTGAAAGACACAAAGGTAGAGGTGACCTAACAGAAATACATCTTGAAGTCTTGGTTAGGATGTCTCAATGGTATTTGGATGTCAGTTTTCTCAAAGGTAATTTATAAATTTGATAAAATTCCAATAAAACAGCAATCCCTTTTCTTTCTGTAGCTAGCCAAATTAATACCAAAGTTCATATGGAGAAATAAACATGGTAGGGAAATACTGAAAAGGAATAAATATAGCGTGTGGATGGGGGGTGAGGTGAAGTAACAGAGACCAGCCATACTCACATTAAAACATACTATAAAGTCTCTACTTTAAAAACAGTGTGGTACTGGCACATGAACAGATAGAACAGAATAGAAAGTCCAGAAACAGACCCAACAACATATGGAAATCTAGACTATGACAGAGGTGGTATTATCTCAAATCTTAGGGAACAAATGGGCTTTTAAATAAAGATGGTGGGGCAACTGGATAGACAGTTGGGGAAAAGATAAAATTATGTCCACTTCTCACACATATAAGAATAAGTGCTAAATGGATTCAAGGTCTAAATGTAACTATACAGAATAAAACAGAAATGAATCTCTCTAAAATTTGATTGTAGGTAGATTTCTAACTATACCTCAAAAGCCACAGGAAAGAGAAGAAATGCTTAATAGATCTGACTACAAAAAAAAGCAAGTGGCAAAAACCATAAGCAAAGTTAAAAGACAAATAACAAATTGGAAGAAAATATTTGAAGTATTTAATCACAGATACAGAGTTAATATCCCTATTATATAAGAATTTGTAAAATTGAGGAAACACTGACAGTACTATCTTAAAGTGGGCAAAAGACATGAAAAATTCCTGAAAAGATATATAAACTTGGCCCTTAAACATAGAAAAAGATGCACAATTTCACTCGTGAAATTAAAATTGAAACTACACAGAGACTCTTCTCACTCACCCGATTAGCACCTATTCAAAAGCTTGACAATACATTCCATTGAAGAGACTCTAGGGAAATAGGCACTCTCATACACTGATCATGGAAATGCAAAATGGTATAGCCTCATGAAGGGGGACTTGTCAATATCTAACAAAACCACACAGACATTTACTCTTCAATTAAGCAATCCTAATTCCAGGAATATATCATGAAGATATGTCTTGAAAATACCAAAATATGGGTCAGGTGTAGTGGCTCATGCCTGTAACCCCAGCAATTTGGTAGACGGAGGCAGGCAGTTACAGACCAGCCCCGCCAACGTGGCAAAAACCCATGTCTACTAAAAATACAAAAAAATTTAGCCAGGCATGGTGGCACGTTCCTGTAATCCCAGCTACTTAGGAGGCTAAGGCACGAGAATTGTTTGAACCTGGGAGGTGGAAGTCACAGTGAGCCAAGATTGTGCCACTGCACTTCAGCCTGGAAGATAGAGCCAGGCTCTGTCAAAAAAAAAAAAAAAAAGGAGATACATACATACAAGGTTCTTAACTGCAGCATTATTTATAATAGCAAAATATTGGGAACTATCTGAATACCTTGGAGTACTTCACACAACAGAGTACTACACAATTTCACTAAAAAGTATTTCTATGAACTTAAGGAGATACATTTTTTTAAAGCCAATTGTAGAAGAGTGTCTACAATATGCTACCTTTTGTGTAAACAAGGAGAAATAAGAAAATACAAAAGCCTGCTCTTTTTTGGAAAAAGAAACACAGGAAAAATAAACCAGAAGACAATGAAATCACTTACCTACAAAAGGTGAGGGAAAATCAGACAGAAGTGATAGAGAAGGCAGTGATACTTCTCTGCATAAACCTCTACAAAATGGATAACATTACTATATTGAAATGGGGGTTGCAGGGGCAAAGAACTAATTCAAGTAACTTTAAAGACAACACTTTGATAATATACTTTTACTCTAGGGAAAAAAATAAAGAACTTCAAATGCATCTTAATTTCTTTTTACTTGATTTGATTTGATATGCATGGTGATTTGGGTATAGCAATTCTGAAACGATTTTATGTGTGTTTTAGGACTGGGAAAATGAGTCAGTGTTCTGATGCTGTTGAAAGGCAGAATTCCCACTGTGGAAGAAGGGAGATTCAGAGATGGAGTGGGTGGGGGGAAGGCAACAAAGAAACTCGAGTGGGATTAATATTGAAAGTATCAGTATAACTGCAGAATTTCTATGACATGTATAGACAGGCCTTTGTGTGTGTGTGTGTGTGTGTGTACATATCTCTGTGTGTGTAGCTTTCCTAGCTGTATCCTCAAAAAGGGCCTGGAGACAGACACCTCAGTAACAATGAAAACATCTAGTGCTAAGATTTTGGCTTCTAAATACCATTCCCCAAGATAAGTAAAGACAGGTCCTTTGAGAAATGGCTGAGTCCTGTGCTGGAGCAGGGATGCTACTTGATGGGTCTGAAATATGTTGTTGAACCAGAAAGCAAGAAAGTGTTGTTTTAAAAAAAATTATGGGAGCATATCAAAAGGGAGCCAGCTTAAAGGGGATCCAACTTGCCAAGTCTGTGACAATCTGAGAATTAAAAGTATTAATAACAAAGGCCAAGTGTGGTGGCTCAAACCTGTAATCCCAGCACTTTGGGAGGCTGAAGCGGGCAGGTCACGAGGTCAGGAGTTTGAGACCAGCCTGGCTAAAGTGGTGAAACCCCATCTCTACTAAAAAATACAAAAATTAGCTGGGTGTGGTGGCGAGCGCCTGTAATCCCAGCTATTCAGGAGGCTGAGGCAGGAGAATCACTTGAAACCAGAAGGTGGAGGTTGAAATGAGCCGAGATTGTGCCAGTGCACTGTAGCCTGGGCGAAAAAAATGAAACTCCATCTCAAAAAAAAAAAGTATTAATAAGAAAAATGAATTACAACCCATGGATAAAATTGGAATCTATATATTCATACTAATAATAGGGGAGAAAGGAGAGAGGTAGAGAAGCAAAGAGGAGAGAAGAGAGAGAGGGGAGAGAAGAAAGAGGAAAGGGAGAGAGAGGGAGCGGAAAGGGGAGGGAGAGAGACATTTCTTATAGAACAAAAGAACACCTACCAATAAATGTGGACAGAGTGGGTAAACATGTAAAATCAACAGTTTACAGCCATTATAGCAAATTTTAATTAGAGCAAGAATCAAGTTTAGGAAGAAAAGTGTGATGAGGAGTAGGATATTTGCATGGGCTTAAAGTGTCTTTCAACATATTGCTTACTAGTTGCAAGGGAGAAAATAGAAATTCTATAGTGAAGAAAATGAACAAGGGTTTGATCAGGTGATCAAAATAAATATAATGAATGAATGAGGAGCAGATGGGTATTTTATGCCTGGGATACCTGAGGAGGACACAGAATCATTTATGTAGTTTTGTGGCCAGAGAGGAAACATCAGCAAACCCAAATGGAGAAACATTCCATAAAACTACTGGCCTTTGCCATGAAAGGCACAGGAAAGACTAAGGAACTGATCCAGATTAAAAGAGACTAAAGAAACAGACAACTAAATATAATGCATGGTCCTGTACTGGCTTCTGGACTGGAAAGGGTAAAAAAGTTATAGAAGACATTACTGAGATAATTGGAAAAAATATACATAAAACTATTGCATCAAAGTGTCCTGAATTTGATAACTGTACTATGGTTATGTAAGAGAACGCCCGGCTGGGCACAGTGGCTTACGCCTGTAATCCCAGCACTTTGGGAGGCTGAGGTGGGAGGATCACGAGGTCAGGAATTCAAGACCAGCCTGACCAACATGGTGAAACCCCAGCTCTACTAAAAATACAAAAATTATCTGGGCATGGTGGCACACACCTGTAATCCCAGCCGCTCAGGAGGCTGAGGCAGGAGAATCGCTTGAACCTGGGAGACTGAGGTTGCAGTGAGCCAAGATCACACCACTGCACTCCAACCTAGGCGACAGAGTGAAATTCTGTCTGAAAAATAAATAAATAAATAAATAAGAATGCCCTTAGTCTTAGGCAACAATTAGAAAATATTAAGAGGTAAAAGAAAGTGTAAAAGGCTTACCCCTCAAATGATTAAAAAAATGTAAAGAGTACAGACATGGGCAAACAGAGAAAAACAATGATTTTTAAATTGTGGTTAAAATGTTAAAAATTTTAGAAATCTGGGTAAAGGATATATGAACATTTTATGTATTGTTTAAAAATTTTGTAAGTTTGAAATTATTGCAAGAAGAAGTTTTTCTAAACATATGATTAAAAGATTTTAAAAATTCAGACTGTTCTTCACCCAATTAGATTGAATTAGTAAGAAATGGCTCTAGTCTGTAGTACCCTGACAGCCTGTGAAAATTTCTATAGTGATACCCACCTAGTCTCTATGAGTGAATCACACGCCAGAAACATCTGCCCTGTGATTCTATGGAGATTTCTGACTTCTATAAATTTGACGGAGTATGTTTGAGAAGAAAAGCAGAAGTTTCCTGCTACTTAAGTCTAGAATGAAACAGGATTCATAATCTTTATATTTCAGAGCTAATCAAGTGGCAATGTCAATGGGGGAAATCCAGGTCAACTTTAATTCCCATCATGACTAAGTGGCAGAAAGACTCAGAATACAATGACCTAGAACTGACCTCAGGGAGAAATCACAGTCAAATCAGGATCACTAATTTCCAGGATTCTTGGTAAGGATGACTCAGCAATTCATAAATCTCAACATTTACAATAAACACAAACGTACGTCACATGTCTTTTACTCTCAAATAGGTACTACAGTACCAAGCTGTTTCTCAGGACTACATATAGTGTTTATATATTCTTTAAACAGATAAGTTCAGATAGACAAATAGTTTACCAAGTATAAAGGAAATGTATATAACCATCTTAAATGTATTAGACATTAAAAATCTAGTATGCTCATTACCCACCTTGAATTTCTTAGCTCTGGAAAATAGCGTATTCTTCAAAAGCTATCAGTTTCATTACCTAAGAAATAGAGACAATACTGATTTTCTTCAAATGTGTTCAACCCTTTTGTTTAAAAAGTAGTCATGTTTTCCTTTGAAAGATAGAGAAATCCTAGAAATTGTGTGGTTTGATTGCTTATCCATTGGTGTATTCTCATAGCATCTCTGGCTTCCCTGTTGATTTATAACACAGCATCATTCAAGGTAAAAAAGAAATTGCTACATTGTGAGTCAATTCATTGCAAATAACGAATACAAGTTTCAGCTCTGATGTTGATTGTATCATTTTGAGCAAATAATTTATCTCTTTTGGCCTTAGGTTTGTTTGGTTGGTTGGTTGTTTTTTGTTTGTTAGTTCTTTGAGACAGGGTCTTACCCAGTCACCCAGTTTGGAGTGCAGTGGCACAATCATGGCTCACTGCAGCCTTGATCTCCTGGCCCAAGTGATCTGCCACCTTAGCCTCCCAAGTAGCTGGGAGTACAGATGCATGCCAACATGCCTGGCTATTTTTTTTTTTTTTTATAGAGACAGTGTTTTGCCATCTTGCCCACGCTGGTCTCAAACTGCTGGGGTCAAGTGATCCACCCACCTTGGACTCCCAGAGTCCTAGGATTACAGGTGTGAGCCATAATGCCCAGCCTAGGCCTTAGTTTTTTTTTTGTTTTGTTTTGTTTTTTTTTAATAAAGTTTCACAAGAAAGGCAAGCAAAACAGTGAGGGATCTAGAAACCATATGACTTAGAGAATGGTTACCAGAACTGGAGAGATGTCAAGTTTAGACTTGAGGGTTGGATTTGGTTTATGACAGCTGCCTTTCCACGGTGATGAAGGAGAAGAGTGAGACTTGGTATATGGCTCAATGGGCAGGATGAAGCTGTGAGGTGGAAGTGCTAGCAAAGTGGATGGTAGAAAAAAGTTTAAAATGCTAGAGAATTTCCTAACAATTGAGCTGTGCTACATGGAAGGAACTGTTTCAGGGTCACTAGTGCAGCCAAAGGAGACCTTAGATAATCTGGAATAGCAAAAGTTCAGCATCATGCAAGGTACTGAACTTCTAGATAACCAAAACACCCAGTTCTTTTTATTTATGTATTTATTTGTTATACTTCAAGTTCTAGGGTACGTGTGCACAATGTGCAGGTTTGTTACATATGTATACATGTGCCATGTTTGTTTGCTGCACCCATTATCTTTTCATTTACATTAGGTATTTCTCCTAATGCTATCCCTCCCCCCTCCCCCTCCCCCCACCCCATGACAGGCCCCTGTGTGTGATGTTCCCTGCCCTGTTTCCAAGTGTTCTCATTGTTCAATTCCCACCTATGAGTGAGAACATGCGGTATTTAGTTTTCTGTCCTTGTGATAGTTTGCTCAGAATAATGGTTTCCAGCTTCATCCATGTCCCTACAAAGGACACGAACTCATCTTTTTATGGCTGCATAGTATTCCATGGTGTATATGTGCCACATTTTCTTAATCCAGTCTATCATTGATGGACATTTGGGTTGGTTCCAAGTTTTTGCTTTTGTGAATAGTGCCACAATAAACATGTGTGCATGTGTCTTTATAGTAGAATGATTTATAATCCTTTGGGTATATACCCAGTAATGGGATGGCTGGGTCAAAAGGTATTTCTAGTTCTAGATCCTTGAGGAATTGCCACACTGTCTTCCATGATGGTTGAACTAGTTTACAGTGCCACCAACAGTGTAAAAGTGTTCTTATTTCTCCACATCCTCTTCAGCACCTGTTGTTTCCTGACTTTTTAATGATTGCCATTCTAACTGGTGTGAGATGGTATCTCATTGTGGTTTTGATTTGCATTTCTCTGATGGCCAGTGATGATGAGCATTTTTTCATGTGTCTGTTGGCTGCATAAATCTCTTCTTTGGAAAAGTGTCTGTTCCTATCCTTTGCCCACTTTTTGCGGGAGTTGTTTGATTTCTTCTTGTAAATTTGTTTAAGTTCCTTGTAGATTCTGGATATTAGCCCTTAGTCAGATGGGTAGATTGCAAAAATTTCCTCCCATTCTGTAGGTTGCCTGTTCACTCTGATGGTAGTTTCTTTTGCTGTACAGAAGCTCTTTAGTTTAATTAGATCTCATTTGTCTATTTTGGCTTTTGTTGCCATTGCTTTTGGTGTTTTAGTCATGAAGTCCTTGCCCATGCCTATGTCCTGAATGGTATTGCCTAGGTTTTCTTTTAGGGTTTTTATGGTTTTAGGTCTAACATTTAAGTCTTTAATCCATCTTGAATTAATTTTTGTATAAGGTATAAGGAAGGAATCCAGTTTCAGCTTTCTATGTATGGCTAGCCAGTTTTCCCAGTACCATTTACTAAATAAGGGATCCTTTCCCCATTTCTTGTTTTTGTCATGTTTGTCAAAGATCAGATGGTTGTAGATGTGTGGTGTTATTTCTGAGGCTTCTGTGCTGTTCCATTGGTCTATATCTCTGTTTTGGTACCAGTACCAGGCTGCCAAAACACCCAATTCTAAGTTAAGGTGATTCTTCGTCTAATTTGGCCTAAGATTGAATTAGCCTGTTTAAGAAATTAAAGCAAGCTCTTGACTCATATTCAGCTTGGGATCAGTTAAAGCCCCTAGATCTTTTTCACGAGAATGCCTGCCTAGTCAGACTTCCCCAAACCTGTACTTGAACAGCAAGTTCTTTATTTTTATGGGTGATGTAAATGTGGAAAGTCTCAGCATAAATATTTGTCAGCACATGAAATTTGGGCAACTGAATAGACAAATTAGATACTATGCACCAGTGAGTCAACAACTAATTATATTTGTTAAGCTGGTAAAACATTCTGACTTCTTGAGGTGTCTAATCTAGGCTTGCATACTCTTTTAGGGGATCTTTTAAAACTGTTTCTATACTGGTATATAATCTCAAATTCCTCCTACTGTTATTTTATTAAGTATCTCATTTTATTTTTATTTTCTACATGGTTCAGCCTAATTGTTTTTATTAAAACCAAGATAACTTCAATTGCTCAACGAGGTGAACTTGAACTGCTGAGCATGATCAGTCTCATCAAATTGGCAAATGCTTATTGAGGGTCTATCTATCACATGCTGTGCTTGATGCAGTGGGAAATATGAAAGTATGGAATCGTGGCTTTAAATAATGTGTAATCTACTTGAGGGCTCTGGGAGTATAACTCAAAATGCAATCAGTCTGTGATGAGTTAAGTGAGTGGAGGGGATAATAAGCACTTACAGGAATCAAAAAGATACCATCTCTTGGAGTGATGTGATCAGGGAAGTTTTTATAGAAATAGTAAAAGTTTGAAGGATGTTCAGAAAATGACAAGGCCTTTTTGTTTTGTTTTGTTTTGTTTTGTTTTACTTTCTCTTTCCATTATCAACCAGGGGAGATTAATTCAAGAAATAGAGGTGTGTCTTAAGAATTCCAAGAGGAGAAAGACAGCCAGACCTCAGGAAGCAATCATAATAAGGCTCGGAAAACCCCAAGCCTTTTCTTTCAATATCTCCCTCTGCCTCCCTTGAGCCACCTGCTTTAGTCTGTTTCTCCCTGTACACAGATTTTTTTTTCTACTTCTTTGGTTCATGGGGATAGAATTTTCACATCATAATTTCAGCTACCTGCGGAGAGTGAACTTCACTTAAAATTTCTTTGTAAGGACAGTTGAAACTACTAGCTCAGGCTAATGTAAAAGACGCAATTTAGAAACGACTGTCAAAAGAAAAATAACTTAAGATTTTCAGTTCATCACTCAATGTTCATCTTGAAGATTTCTCAAAGACTGCTACCTACCTCCCTGTTTTTCTTTGATTTTTTTTTGTAGCAAGGTTTTGAGACATTGCTACGGCAGTATAACATAGTAGGTGAAGCATCCATTGATAAATTATATTTTATCTGCTTCCATCTGTTAGCAGATAACTTCTCCACTAAAAGGATATGGTTCTGTAGAGCAATGGCATATGCAGACAGTGATCTGTTATTCCACTATTCTCTTAGGCTATCAATCAGACTGATGAGCCAAATTTATGCTTCTAGTCTGCATTTGTGGTTATAACCACGTAACATTTGCTTTAGATTGTTTGTAGGGAAAGTCAAAGTAGGATGGTTTGTTGGAGGTAAGATGGCCTAAGAAATAAATCAAAGCATTTCAATTATGATGTATAAGAAAATTTAGAGTTGGTTTGTACAAACTCGTATCCAATCAAGGTCCAAGCATTATATTTGATGGTTAAGCCTTTTAAATCTCTTTGATTACAGAGTAGCTCACCACTCCCCCTTCCTCCTATCCCACCCTTATTACACCATGGGTTTATTGAAGATACTAAGTCACTAAAGGTCTTATGGATGGTAGTGACTTGATAAAATAAGTGTTTAAGAAGGAATATTGTGGCCAAAGTGATGAGTGCATTGGAAGAAACATAAAACTGAAGATTGGGAGAGTACATGTGGGAAATAATTGCTGTATTCTGGGCAAGCAATGATGGTAATCTGAATTAGGTAATTAGAGCAAGAAATGGAGGGAGGAACTCATCTTAGGTTCAATCCAAGAGATAGTTCCAAACTCCAAAAAGCATTACAGAAGCATTATTTAAGATCCATAGTTATCTAACAAGTGAGAGTAATATTAAATAAGCTCTACTCAAATATTTGAGCAATATAATTAGGTAGTGATCTCTCCAACCCAAGAAGTGTTCAAGAAAAAAACTGGATGACAAGCCCCGGGCAATTATGTAAACTTAAGGCAAGAAGCTCTCGTTTCCTCCTCTTCTTCAACAAGTGATTGTCCAACATGTAATTGAAGAAAAAGAGGAAACACAGCTTTGTAAAGCAGTCCATTTTTTGGCTGAGCATCTATAATTATGAAAACTATAAGTAGCTCAAAACCTATCTAGCTGGTCCTGGTCTTCTTTCTAAGACTATACAGAAACAGCTCCATTTCTTACCATTTTCTCTTCTCCACACCAAACTCTTTAAGTTCCTGTAACTGTTTCTAATTTCCCATCCTTGTTCCTTTTTTCTGGCCATGCTCCCAACTGTCACTGTCCTTTTTGGAGTGTGCACCCAGAACTGAACAGCCTTTGTGAGGTACAGTCTAACCTGAGTGCAATAGAGAGGCTGTTCACTCTGCTGTTCCAGACATTTCATTAATGCAGCCAAAAGTTACAGTTAAGGTTTTAGCAGTTCCTTCATGCTCTTGACTCATTTTGAGTCAAAAAAGAAAATTCCCAAAGTTATTCTCTTTATATGCTACTGTTTTGACATGTATACATGTGAAGATCACCTTGAAATCTAACCAGAAAACTTCATGTTAACCATAATACATGTTTCTTTGTTGGATTCAGGTTATTGTTCAAGTCCCTTTTGAACCCTACATCAGACATCCAGCATTGCAGTCACTGTTCTCTCAGTCTTATATTTTCTGGAGCATTGATTAGAAAGCCAGTTCAGTCTATATTCATTAAAACAAAAAGTTTAAATAGGGTCAGGCTATGATGGGAAACTCCTGCAGACCCCTCTGCTGGATGACATGGCTTCATGAGCAGCACTTCCTTAGATATGGTCCCTTACCAGTTACAAATGAACTCAGTTGATTTATTACATTCTATCCCCAAATATTCTTCTCATGTCCAAGGATATAAAAGACTTAATCTTGTCTGCCCGCAGCCTTCCGCTGGTCTACCTAAAGAAGACCTCTACAGACAAAGGAGATGAGCCCAGCATGGCTTGTTTACAGTGAATCTAAGCAGATTCCTCATCTGTTCTGGAATACATGCGTCGAGCTTGCCAGACTGTGGTTTGTAGACTTTATCTTCCTCCCCTTTTGAAAATCAAGGTAGCGTATGCCAAATTCTACCTTTTGGAGCCTGTGCCGTTCTTCACTGTCACAGATTAATGCAGCCTTGTGACCTTTCTGGCAAATTCTCAGGAAGCTCATTAGTTTAGCCAAGAGATTTAAACTCAACGCAGTTGAGTTTCAAGAATCTTTACCAGGGTTGGATCAAACATGGCAGGTCTAAAGATTACTTTCATTGATGAAGGCAATGGAAGCAAACTAGGAGTAGAAGAGTATAGTTTTCTCCCTGTCTCCCGTTGATGTTACACCACCAGCCTTTGGAGGAGGTCTTTGCCTTCTTCGTTCTTTCTTTTTTATAATGGAGTGTTAAATAGCTCAGACGATTTATTTACTACTGTACTGAAAGTGAAAAACAGAGTGGCTGTATGGGTACTCCAATATGGTTTCTATTGAATGCATATTGTTTTTGCACCATAGCAAAGTAAAAGAAAAATCACATCAAACCACAGTCAGGGACCATCTATATAACCTTAGGTATTCATGGTTTTCTTGGGAATATATTTTTTAAACTTTGATTTTAGGTTTAGGGGTAAAAGCGCAGGTTTGTTACATAGATAAACTTGTGTCATGGGGGTTTGTTGTACAGATTATTTCATCACCCAGGTATTAAATGTAGTACACTTTAGTTCTAATTCCTGCTTTGAACATACTCCAAATCCCCTCACTTTTCACTTCAGCACTTTTCACAAGCCTTTGTTCCTACAACTTTAGCATTCCAGGTCCTGGATGTAACCTCACATGCATATTACTCCTTAATTACGAGCTTTTCTACCTTTTGGGTGTGCCTTTCTAAAATCTGAGCTGAATTCCTTGAGAGCCATATGAGCATCTTTGTCGACCACTTCAGCTTTACTCAGGCTGGGTTATTAGGAGAGATCATTAGTTACCCAAACATTTCAAATGCTTTCTATTTTATAGTTGAAATCATGGACTTACATCTAGCTTTAACTGAACTCTTTCTGAAATGTCTCCCCAGGTCTAGTTTAAATGTCTGACACTCTTCAGAAGACATAGTCTTTTTTACTCAAGGTTCTCAAGGAAGCAATGTGGTAATGGAAGAGGCCTGGACTCTTGACTCAGGGCTTTGCTCTAAACCTGCACCTGCTAAAACTAGCTGAGTGATCTAAGGCCAGTTACTTAATGTCTTTGAGGCTAGGTGGAGATACAGATGCATTCCCTCACAGAGTCATTGAGATGAATAAATACAATGGTATGTTTTAACTGCTGTGGGTGACATCTGATATGTGGTAGGGGCTCAGGAAGTGTTTGCACCCTTCCTCTTTGACTTTCCCTCTTTTCCCTTCAGTTCACCAACCTGCTTTCACTTGTTTTTCATAATTTATCCAGGATAAAATCTCCTCTCATGAGTTTTTGCTTCTTTTGGGAGTGTCAGCATCTAGCCAGGTAAGTTAAAAACTTATCAGTCTTTCAGTGTGAATGAATTAAACTCTGTCAGCATATGAGAAATCCCCCATCATTGCCACATCATGCCTCTCTGCTGCTTTTGCAATATAGGTCAAGACTTCAGTCATATCCTCCGTCTGGTCAGATGTTGATCACTATTAACTCTAAAAATTATTTAGAAAATACTTAGAACATTTTCAGCCTTTTACAATTAGCTGTTCTTATGTTTAGCTTCTTGTTCCAAAACACAGTAATCTTTTACATCCCAAGACGATTTTTCTCATCTTGGAGAGATGAGAAAATATGGAGAGTCCGAAACAGTGTTTTGGCCTCTCCGTGAAACTTTTCTATTCAGATTCCCTACAGTTGTATGTACTTCTGCAGCTATGTTACCATTCCAAGAAAGTACAATGCAGACTCCAATTTGATGATAGATTCAGAAATAAGTTTTCAAACTTTCAAATCTAAATATGATGGGTGTATACATTCTCTGATTCCAAAATAACACTTTTTGGTCTGTTTTCACAATTTGAATTCTATTCCTGTTGGAATGCCTGGCTCACAAGCCAAAGTGCCTTCTCCATCTTGATTCTCTCTTCATTCTCTCCTCTTTCAGTCAATTTGCAGTTTTATTCCAGAATGAACCTCCTGGATTGTCTGGGAGTATCAACAAAGGCATATTATAACACAATACATTCCTAGTTTTATTTGGCAGCACCAGCCCTGAGACAGCCTTCATTTGTGATGGTCAGAATGCCTGCAAAACAAGGAAATATTTGTATGTGCAAAATTTGGAAGGTACAGGGAGGCAAGTTGCATCAGTGGGAGATCAAAGGTCAGTGCTGGATGGGATGTTTTGTTCCCAGCCTCCATCGGTTGAACTTACGTGGAAACAGATCAAAGCCTCATGGGAAATGGGCATGGAACTCCCCACCGTCCGATGCCAAGTGGTGACCAGAACAGATGGGAGCAGAATGATAAGCACAGCATCGCACATCAATGGATACTTATTTGGAAGTAACTGAAGTGGAAATGTCAGGATAAAATGTCAGCATCTCTGTGTGGGCGAAAATATGTCTGAGAAACTAACTTCGCTCCAAGAAATATGAAGGCAAAGGGGAATGCCTTGGAATCAAAGAGAATACACTTTCAGTGCCTTTATCCCAGCTGAATGTACTCTTAGACTCCCTAAACCTGATTAAAGTTTTCTCTTACCCTTAGTATGCAATCCTTGCTTTACCTTTGTTGCTATTTGGTCAAAAAGTTGGAGAAGTTGCTGCTAGTGAAATGTTTATGGAAGAAAATGTTTTGGTAATGAAAATAACAGGAAACAATTTTTCCCTCTTGATATTTTTAGGATACTTAGAAAAACTTCAGGAAAGTCATTCTGAGCTGATCACTAGATGTTCATTATTTCCTCCTCATTTAGTTTGATGTTACTCATGAATTCACTAACATTTATTGAGTATTTGCATTCAGTCAGGTTCAAGAGAGGTTTATGGTCAGTCATATATACCCCAGGGGCACTAAACTGGGAAGGTTAGTGATTTATGGAAGCAATGACTCAGGAAAGCAAAGTCTAAGATAAATTGATAGTATTACCATGAATATTAATATCAACACAGGAGTCCCCTAAAGAGCAGAAGGGAGTGGGAGGTTGGATGAAGACTAGAAAGCTGAACAGCTTCACAGCTCTAGGCCTTATTCTCCATTGTATAGGAACCCTTATAGTTTCTGTTTGCTATGCTGTGCCTTCTGAAAGAAAACTGCAACCTTCCCTAATCATGATATGATGCACCCAGGTTTTCCAACATTAGCAATGGAGTAAGAATCCTGTGTCCAGAGGGGCAGATGGATCTTGCACCTCTGACTTGCTCCACTTTCTTAGGAATTTTATTTAATTTTTCTCACTGTTTCCACCATGATGCCTCAGGCAGCACTGCTCCTTTACATCTTTGTCTACATGGAAAACAGGACCTATTGCCTTAATGCCTTCCTAGAACAGTGCTTACGGAAGTAATGAAAGCTAGAAATGGCATAAATATAAATAATGTGATTTACAAGATGCATTTACCATCTGGGACTCCAGGCCTCTTCCCATCTCATCTTGTGTTTTTTTCCCATGAGCCTGACATTATCTCACCTCCCAGATCCCATGTTTCCTACACTTACACCCAAGGGATCATACCCCACGAAGAAATACAAGTTCAACTTTTCTGCACAAGGTCATCAAGGGTGTGGTTACTTTTATGTGTCAACTTGACTGGGGATGCCCAGAGAGCTAGTAAAACATTATTTTGGGGTGTGTCTGTGAGGGTGTTTTCAGAAGAGATCAACATTTTAATCAGTAGACTAAATAAAGAAGATCCATCCTCACCAGTGTAGACATTCATTATCAAATCTGTTAAGAGCCCAAGTAAAACAAAAAAAGTGGAGGAAGGGAGAATCTGTTCTCTTTCCCCTGAGCCATCATCTTCTCCTGCCCTTGGACATTGAAGCTCCTGGTTCTCAGGCCTTCAGACTTGAACTAAATAATACCACTGGCTTTCCTGATACTCTAGTTTGCAGACAGCAGATTGTGGGGCTTCTCAGCTTCCTTAATGTTGTGATCCAATTCTCATAATAAATCCTATTGGTTCTGTTTCTCTACAGAACCCTAAGCCCCTCAATCGTTTCCCAGACTTGAGCTAGTTTAAAGATCCAGAACGCTCAAGTGAAGGGGAGGTAGGGTACCCTTAAGGAAGAACCCCAGTATACTACCAAAAATGTATAGTATTAATCATCCTCCCAGTCTTCCCCAAAGAGATCTGTGGTTTTTTGTTGTTGTTTTTTGTTTTGTTTTTGTTTTTTGAGATGGAGTCTCAGTCTGTCTCAGGCTGGAGTGCAGTGGTGTGATCTCGGCTCATGGCAACCTCTGCCTCCTGGGTTCAAGCTATTCTCCTCCCTCAGCCTCCCGAGTAGCTGGGACTACAGGTGTGTGCCACCACACCTAGCTAATTTTTGTATTTTTAGTAGAGACGAGGAAAACCTATGGATTTTTACCAGTATAAATGTGCACTGGAGAAAGGAAAATAATCAGACATTTTAGGGACTACAGAACACTGGGAGCAAGGTCCTGCCATCATCCACAGATAGCTACTCTCCTTTTAAGGGACAGCTTTTGGCCTGCTCCTGGGCCTTGTGCAAATGGAATGCAGAACTACAGCCTCTCTCTGTGGTATCCCTAAAAGACAGTGGTGAAGGGAAATCCTCCCAGTGGGCAGAACTTCAGGCAGTACACCTGGTTGTGACTTTGCAGGAGAAGAAGAAATGGCCATATATGAGATTACATACTAATTCATGGGCCATAACAGATGGTTTGGTTGGAAGATCAGGGACTTAGAAGAAACGTGATTGGAAAATTGGTGACAAATGAAATTTAGAGATGTATATACATAGATTACTTTGAATGTGCAAAAAATATAAAAATATTTGTGTCCCATGCAAATGCTCACCAAAAGGTGACCTCAGCTGGGGAGGATTTTAATAATTACATAGCTAGGATGACTGTTCTGTGGATATCAGTCAGCCCTATTGCCAGCCACTTCATGCTTGCCCAGTGGACACATGAACAAAGTGGCCCCCGTGGCAGGGATGGAGATTATGCATGGATTCAGCAACATCAGCTTCCACTCACCAAGACAAACCAGGCTATGGCCACTGCTGAGAGCCCAATGTACCAGCAACAGAGATTGACACTGATCCCCTGCTATGGCACCATTCCCTGGGGCGATCAGCCAGCTACCTGGTGGCAGGTTGACTAGATTGGACAGCTCCTATCATGGAAGGGGCAATGTTTTGACCTTACTTATTCTGGATATGAATTTGCCTTCCTTACATGCAATGCTTCTGCCAAAACTACCATTCATGGACTCAAAGAATGCTTTATCCTCTGTCATAGTATTCCACACAGCATTGCTTCTCACCAAGAACTCACTTCACAGCTAAAGAAGTGCAGCAATGGGCCCGTGCTTGTGGAATTCACTAATCCTACCATATCCTTCATCATCCTGAAGCAGCAGCCTTGACAGGAAGATAAAATGGCTTTTTAAATTCTCAGTTACAGCACCAGCTAGGTGGCAATACCTTGCAGGCTGGGGCACAGTTCTCTAGAAGGCTGTATATGCTCTGAATCAGCATCCAATATATGGTACTGTTTCTTCCATAGCCAGGATTCACAGGTCCAGGATTAAAGGGGTGGAAATGGGAGTGGCACTACTTACCATTACCCCCAGTGACACACTAGTAAAATTTTTGCTTCCTGTTCCCATGACTTCATGCTCTGCTGGCCAAGAGGTCTTAGTTCCAGTGGGAGGAATGTTACCACCAGTAGACATAACAATGACTCCATTGAACTGAAAATTAAGACTACCACTAGGCCACTTTGGACTCCTTATGCCTGGGTCAACAGGCCAAGGAGAGAGTTATAGTGTTGGCTGCATGATTGATCTGACTACTAAGCAGAAATTGGACTACTACTCTACAATGGAGGTAAGAAATAGTATGTTCGAAGTACAAGAGATCCCTTAGAGTGTCTGTTAGTATTACCGTGTCCTGTGATTAAAGTCAATGGAAAACTACAACAACTTAATCCAGGCAGAACTACTATTAGCTCAGATGCTTAAGGTATGAAGGTTTGGGTCACTCTGCCAGGTAAAAAACCATAACCAGTTGAGGTGCTTGCTGAAGGCAAAGGGCATACAGAATAGGTAGTAGAAGAAAGTAGTTATCAATAACAGCTACAATTATGTGACCAATTATAGAAACAAGAACTGTAATTTTTATGAGTTTTTATCCTTATATTGTTATAAATGCCTTTGTGTGTCTATGAACATACACTTAGGAAATATCTAGGTTTTCCTCTCTCTCACTTCCTTATGATGTAACATAAAGTGTATTGACTTTATACCAGGATTTAAGTATTACTAATATTAAATCAGTATTTAAGTTATAGGAAATCAGGAGAGTCAACTTTACTCAAGAGCTTTGCCTCTTCTTTTAGGGAAGAGATTTTTGGTTGTATACAGCATAGTTGTATCATGTTAGGTGGAATTATGAATGACTCTGTTGTCTTTATTTATAGATTAAGTATGACGTAAAAAGATGTGTGTGGGTGCCAGATTAGCAAAGGGTGGACTTATGATGGTGAATTTTTCAATTTGACTGGGCTAAGGGATGCTCAGATAGCTGGTAAAACATTTCTTCTGAATTTGTCTGGAGGGTGTTTTCAGGTAAGATTAGTGCTTTAAATAGTAAACTGCATGATGAATATCTGCCTTCACCAATGTGGGCAGGCAACAGCCAATCTATTGAGGGCCTGAATAGAACAGAAACACCGAGGAAGAGAGAATCCATTCTTTCTGTATGAGCTGGGACATCCATCTTTTCCTGCCATTAGACATTGGAATTTCTGATTCTCCGACATTGGGACTTGAATTGAATTATAGCACTGGCTTTCCTGGTTCTTCAGCTTATAGACAGCGGTTCTTGGTAACATCTTGTCCTCCATAATCACATGAGCTAATTCCCATAATTAATCTCCTGTTACATACATATGTATCTTATTGGTTCTCTTTCTCTTGAGATACCTGGTTAATACAAAGGGTTAGTGATTAAATTGGGCTTTGAAATTCAATAGGCTGGATTTGAACTCTCGCTGGCTCCATCACCCACTAGCTGATTCCCATAGTTTTTTCAGCTATAAAATGGGGCTAATAATTGGCTTGTTGTGAGGATTAAATGAACTAACACAAGGAGAGCCTTTGGAGTAGGCCTGGCACATTTAACTGCTCAATACATCTTAGCTTCAAACTGCACAACAATCATCATGTCATTGAATCCAATAAACCCCTTGAGTTGCCCATGAGGCAACATCTAGGTCAGTTTCTCACAGTTTATTTTGTAGGAAATGTCATGACCTGTAAAATCTTTTGTAGCAAGGTTCTGCTTAAGTCAGAACCTTCCTTAAGCATTGAATGGGCATTTATCCTCTGTTAAAATAAACATGCTATGAACCTAAAACTGCTGTAGAAAATAAAATTTATTTAAAAAAGAAAAATAACACTGATGAATGATGAAAGCAAAAATATCCTTTCTTTTTCCTAAATTGCTCAGATAATTGTCTCAATCTTTGTATCACATCAATGATTGGGTCCTGGCTAATCAATATATCAAGTTTGAAATGAGAAAGTAATATGATGGAATGAAACATAATTAATCTGGACATGAGCCTGGCCTCCTCCCTTTCTCCTGACTCCAAGGAGAAGCACTGATTGCTAGAACCACTTTCCCTCCTGGAGAAGATGGGGCATCTCTGCCTGGGACAGTGGGTGGATGGAGATGCATGGGAGAGTGTGCAATAGGCATGTTGGGGGGCTGGAGAGAAGAGCCACCTGAGGGTGGAAAGATTTGGTGCACTGAGAAGAGAGGCACACAGAGCATGTGAGAGGGGCACTTCAAAGGAAAGGGAATTGCTGTAAGAGTAGCTGTTGGTATGCATTTTGATCCCTTTCACAGTTTCATTGTTTTGTTTTTTAAAAAACCCCACTCAAACAAAGGATTAATGTAACTTTCAAAAATTTATTTTGGTCGTTGGTCTGTAATTCTGTAACTCTGTCAGCATCTCAGAAAAGTACAAGGCCAACTCAATTTGGCAAAGGATTCAGAAATACCCTTTTGAACTTGAAAATCCAAATGTGATAGTCCACAGATTCCCCAGTCTCGAAATATCAGAGTCTATCGTGTTTTAAAATGTGTGTTCCATTCCTTTTGGAATGCCTCACTCAGAGGCCAGAGCACCTGCCCCATTTCCAGTCCCTTTCCAGCATCTCCCCACAGTTCAGCTTCTGCCCTAGCACGAGCTCCTTTACTAAGACACAAATCTGGTTGCATTATTCACCTCCCTTTGCTCTTCAGTGGCTTCCTCTCTCTAGCAGCATCCAGTTCATGCTTCTTAAATGATCCTGGCCCTCTACAGCCCCTCCTCCTAAATAAAACTCTCTACCCCACGGGATCCCAGAACACTACAGCAGACCCCCAGACAAGCTCGCTGCTGTGCACATCCAAGCCTTCACACAGGCTGCTGCTTTGAAACGTGCCGCCCACCCTTCCTGCCTACAGAATTTCTACGAGGACTCCCTTGAAAACCTCCTGGCTGCCTACCTGGCTGTCCCACCTCTGTCCAAAGAGAAGAAAGCTTTTCCTTTATGGCTCTCTCTGCCATGTGTAAATCCTGAATTTTGCTGTAAGCATTAATGTTTCTCCAGCTGGTCTGCAGTTCAAAGGACGTGAACTTGTCCTTTGTTTATGCTAGACACTCAGTGGTGGAGGGCAGATTAAATGGGCGAATGTGCTCATCAACTCTGGGTTGTTTCGTTGTTTTTGTTTGCTTGCTTTTTAAGGAAACCTGGAGCATCTAATGACCATATTCCCATTGTTTTTAACCCAAAGAAGTTCAAAAGTAGCCCACAGGAACTTATTTTATTTTTCCTGTGATTTTTTTTTCCACTTTGAAAATCTATGTCTCTCATTAGCTGTTAAGTCTTTAGAGACATCTGAACACTTTCAATCTCATAATTGAAGACCATTTAATGCTATGAAGCCATATACCCACTGGGAGACCGTCTGGATTCATCTGAGCCATTCTGGAAGCAACAAAAATATTTTTCTATTTTCAAGGGAATCTATGGGTGCCTTGTACACGGTAGACATTGATGAATATGGAACTGAACCAACATCTTGAAGACAAGATAATGTGGCAGAGAAAGGAAAGCACCTGCCTGGGAAGAAACCCCAAACCTTGCGGAATGTAATGATCTACCCTTTCCGTTGCTGTTCTTGGGCTACTGAGTACAGCTGGAGGAAAGCCTCCTAGTGAATTGGTTGTTCCTCCTATAATCTCTTGGGCTCGGAGAGATTCAGGCCTTCCCCACTCCTGAATTTCTCTAAGGAGCTGTTTTTTGATTTTCCTCTTTCTTCAAATCGTCTATCTTCTACTTTCCTAAGAGAAAACAGAAGCCGTTTGATGAAAATTCTAGAAAACCTGCCACTAAAACTTTGAATATTTTTAAAGAATCCTTTCCATTACATACATTAGAAAACCTAACTCAGCTAACTGAATTAGTAAGCTAATTTTATCAGCTCACTTCTCAACAAGTGTTGTAGCAGGGCCTGTGAATTTGGTTTTTCAGCAGCTCAATGATGTTGACAAGGGCCCAGGGTTTTTTTCCATCTCTCTTCTGTACTATGTCAGCTTGTTGACAGGCTAGTTCCAGGCACTGCATCCACATGCAGCAACCTTTAGTGGAAGAAAAATTGTTCCCAGAAACATTACCAAGCCCCATAGCAAATTTCCCTTCATAGCTACTTGACCAGAACTAGATCATATGCCCACCCCTAAGTCAACCCCTGGCAAGAGGAATATTTCCATGTTTAGCTTCTTCTAGATTAAACCAAGCATCAAGTTCTCTTTCTTAAGAGGCTGAAAACTGAAAATTGGAGGATGGACTTACCCCCAAATCCATCCCTCCTTTCCTAACAGTTTCACTCACTGCTCTTTCCCTGCACATGGTGCAGAGCTTGATTAATATGTGTTGAGTTGATAAGTGAAGCTTTGCTCCTTGTCTTGGCTCTGCCACTAACCAGCCATGTTAAAATACCGAATGAACTTCTTGGACCTCTGTTTCCTCTTCTGCAAAAGGAGGGATTTAGTATAGCTTAAGGCCAACTATCACAGGCTCCATTTCCATGACTTCCTAGTGAATGCAAAAGGTTCCCATACCTTAGGAGTACCCAGCCTGCCCAGAGAGTGGCTGTGACTCCTTGTGGAAATTGTCAGCAATGACAGCTATTGATGACAAGAGGTGTAGTAACCACCTTTGTCAAAGCCCAGCCATAGTTCAGCAGGCAGAAGTCCGCATGCCTTCAAACCAGCTTTAGTTTCAGCTCAAGGCAGCAAACAAGGCAATTTCTTCCTAGGAATGCTGCCTGGCCCTGTCTATCCTGCCCAGGGAAACTTCGCAGGCCTTGCCTCTTCTCAGGGTGAGGCAGTTGAGAGTTTATCACCATAAGCCATTGTTTTCACAGCAGTGAGAGCTCTGGACTTTCCCAGGAATTCCACTGGAATGTAAACAGTCTTCAGATCCTAGGCAGAAACCAGCGGATATCCTGAGCTGTCCAAAGTCCCATGTTGGATCCCAAAGATTTGATTTCTTTTTTTTTTTTAATCTTAAAATGTATTTTTGCTCATTAGATAGATTTCTTTTTCTATCTCTAAATATTTAACACATCTGATATCAGTTAATATTAATGATCTGAAATGAAAGAATAAATCAACTGAATAATAATTCTGTAATGAAGTTGTCATGCAAACAAATCTCCATGTTTCTGAACTCTATAAACTGTTAGAAACACAAGCTCATCAAATGTCCACCTTTTCATTGTCTCAGCTGGGCATGGTGGCTCACGCCTGCAATCCCAGCACTTTGGGAGGCTGAGGTGGGTGGATCACCTGAGATCGGGAGTTTGAGACCAGCCTGACCAACATGGAGAAATCCGGTCTATACTAAAAATACAAAATTAGCTGGGTGTGGTGGCACATGCCTGTAATCTCAGCTACTCGGGAGGCTGAGGCAGGAGAATCACTTGAACCTGGGAGGCGGAGGTTGCGGTGAGCTGAGATCACGCCATTGCACTCCAGCCTGGGCAACAACAGCAAAACTCTGTCTCAAAAAAAAAAAAAAAGAGAATTACAATTCTGAATTGTTGTTGTTGTTGTTTAATGAAATACAAATTCCTCTCCTTCCTATGCCAAAGTGCTCTGCCATCCAGCACGGCCTTCAAGCAGGGGACTTCAGAAAGATAGTCCGCAGGAAGCCTGGGACTAAAAACTTGATGTTATTCAACTTGTGTGTTGATGAGGACTGTAGGGCTAATGTTTTTCTGATTCTGTCTCTTAGATTCTCTCTGGACTATTTCATGGCTCAGGAACCACACCCCACTTCCCCACTTCCTGAGTGTATGGGATGGCCATGTATACTGAAGCTCAATCTTATGAAAAGAGCACTTCAGAGGCAGGAGGATCTGGATTTGAATCCTGGCTTGATCCTGGGCTGAACAGGACCAGTTCTGCTTTCTGCCCTGGGGCAAGTTACCCAACATTGCTGAGCATCTGTTTCCTTCACTATAAAATGAGGACAATGATACCACGTGGGATTGTTGAGAAGATAAAAAGAGAAAGCACTTGAAAAGCTTCTAAACATGACCTCTCACAAAGCAGTTCAATAACTGTTAGCTCCCTTCTCTCTTCTTTGCAGCTGCTGTTTCCTGGAGTTGCAAACGTTTCTAGGTGAGCTCATGTGAGACCATCTGAAACATTGCAAGAAGTAGTCCAGATGCAGAGACAGCTTTATCCTTGGCCAGCTGCAGCCTTACTAGAATGGCCCATCCTGGTAGAGAATCATGTGGCCCCTTAGACAACTATGACACCAGGAATTGGATGAAACAAAGGTTCAGCTACAGGATGAGGATATATAGATAAATGCTGATGACATATTTCTTTCCTTTTTTGGTTTCCTTTTCCCTTGAAAATGCTTTCAGATCTCTGAGACATCCCGTTGTCCTCTTCCTCTTTTAAAAACCCTTCATGTGCTCTTTTCTATGAAGGGCTGGTTGGCAGCTGCTGAGGCCCCAGGCTGGAAGGAACTCACCGGCTCATGGCTCACCAACCCCTAACTACAGCTGGGCAGGCAAGGAGGGAGGCTGCAATTTCATTCACTTCTTTAGATTGATGTTTTGACATCTTCAGTAGCCTCTGTTAAAATGGAAATGTGGAATCTGAGTAGTGTGGTCCAACTGGTATACCAGGACATTTTGGTGGTGACTCAAGTTTGATGAAGCTTTTCTAGTAACTCGTGCCTTCCATTTCCTAGAAACAAGAGTGAGTGAGGGCTAAGGACACAAAACAGCAGCAGTTTCAGCCCCACTCCTATAATATTCTAAAAGCTTGTCCTTAGATCTTGATATTCTTCTCTCAGGCAGAGGGCTTAAGAATATTAGAGAAATAATATCCTGATACTTTTGCATTTTAAGGTAAGCCACAGCCAGAAAGAACAATGGGAGGCCCAGAAGCCCACCTCCAACCACTCTAACCAGATACACCAAGGACTCTGGCTCAGACCAGATACAGCCACCTTGGTGATCCAGAGAGGCCTCCTACTGGGTGCAGTGGCTCAAGCCTGTAGTCCCACCACTTTGAGAAGCCGAGGTGGGAGGATTGCTTGAAGCCAGGAGTTCAAGACCAGCCTGGGCAACATAGCGAGACCCCATCTCTACAAAAGAAAAAAAGAGTGAGAGAGGCTTCCTATCAGGAATCATGCTCAAGTTCTGATCAATTTCAATGAGAGATAAGGGAGTAAACAGCAGGAAGGAGGAAGATCCCAGAAAATCCCAAGACTGCATGATTGGGCTGCCATTGTTCATGGGAATTACTCATCCATGGGTCTCCATCTGGTTTCACCCACAGGTCTGTGCACCATGTCTTGCTCTCTAGGAACCAGAACATCTCTATGGTTCTTCGGATACAAGTACTGTATTTCAGTGGCTCTTAGATTTTTGTTTATTTTTAAAAAGGGATGGTGGTGGTGAATTGCCTTAGGATTACTAAAATAAAAGCATTAAGAAACTCCCCAAAACTCCAAATACATCTGGAGTCATTCTTTCCTAATAGGGAAAATATTTTATTACCAAAAATGGTAGAAGGGTTAGAAGGGCCTAAGTCTCAGGATAAAGGATAGTTCTTTGCATTTAACTAATTCACATTCAGAAAAATATTTTTCAAATTGATCTTATTTTTCTCATTTTGCCATGGATTGATAAAACTTTATCACAAATTAGAACAGGGAATTAGGAGGTCTGTGTTTAAATCCAAGCCCTGATGCTATTTACATCCCCTAGGCAAAGCAATTATTCTCTTTGACTTTTATTTTGTTGTTTCCTAAAGGAAAGAATTGTATTAGTTGATTTCTTAAGCAGTTCTCACTTTCTTTGAGCTCCTATTTCTCTGATTGTAGTGTGGAAAACTGAGCTTTGTTTCATACATAACCACACCCTTCATCTAATATTTTATAATAAATATTGTTTCCCTGATTTCTCCATTTGCAGCCCAGATAACAACTCTCTTCTTAGGATTAGTGAAGGCTTGTAATATCATACAAAACCCAGTAATTTTCCCACTAATCGGGGAGTTTCCCAGAATTATCTGCCAAAGGTTATTTTGGCACCTAACAACTTTTTTTTGCTTTTCCGTCATCAGTATTATCATCAACAAAAAGTATTTCTGAAGTTAACAAGGAAAATACTGAATACAGAGAATAAAGACATAATCATAGAATGGGTAAAAGTTTAGACATCTGTTAGAGAGCAGTACTTTTCTCATATCTTAACTACATCAAGGACATGGGACAGGGATGATGGTGATTGGAGAGGCAGCTTTGAGGGTCACATACTGAAGTCATTAGTGGACAGAGAAGCCAGCACCCCCCTTCTCATCAGTCTAAAACCATCACAGAAAAAAAAAAAACAGGATTACATAATAAGTTGGACTAAGGGGAGGGCAGGAGAAGTGAGACTTTATGGGGCCAGATGTCAAGGACATTTCACAAAAGAGAGCCATACCTTAGACCAGTGCCACGACTGGCTCCCAGAGACATTTAGTCATGTCTGGAAACATCTTTGATTGTCACATCTGTGAAGGAGTGCTATTGACATCTAGTAGAGAGTAGAAGCCAGAGGTGCTGCTAAACATCCCAGAGAACACAGTCACCCTATAAACACAGGGCAGCCCCCACAATGAAGAATTATCCAGCCCAAAATGTCCATGGTGTTAAAGTTGAAAAATCCTGCATTGGAGTATACCTGAGACTGATCATGAGACTAAGAGCAAGAGAACATTTGACATCAGTGTGATAAACAAGGAAAGGGATATCTTTGAGGCAGAGAAGAGGAGCGTGAGGAGGTACATTCCTTACCGAAATTTGGACACCTCCCATCCTTTACTGAGACTCTAGAATCAGTCCTAAGAAGTACAGAAGATCTAGCATCCAGGCCGGGCCTGTTGTCCTGAGAGCAGAAGCAGGGAGTGGGGATGAGAAGCAGAGGGACTACTGCTCTCCCTCATCAGTGCATTTACCATGGAAAACTGCTGGTGTGAAAATGGCTAAGACCACGCTGAATGAGAAGGAATGAGAGCAAGTGACGTGAGGGCCAAGTCATCAGACCCAGAGCAAAGCATGGTGAGCAAAGTGGATCTGCTCCCTCAAGAGGTGCAAACCTAATTCCTGCACTTTCCCCAGCTCAGAGCAGCTGCCCTGTTAGAACAGGGCCACACCATTGCCGGGGTTTAGCACACAAAAATCCCTGACCTTAAGTGCTCTGAGTTACTAAATGATCCCAGGTTAATTAGGTAGTCCCAAGGGAATCCCATAGTTTAAAATTATGGGCTCCTGGAGGTCCTGTTTGGTCCCTAAAGTCTTACTAAGATTCATTATTGCCTTATTCAATATTTATTGAATACCTATTACTTGCCAGGTCTGTCCAGCAGGTGAGAAAACAATTGGAAGCAGAAACAGACATAGCCCTCTCATGCCTAGCACTTAGAGTCTTTCAGGAGAAATAGTAAGTAAGCAAATCATCACGCAAGTATCATAGCTGAGATGCATGCTCTGAAGGCATGAGGAGTATCATGGGGTGTCTGTTAGTCATGGGAGAATGGGGCAGCCTTTCCGTGAAAATGGGGCCAGGAAGGCCTTTTAACTAAGGGGGATTTACTGGCAAAAAGACTGTGAATTTACATTCTTGATTGTGTATCCAAGTGAGGTTGTAGGTTCAGGTGCAGTGACCCTTCGACAGGACTGAGAGAAGTTGCGAAGTCCCCCCGAAACAACCCCATATTCTGTCTTTTCAATCTCAGTGGAGGCCAACTAAATTTTCTGGCACTCAGACCAAAAGTCTTGGGTCATCCTTTACTCTGCTCTTTCTCACATCTCACAATGAATGAATCTTTACTTAAATTTTGCTGGTTCTATGTTAAGATTGTATGCAGAATCTGGCCATTTCTCATCAACTCCACTATACCCTCAGTGCAAGCCACCAGCACCCCTCCTCTGGCTGCCTTCAGCAGCCTCCTAACTGATCTCCTGGCTCCTGTCCTTGCTCCCTAGTCTGTTCTGAATATAGCAACTAGCAAAATTCTTGCTCCCTACAGTCTATTCTTGCTCCCTACAGTCTATTCTGAAAATAGCAGCTAGCATAATTCTTTTAAAATGAATGTCAGATCACATTGCTTGTTTGTTCAAAGCCTTCCAATGATTCCCCACTGCACTCAAGAGTAAAAGCCAAAGTCCTCCCTAAAACCCACAAGGCAATTCACAATCCACCTTCCCTGAATTATGTTCTAGGCCTCACCTACCTCCTTGCCTCCAGCACACCAGGCTCCTCTATTATTCCAGACACACTCCTTCTTCAGGCTCTTTGCATGGGCTGCTTGCTCCCCTCGTCTGGAGTGCTCCGCTTCCCCATGGCCACATGGCTCCCTCCTTCATGAACTGCAAGTCTCTGCTCAGATGCCAACTTCTCCATGAAGTGTGCCCTGACTATCCAACTCAAAATTACAACCTACCCCTCTGCACACATTCCCAACTGCCATTCCCTGCAGCCTGTTTTTCCATAGCACTTATTACTATTTCCCATCCTCTCTATATAGCAGACTTAATTAGTTTATTTATTGTTTATCTCCCCCCATTAGAATTGTATGCTCTTAGAGGCGGAGATTTTAGTCTGCTTTGTTCACTGATATATTTGAGCATCCAGTAGAGTGCTTGGCATATACATGTACACAGCATAGCTAGATAGATAGCTAGATAGATAGATAGATGATAGACAGATAATAGGTAGATGATAGATAGATAGATGATAGATAATAGATAGATAACAGATAGATGATAGATAGATAGATAGATAGATGATAGATGATAGATAGATAGATAATAGATAGATATGAAAAAACCATGGCTATTCATTCCACTGCTATGTAGATTTAGAAATTAATATTTTAAATAAATCTTACAATTGTACAATAGTGAACACAATTAGATTGCATTGCAGTTCATAAAAATAACCATTTTTTTCAGTATAAGCTTTTCTTCTTTTTTTTGAACCAACATCTTGCTCTACTGTCCAGGCTGGAGTGCAGTGGTGTGATCACAGTTCACTGCAGCCTTGACCTCCTGGGCTATAGCCATCCTCCTGCTTCAACCTCCTGAGTAGCTGGGACTAAAAGTGTGCACCACCACACCCGGCTATGTTTTTGATTTTTGTAGAGGGGAGGTTTTACCTTGTTGCCCATATCTCAAACTCCTGGGCTCAAGCGATTCTCCCACCTTGGCCTCCCAAAGTGTTGGGATTACAGGCTTGAGCCACTTTGCCCAGCCTAGACATTTTAAATATAGAGTTTCATTAATTTGATTGAAGTATGTCTTCATTTTTATTTGTTTTTATTTTTATTTTTTCATGGCAAAGATGCCATAGCATTTTATTACCGTTACAAAAGTCAACCAATGATATTTTCTTTGAAATATCTGCACTGAATGATGATTCAACATATGAGGCAAAGAGGGAGGTTTTTGGAGAAGGCATTTAAGGTAGAACATTAGCAAATCTTACCGGTTGGCTAAAACAAAAATTAGCTTGTTCAACCTGGCTGGAGGCCTGTTAGGGCTGTTCCTTCTCACTGTGGCCTGACTAAAAACCAGTGACATTAAGAAAGCATCACATTTCCCAAGTCTGGGGGTGCCCCAGTGTGGTGGTGCTGCTCTCAAAAGCCCTGTGTTCCTAAACACATCCATCCTCATAAGATCAGTTTCCCCAAGTGCTGGTTCCAAAAATAAGCTCAGGGCTGGCAGAAATTGTTCAGGAAGCTTCTTGAAGGCCCCCCTTTTATTTCTCAGTCTGACTTTCAGCTTGTCCCAGCTACTGTAAGCAGCTTCGGCTTCCCAAGGTCACTAGCAACTTCTACTTTTGCTAATATATTTGGTTTTCCATGGCACTGGTTGTGACCGTCTTTTAGACTAGTGGTCCCCCAATTAACTGCACCTCCACTTCATACCCTTTTCTTGAATCTGAGCTGGGCTTGTGACTTGTTTAGTAAGTAGAGGGCATACTCCAGATCTCTTCTGATTAGAAAAAATCATCATCATTATCATAATCAACAGAGGGCAGTAGAAGGGATGCTGCGACAATTCTGGACTTAAGTCTTCAGAAGGCCTGGCCACTTCTGCTTTCAAGCTCTTGGCATGTGAGAGGTCTAGCTACCCTGCCAGCCAGCCACTGAAAGAGACAACACAGAGAAGGAGAGACTCAGGACTTCAGCCAGAGAGAGAAGCCTAGCCATCCCAGTCTCTCTGCTGACCTGCTGACCACATGAGTGGCAACCTGCTGACCACATGAGTGGCCACCTGCAGGCTGGCAGAAGAACAGCCCAGCTGAGCCCAGCTCAGATTGAAGAACAGTTGGGGGTGGGGTTGTTTTAAGCCACTAAAGTTTTGGGGTAAGCTTGTCAGGAACATTTGACAACCCAAAACACTGGTCATTCACAGATGCCTTTTTCTAAGTACAAGACAATTACTCAAATGCAAAGAAAATATGGCAAGTGTTTTCCTACCACAAACTTCTCAGTCAACAGCTGAACTGTAACTGGTCATCAGCTGAAAAAAAAAAAGCCATACCTTTTATCTTAATTCATAAATATCCATGATTCTTTTTCTATGACTCTTTAATGCCAATGCAAAGGTAGACCAGTCAGCTTCTGACAGTCTCAAGCACTGGTTTAATTCTCATTTAGCCAAAAATAGAAGCCATCAAAATGAATTATCCACTACTGGATACATGATGGTAAATGAGATTGTTCTCACCCTTCTAGGATGCTGTTACTTAATTTTCCCAAACCATTTCTTCTTACCATCCCCCATGATGAGAAAAAACATTAAACTGGTTAGGGTTATAAAAAGAAAAAAAAAGTCTATAACTAGAATTTAAATCCACATAATCTGCAAGATACAGCACACCATTTAACTGCTCCCTCAATTTAAAACAAAATTCTATAAAATATAACGTTGTCTGCATTGCAGAGATGATTTCTTCTTATCTGAGGAAATGAGTAATTGGGAAGGAGGTATTGTTAAGTTAAAATACAGTGGTCTTTAAATGGTTTCAAATTTTGCTTATCAAAAGGTAGTCAACCAAAATGCAAGCCTTCCAAATCCAGTTTCTGTCTTCACATAAACTTTCTTGTGTCTGTTCTTGATCTTTTTAGGGAGAGGGTGAAAGTCCACATCTGTGGACTTTCTGTGCTGCAGTTTTGGCAGGTTTTCTCATGTGAAAATTTTCTGTTGCATCAGGCCCACGTTTTCATAGACTGCAGCAGTGTCTTCTCTCATTTCTGCACAGGGTGGCGCTGGAGTGAAAGGTGGGGGGGGCGCTGTGAGCTCCACTCGTCTGATCCGCTAGAGAATACTTAATATTTGTATATTCGTGCCCTTTCCTCTTGCTTTTCTGCTCTTCTTCAATCCTGTGCTGTAGTGTTGCAGTATAATGCTGGACTGCCATATAGATAAATCGGTACTGTGCTTCTGTCTGGGCCATCCCTGACCTCTGAGACTGCACTGTGTGGATGGTTTTGACAAGGTCAATGTCGCAGTTAATACTTTTCTCTCTGATGATGTCAATAAGACTATTAATCACAATGAACATCCCTGTATGGCCATTTCCAGTACTGCAGTGGACCACGACCGGCCCTCATCCATGGTGCTCTCCTGCTTATGGTGCACCTCCTCCAGGAAGTCCAGCATGCCTCCGGGGTCGCTGGGCACTCCGTGGTCTGGTCAGGTCCGAAAGTGGTATTGCCAGACCGTACTCTCCATATTCCGCTGGAATAGAGCTTGTCCAACCTTTGAAAATTTAAGTTCTCTTAGCATATAGTCATGAGCAGCACTTTCTTTGATGTTCCTAACACGCATACCCCATATTCTTGTACAGCATCTTCATCAGACCAGTATTTGACACATTTACTCTTTCCTCTCTCCATTTCTTTTGTTGTCGTGACAATCACTTGGGAGTTTTCTTGGAACACCATCCAGCAAAAGTCATTCACCGTGTTTTGCAGGCAGCCTTGTGTGGCAATGCAACTCCTTTTGGGCTGTGAATTGTTGCACTTGGTTTCAAATTCAGGCATGATGATATTTGCATTGATGTCATCTGAAATAGGCTCGTTGGGATCACCATCGTGCAGGACAACCCTGGTATGATCAAAGGGCAGGAAGTTTTTATATCTATTTTTGTTTTCGTTTTCTTGCCTTTGACCCTCTTTTCTGCTGTAGAGAAGTTTGCACGCCTGTGGTTGTAGTGTCTCAAATTCTTCCCAAAAGCCTTGTTGGACTTTATCTGTGGTCTCAGCTAATTTGCTTAGTTCTCAAACTCTGCTTTCTATCTCAGCAGCATTTATACAAGTCCTGTTAAGGGGCTACTTGAGTCGTAGCACTGTACCCAATGTTTCCAGCATAGGATTCTTCTTGTAATGTTCCACAAGATCCGTCAAAGAATCAAACAGTTCTCCTCCACCAACGTATTTCAGTTCCTGACAGCGAATCATGACATGGGTCACTTTAGACTTGCTGTCATTGCTCTCCCTTTTGTCATCACTGGTGCGCGCAGAGAGAACAAAATCTCCAGGGTGGCTCTGGCTCTCTCGTATAAGAAAGCTACCATGTTTTCCTTTTTCAGTTAATTTCTCTGCTTCTTTCCCAAAGAGGTGTCCATGAAACCATCTTTCAGAGGTAGGATCTGCACAGTTCAGAGGATATTTAAGCTCAATAACATCTCCATTCTTCTCTTCGAATTGCTGTGATATTCCATGTAATACTGGACCAACTCAGCCAAAGTGGCAAACTTCTCCCCCCCATACGGGTCCTAGTAATCACCGTTGTTCTGAATCTTGATGTGGGTGACAGCTCCATTTCTTCTAACAGAACATGTGATATCTCCGGGGTACTTTTACTAGGCCTTGCCAAAAAACTGCCATCAACTCCTCTTGTCAACAATAGGTTTTTCTGCCTCCACACCACTGATATTTGGGTGAAACCACTGTCTCCAAGCCTCAGTTTCCTCCATTCTTTTCTTTCTATAAGATAAAGATAGTAGGCTGGATGCAGTGGCTCACGCCCATAATCCCAACACTTTGGGAGGCTGAGGCAGGAGGATTGCTTGAGTCCAGGAGTTCGAGGCCAGCCTGAGCAAAAAAGTGAGACTTCGTTTCTACAAAAAATACAAAAAACTAACCAGGAGTGGAGGCTGTGGCAGGAGGATCACTTGGGCCCAGGAAGTCAAGGCTGCAATGAGTCATGATCACGCCCCTGCACTCCAGTCTCCTTTATTTTTATTTTTAATGAACAGAGATCTTTTTAAAATGGAAGTGGTTGGTCCTTGATGTCTGGCTTCCCTTGCTAATAAATAAACCCAGAGAACTATTTGCAATGGTGTAGCATTTAGAATCAACAGCCTTCAAAACAGAGAGGGTCTATTCTGTTTTGTTTTGAAGTCACCCCTTGCACAAAACATATGGTAATCTCGGGCAGCCCATGAAGCAATCGGCAAGATCTGAAGGATGAGAACAGTGTGTTCTTTGAAATCCCTCTGACAAGCAGACAGTCCCTCCTTCCCTCAAACCATCCTCAAAGGGAAGTGTGTCGGCTTGGGCGGTAGTGAGACGGTGTGGGAATTCCCCTGTCCCCTTGGTTCACTTTACAGACAAAGTTCATTAGGGTTAAAGATGGGTCATTCCCATCCACAGATTCCTTCACTTGAAATCAAGACTTCTTGGGAAATATAAATTTGGAGAATAGGTGACAGTGAACTATAGTTCTCTGCAAAACAAATTTTTTAAAAATCAGGTGGTATTAAAAATTGCTGTTTCATGACATTACCAATAGATGGCAGCACGGGATTCGGCCTCAGGCCCTTGACGCTCTTGGTGTCATCAGAGAGCAATTTGAGGTGTGCAATAAAATCTTTGGGTTACCCGACCCCCCACCCCCCGCCTTCTCTAGGTGACCTCAAACCACAATCACCAATCGACTGCGGTACTGTGACCTGGAAAAACAGCAAGGAAACTAAAAACAAAACAAAACAAAACAAAAACCCATCCTGTGAGCTCTGCAAGGGAGAACAAGATCATGGCACACAGGCAATTAGCAAACTAAATTGAAGATGAATTCTGTTAGAAGAGTCGAAAAACAAAGAGAACAATTTTTGTGCATTGTGTTTTTAAGATCACTGCATCCAAACACTGGAGCTTCAACATAAAGACTCCTGAGCGATGTACTCTGACTTGACCCCTGCAGTTCCTTCCAGTTCTGAAAATCTCTGATCTGTGAATGGAAAAGTTCCAGCAGATACGTTTCTAAGATAATGAAACTATTTCTAGATACTAGTCTAGTACCTACATGTATTCAAACAGAAAAATAAACAAACACAAAGACCTTCATGCTAATCAAAATATTTTTTAACAGAAAGGAAACCAAAACCTATCGGACCCAGCCCGCAAGAACTGTTTTTTTTCCAATGCACATAGCAATAGTTCATGTTTTGAAAACCAATTATCTAGGCCATAATACCCATTGTAGAAAGAATAGAATAGAATAGAACAGATCAGAATGCATCACAGTCTGCAGGGTTGTAAGGTAAAATTTCTTGCTCTACATCATGGGCCAGAGAAAACTTGCAAAGCTCTATCATGGAGAACAGCATCTGTCTTCAACCTTTGTATCTTCCACAGCCCAACACCAATAAGCTCCTCACCATCAAAACATCTAAATGGGCAAATAGAACTTTTGGTGGGTTTGAGTGGCATCAAGCATCAAGCTGCATTAATACTCTTCTCAATCACTGTCATACAAATACGGAGAATTCGGTTATTTATCATCATTTTCTGCATATCCATACTATTCCAAGACAATCCCAATTTCTGGCTGTTTGTTCTATTCTTCCATAAGCACATTCATATTGATAATGTTGTATGTCCCGAGTTTCAGTTTGGAAAATATAGTCCCTGGTTAAATCAATGGGCATGGGATAAAAACTTTAATGTCTAAAGGGGCTGGGTAGGTAGAATCAATGAGTGAAGCAAGCCAGAAATAACAAAGGATTAAAATGTGGATTTTATAGGAGATGTATACATTTTTAAAAAGTTAATAACATTAAAAACGGAAAGTGACATTGTGCTGGGCAGAAGAAATTAGGTCTTCTATGGACTGAATTTTATCCCTTCAAAATTCATATATTGAAGTCCTAGCTCCCAATGTGACTGTATTTGGAGACAGGTCTTTAGGAGGTGGTTAGGGTTAAATGAGGGCATAAGGGTGGGGCCCTAATCCTGTATGACTGGTGGCCTTATGACCTTATTAGGGAAAGAAGATCTCTCTCTCTCTCTCTCTCTCTCTTTCTCTCTCTCTCTGTGTGAACGTGCACCAAGGAAAGGCATGTCACTGAGCTGCAAGACGACAAATGTGTGCAACCCAGAAAGACAGCCCTCACCAGGGAACCGAGTTAGCCAGCACCTTGATTTTTGAGTTCCCAGCCTCCAGAACTGTGAGAAATAGATTTCTGTTGTTTAAGCCACCCGGGCTACGATCTTTTGTTACAGCAGCCTGAGCAGACTAATGTGAAGCCTTAAGCCTGGATATGCCCAGGGCCCTCCAGGTGGCAACTTCAGGTTGAACGAAGCCCTGCAGATTGAAGGAAGCACAAACTCATTGGGGTTAATATCTGATGTCATTTAAGTATTAGTCCTCATCAGGGCTCTGAAGTCCCGGGGCAACCTGTAACAGGATATTCATTCATTAAACAAATGTTTCAAGAGTACAAGATTGAAACTAGTTTGACTGTGAGTCAAGTGGGCCAAAGAACAGCTACTTGGAGAGCGTAGAAAGAAAAGTGAGCAATTACAGAAGAATGGGTGATCTCCAGAATTTCAGAATGAGCATCTAAGCACTCCCACACCCATGGGCCTGGGAAGAGACTGGCATCAGCAGGGCAGGGACCATAGCATGGGCTTTCAACTTCATCTTCTCATCCTGCTCCAAGTCATTTTCTCTGCTGTTCTAGTACAATTCAAATATTATTTGATGTAAGCCTCATGGTTTTCAGAATTTCTTTCATTTTTTTCAATAATTATTTTTTAAGTACACATCTATGTACATTGGTGAAGAAAACAAATGAAAATTCTTGTGTTCATGGCACTTTAGTTAGGTAGATAATAAACAAAGTAAGTAAAAAATGTGAGATGGCAGAAGGCCATAGTATGCATTGGTAGTATTGTTTGAGAATATTCAATTCTGCTAAAGAAGAAAGCAACTGAAATAAGTGAAACTCATGTTTAAGTATAGGAAGATCAGTTAGCAGCATGAAAGACAGGTTAGAAAGATCAAGTGGAGCATACGTACACACACAGGGACAGGAAGGAAGGGCAGCGCCAGAATACCTGAGATTCATAACACTGTAATATATGTGAGACACTCAATATTCATGAGTTCTTTATTTGGCTACTTATTTGTGAAATTTATTCTGACCTTGAGTGACCTTTGCAAATAGAATCTTGGCTGCTCAGCAGGTTTACTGGCGAGCACCAGCCACGCCCATGTGCTGGAGCCTCATACCGTTTCCATCTGCTGAGACTCCGTGCCCAAAAGTTCAATGCTAGGCCGGGCACCATGGCTCATGCCTGTAATCCCAGCACTTTGGGAGGCCAAGGTGGGCAGATCGCCTGAGGTCAGGAGCTTGAGACCAGCCTGGCCAACATGGTGAAACCCTGTCTCTACTAAAAATACAAAAATTAGCTGGGCATGGTGGTGGGTGCCTATAATCCCAGCTACTTGGGAGGCTGAGGCAGGAGAATCGCTGAAGAGGAGTTTGCAGTGAGCTGAGATCGCACCACTGCACTCCACCCTGGGGGACAGTGTGAGACTCCATCTCAAAAAAAAAAAAAACAAAAAACTTCAATGCTGGTCCTAGTGACTGCCAGGAAAGGCTGGTATGGTAGAGAAAGAAACAGACATGTGAACACTGTCCTGGTTAGGGTTTTTACCCATTTGTGTGCCATGTGAGGCATGCTAACTCACCCCCACTTCTCCAGCATGAATTTTGAGTCAATTTAATAAACCATGTGATTCCATCATCTTCATTTGATCTGTGATCCCTTCTGGGAGAGTTTGCCTAGTTGTGGATTCAGAGGCTGCCATTGATTGCAATGAAATAATTTCCCACGTGACAGTGATAAAAAAAAAAAAAAAGTATTACAGCCTCCAAAATAAAGCATGGAAGAGAGATAGGGAGTTTGGGAGATGGGTTTCCATTTTAAATACAATGCTTAGGGAAGGTCTGATTGAGAAGGTTCCATTTGAGCAAAGACTTGAAGGAGGCGCAGAAGAAAGCTATATAGCTATCTTGAGGAAGATCATTCCAGACATAGGGAACCACAAGTGCAGATGTTCTCAGCCATGAGTTTGCCTGGCCAGCTCCAGCAACAGGAAGGAGGCCAGTGTGGCCACGTGGAGTGAGCAGGGTGGCAGGAACTAAAGTTCGAAGTCACACGAGACCTGTCTTTCCAGGCCCTATAGGCCATCGGAATAACTTCGGCTTTTACTCTAAGATGGTTTTCCACTGGACAGGAAAGTGGTCAAATTTATATTTTTATGTGATCAGTCTGGCTGCTGTATACCAGAAGGGAATAGAGAAAGATTGTGGAGGTCAATTATGAGACTACTGCAATGATCCCGGCAAAGATGACCATGACTCAGATCAAAATGGTAGCAGTAAAGGTGGTAAGAGATGAGACTCTGGTTATGTTCTGAAAGTGAAGCCAATGGGATTTGCTATTGGATTGGATGTGGGGGAGAAACAAAGGGAGGAGTCAATGATGAATCCAAGGATTTGGGCTTTAGCAGCTGGAAAGATGGAGATGCCACAAATGCAGGAGGGAGAAATTTGGGAGAAGTTAGTATCATTTTACAGAAGAAGGAACCGAAACTTAAATAACTTATCCAAACTCACATAGGAAATGAGTTATTCAAGCCAAGAATCAATCCAAGCCAGGCCATTTCCAAGCTCATGCGTGTGTTTTCTGTCTCTCAAGTCCCTGAGAAGAGTATCCAGGGAGTAATGGGAGCTGAGTAGATGGAACAGCTAATTCTGCCTGCCGTGGGGTTCAAGGTTTCACAGAGGAAAACGTGCAGCTTGGCCTTGAGGGGTCTGGACCAGGTCTGGGAGAAGGGCAGGTATTCCAGATAGAAAGGAACATGGATAGAACTGGACAATAAATAGTGTAGGGAAAATTCAGAGGTTTGAAATGTCACTTTATAATTCTGTAAAGCTGTCTTATTCATGTGAAGATAGGGTCACATTCCAGCAATTTTTCCAATATGTATTCAGTGAGTAGCTAACCCTATTATTGCTAGATGTGGGAATACAATGTTTTCACTGTGTGTTTATTATTATGCAAATAAGCATGTGCAAAGACGAGGTCTGCATTGCCCCTCTGTTGGGGAGGAGGCACTGCCCAGATGCTGCGGACATTGCACCAGAGTGATGCAATGAGGCTGGTGCAGGGACAGTAGGAAGAAGCTGGAAGGTGGCATGGACAAAGGCATCTGCCTGGTGAAGAGCCCCTGGCACTGCCATGCACAGGAAGCAAATAGAGAGGATGAAATCCCTTCTCCCTCCTTCTGCCTTCCAGTCTCTCCTCAGGGTCCTTTGGGGCAGAACCCAACAGGGAGCTGACATGGAGATAATAGGGATATCAGAGTCCAGCCCAGCATCAGAAAATTGAGTATAAACAGCTTAGTCTGGAGCTGAGAGACACTAGGGTATCAACCACTAAAGCAGTAAAATAGGTATAATAATACCTGCCTTAAAGGTCAGATTAGATTTTATGTGTAAAAATACAATGTGCTTTGTATTGAAAATAACATTATTGACAAGGGCTATGGAAGGTTTATTGGGCTGGTTGTAGAGGATCAAACTGATGTATAGGATGTTGACATTCTGCTTTTTAGCCACTAACTTATGTACATACATAAGCAAATAAGGTAAAATTAACTTTAACCTTGAGCTTTCACTTTGGAAAAGTGTGAAACTGCTTTGTTATAGATGCTTGTAAACAGGGTGAAAGATGTCCAATGTCCTGATTCTAATGACTATGCTTGTGAGAGCCCCTCTCCCTGACATGTAGGGCAATTTTCTGATTCTGGAAAAATCCCATGTCCTAGCTCTGAGAAAGGAGCTATCTCAGGCTTGCTTCTGCTCAACAGGGAGCCTGAAAGAAGCTGGATGATTGGATGAGGTTGCACATATATTGCTGGAACAAGCCTATTGGGAAAAACCGCTTTGTGTTGTGTTGTGTTTGTTGTTTATGGTAGACATTGATGTTAATATTGACTTTTTTTCAGAGTAATTTTGCCATATAGCTTCTCCAACACATTATATTTCCATTTCTATTGGTTTGGTTCACAGAAACAAAACCTGTATTAACATGTAGTTGATCCCCAAAACCTTGCCTCTGAATTATGACATTTATCTTTGAGAATTGTTACTTTTGTTTTCCAAAGGGACCTTCACTTTGTATTTCATGAGATTCCATGTGTTACAGATTATATTGATTTACTAATTCTACAAATAATAATTGAAGGCTTACCATGAGCCTGATCCAACACTAAGGGATCAACCAGAAAGTGATTGCCCTTGCCTTCATGGAGGTTATAATCTATTGAGAAAGAGATTATATATAAACACAAGAGATAAATATATAAACACACAAACACAAAGGTTCTCTATGAGGAAGGACTCTGTGAACTGGGATGAAGAGCATAGGAACTGAATTTAGCATATAAGTTTAGAGAGATCTCCTAAAAAAAAATATTGGAATTGTAACCTATAGGACATGTCAAGACCATGATGGGTAAGTGGGTGTCTTGGCAGAATTGAAAGCAGAGAAGCCTACAAAATGGTCAGTCCATATGGCTGAGATGCAGTGAAAGGCCTCGGTGAGGCTAGAGAACAGCTAGACCCTCCCTGCATGCATTTTATTCTAAGGTCAACAGGAAGCCTTGGGGGACTTAAAAAATGGAGGGACATATTCCACTTTGACTTTTGTGTGGAGAATGGATGATGGTGCAGAAGTGGATGGAGGAGTTTAATTAAGAGGATGCTGCAGTGGTCCAAACAGTATCACCCCGTGTCTGTCTCCAGGGGTGGAATTCACATAGAGAGAGAAATTATCATGGCTTGGACTGGGGGAAGAGTGGTAAAGATACATTGAATTAGATTGGACCTCTATTTTGGAAATCTGATCTACAAGACTTGGTTATTGATTGCATTTAGAGGAGGATATTCCTGGGTTCCTTACTTGAGCAATTGGATGGATGGATACAAAAGTTTCTGGATGGAAGGACTTGTGACAAGAGAAAAAATGAAGGAAAAAAAGCCAAAAAGGATGTCAGGAGTGAAAGGCTTTGTACAACCAATCAATATATGCACACACAATTAAAAGAAATGCACTCCCATATAAAAAGGACTCATACACAATAATTAGTGGTAACAGACAGACTCATGGAAGACAGTGTATATCCTTTTGTTAAAAACTGAAATTTCTGTAGCAACAACTTAAAGTAGGGCCACTAGTTTTTCTCTACAAACTTACCTTGGTAAATTCACTAACATTTAAAATAGTTAATGCCTCTTGGCTTTAGAAATGGGAAAAAATCTCTAGGAATAATTATTTAATACATAATTTCAAGGCATATAAAAGGTAATCCTTTGGTGTCAATTTGCTCAACACAAAGTCATGGTTATTACATCTTGGAGAATAAAGAGCCTTTGCTAAAGATGATCTGTGATTTTTGAAGATCATATTGATTCAGAAAATGGCAGAGTCAATATTGGAATCCAGGGGAAAATAAGAGTTGAAATTCTTAAATGAATCAGGACAGATGATCAGAATTACCTGGAGACAAAACTATCCACTTTCAGGTTTCAATAATCCCACCTGGCTGTCTATGCTCCCCAGAGTCATTGAAATACTGTTCCATGCTTTAATTTAATTGTTTGGATATGGTCATAGGCTTTGTAATAAACTCTCTAATTTAAATAGATTAATAAGATCATAACTACAGGTACTCCTTTAACAGTCTTTACTGTAGACCCTGAAATGACAGAGAAAAACTTTCTACGATAACTAACTGCCAAAACAAAAACTAAAACCTTCTAATTTGATTTCAAAGATATTTCCCAGTGTTAATCGTGATAGACCAAACCATTAACTCATAATGGGATAAGGCTTTAAACATAGAAACTGTCACTCACTGAACTTGACAGTAAAATAAGTGGCTTCTAACATTTTATTTTTAACATATCTCGGCTTAACATAGGTTATTTGTCACATGAAAATCCCAGTTGATGATGCCTGCAGATGAAAATAGGGTGGTGAGAGTTTGGCCTTTGACATAGCAAAGCTCTGTTTATGGAGACACTGCTTAATGGTTCAGAGCACAGACTCAGGGCTTAACTATCTGGGTTTGAATTCCAACTGTCCCCTCTTACCACCACCAAATTTCTACCAGTGTGATCTTCACTAAGTTGACATCAACACTCTGCACTTTGGTTTCTTCATCAGTGAAGATAATAATCTACCCAACCCTAGGGTCTCCTATGGTTTAAGTGAGATAATGTGTCTAGAGGGTTTATGACGTGCTCTCTCCATGTAAGTACTAACACTCTGGGTGACTGTGTAAGAGGTGGTGTTTGTTTGGGTTTTAGCTCTTCATAAACCAACCACAGGAAGATGTGGTGACTTGATATGAGCAAATGCTTGTACGGAATTCTTTTTCAAACCATTCCTGGGGTGTATTAGAACCTAACCATAAACAATATGAGAAGACCTGCCTTTCAAAAAATTTGATGTTATTTGGATCCTTTTGACTCTACTATTTTTAACTTAGCTGATGAATGATATTCACATTCAAGATGCTTATCCCATTTAGGTATTATTCGAAGAGCTTGGAAAAGCAATAAATGATGGCTTATATTTTAAGAATTAATTTTGTATTTATCATGACTATCATATGCAGAGCACTTGGCAAGCCTTATGGAAGAGATGCAAAAATCTTAAAATATGATTGCTTAGGCCAAAGTAGCTTATAGTCTTATCGGAGAGGTGAATATATATTCAGAAGATAAATTGAACCAAGCTGGGTGGTGGCAGTGTTAAGTGTAACTAAAATTAAAGTTCTCCAGTCTCAGATGCCAAATTATAATGCTGGAGTTACAGCCTTCCAATTACTTTTAAGCCCCATGGATATGCCAGAAACAGAGACTCCTCCTGAGGCCTGAGGCAGTAGGTATGGGCAAGAGAGCAGGTCTTATAAAAGAGGCTGCTTTTGAATTCCATCCAATGGTGTGGCAGTGGTGGAGTCTACCTACTTGCCTGGCCTTGGAAAGTAGGATAAATATCAGGGATATTTCTTTAGTACACTCTGATTTTTAGGAGCTTATTATTTCATCAAAGAGAAGAGTTGTATGCCTCCCAAAACTCATCATTTCATTCCCCACGTAAAGCCCTTTAATGTCTTTCAGGACAAAACCACGGTCCTTAGCAAAGCATATAAGATCTTGATGACTTGTTCCTGTCAGCAATGGTTAGGGGTGCTTTCATCTGCAAGTAATAAGACATTCAATCAACAGTGGCTCCAACCAGTGCTTCTTAAGCTCTAGTAAACCTTCCAATCACCAGGGCTTCTTATTAAAATGCACATTCTGATTTAGGAGGTTGGGGTGGGGGCCTGAGATTCTGCATTTCTAACAAGCTCCCAGCTGATGCTGATTCTGCTGGTCTAAGGCAAACCTTGTGAATAGCAAGAGCTTAAAAAGACCTTTAAAAGATGGAGTTTTCTGCCTTTCATATAACAAGAAATCCAAAAGTTGTTCTACACTTGATTCAGAAGATCAACAATGTTATTGCTCTGGGATTGGCAGGTCAGGGAGTGGCAAACTATGCCCCACAGGCCAAATCTAGTCCAACAATTGCTTTTGTAAATAAAGTTTTATTGGAACACAGCTGTGCTCCCTTTTTTAGGTATTGTCTATGGCTACTTTCGCACTAAAATGTTGGAGCTGTGACAGAGACCATATCACCCACAAAGCCCAAAATGTTTACCTTCACCTGGCCCTTTATGAAAATAGTTTGCTGACCCCCAGCTTAGACATCATTATTTGCCTCTGATCTGGGCACCTCTCCTCTCTAAACTCAGTGAGGACTCTGTTAACAAGGAAAAGAGGGAGGAGGGAGCCATGTCTGCAACGTGACTCCTCTCACTCACATCCTGCCATCCTCTGGTGTAGACTCACCTTGCAGCCATGGCAACCATGGGCAGTTCCCCAAAGGCATCATGCTTCACTGTGGCTTCAGAAAATGCCATGTGGGTTTTGAGGACAATGAGATCAGAATGTTTGCCTTAAACAATATAAAGGCTGAGAGGCTCGGCAGGTAACTATGGGGACTACACGGAGGGTGGCCTCGGGTTCCAAGCCAAAGCATTTGGACTTACAAGTCATGGGGGTGGGCAGTGGCAGCCTTGGGGATTTGTAAAGCGTGGGGTCAGTTTAGTGTTTTATGCACGTAACTCTGGGAATACTGGGCAGATAGCCTATTTATTAGTCTGTTGTGACTGACATGAAATACCACAGACCAGGTGGCTACAACCACAGAAATTTAATTTATCACAGTTCTGGAGGCTAGAAGTTCAGATCAAGATGCTGGAAAATTCATCCTAGTGAGGCCCTCTTGCTGGCTTGTAGATGACCGCCTTTTCTCTCTGTAGGAGCAGAGAGAAAGAGTAGTGTCTCATCCTCTTCCTATAAGGACACCAGTCCTATCAAATTAGGGCCCCATCCTTATAATCTCATGGAACCACAATTACCTCCAAAAACTCTCGGTCTCCTAACACAGTCGCATGGGGTTAGGGCTTAAACTTATGAATCTGGGGGTGGGCGGGGACATAATTCAATTCATAACAGCTGCTGGAGGGAGGAATGTATGCAAGGAGACAAGTTGGACACACCCATGAAATATTAGAGACTGAGAATACAAGGCTTGATCTAGAAAATTGGGCTCTAAGAATGGAAAGGAAGGAATGGGTGACAAGACAGAGACCGTTAAAAAAAAAATCAGTAGGTCTTGGTAACTAAATGAATTCAAGCAAAGAGTGATTGTGTCTGGCAGCTGTGTTTAAAGCATAGTGAGTAGGGAATGGGGTCACAATTAACAGAAAAATGAAGACGTGGGAAACAAGAAAGTCTTTGGGCAAATGTAGTGGTTTGGGATCTATTTAGTCTGTGGTGAGGTTATCCAGGTGTATTTGGAGGACTATAAATTCTTCTTCCCTGAAGTAAATGCTACCTAACACACCTTTTATCAAGAAGTCGTGCATATTGAATTTTTTTCAAAAGTCATTGCACCCTTCCCTTGAGACCCATGTAATTGTGTGTAAGAATGAATGTCAGGTTCTTTATTATCTATCCCCCCTTCCTACATACTAGGATTTTAGCCAACTTCTCTTATTCTGATGAGTAGGGATGAATTTATCACCATGACATGTTACACGTAGGATCCTCTAAAGAAATAGTTAGTGGAGATTCATTCACACATGCATTCAAGCATAAATACATAGTAAATATACAGTTCTGGGCACTAGAGAATTTTTTTTTTTTTTTTTTTTTTTTTGCAATTGCAAGATTTAATAGAGTGAAAACAGAGCTCCCATACAAAGGGAGGGGACCCAAAGGGGACAGCCGTTGCTGGCTCAAATGCCTGGGTTTATATCCTGGTCATTGTCCCTCTCCCTTTGCTCTCAGACGATAGATGATTGGCTATTTCTTTACTTACTGTTTTTGCCTAGTTAGCATTTTAGTGAGCTCTCTTTACTACCTGATTGGTTGGGTGTGAGCTAAGTTGCAAGCCCCGTGTTTAAAGGTGGATGTGGTCAACTTCCCAGCTAGGCTTAGGGATTCTTAGTTGGCCTAGGAAATCCAGCTAGTCCTGTCTCTCAGTACCCCCTCTCAACAGGAAAACCCAAGTGCTGTTGGGGAGGTTGGCTGATGACAGCTCTAACTGCTTCCTGCTGAATTGGGGCATAGTAAGGGTCATGCAATTGAAATTTCCTTGGTGGGGGGTGCCTTCGATGTCATCAACATAAGAGCATGGGCTAGCAGGCTGGTCCAGGGGTCCGTGGTAGATCTTAGTCATGGACTGCATCTGGGGCTCCATTTGAAGAACTATTTGTAGTTTTACAGCTTTGATTCTGGAAGAGACAAACTTAACAAAGAGGTTAAAGACACAGGGATTGAAATGTATGGCCTGCAGTGCAGGGGATTATTTCTCTGGCACACTTCACAGGCCCTGACTATCTGCTTGACAGTTTCGAAAAGGCCTGGTCCAGTAAATTATAATTTGGCCATCTGATGGGTGCTATCAATGCCTAAGTGAAAGGTCTGGTGAAGGGTTTTAAGTAATTTCCATTGGTTAGCTACAGGTAAAATATTTTTCCTTCTTCGGTGGCTAGTCATCCTGAGGGGAGGAAACTATGTCCTCGTGAGGTTCCGCATTCTATTTCTTCTGCTGGGTACTGGGGGTTGGTTTCCCAGGGGGGATTACCCCATACTAGGGGTCCTTCTATAAGCATTTCTAATGGAGGGTCCCGCCTTGTGGCTCTTTTGGTTTCAATATCCGCTTGGCGGTTCCCTTCTATTTCCCTTTCCTTTCCTTTCTGATGACCCCAGCAGTGTAAGACTGCCATCTCTTTAGGTTTCTGTACAGCCAATAATAATCTCCTAATGGCTTCCTGATGTTTGATAGGTGTTCCCTGGGAAGTTAGGAATTCCCTTTCTCTCCATATTGCTGCATGGGCATGGAGGACTAGGTAAGCATACTTAGAGTCTGTATATATATTTACTACTTTTTCTTCTCCTAATTCTAGTGCCTGAGTGAGGGCTGTTAGTTCTGCCAGCTGAGCACTAGTTCCTGGAGTTAGGGGATTACTTTCAAGTACTCCATTATCACTGAGCACTGCATACCCCACTTTTCGAAGTCCTTTTTCTACAAAGGAACTTCCATCAGTGTACAAGTTGAGGTCAGGATCTGTCAAGGGAACCTCTAGAAGGTCACTTTGAGCGGTGTAGGTTTGAGCAATCACCTGTTGACAGTTATGTTCCATCTTTTCTTCATTGTCTGGAAGAAACGTGGCTGGGTTAAGAGTTGCAAAAGTGTGCAGTCACAGCACTGGCCCTTCGATTAATAGAGCCTGATATTTAAGCAAACAGTTGTCTGACAGCCACAAGTCTCCTTTAGCAGTGAGTATGCCATTCACATCATGAGATGTTCACACAGTAAGATCTCTTCCCTGTATCGTTTTAACTGCTTCGGAAACTAAGACTGCTACTGCTGCCACTGCCCGTAAACAATGAGGCCAACACTTTGCCACTACATCAATTTCCTTACTCAGGTATGCCACGGGTTGCAAGCTGGTCCCTCAGACCTGTGTAAGGACTCTTAGAGCTATTCCTGTTTTTTCTGTGACATGTAAAGAAAAGTCTTGCCCCGTTGGCAAGCTTAACACTGGGACTTGTGTTAGGGCCTCCTTTAGGGCCTGGAGAGCCGCTTTTGCTTCAGGTGTCCATCTTACTAAATGGGTATTGGCTTTCTGAGTTTCCTTAATTAGTGTACATAATGGCTTGGCTATTTTGCCATACCTGGTAATCCATATTTGGCAGAAGCCTATTATGCCAAGGAACCCTCATAATTGCTTTTAGGGTTTTGGGATGAGGATAAGCCAGTATAGGCTGGATACATTCCTCACTGAGGGCCCTGGTGCCTTTGGATAATTTTAGCTATAAGTATTTAACCTGCTGCAAGCAGAGCTCAGCCTTTGGTTTGGAAACCTTGTAGCCACAAGTGGCAAGGAAGTTTAAAAGCGCTTGAGTGGCTTGATGGCACAAGGTTTCTGAACGGGCAGCTAGAAGTAAATCATCCACATACTGAAGGACAAGAGTGTCCAGGTTTGAGAACTGGCTCAAGTCTTGGGCTAATGCCTGGCCAAATAGATGGGAGCTATCCCTGAACGCTTGGGGTAAAACAGTCCAGGTGAGTTGAGACGTTGGATTCGAAGGATCTTCAAAGGCAAACAAGAATTGAGAGTAAGGATGTACAGGGATTCAGAAAAAGGCATCCTTAAGGTCCAGGACTGTAAACCACTGTTTCCTCTGGTATTTGGGAAAGCAGAGTGTAAGGGTTAGGAACAGCTGGGTACGAAACGACAATGGCCTCATTGATAATCCTGAGATCTTGCACTAACCTCCACTGTCCGTTGGGCTTCTGTACTCCTAAAATTGGAGCATTGCAGGGGCTATTGCATGGTGTTACTAGGCCTTGGGCTTTTAGGTCCTTAACAATCTTTTGGAGTCGTTGCTGGGCCGCGGGTCTAAGGGGGTACTGCCTTTGGTAGGGAAAGGAGGCGGAATCCTTTAGTTTAACTTGAACAGGACGGGCATTCTTTGCTCATCCACATTGTCCTTCTGTTGCCCAGACTTCAGGATTAATTCCTTTCTCAAGTAGGGGACAACAAACATGTGTTCCTTCTCCTATGTTCAGGTGTATAATGGCCCCTGCTTTTGCTAGAATGTCTCTCCCTAACAAGGGAGTGGGGCTTTCAGGCATAATTAGAAAAGCATGTGAAAAGAGCAAAGTTCCCCAGTCACAACTTAGTGGCTGGGAGAAGTATCTAGTGACTGCCTGTCCTAGGACCCCTCAGATAGTGACAGATCTGAAGGACAGTTGTCCGGGACAGGAGAGTAATACTGAGAAGGCTGCACCAGTGTCCAGGAGACAGTTAACCTCCTGGCCCTCAATGGTCAAGCATACCTGGGGCTCTGTGAGGGTGATGGGCTGGAGTTTGCCCCGGGGAACCCTCAGTCCTGCTGCTGGATCATCTGGTTAGTGGCTTCTGACTCAGAAGACCTTCATCCCCTGGGGCAGTGGGCCTTCCAGAGATTCCCTTGACATGAAGGGCATGGACGAGGTGGCGGTTTATTTCTATCTGGACAACCTTTTTTAAAGTGTCCTTGTAGACCACACTGGAAACAAGCCCTATTAGGCACTTGATTTGTCTGGGCACTAGGTATTTAAAGGTGTCTAAAAAGGGCGAACTTTAGCAACATTGAAAGTGAGCTTAATAGTTCTGTTTTAAAAGTGCTTACTCATTTTCTCATGTAAGCTTTCACTTTCTTAAGTTTTCTTTAACTGTCAGGAAATAAATGAGACAGCATTCTGAGAAGGATCTAGAGATGCCACCACGAACATTCTGAAGGAGGCTGATAGAGCGGACAACCCACTAAGTCGGGGAGTTGACTTGACAGCCCTGCCCATGAGAAGCTGGCTAAGACAGCACAGTAGAGATGTGGCCTGAAGATTGGGGTGCAAACACAGCACAAATCTATCATAACCGAGTCTTAAATTTGCTTTACTTGTGAAAACCATATACTCACACACCAACAAGAACTCACGCCAGCTGGCCTAAGCTAAGGAAGCTACAGTCCTTGGAAAAAGAACAAGTCAGAAAAAAGACCTTCAGGATCCTTCCAGCTGTTTCCTATGATTTATCATTCTTACTGTATAGCCACTTCAAAATACTTTTTTAACTTCATGCTATGAATTCCAAACACATTTAAGGATAACCTTTGTCTTTGGTGTGATATAAGGCCACTTGTGCCACTCTGCTTTCTCTTGGTTGGCTTTTATATTTCCTTTCATGCATGCCCTGTTTTCCAGTAAAGTAACCCTATCCCAGGGCCTTTGACTAGCTCTACTTTTGAATCAACTAATATTTGCTGTTTCCACGTGGCAGGTGTGACCTTAGGCCAGGTGCTATGAGTTAAACAAAGATGAATGAGACTTGGACACTGCCCTTAAATATTCAAACCAGCTAAGTGTTGGTGGTTAAACTCTGGACTCAGACAGACCTGGGGTGGAATTCCGGCTTCTCTACCTACCAGCTTGGGCAAGTTATTTACATTCTTCTAAATTCCCCCCTTCGTTTCCCCCACAACTGGGCATGATACTATCTACCTCATAGGCTTGCCATGAGGATTAATTAAATAATAAAGTGCAGTGCCACATAGTAAGTGAATAATTTAGCCTTCTCATTATTCCTATTATCATTATTTCCATGGGGAAGAGGATGTTTGGACTTTTTCTTCTGAACCCTCCCTCCCTTTTTTCATTCAACCTCTTAACTGCACAGAACTCTTCTGTTTTCTTTTAAGAGAAGAGGGAAAGCCACTCTGATGAAGATCTGAGATGTGAGTATAACCTTGACTGCAGGTGGATGGATACAATAGGAAATTATGTCATACCTCTATTTAATCCGCGTTGGTCCTGGTTTCGTCTTCTCATTTCTGACCTTTGAGAATCATTTGTTGTAGAAAAGGACAAATAACATGATTATGTCACTGATGATTAGTCTCTAGGCATTCACTCAATAAATATTTATTCTGTAGTTTCTGGGTACCAGGCCCTGATTCAGTGCTAGAAACAGAGTGGTGGCCATGGCAGCCACAGCCTCTGACCTCATGGAACACACAGCCCAGCAGATGGCAAGCACGTGCCCAGGGGAAAGAGGAAAGCCCTGGAGGTGAATGTGGGGGAGCTTTGCCTAGGCCATCAGGCACACCACGACCTTCTATCATAGTGGAAGTCCCATGGGCATGGTGAGTCCCCTGTGCATGGTGGCAACTCTTTATTTGCCCAAACTGGAAACTCAGGGTGAAATAAATAACTGAAAGCTTGCAGATCTAGACAAGAGATTAAATAGTAGGATATTGAAGTCCATTGATATCATTGATTTTAAATTGAAAAAGAATTACAAAAGAATGTGGGTTAAGAGATGGTTTAAATCTCTCCAAGCTATTTTACAGCTAGAATGGTTAACACAAAAAGTAAAATAATCTGATAATGGAGGATAATGGCTGATATTTCCTGTGCCTTCCTCCAATCTTCAGGATGACTCTGGAAAGTAAAGTATGAATTTGGATTCAAAATAATGTGTATGGTTGGAGAGCACCCACTTCATCGACTGGATACAATGGCTGGAGATGCTCTGAATTTTCAGTTAGCAGGGTTCAGCCGGTCTCCATGAAAATGGTAGTTCCATTGGTCACAGCATCTAGATTTCATACAAAAATTGCATCCCATTGCCTAGCCGTCTGGCAAGGATCTGATTGCTCTCCCTTGAGATTCAGGAAATTATGATGGTGAACTCACGGCTGAACATGGCTGGAGTAGAGGTGGGGGACTGAGGCCTGGTATTACACCCATCCTCCAAATGGAATGAGTCTGGTGCTGGGTCAGGTCCCAATTGACCCTCAGAGAGCATGGCAGGCTGGTCAGCTATGCAACAGCTCACGAGAGTGAAACCGCACCACACAGAAGTAACAGGGACTCTTTGAGCTCATTTCCCTTCCTTCCATTGTGCAAGGAGCTTGGCAGGCACTGTTGTGTGGGCCAGAGTGGACACTCAGCAAAACAGCATGCACTTGGCTTCTAAAACTCACTCTGCCAGCTCCTGATTTATGAGGGTGGTGGCAAAAGACCTGCTCTCTCTCAACTTCTGTATCCACATCCCTAAAATGAGGGGGTTGTGTTGTATGATGCTGAGGAATGTTAGGATCAGATAAGATGATGAGAAACGCTGTTCTCTGTGTTCCCAGACACCTTAACCAGAAACCAGGCAGTCATGGGAGGTGCCTCACTCCTTGTTTCTCACCTCCTACTATTTCTACCTCCTAAACCCATCGCTTCCTCTTCTTCCCAATTGTCTCCCGTTATGCCAGGATGTCCTACTGTCTCACCTGAATAAACAGATTCCCAGTGTCTCACTTCACCCTCCTTTCCTGCGTCTGCCCCATTCACTCGCACCATCTCCTCACGCCACCATGAAATAGTGAGAATGCATTCTGTCTTTTCTCTCTGCATCACCAGTGTCAAGCACAGTCATATGGAATAAGCTCTCCTCAAAATGTTTGATGGATGAATAACTAGGTAGAGGAATGAATTAATTAAACCTTCTGTGCAAGTACCATTTTTATGAGATAGTGTCTGAATATGAGCTGCTATTCTCTGCAGTTCAATAAGCATAAATATTTGTTATAGATTTGGCACTGTGCTAGGTACTGGAGATGTGAAGATGAGTTAGATATAGTTCCTGACATTCGATTACCACCCAGTGAGCAAGATGGGCTGTATTAGTTAGAGTTCTCTAGAGAAATAGAGCCAACAGGATAGACAGATTGATAGGTAGATAGGGGTTTATTTTATGGGATTGTCTCGTGCAATTTTGGGGGCAGGCAAGTCAAAATTTGCAGAGATCAGCAGGCTAGAGACTCAGAGAACTAATGTTGCAGTTCTAGTCTGAAGACAGACTGGAGGCAGAGTTCCCCCTTCCTTAGGGGACCTCAGATTTTTTTCTTTTTTTCTTTTTAAGGCCTTCAACTGATTAGCTGAAGCTCACCATCATTATGGAGAGTAATCTGCTTTGCTTAGTCTGCTGATTGAACTATTAGTCATATCTAAAAAATACCTTCACAGCCATTTCTAGACTGCTATTGGCCTAACATCTGAGCACAATAGCCTAGCCAAGATGTCACATAAAGACTATCACACAGGCATAAAGGCAGATGATGATAACACAATGCCTACTATTGCATTTCTGCGAAGTAAACTAGATCTTTCTTTCATGAGAAGTTCTCTATATACTTTGGCATTCCAAAGCTAACATTTGTGAACTGCTTTCTCTGTAAATGCCATGCACTCTACAGGGTGCATTCATAAGCATGGCTTCAATCCCTACAACAATCTGTGATGTGGGTATTGTTCTCGCCTTTTACAAGTGAAAGAGGTCCAAGTAACATGCATGAGGTTCCACTGCTGATGTGTAGTGGAGCTGAGATTTGAGTCCAAGCCTCTCCACTACTCCAAGTTCAATAATCTTCGCTGTACATCATGATACTTTAAAAAAACATATCTAGCTTGAAGCTTAGCTTTTCCTAAAGGAAGCACTTCTTTAGCCAGGAATACTGTAGTATCACTAGATTTTGTAACAAGAATCATTTACCCCCCTCCAAGCCCCACCACACACATACACACCAGGATGTGAATCAGTGCTGCCAGCTCATTTCCTATTGGCTATGAAGCTGGGAGAGGACCATGATTGGCCACAATCTTATTGGGTCCTATTGAATCAATAAGCTGAAAAGGGAGCTTCCCAAATATCACTATTATGACTGAGTTTTTGTCACATACACTAAAAAATCATCTCCTTAACTCCAAGCCAGACACAGACCACATAGCCGCTAGTCTTTCTCAATAGACGAGACAGAATTGTTGGCACTAGATTTACCTGTTAACTATCTGCTCAATATATAAAGAATATTCTGCTTTAAACTTGCCAAAATTAAGGAGGAAATGAACTGCAAATTAAAAATACATTGTCTCTGGAGCTCTAACTTTTAACAGGAAAGCAAAGACACATGATATGAATACACAAATACAGTAATTATTTATTAATAGCCTACTAGGCGCCAAACAATGTTGGCCTTCCAAGGAAACAAAATGAATAGATATAATCTCATACCTCAAGGTTGCACCGAATGCGGAGAAAGAGAAGTGATATTTATTGAGTGGCTTTCATATGGCAGTCATTTTATCTCATTTAATCCTAACAATCCCATGAGATAGATAGCATCATCCCTTTATACAGATGGGGAAATTTAGTCTTTGCGAAATGGAGTGACTTGCCTGAGATCACACAACTAGTAAATATTGATAACTTAAACCAGATCTCTCTCTAAATCCAGAGCTCATGAACCTTCCACTGATCACACTGCAGAGAAGATAAAACAAATATATAAACCACTATAGCTAGCATGGACATATAACACCAAGAAGGGGTCAAGTAAAGCTTAAGGAATCTGGAGATGTTATTGGAAATGGTCTTTAGAAAGAACAGATGGTATTTTTCAGGCAGAGATGAGAAAGAGCATTTCAAAGGAGAGGAAAGAGCTGGAGTGAGACTTGGAGGGAGAAGTAAAAGGGGTTTGGAGGATAAGAGTTGGAAAAGCTTTCTTGGCATTTTAAAAACAGGATGATCCTCTTAGAAGGGGTAACTAATATAGAATAGAGTAGAGCAGATTAGAAGATAAGGAGACTGGGTGGGAGATCCTTGCAAGTGTCTTACAGAGCACCTGCAGGAAGGGAAGGAAAGACAGATTTGACAGAAATCACAGAAGAGGATTGTAGCTGATCCTGAACTGAATAATGGACCAGTGAGTTCAGACTGATGTAGAAGAATGAAACCAAATGCATTGTCGGAGTAGGTGACCAGATAAAAGTCATGCAGTAGAGGTCTCAATTAAGATGAAAGGCAAAGCAGAGAGAGGGAAGGAGGGAGGCAGAAAAGGAAGGGATTTCCTAATGTGCTGTCCTGAAAGTGGAGTCGGTCTGAGTCGCGACCAAGCATAAGGTGTGGCCTCCTGGGGAGTGGCTGAGACAGAGCTCATCCAAATGGAAGACACCAGAAGATTACGAATCTGGAAGTCACCAGGAAATCTGGCAGTGAATTACATGGAAAGGATGTCAGTGCTGCAGAGACTGAAACCATGAAAGAATGTGAGAAAAAAGTCTTCAGAATTAGAAGTAACTGGGCAAAGAAGGGCAGAAAAGTCAAAAGTTTACAGCAAATCAGAAAAAATAAGTTGTCTGCAAAATGGATGATGCATTATCCTGCGATCATAGTGAGCATTTCCATTGGAAAAATAAATAATAATAGTTAGAATCTCACTTCTTCCTTCTTAGGGGAAAATGACATATTAGGTGTATTCATATAGGGTATTGCCTTTTTCATATTTGCTAGCAAGGAATGTCAAGAGGGGCAACTGGTGCTATCAGATAACATTGAAATGCCTCACCCTCACATTTCCTCACCTGTCCTGTGACCCACCTAGCCTGCATAAACCCAGTGAAGAAGAGAAAGATCAAAGTTGAGCAAATTCTCTTCCATTTTTGTTGAGTCAATCACTTGCTATCACAGGAAGAGGCATGCATGTTTAAGGACACCCTGCCCATCTGTATCTCTTGTGCTGTCAAGATGAATGGGCAAAGTGTTAGTTCATGTAATGTGCAAGAAGACATGCAGCCTGGGTGAATAACTTCTGATCAGCATATAGTATAAGAGAAAAGTCTGTCCAGCATGGAACTGAGCTGCATTCCAGCCCCATGACATGGCATCAAGTTTGGCAACTGGGTCAGCAATTGTGCTCCAGTTGTTCCTTCTATTATCTACAGGGTTTTGCAAGCCTGGAACTTCCACTCGCCGAAAGCAGACTGCCGGAGCTTATCTGGCGTTTGTTAGTGCAGAGCTCATTGTGTTGTCATGCATTGTCTAGTTTAGGCTTGATTCCACTGTCACATAATCCAAGGGAAAATGAAGAGCTCTGTGGACTGATCTCCATTTAATTTCAATTTTTCTATTGTTAGTGCTCTGCCTGCTAGGGAATTCCAGAAAGTGTTGCTTAATAATTACAAGGTAGGTCACAGCAAAGAAATGAATGGTGTAGCTGTCAGTCATAAGGGAAGTCTGGGGAAAATAGCCCTGGTTGCTGGCAACTGACTAGATGCGTTTGCTTTATGCTGACATTAGAATCTCATTTGGAAGCAACGTGGGAGGTCAGTGAGTCCAACTGCTCTCTCAGAGCAGCAGCACTGGAATATGGTCTTTTTTTTTTTTTTTTTTTTTCTTGCTCTGTCACCCAGGCTAGAGTGCAGTGGCACAATCTCAGCTTACTGCAACCTTCACCTCCCAGGTTCCAGCAATTGTCATGCCTCAGCCTCCTGAGTAGCTGGGACCACAGGTGTGTGCCACCATACCCAGCTGATTTTTACATTTTTAGTAAAGATGGGGATTTTGCCATGTTGGCCAGGCTAGTCTCGAACTCCTGGCCTCAAGTCATCCACCCAGCTCAGCCTCCCAAAGTGCTGGGATTACAGGCGTGAGCTACTGTGCCTGGTCCTGGAATATGGTCTTTTGGGCTCAGAGAGCTGGCTACCTCATAATACATACAGTTGTACTACCAAGATGGCCTTGCATTTTCTCCCCATTGGGTTTAGTTTTCATAACTATATTAAGAGCTAATATTTAGTGAGTGCCCACTATGTGCCATGCACTGTGCTAGTTCTTTAAATACATTATCTCAAATAGTCCTCACAATAAACCAATAGGGTAGGCACTTTTATTTCCATTTTTCCAGTTGGGATACAGAGTCAAGCCCCGTGGAGTCAGGATTTGAACACACATCTGCAGGTCTGGAGGACGATAGAACCTATCTTGTCTTTACTCACGTTCCATGCTGGTCCCCAGGGCCCCAGTGCTGTACATTCCATGATGCAATCAAGATTCATTTGGAATTCTCTGAAGTGCTCCAGCAGGCCTTGTGCAACTCGAAGCTTCTGTCAACTCCTGTCTGGGGATGACATAAATCTACAGCTTCTTTCGCAATAATACTAGTAATAACAACAACGACAGGTTTTTCAATAATTTGCATATGTATTCTTTCATTTTATCCTTACAAAAGTCTTCTAAAATGGGTAGAACAGATAGTTTACAGTTCAGTTTGCAAATAAGAAACCAAGACTCAGGTAAGTAATTTAAATTCTCCAAGTCACAGCTAGTAAAGTGTGGAATCCAGGAATTAAACCCACATCTTCTAAGCTCAAGGCCCGTGGGTCTCAGAGTGTGGCAACTGAACCAGTAGCATCCAGGAATTTGTTTTAAACAAACATTCTCAGGGCCCAGCACAGATCTAATAAATCTGAAACTCTGGGGATGGGTCCAGCCATCCGTGTTGGAACAAGCCTCCAGGTGACAGGGGTGCACGCTCAAGCTTGGTCTAGGCCAGTGCTTCTTCCATTGCCTGGCGTGGTGTTCACTCCACCACCTCTAGTTCTGACCCTCTGCAATGAATGAAAAGAGAAAAAAGTGAACTGGTCTAACAGAATCTTTTGTATCTGAAGTGCAATTTCATCAGTGACTTCTTAAGATTATGCCTGAGGTTTTTGGTGTTGGGAAAAAAAACACATCTCAATCCCAAAAGAGGAGATTAATAAAGCCCATTGAACTTCATTTATTTTCTCACAGGGAACGCAAGGGTGACAATTCTCCAAAATAGGGATTGCATTTTTTCCTACTTATAAAAAATCTTATCTCAACAACATCTCTTCTATGAAATACAACACCATCATAATCACAAATGGCTTTTTTAAGAGTTGGTTTTTTTTGTTTTGTTTTGTTTTGAGACAGGATCTCGCTCTGACACCCAGGTTGGAATGCAATGGTGTGGTCAGGGCTCATTGCAACCTCAACCTCCTGGGCTTAAATCACTCCTCCTGCCTCAGCCTCTCAAGTAGCTGGGACTACAGGTGTGTGCAACCAAACCTGGCTAATTTTTTATTTTTTTGTAGAGACAGAGTCTTCCTAAGTTTCCCAGGCTGGTCTTGAACTCTTGTGGTCAAGCAATCCTCCCGCTTTGGCCTCCCAAAGTGCTGGGATTGCAGGCATGGGCCACCATGCCTGGCTAGGAGTTTTATTTTTGATAGGATTTTGCCTATAACATTAAATAAAGAAAATATTTTCCAATGAACTGTTTATTAAAAATTAGCAATATTTATCTAAATATTAATCTCAGATAAGCATTTAATGACTAATGGAAACTGGAGGTGGGGGACCCAAGCAAATAGCCATCAAAATCAGTAGAAATAACACTTATTTAAAATAAATATTCATTAGGGAGAAAGTGCTGCACAGCACATAGGAACATTGTCTTTAAAGTCAAATGGCCCTGGGATCCAGCACGGCTCTGCCACTTACTTGCTACCTATGGGACTCAGAGCAAGTCATCTGTCTATCCTCAGCTGGACTTTATGCATCTGAAAAAAGGAATCATAATTGAACCCACTCAAAGAGTTGTCCTGAGAATTAAATTAGCTCACATATGAAAAATACTTAAAACACAGTGGCCTCTGCATAGTAAGGACTCAGACTGTTAGCAATTATTTTTGTGTTTTAAGTGACAAATATGTGCCATGTGCATAGTAGATCAGATGCCAGGGACAGAACAATGAATAGCATGTGAACCTTGCCATCGGATCCTTCAAGGCTACTCTTTCACTCTATTCTACAAAGTCTGTTTCTGTTTTGGTTTATTTTTAATGTAGCACTTGGAACATATCCTGAATTTACATATAACCTGGCAGGGCTGGGCTGGCTACCATTAAGATTTCTTTTGTAAGTACTTAAGATACCATCAATGATAAGACACATTATTTCAGGTACTGTTCAAAAAAAAAAAAAAAGCACTGCTAATCATAATTATAAGATGTCATTGACTGTGAAATACTCCCTAATTTCAATTCAAGAAGCAGTAGAAAAAAATTTTGGTTTTAGAATTCATGCAATGTAGTATTTCCATTTCCCGTCACCGCCTAGAACCCACAAAGAAACACTCTGCCTGGGCCATATCTGTATTAAGGGATGGAATGGGAAGTGGCTCACAAAAAGGATATTTCACAATAGATCGGAACTGGCTTTGAAGAAACTTTCTGAGTCAGAAAATAAATAAAACATCAATGGCAGATACCCTGCACCAAGAGAACAGTATGCTTCTGGAGCTGCCGGTGCACTCTATAAAAATGACCGCAGTCAGGTCCAGTAAAAGTCCACTTATTTGGCTCCTACTCTTTGCCATTCATTGTTAGGTGGAGGGCTACTAGCAAAATCCCATCTATTCTCTCTAGATATTCACATACTGGTAGGAGAGGTAGACATGTAAACAGAATGCGGAGGATGGTTTCAATGTAGAAATATGCGAAGTCTAGAAATAGTACAAGAAAAATGAGGCATTAGGGGAGGAGAGGGAGTAAGAAGTGTGGCTAAAGAAGGCTCCTTGAGAAGGCAATGCCTGAGCAGGTTTTGAAAGATAACTAAGAGCTGAATAAGCATTTGGTGAAAGCAACAACGCTAATAAAAAATTGCGGGTGTTATGTCTATTTCAGCTAATGTTGTTTTTCCACAACTGTAGATTGGATGCCCTACCTCGGCTAATCAGGAGAGAGCTTGTGTAAGAGCTGTACAAATATCTTTCTGCCAGAACCAGTGAATCTGGAAGCTCATATGAAGTCACTCATTATTATGACACATACACACACACACACACATAGACACAAAACAAAATGAAAAAGAACCTGGCACAGACTTGGTACTTTTTGTTTTCATGGCTTTAGAAAAAAAACAAAACAAAACACAGCATTAGGATTGAGTCTTAAAGAGAAGTTGAGATATCACATTTCTTTCCAATTCTTCATATTGGACTCTGCAAGAGAAATAAAGGGGCGGGGAATGCACTGTAATAAGAAATAACATGCATCATGAAATTGTTAAACAAGGCTGGGCACGGTGGTTCACGCCTGTAATCCCAGCACTTTGGGAGGCTGAGGTGGGCAGATCACCTGAGGTCAGGAGTTCGAGACCAGCCTGGCCAAGATGGTGAAACCCCATCTCTAATAAAAATACAAAATTTAGCCGGGCCTGGTGGTGTGTGCCTGTAGTCTCAGCTACTTTGGAGGCTGAGGCAGGAGAATTGCTTGAATCCAGGATGCGGAAGTTGCAGTGAGCCGAGATCACCCCACTGCATTCCAGCCTGGGTGACAGAGTGAGATGCAGTCAAAAAAAAAAAAAAAAAGAAAGAAAGAAAGGAAGAAAGAAAGAGAAGGAAAGCAAGAGAGAGAGAGAGAGAGAGAGAAAGAAAGAAAGAAAGAAAGAAAGAAAGAAAGAAAGAAAGAAAGAAAGAAAGAAAGAAATTGTTAGACAATACAAATAAATCAAAGCAGGGGGATGGAGGAGCATGTGTGATTTTTCTCAAAGGGGGGGTTTTGCAAGGAATGGTCTATGTTAGCTTGTAAAGTATGTACAAAATCCATTTTTCTCTGGGCACTTGTCCAATTCTGTCTCTTTTCCACTTTCAGTCAGTGCTGATGGTGTGGTAAAGCTTTTTTTATTCAGAAAGAACTCTAGTCAACCTTGACACTTTTTTTTTTTTTTTAAATGGAGTCTCGCTCTGTCACCCAGGCTGGAGTGCAGTGGCGCGATCTCGGCTCACTGGAAACTCTGCATCCCGGGATCACTCCATTCTCCTGCCTCAGCCTCCCGAGTAGCTGGGACTACAGGCACCTGCCACCACGCCCAGCTAATTTTTTGTATTTTTAGTAGAGATGGGGTTTCACCATGTTAGCCAGGATGGTCTCAATCTCCAGATCTTGTGATCCGCCCACCTTGGCCTCCCAAAGTGCTTGGATTACAGGCGTGAGCCACCGCGCCTGGCCGACACTTCTAAACTTAGCAATCCATTTCTTTGACCCTATCAGTTTGTTGTCACTTCCAATCTAGGGCCCCTCAAATGGCAGAAGTAACTTGAACACAAATTTAATGATGTTTCTTCCTTGTTTCATTTTATAGCTATCATTCGTCAAATTGCCTTCTTCCTACATCTGCCACCTACTATACACCCTCATTGACACTCTGAACAACATACCAGATAAAACCAGTTTGTTCACAGATCATATGCCAAGGCAACCATATACCAGGCAATTCAATTTTGAACTTTCTGGGATTTCAGGGAGAATTTATCCACAAAGAGTATATGCAGAGCCCAGGCTCCCCCTGAAAAAAATTCTGAATCAGTTGCAAAATTCCCATGACACTAATTACAATTAGGCAGAGATAGACAAGAAGATAAGAGTATGGCTCCAATCAAGAAGACTTCATCGCATATAAATGTTTGCATGGCAATCATGAGATCATGGATGCAAACAGCTAGCACAGGGCCTGCTATGTAAAACCATCAAAAGCTTAGTTTCCCCCTTGTGGGGCTATCTCAAAGGCATCCCACCCTAATCTGAGGTAACAAGTATTCTGGAAGAATCCAAAGCTGTGGAAGAGGAGAAACACAGAGGAAAGAGGAAGTTGTTTGATTTGTGTTGGTTTGTTTTTTATCAGAACCTGTTTCAGCATTCTTACAGGGAAAAGCCAAGCCTTACCATCTTCCTCATTATTAAACAAGCTTAGAAAGCCTGCAAAATCTTATTTTTTAGCAGACATTGGTAGCATATACTGTGTATCAATGGAACTGAATGCTCAAGTTAGAGCATAAATAATTTTTGTACATAATTTATATGTTTCTGTAAAGCAAAAGGAATTATGTTTTCATCAGAAGCTTTTCTCACATTATTGCCAAACTCCCTCTTTTTTCTGTCTGATGTAAGGTCACACTGTTGCACAATTGGGAACACTGGGGTAATAACGGGAGACAGAAAGGACAGGGAACCATGCATTTCAATTTGTTCAAATACATTGTTAACTCATCTCTGTCTTCTCCACACTTCCTCCTGGCTCTGTGGGTCATGGTAGAGGAACAATTACGTGGAAGAAATCAAATATGAATGACTGCTTTCCCCCTCCAGCTCTCTTCCCTACTTCCTCCTTGTGATGGGCTTATCACTTTTCCCTCCAGAGTTGTAAATAAAGGCTTCTAGGGTTCTCACAGCTCCAGAGAGAAGTAGTCCCCTCCTATCAGCCCTAACAAGCTGTTGTTCAGCAAATCGTGATGAGAACATCATTATGATTTAGAGTATCTAATTAATTTCTAACTAATATTAATATTTTGGCCTGGCGCAGTGGCTTGCACCTGTAATCTCAGCACTTTGAAAGGCCGAGGCACCACTTCGCCTGTTCTATTTGTTTTCTATAACAAAAATTAAGCCCAGAGCACTTAAGTGCTTCATTCAAAAACCACCCACAAGATAGTGGTGGAGGTACATATTGAGGTAAGAATCTTTCTACCACATCATGATACTCCTGAGTCAACCCCATGGATATGTTATATTGAGTCATGAAAATTTGACAATATATTTGGGATAATAGTCTGAGGATCTTATCCAACATAAATACAATTCGCCAACATTTTCACTTATATTCTAAAGCAACATGCTCACAACTAACAATTATGTCTTCATTTTATGCTTTTGTAACAAGGTAGTCTGTCTAGTCTACCTTATTACTAACTCTGGTGTTACCCTTTGTTGTCTAAACAAGTACCTAGGTTTGACTCATGGCAATGTCTCTTCTCTGGATCTGTTTCACTGGCCATGCCTCAGTTATCACAATGTCTTCCTAATGCAGTTTCAATGGCCAGCAAAAGACATGCTTGTGCACTAAGAAGAGTACTTTCCAGTCCAATGAGAAACAAAAGTTCCCGTGAATTCCCTTTGATAGTTACACATTCAATATTCACTCATTCATTCACTTACGAATTTCTTCTGAAGTCCCGGGCACTGGAGTAAGTGCTGCAGAGGCCAATGCCTAATAAGATACTGTCCCTGGACTCATGGAGCCCATAGTCTCATGAGGACAAAATGTGTAAACCCTGCACTGTGAATATGGCCAGAGAAAGCAGTAAATAATCGAGGTGCCTTGGGGAGTGGAGAGGAAGGAGCCATGCCTGGGGAGGATGGGAAACAGCCTTATCTAAATATGCCAAATCCAAGCAGTCAAGACACCTAGATTCTAAAATTTTTATAAGAACAATCTCATTTCCTTTGATGGAGAAGACACAGCCCAGCTGTGATCTAGTATCTGGGCATTCTGATCACAGGAGCAAAAAGTCAGGAGTCATTGCCTGATCACCAAACAGAACAGAAGGGTGGATCTCAGGACCTGGAGAGTGGGGACAGATGGTCAGAATTAGAGAGAATGGACCACAGAAAATCTATTTGAAAAGCAAGCCAGCCATCTGTAAGCCTCTTGAGAAAGAGTCAAAGCACACAGTTTTGAAAACAAATTCTCAGCTGCTTGAGCAGGCAGGTGGATCAGCCTGGGCTAACTCTGGGAGATCTAATCAGTTGCAGGTGCATTTTGGGTGTTTTAAGAGCATGTTAGTCATGGGGTAAACTGTCACTTTGCACAGTTGAGGTTGAGGCATAGAACTAGTACTTTCTCTTTACTGGAGTTGCTGCCGCACCTGAGCCAGTGTGAGCTCCCAGTGATGCATGGGCCTGGGAGATGTCCAAATCGAATTGCTGTCTTGCCTAAATCTCAGAGCTCTCCAACAACACTAGTTACCTCTCAGGGCTAGGACAAGGATGAGGCAAGAGAGGCACTGAGGATAAGATATAACTCAGGTTCCCACTCTGCACCGCCTTGAGCAAGACCAAGTTCTTCCTTAGATCCTGCCTCTTTCTCCAGAATGGCTTTCTAATTCTAGGAGGAAGAAGGGCTTCAGTGATTCTATGGCAGGGGGCACTTACTATAAAAGAGAAATGTGGGACAGGGAGGAGCCTGGTCGATTTCCCAAGGACCTCTGACCAAAAATTCCTGTTGAATTTTTACAAAGAGATGTTGGTCAGAGGATACAAAATTGCAGTTAGACAGGAGAAATGTTCCAGAGACCTATTGTGCAACTGATGACTATAGTCAATAACAATAGGTTGTGTTATTGAAAATTACGAGAGTAGATTCCAAGTGTTCTCACCACACACACACACACACACACGTGAGGTAATACGTGTGTTAATTAACTCGATTTAGCCATTCCACAATGTATGCATATTTCAAAACAACATGTTGCACATGAGAAATATATATAATTTTTGTCATTTAAAAAACTAGTTTAGAAAGATTTCTATTGGCAGAGTCTCAAAAGCAATGGTACTCATAGTGCCCAATCTCAAATTACTAATGGGGTTTTTTTGTGATTTATTTTTTTAAAGGAAACAATCTCTTGTCTCCTTCCATGTGTCTCCTTCACTTCTCCCAGTCGAAAATGCATTTCTCAGCATCTCCCTTCTCTGCTCATTGAAAACAGATTCAAAATATAAGCCCCTGAGAAAAAATTTCTTATGTAAGCCATATTTTTAATTCTGTTGTGGCTTAACCCTTGGTTGTAACACCAGAGCCCTGCTAAGAACTATCAGCTCTAATGTTTAAACACTATTTTAAGACTAATACATATTTATTACAATGTCACCTGGGTTTCTGTTCTGAATGAGAGTTTAAGCCAACAATCATTTTTATAAACAGAGCAATAACCACAAAATACTCAACAAATTAAATACATGGTTTAACTGTCTAATCCGGAGAGGACACATAGACATTACTATTTAGATAATATATCTTATTTTTTTATTATCCAATTTGCCTTTACTTCATTGTTTTCCTTTTTAAAAAATAAGGCTAGGATTATCATAAACTGGTATCCATGGCTTCCTTTTCATTAAGTTCTCTTTTTCTCATTATCTTCACTCACCTTAAAAAAAATACTATTTGGGAAAGAGGAAGAAACTAAGGGGGAAAATAATTTGCAAGGCAGGAGAGAGACATTTCCTCTACATGACACCATGGCTCCAAAAGCATTGGGCAGATTTTCCACAAAGGATAAGGAAAGAACTAAACATGTTCTATTTCACAAAATTACAGACAGATTATTGGATGCAAGACGGATTGTACCTCAGAAAGAGCACATCCTTCCGTCAATGCATACTGGTCGTAGAGTCTCATAAAACATTTTCAAACAGCTGAGGGCAAGCCCCGAGATGAGAAGTCCCTTCATGCTGGGTTTCCAGGCAGAGCTCACTTTGCCATTGAGCTTGTATGCTGCTCAGCTGACGCAGGAGTTAAGTAAAAGCCTCCAGCAGCACAGAAATGTGGGTCTTTCCCTCAGTGATTCATCACTATCAGCAATCAGACAAACTGTCTCACAAGGACTGAGCATAAATTACTTCATCTCCACCAATTTGGGTTTAACGATCTTTAAACTCTGAATGCACTTGGAAAACACCTTGTTCATTTGTTACTTACTATTAACTCTAGGATATTTTATATATGGTTGACCACAAGAAGACAGCGATGATAAAATACTGCAATTACCCAACCATAACTTTAAGAGAAATCCTCTCATGTTCGGAACTCTGTATAATTCATTAATAATATCCATCAATATCTATGAATATAAGAAAACAGAGGCACTTACCCAAATGAGTAATTTTTTTTAAAAGCCACCATCTACAATATCGTATTTCATTGAATCCTCACAAAAATTTTGTGATATATGGCTGAGACTTTAAACCCATTTTGCAATAAGAAACTGAGATCCAGAAGGGTTAGGGCACTTGCTTAATGGCACATCGCTTGTTAGTAGCAGAGCTGGGATTTGCACCAGGGTTGTTCCGAATTCTAGTCCAGTTTCTTCCTAATATACTAGGCTGTTTAACTCAGATGATGGCCAGGCTTACTAAGACCATTATGCTCAATAATTTTAAATAAATATAAGAATCTAGGTAGCAGACAAGTTCTTCCTGTGCAGTTGGAAAAGTAACTTCATCTTAGAAGCACTTATCCTTTTGAAAAGATGACGTTGTGAATTACGTCAATGTTGCGTCAATTGTGTAGGACTCATGATCAGCAGGAGAGAAAACTGATACGTGAACAAACCTAGTCATGCTGGGCCTTCTCTATTTGTTTCCAGCTCTCCTTTCCATCCTTCCCACCTGCTCTGCGCTCTAGGAGGCTGACCTCCATTAAATGAATTCCTTCCTCACTCTCTGGGGTTTGGTTCAGCCATGGAATGTCTTTGCAGGGGCTAGCGAGTGGGAGGAGGTTGGGTTGGACTGTGTGCTTCCCCTCCCTGTTGCCTGCTAGTCTAAGAGTTGGCAGTCACTGCATTCTTCCCCGGAGACAGCAATTTGTCTTCACCTTCAGCTTGCTCCTGCTCTGTCCCCTGCCTCTCCCCCTCCCTTTTGCCCCAGTAGCTCCACACTCCCTTTACACCTTCTGCCAAAGAAGAGCCTGAGACAAAGGCTTGGGTGCAGGTGATCTATTTGGGAACTCAGCTTAGAGAAGAGGAATGAGGGGCAGGAAGAGTGAACAACAGGGAGGTTCAAAGCCAACAAGGATGAATTACTGAGTTGGCCATTGCTGTTGTCAATGGGTACTTCATTCCTCAGAATCTTCTGCAAAATCTTATGAAATACACCTCAGATAGTCTGCTAGGGAGGAAGACGAGGAATGTGCACCAGTCACCTTCCACCCCTCATTCTTTAAGAGAAGCGCAACCCCACTGACTCACCCACATTTCCAGGTTGCACATGCCAGAAGGCCAGGCAGGGTCCCATAGGCATCGGCATCCTAGCATCAGGGAGGGCCTAGGGCAGGACCTGAAGGCACCATGGAGCAGGCCGTTGGCAGCAGCCCTGACGGTACAGCTCTGACAAGGGGAAGGGCAGCAGGATTGGGGAAAATGGAGCCCTGCCACTGTTACTGGGGAAGGCTTCACTGCCCCTAGTTTGTTTGACTTTTTACTTAAGTCTGACACTCATTGAAACAGTTCTTTCTTTAAACTCTCCTCGAGTTCCCCATTCGATGGGATATCTATTTCGTGTTAAATCCTGCCTGCTCTACTAGCATTCTGTATCTTTTCAACTATTCCTTCAAGACTTTTCCTCTCTTTTCCTCATTATTCTCTATCCCCAAACAATAACACCTCATGGTTTTATGCTTCCCTCTTACCGGGTTGGGGAGTGTCCCCAGAGAATTCATGTTCTTCCCGGGATCTCAGAATGTTATCTTATTTGAAAATAGAGTTATTGCAGATGCAACTAGTTAAGATGAGGTCATCCTGGAATAGGATGAGCCTTTAATAAAATACAACCAGTGTCCTTGTAAGAAGAGAAGAGACACAGAGACAGAGACACAAGGAAAACAGCTGGTGAAGACAAAGGCAGAGACTGGAGAGCGGCCTCTACAATCCCAGGAAAACCAAAGATTGCCAGCAATTCCCAGAAGCAACTCCCAGAAGCTAGAACAAAGGCATAGAACAGACTCTTTCAAAATGTCCAGAAGGAACCAACCCTCCTACATCTTGATTTCAGACTTCTGGCCTCTAGAACTATGAAAGAATAAATGTCTGTTGTTTTAAGCCACCCAGTTTGCGCTCACTTGTTACGACAGCCCTGGGAACCACGTACACCTCCCCATCAAGGCCCTCCTTCCAAGTCTCAGGGGAGCCTGACAAAGACCCATGTTTCATTTTCTCTCAATCCATCAAAACTTTTCTGTCATGTGTTTATCCTTCAGAGTCACAGCCTTTGCCAGGTGACAGTGGGTGAATAGACTGTCCTTGCTAATGCTTTAAGCAGCTAAGTTGATGACTAGCAACACAATATATCTCTTTCCCTTCCAAAAACTGAACTCTAAGAAAACAACAATGACAATATAGCTCTTCCAGTTAAACTCTGCTTAAGGAGGCTCTTTAAGAACCCTTAATGGCCAGGTAATGGAAAGTGATTTGGGCACTTTCCTCAGAGAACACCCTGCAGGCCACCTGCTGCCTTTACATTCTTAGCTTGAATGAGGGGCTCAGCCAGGGTGGAGTCATGCTGGAAATCTAAATGCCTGCCCACCTGTTAGATATCCCAGCAGGAACTACACAGGAAACAGGACTGCTGCAATGCAACCCATGGAGAGATGAAATCTCAGATCAGCCAGCCCGGTGGGGAAACAGAAACCACACTGGACTGGAACTGTTTTCCCATAAGTGCAATCACCTCTTGATAGGCATTTGTTGATCATTTCCTACCTTTGTTTCTCCCTCACCTTCCTTTGAACCACTTTTTGCCACAAATTATCTCTACCCAAGGAAAAAAGTCAAGAGCAAAAATATGCAGCTTGTTTCTTTGGGGTTTTTTGCTTTAATACAGTTCTCTAGATGATGTACTTTATCAGGCTAACATGAGGTTTTACATGCTATGGGTGTTTTGTTTGTTTCTTATTATCATCTGCAAATGGCAGAGAGTGGAGCTGACCTTCAGCACCTCCCTGCTAGGCTGCTCTGTCACCACCAAGCCTGGACTTTGGAGATGAGCATGCCCAGGCTGACTCCAGCTCTCCTGCTAACTGATGACCCAGAGCAAGTGAATGAGCATCTCAGAGCCTGTCTTCTCACCCATGAACTGGGAATAAGAATGCCTCATCATAGTTGGGTGTGAGGCTTAAACACGTGACTGTACTTACGGCCCCATGCAGAGTGGCAGGTATATAGTAAAAGTTAAGATCCCTTCTCAGAACGACTTCTTACTTAAGTTCTATTTTAAATATCACTTTGCCTGGTCATCTTAACTCCAAGGTGTCTCAGCCTATTTTGGCACTAGTTGTGCATCAACCATTTATATACTTTTTAAACTGATTTTCTGTTTTGTCTCCCAAATTTAAGCTGGGACCACAGGTATACACCACCATGCCTGGCTAATTTTTTGCAATTTTTTTTTTTTTTTTTTTTTTTGGTGTTTCACCATGTTGCCCAGGCTGGTCTCAAACTCCTGGGCTCAAGCAATCCACCTGTCTCGGCCTCCCTAAGTGCTGGGATTACAGATGTGAGCCACTGTGCCCAGCCTGAAAAATACTAATAGTAACATTCATCAGCCCATTCTGTGTGTCAGACACCATGCTAAGCACTTCACTTACCTAACCCTGACAACAACCGAGTTAGGATATTAACCTCATTTTAGGAATCTAAAGGGTAAACCTTACTTTAGACAACTAGTGAGTGGCAGAACCAGAATTCACAAGTATGTCTGTCTCAATTCTAGCATCAGCCCTCTTAAACAGATGATGTCAGGCACATAGTAGGAACTCTAATCAAAAAAAAAAAAAGGCTGCACACAGTGGCTCATGCCTGTAATCCCAACACTTTGGGATTATGAAGAGGGCAGATCACCTGAGGTCAGGAGTTCAAGACCAGCCAGGCCAATGTGGTGAAACCTACTAAAAATACAAAAAAAAAAAAAAAAAAAATTAGCTGGATGTGGTGGTTTGTGCCTATAATCCCAGCTATTCGGGAGGCTGAAGCAGGAGAATTGCTTGAACCCAGGAGGCGGAGGTTGCAGTGAGCCAAGATAGCGCAACTGCACTAATGCTTGGGTCTCAAAAAACAACAAAAAAAAGAGGGTTGTGGGGTGTCTTGCTATGTTGCCCAGGCTGGTCTTGAACTGGTCTCAAGCAATTCTCCTCCCTCAGCCTCCCCAAATGCTGGGAGTATAGGCATGAGCCACCATGCCTGGCCAGAACTTTACAGTAATCTTTAAAAATTATAAACAGATCCTGATCTATCAGATACCAAAGAAGACAAAAATATGCACTTAATGACAAAGTTTATTTGAAAAAGACATATATCAAAATCAAATTTATTCCATGATTATTTTTTAAATGTATTCTTCTTTTTCTTTTTTTCTATTAAATTCTCTCCAGTTAGTCTTATCCCTGCTACTCCACTGAAATCAAACTTATTAAAATTATTCAAGACCACCGTAGTACTAATTCAGTGGTCACTTCACAGTAAGTCCTCTTCTTTTTCTTTGTCTCTCTGCAGAGCCAGATGTGGGCATTCAAGCCTTCTTTGAACTTTCTTCACTTTACTTCCAGAACACCATGGTCTCCTGGGTTTCCTCCTATCTCACCAGACAGCTCCTTTGCTGGCTCCTCTTCTCCTAGGCCTGTTATAGTTGATGTGTCCCTGGATGCAACCCTTGGCCTCTTCTGTATCTACACTCACCCACTGAATGATCTCATCCAGTCTATTCTGCTGTCATATAACATAGTGTTTGTAAAAAAAAAAAAATCTCTGTGCCATGCAAAATACACACGGTAACAACCAAAGGTCTTGTGCAAAAAATGTGATTGGGGCACAACACTTAAAAATGTCAGCAACTGGCCGGGCATGGTGGCTCCCACCTGTAATCCCAGCACTCTGGGAAGCCGGGGCGGGCAAATCACTTGAGCTCGGAAGTTCAAGACCAGCCTGGGCAACATGGTGAGATCCTGACTCTACAACAACAACAACAAAAAAAATGCAGAAAATTAGCCGGGTGTGGTGGCATGCCCCTGGAGTCCCAACTACTCGGGAGGCTGAGGTTGCAGAATCACCTGAGCCTGGGATGTCAAAGCTATAGTGAGCTGCGATTGAGTCACTGCACTTCAGCCTGGGTGAAGGAGAGAGATCTTATCTCAAAATTAAAAAAAAAAAAAGGAGATAACCTGATAAAAAGAATGGCACAGTTTCATACATATTAAATGGTTAAAAAATGAAAAAATACTACAATAAATATCATACTCTACCTTGACAAAGACCAGAAATTTGCTTGGGAAGGATTGCAGCTTACGAGTTAGTGTAAAGTGGTGGAAGGAAAGTTTTCTGAAATCAGTGGGGAAGTTACACCAACAGACATGAACAGGTGTAGCTCGTAACAGGGTGAACCGAGGTTAGCTGGTGGATGTTTTGAGGTGTGCTTGTGTGAATAATTTGAGTTTTTCTATATAGTTTGGTTCACCTGAGTGCAGTTTTTAATGCATTCACTTAGTATTTCTTCCAGAATCAATAGCACATATTCAAATGCAAAATTTGCATTACGTTTAAATTGTTATTGAATATATTTATCTGTATTAGGTCTTCAAAGACTGTTTCTGAATAAAGTCACATTCACAGGTAACTGGACTTAAGATTTTAACATATGTTTTTGGGAGACATTTCAATCCATAACACAAAATGTGTCCCCACATTTCTAGAAGTCCCACCTAATGTCTCACAAGGATCATTTTTTACCTTTTTATTGACAACTACCCACAGTAAGAAAGACTCTCTGCCTCATCTCCCAGCACACACACACACACGCACACACACACACACACACACACACAACTGAAATGTTTCACAAAACTTACTTTGTGTGTTGCAGTCAGATATTTTTTATTTTACTTGATCTACCATTGAAAAGAAAAAATGCTAGTCGTGACCCACTCATTGATTTTATGACCCACTGATGATTCGTGACCTACATTTTGAAAAACACCACTCTAGAATAAGGAAAAAAGCTCCTATCTTTAAGATTAGGTTAGGTTTTAAAAGATTGTTCCTGAGTCTATTTATTTGTAAGTAAAAAGCATGTGATTATTGTTGATTACATTGCACAGGATTCGATTTGATTTACTGTGTGATAGACTTTTAGTATTCAAAATCCTTTTCACTGTTTTTAAGGTTCATTCCATTTGCATTTCCAGCAGGCTTTCTCTCTCTCTGTCTCTCCCCCTTTATTATATTATCTCACATTTGGGTCACTTTGTAGTCGTTAACCTCTTCTTATCCACTGCTCTATCACTTACCAGACTTGACTGGGTTAATAGTGCTTATTAGTGTGTCCATGTCATCATGAATGTAGGAACGGGCAGGAAGCTAAGGGCCAATGGCTAAACGAACACTTGACTTTCACCATCTGTCATCCTGCAGATTTGAAAGTGGAGGTGCTTCTGTACTTTCAGCTGCCGCGTGGTCTTTGTGGCCTTGGTGGTTTTTACCCTCCTTCCTCTTGCGGCCCCTTTGCCTAGAGGGCTGTTTTTAAGGAGTATAAACCTTGTCAGTGGGCAGCAGGTGCCAGATCCTGCCTCCAGTGTTGCTTCTCACTCTGCCCCTGAGGTTGCATTGTGCCAGCCAAGGCCCTGAGGCCACTCTGCTAAAATGGGAAAAGTGCCCCCATCCTAGCCCTGCTCCCACCTCACTGGATAATTCCAAAGAAATACAACTCTGTGCTCCCAACTGCTCAGATATTTCAGGGGAGATCAACCCTCCTTCAACGCTAATTTTGGAAAAGAGCATATTGCAAGTTTAGAGACTGTGCCCCTGTCATATCACATATTCATTGCAAAGTTAGAACCTAAACTCATGTTCTTGATGTTGCTGGGAGCTTTTCCATAAGCTATAATGACTCTTCACCTATTTCACAATATTGCTAAAGGCAGGTCCCGTTCACCTTCAAATAAACCGGGATGAGTAAAACTATTTATGAAATACTTACAATTTGCTGAAGATACTCAAGTCCTCAATTTGGTATAAATCTTAGCCAAGTTGTGATCTTTCTTTTCTCACAATTCTCTTGGCATTTTTTCCCAGCAACTTCTCCCCAACTACAGCCCCCCACCTCCACTATAGCTCACATTTCTCACATTTGAAATGAGAAATCTGAGCTTAGATCTCTCTGGTAGAACAATAAGAACTAAGAACTACCATTTTCCCTCTAGACTAAAATTCTCACCTCTCACACTTCTAATCTTCCTGAAATTCAGCTCTGTGAGAATTGATGTATCCATTTAATGTAGTTGCTTTTTCATCCTTAAAACACTGTTTACATTGATGGTGTTTTGCAAAATCTTTGTAAATCTGGATAGTGCTTTGTAGAATTCATATATATCTTTAAAATATTAAATATATATGAATATCTCTCATGTGTTCATACAATAAATGGGGCTGAAATACATGAAATTACAAAATTTTTCATGTGTTTCCTAGTATTACAGGAATTACATTGGGAACAGTTTTTGTAATTTAATGAACATGTTTTAGACAGAATTATAGACTTTCTCTGATGATCAAAGCTTTTGTCAAGATTGGCTGACAACTGGACCTCACTCTCTCTTATGTTCTCTTTTCTTTTCCTGGTTCTCACTTAAGCATCTCAAATTCTTCATAATTCTACATGTATGCTGTTAACTACTCAGCCTTCTGACTTATTGTAAATGTTTTCAGAAGTCAGAAAGTGTGCATATTCCTCTACTGAGTCTGCAGTCAATGCTTTCTGAAAGCTGGCTGCTGTTTGGGGGAACAGTAGAAGTTAAGGGGTTTCCCTATAATTTGCACCCCTGACTGCACCATTCAATTCTTTTGGAAAGCCCCTCTCAGGGAAGCATTTTATACTTTAAAAACAAAGGTTTTTGTTTCTGCAGTGTTACAGAACCTTGACATTTCAAAACTGAAAGGAACAAAAGTCAATGACCCAAGGAAAAACAATGATGAGAGAATAAGTAAACCAAGTCTAGTGTAAACAAAGGCAGAAAAATATATTTTATTACAAAAATAAGGTTTTTAAGGACAAGTAGTGGTTGGGTTAAACATAAAAGCGGGAGATTTTTTCCTTTTTAAATACTTGGCAACGTTTCCTAGACCAGCCTGCATTAGCCAACAATTTATTTCTGGTTCTTTAAAGTTACTGCTTTGACTCAAGTAGAGGTTTTTCCATTAATATCCAAAAATTATCTATTAGTCTAAAAAGTATTAAATAATAGAATCAAGTCATTATCAATTAAAATATTATCAGTATTTATTCCCGCTATTGTCAGACCTACACGTCGTCTCTGTGGGATGAAGCATTTATGATTACGTTAGGTAATTTTTTTAAATGCTGTATTTATTCAGCTGCAAGTAACAGAGAAGCTAAATACAGGGGTTAGAATAGATATGAGTTTGCTTATTCTCTCACAACAGGAAGTTTCTTGGGTAGTTGCTGGAGTTGGTTCAGTTACTCAATAATGGCAGGGCCAATGTCTCTGTAATTCCCTGGGCTTGGCCTTTCTCTCATTATTACCAGATAGCTGCTGAAGCTCCAATGATCAGGGCTGCGTCCACAAAAGGAAAGATGTGTGTCTTCTTTAATGATGAAAGCAAAGTTTTCAAAAACTCTCCAACAGATTTTTACTTCCATCTCATTGGTAAGAGCTGTCAATTAGCCACTCCAAGGAAGGATGGACTTTTAAGTAGAGGAAATAGAGGGAGAAGAAGGTTAAAATTGGTTGCTGAATCAGCCAACTCATAATGTCCGTCAGAGTTTTTTTGTGGACATTTCTGACACATGATATTATATAAATAATCCTGGGAATAATTAATTGATGATTCTGAGTCACCTAACTTCAAAATATCAGTGTTACCCAGTCTTTAGATTTTACTGAAGATGAGAAATAAAATTAAATTTTAAAATTGGCGGTGGCACACAGAATAAAGGACCCCCAATTATGTCCACATCCTAATCCCTAAAACCCATGATCTTGATATGAAGAGATGGGGAGATGATCCTGGATGATCTAAGTGGACCCAATAGCATTGCAAGTTTTCTTAGAAGAGGGAAGCAAGAGCATCAAAGTCACAGAAGGAAATGTCATGACAGAAGCTGAGGCCAAAGAGAGAGAAAAAGGTTTGAAGACACTACACTGCTGGCTTTGAAGATGGAGAAAGGAGCCAGGAACCAAGGAATGCTGCAGCCTCTAGAAGTTAGAAAAGGTCAGGAGGTGGAGTCTTCCCCAGAACCTCCAAATGGAAAGTAGCCCTATCTACCACCTTGATTTCAGGACTTCTGACCTCCAGAACTGTAAGATAATAAATGTGTGCTGTTTCAATCTACTATGTTTATGATATGTTTTACTGTACCAGTAGGAAACTAATACAGTAGCCCAGATCAGATTAGAATGAAAGCTTCAAATTGCTCTTGAAAAGTAAAAATTAATGCTTTATAAGGCTGTGGCTACAAGTCCCACAAATTATTTCCTGTGAGCATGCAAAACAGCAATGATAATTGCTAACATGGATTGAATATTTACCATGTTCCTGGAAAATACCAATTGCATTGTAGGCATTTAATTTCATCCTTACAATAGCCCTATGAGGTACATACTAATAGTATCACCCATTTTTCTCAGCACAGATGAATAGACTACCAGGAGACAGGGACATGAGGACTGGGGCAGGGGGGGAGCACGGCACATGGACAGCAGCACATCCATGGGCAGCAGGGCTGGCATGGGTTGGCAGATAGTTGGTAAGGAGTATCTGTGACTGGTGGCACAGGCTCACCTGGCTTCTTGGATGTAACTGGCTACTACACCAGTGACCTGGGAACCCAAGAGATTGTGTGAGACACAAAGAGTCACTTAGAGGACTCTCCTCACTGTGCTTGTGGACACTGGAAAGAACCTGACCAAGGGCTGGAATTGCATCTGAACCACCTAATGGAGTAATGAACTGTGCAGAGTTCTTTGTGTTTGTCCTGCACTTGGAGTAGACCAAGGCTGATATTCACAGAGGCAATGTAAGTCTGATAAAGACGACCAAAATAACTTCTCAGTGGTAGAGGAAAGTGCCAATGCAATCAGAAGACAAAGTTATTCCAGTCTCCCAGAAGTGATGTTTGAATCCTGATAAGTTAATACAAACAAACAGAAAAGCATACAGCAGCCCTTGCTTTGCACTGTTCTGATACAAATGAGTTTCAGTTAACACAACACTGTGCAAGGCAAAGGCTGCCTGTATTCAATTCTCAAAGGAGCAAAAGTAATGCAGAAAATTACTCTGCAAGGATTCAAATGTCAAAAATATATTACATGCTACTGTCTTGAATACTGTATTTATCAAAGATAAGTACTTTAATTGTACACTGAAAATATATACAATAAAGTAAAAGCAACTCTTTAAAACTTAATGTTATTTATAAGCAAGCTTCAAAACTTACAACTTACTATCATTTTAATTGGTATTTGGTTAAAAAATGTTCCAAAACTTACGGGAAAATGTAAGTTTAAAAATAGTGGTTGTTGCAATTATGGATAAGAATAGCTAAAGAACACCAATAACTTCATTTTATTACATGTGCAAACATAAGCATCAAAGTGAAAGTAAATGAATCAGGCTGCTTTATATTATCAGAAGGATCGTGATCTCAAAGGGACATTTAAATTAATTGTTTAGCCTGCCTTACTGTATTTGGTTTGTGTAAAAAAGGAAAAAAGCAAACCAAACAAAAAATATCTCCCCTCAAAGTCCTTCCCTTGCTCTGTGTTTACGTAGGATTAAGAACCATTCCAAAATTTTGTTGTTGAGCCATGTCAAAAAAAAGGTCCTAAAATAACCACTGTTGTGTCCCTTGAGGGAAGAATTCTAATGTTATCAAGTTGATATTTGGATCCTGATGGGCGAAAAAGAAAATGTGTCTCATTCCCAGGAAAAAAGGAGATACACAAACAAGGAAATTGCATGATGAGCTGTTGAGGTTCAAAAAATAAATCAGATGAGGTGTTATGCAGGCTGTCTCCAGGGCTTAGGGAGGATTTTTTGAGATCTTCGTATTTCAGACTTTTCTTACATCATTCTCCTTTGTCCTAAAAGATGACAGTCCTGGCCGTTACTTCCTGTAGACGTAAGGGTAGCTGAAAGGAATGAGGCATAACCGCCTCCACCTCCCTGTTTCCTCCCGTTTCCATTATATATTCAGACGGCGACTGTCGCTTCCAGGACCCACTGCTATTTCTGGTGGTGCCTCAGACCTGGCACAATGGGTAGATCAGAATTAAACAAAAGCTTTTCCACTTGACAGGTTTCTTTGTCATTTCCAACTCTTGTCATCTCCGTTGTGTGGCTTCCAATTGTGCTGAGGACACACTGGAAACATCTCTCCTTCCTGCCCATTTTCAGAATATCGCAGTGGCAGCCCTTTCTGGTTGATGTTAAATTTAGCACAAGAATTTTAGGCACATATTTGAAAGGATTAATAGGCTCTAAACAGAACCATACACATCAGAAGTGATTACCACGCAACCACCAACACTGCCTAACAGTGTCTCGGTGTGCCCATTAAAACTGTTCCTATCTCATTCTTTTTGTCAGCCTTCAACATAGAGTCACTGTGAGAATAACTGTGTACTGCCCTGACTGTGGCCTCTGATAGAGTCACAAGTCACAGTTTTTGCATATTCCAGTGAACAGCATTTAAAACGTCTGAATGTATCATTTTAATATCCAACGATGATCCTTACCTCTTACAGCCAGTTAACCTGCTCTACCAATTAACCATCATCTAACGAGTTTATTTCAGTGTTCTCAGTAATAAACATTACAAAAATAGTTTTAGCCGGGCGTGGTGGTGCACACACACTTTTAGTCCCAGCTACGCAGGAGGTTTCCGTGGAGGATCCCTTGAGCCCAGGACTTTGAGGGAGCAGTGAGCTGGGATTGTGCCACTGTACTCCAGCCTGGGCGAGAGAGTGAGATACTGTCTTTAAAAAATGGAATTAAATAAATAAATAATTAAATGGTTTTTGCCACCAATAAATTTGGAAAATTGATCACAATTTGGAAGCACACCTGTGAAGGAGTCTCAGCACACCTTTTGCTCCCACCTCTTGGAAGTTACGTAATGGTACTGAATTTCTATATGCTTTTCCCAGCCTACTTCTATCTTCCATTAAGCCTAAATGTGAGGCAGAGGGAGATATAGCTCAAAGCAAGCCCTTTGCACGTATGGTGTCCCTTTTCACGAATATTCATTAGAGTCCCCTTGTGTACAATTCAGAGGGAAATTCTTCTTTCTATTCCCTTGCTTCACTTTAGATGAAAAGGAAACAGTCCAATGCTGGCTCAGAATTTGGCAGGAAGGCTGAAATGCCTTTCTTTTATTTTTTATTTTTGCAGTGATGGGGGTCTCACTATGTTGCCCTGGCCTTAAATAGTTAAATAATCCTCCTGTCTCAGCCTTTCAATCCTCAGCTGGGATTACAAGCATGAGCCACCATGCCCAACCCTGAGATGCCTTTGTTTTAAAATAAATTTTATTGTGTATATCTGAGATTTACAACATGATGTTATGGGATATATAGAGATAGTAAGATGGTTATGATAGTGAAGCAAATTAACGTATCCCAGTGAGAGAAAGCAGTGCAGATGCTTCCCGCCTTGCCTATCTTTGTCCATCCCCACAGTGATGGGACTCCAAGGCAAAATTAGCTTGAATTCACAAGTGACAGTAGTGCTTGGAGAGAAATCTTCTCGTGATAATTAAGCTAAATTGTATTAAATATGTATGTGCCAGACAATGATCTAAGCTCTCTATACAGGTTAATTCATGGCATCCTTACTACTTTATCCTCATAGAAGACTATTATTATCTCCATGTTAAAGACCCAGCAGCTGAGACACAGAGAGAAGAGGTCATCTGCCAACAGAGTAAAGAATAAGCAGCAGCAGAAGGGATTATTACCAGGAGCCAGTCTTGACCATTACTGGCATGGGGCAGGTATTTAAAGAACATATACAGTTGCAGGCACTGAAGAGATCATTTTTCAGACTAAGGACAATATTTGAAGAGGAAAGGCCAAGAATATTGAGGCTAGCAAACAGGAGTTGACAACAGTAACAGAAAGTCTGTGAGGAACTGATCCTCCAGGTCTGTGCAGGGAGGGGACAACCTGTGGATGCTGGGGGTGCTCTTCAGCAGAGAGTAGGATCCAGCTGCGGGGTCATGGTCAGTTTCTGGGCATGGAATGTGAAAGCCCAACATGGACTTTAGTACTGAAATTAGCCTGGGTCGTCTGTGCAGCTACCAGAAGTGAAATTTGAAAACTGCAACCAAAAGAAACCAAGCCATCAAAAAGTGTAGTATCCGATCTAAGGAAGTGAGAGGCCAGCAATCCAACAGGAAAAGGAGGCCACGAGCAAAGAACAGCCCAGGAGGTGTGTCAAACCTCATCTCTAGCATGGTCCTGGCCACTGGGAAACCAGCTGGGTTTCTACCTTTCCTGGCCCAGTTGTGGTCAGGTGGCCCAGCTTCAGGCCAGGAGGGGAAGAAACAACAGCCAAGGCCTACAGGAAACCTGAAACCTAAAAACTCCCCATGCCTTCTACATGACAAACAGGACAGGACTCAAGTGTCCAACACTAGCATTTCAACTCCGTCTCAACTTGATACCAATCCTTGCACTTTCAGGCTAGGAGAAAATAGATTTTGAGCTCAAATAATGTTAATGCTCCATTTTTTTTAATGTGGAAAAATAAGAAACAACCAAAATCTGATGGGATGTCATTAAGAAAATCATGAAACAGCATTTGATCACGTAAACTGCCATCATCACAAATCACGTTTTCAAGGAATATTCACTATCTAAGGAAATGCACATCACGTAAGGGTATGAAGAAAAGCAGGTTGACATGCCAGAATGTGCTCTAGATTTGCTGAGAGAAATTGTGTTTTGGTACAATAAAGAAGTTGTACTGACAGCATATAGCCCTGTTTTATATAATTAATAAATTGCCTTCATTCACACAATATTGATGGTATTGTTATACCATAAGAATAGTCAAGATATGTGAAATATCAAAGTGTCCTTACTTGCATAAAATTTAATTCCTAAAAGCTTGTCACCTGATATATCTAGATACTTGAAAACTTAATCATGGTAATTTTTACCTTTTTTTTGGTTAGCCTTTTAGCAACTTGGTTTAGTTTTCCCCTTTTGGAACTAAATAAACATTGTAAAATTTAAAATTACTACATACAGACTAAAATTGTTCATGTAAAATTTCCACATAGCAGATTAATACATACTGACCTTTACCTTTAACAGATATGGACAAAAGTAGTTAAATGTTTTTGTTGAGTGTTTATCTAACTGCCTGTGGGAAAAAAGAAAAGCTTTCTGAGCATAATTTAATTGTTTGGAAGTTTTGGATAGTGCAGACTTTCTATTAATATAGATTGAGAATCAATCAAGTATAGGTAAATTTTAAGGGGTTGAGATTTCTTTGAAACCATAAAGAAGGGGCAGGGAACTGCTCATACTTCTGTTTTGTTTTGCATGGTGGCCACTGCAAGTACCTTATGCATGAAATTAAATTGCTTGGGCTACAAACACTAAAGAGTCACATTGGCAATCCTCAAGCATTTGGTGTTGTTGATGGTAGAGAACTACTTTCTGATTTTCTTCAAGTCTAATGGAGGGGATAGGAGTGGTGTGGCTTAAATAGAAGAGGGGACTTCCCGTGAGAGAGTGCAGATAAGCCAGCTGATCCCCTTTCCCACACTGCTGGCATGAGGCAGGGCCAGAGATGCCAGGCCCCAGAGCCACAGGAAACCTGGAAGAGGCAGGAGAGGCTGATGGGTGAACAGGGTGGGGAGGGCACAGGGAGTGCACAGGATCCTCAGGGCGACCAAGGAAAGGAATGTGTGAGCTGGTGCCAAGAAGCTGAGGATAAAAAAGGACGAAGAAAGGAGAAGGGACTGGGTCAGCTGTAGGATAAGGAAGCTGGAGGAGGGGGCTCCTGGGCAGCCCTTGGTATGCTATCCTAGTTTCATTCCACATCTTGATGGGTAAGTCTTAGTTCTTCCATGGTCCCTTTCTTCTGAATTCTTAGGTGACCTCTCCTATAAGAGATACAACAGCTAATTCAGGCACCATCAGACAGCCGGAAGCCTGGGCTTCCGGGCATCATCCACACACCCCAGGCAGGGATGGGGAGGTTGGGAAGATGCTGGGGAGTTTGTGGGTGTCTGAGATCAAGGTATGGGGAGGGAGGAGGTCTGTTGGTGGAGCCTACACTATTCCCCACTGCTCCAGGGTAATTCTCACCAGTGTTCAGATTTGCCCCATCAAGTAGAGATATAAAAATACAGCTAGTACATGAGGCCCTAGTCAGGAATACCTGCCCTCAATCCAGTCAACCCCATGTTCTCCCCATCTTCTCCCAATTCACCACAAGCTCTTCCCTCACTCCCATGATTGTCTTTAAGATGTTCAGCAGGATATCACTCATGGCTACAGCAGTTCCAAATACAAAATTCATTTCTGGCTTATACTTCCAACCACCTCCCCCATTACCCACACCCACTTTCAAAAAGGATCTGAGGTCTATAAGTTGATATTCTATATAAATTGAAATAGAAAATGAAAAACTATGTGGAGAAAAGAGGAAGGAAATATACCAGCGGGTATAATTACTGTCACAGAGTAAGTCACAAAGAAATTGACTGAGGAAGTTGAAACTACTAAATACTCTTGTCTGTCTATATGTACTAACATCTCAGGGAAAATTAATTTCAATAGCACTAATTAACATCAATTTTATTATATTCAATTAAAATGCTGTAGTTATAAAGCAAAATAATCTTAAAGATTATAAAATAGGTTTATGTTGGTAGCAGAAGACACCTGATACCAGTAGCTGTATGAAAGCAATCACTTGGCAAAAGAGAAACACAAGGATGCTTAACCATAAATGTGGAGCCTGAAAATCAAGCAAAGTGAAGCAGGTTGAATCACAGAAAAAAGCATGGATTTTAAAATCAGGCAAACCTTCTGAATTCAACTCAGCTTCCCATTCACTAGCTATGTCACATGACCTCTCTGTGCTTCAACTTATTCATACCCAAAGCTTGGAAAGTTTGTTGTGAGAAATAGCCATAGGCATCTAATGAATCTACTACAGTGCCTGGCACACAGGAGGAACTCAATAAATAGTATTTATTAATCAAGCCTCTATAATAATTCAGGCAGTATTCTAGATACCAAAATTAGACTAATGAATGAAAGAAATCTTTGTCTTAATGAGGTTTATGCTGTGATGGGAGCAAATAGCCAGCAAGTAAGCAGAGAAAGAAGACAGGGTGGGAGGAGGAAAGAAGGAAAGGAGGAGAGGAGAGAGATCTGAAAGTGATATTCTATTGAAAAAATACAAGAGTAACAAGGTAGATAGTATCTTGGGGCAAGGGCTAGCTCCTCTAGCTAAGCAGTTGGACTTCTCCAACTGCCTCCTCAGAAGGCCTGTCTTAGGAGATGACATTTTGTCTGAGTGCTGATTGATGGAAAGGAAGTCAGAGTGGGTTAAGATCTTGTGAACAAGGATTCCAGCCAGAGGGGGTGGCAAACAGCAAAGGCCTTGGAACCAGAACAAATTTAACATTTCCAGAGACAAAGAAAAGCCAATGAGGGACATGAAAGAAGTGTTATAAGTGGCATGTTATGAGTGGCAGAGGAGGGTACAGGCTAGGTCCTAGGTGTTGGTGGAGTCAATTCAAGTAAGCCCTTGAAGGCCCACATTGAGCTTAGATTTTATTTTAATTACAGTGAGAAATGATGGGAGGGTTTTAAGCAGGAGAGTGATATGATGAAATGTAATTTTCAGAAAGACTATTCTGTGTGCTGTATGAAGAATGAAGGTGAGTTCTCATGGGTGGAGAAAGGTTGGAAGCAGGCAGACCAGGTAGGAGACTATGGGAGTTGTTCAGGTGAAAGGCTGCTCAGGTGATCCTCAGTGATGGAGCAGATGAGATGTGGTTGGATTGGGGATATATTTTGGAGGTAGAGAGGACAGGACTTCCCAAAGAATTAGATATGAGGGAAGAAAGAGATCAGAGATGATTCCCAGATGTTAGACCTGAGCCACAGGCTGATAGGTAAGGCAATGTCATTTGCTAAGATAAGGAAGAGCAGTGGAGAGATGGTTTGGGATTGATGGGGTAAAGATGGTCAGACATCTAAGTGGACATTCCAAGTAGACAGCTAGGCATATGCTCTGGAGATTAGGACCACACCTGGGAGATAACGCCTGCAATCCCAGAACTTTGGGAAGCTGAGGTGGGCAGATCATGAGGTCAGGAGATCGAGACCATCTTGACCAACAAGGTGAAACCCCGTCTTTACTAAAATACAAAAAATTAGCCAGGTGTGGTGGTGTGCGCTTGTAGTCCCAGCTACTCAGGAGGCTGAGGCAGGTGAATCACTTGAACCTGGGAGGCAGAGGTTGCAGTGAGCTGAGATTGCACCACTGTACTCCAGTCTGGCGACAGAGCAAGACTCTGTCTCCAAAAAAAAAAAAAAAAAAAGAAAAGAAAAAAAAGAAAATAATATTTATATAAAGTGTAATGTAAACTTACATTATACAAAATATCTGATTCAGTTTTACCAAATCGAAAAGAAAAAGCTTAACACTGTTAGAAAGTGATATTCACTATTTTTTATGGAATTTTCTCAAGAACTTTTATTTAAATAACTCTTAAGTTACCTTTATCAACACATAAAAGTTGATTCAGTTAAAAAAAGACAAAAAAAACTTAATTTCTCTGTGGGCATAAAAATCTGATAGAAGTAAGTAATGATTCAGTTGCAGTATCAGAAACATAATTTTTATATCAACAAAATTCCTTCTTTGTTTCCTTGTTGGTTTTTTTTTTTTTTTTTTTTGACTAAGTCTTGCTCTGTCACACAGGCTGAAGTGCAGTGGCTCCATCGTACCTCACTGCAACCTCAACCTCCTGGGCTCAAGCAATCCTCTTGACTCAGCCTCCCGAATAGCTGGAACCATAGGCATGCACCAACACACCCAGCTAAAACAAAATTCTTACAAAACACAATCATTGATTCTAGATAAAATTCTGTGTCACTGATTCGTAGCTTCTGATGGGTGTAGTTAAAATCCTTCCTTTGGGGTGGAAAAAAGGGAGAAAGGTGCCCTCAGAGCAGTATTTTTCTTAATATTCTAGTGATGTCCAAGATGGCCTGCATTAATTATGATAAACTGATTTTGGTTGGATTCCTCTATTCTACTCTGGTAGGGTGCTCAGGCTAACCTGTTCTGAAGATCTCAGAGATGTGATATCAGGTGAGAAGTCCAAATGCCACATACCAAAGCTTGCATTGAAATGAGCATGGAGCAAAGACTGGAGAGATTACCTGCTTCTACTCTAATAACCAATTAGACCTATCTTGAGAAATCGACTATTGTTGAGTGCCAATTACAGTCATATTTACTATTCATTAAATATCTCCTGTAGGCCAGGCTTATACATGATCTCATTTTAACCATCAAAACAAATTTGGGTGTTTTTTTTTTATTTTAGAGGTAAGAAAACTAAAGATCAACAAGATTATTATTTGCTCAGAGGTAGAACATGGGTTTATTCACAGTTGTGCCTAAATCTAAATGTAATTCTCTGCCTAGTTTATTATATTGTAAAAATAAACAGGCCGGGCGCGGTGGCTCAAGCTTGTAATCCCAGCACTTTGGGAGGCCGAGGCGGGCGGATCACGAGGTCAGGAGATCGAGACCACGATGAAACCCCGTCTCTACTAAAAATACAAAAAATTAGCCGGGCGTGGTGGCGGGCGCCTGTAGTCCCAGCTACTTGGAGAGGCTGAGGCAGGAGAATGGCGTGAACCCGGGAGGCGGAGCTTGCAGTGAGCCGAGATTGCGCCACTGCACTCCAGCCTGGGTGACAGAGCGAGACTCCGTCTCAAAAAAAAAAAAAATAAATAAAAATAAACATCACTGAAAATTAACATTGATAACAGAGATAGCTGAAGATGTAGTGGTGAGTTGTTACAAAGACTGTAACTTACTTTCACATGGGTCTGCAAACACATACAGCTGATCCTTATTATCTGCAGTAGTCACATTCTATACAGTCTCTATGAACACTACATTAGCAAATACTGAGCCATTGCTCCCAGGAGAAATACAGGGTTAGGTTCTTGTGAGTCTCTGGTCACAACATTTCTGTCAGTGAATATATACACATATATACATATACAGATAATCTTGTTTCATGTGTGTTTCTATTTAAGGTCACCTTATTTATTTTTCACTCATTAATATTGAACTCATGGCAAACTATGCTATAACTCATGCCTGAACTAAGCTTCTCTAACACAGATATTTTCTGTTAGGCACATCACAGACTTTTTGAGCTTAGGATCACTAGGCAGTACTTCAGCACTATGCTCAGGGTCCATTTTAAATAGTGAAATCATCCACAGGAAAAAAAATGCAAAAAAAAGTGACACTGAATAAACTGTGGAAAGGACACTTGCTGAGTTTTGGGGGATTGAGGAGAGATGAAGGATGCATGAGCCCTGCCATCAGGGAGCTTTTAATCTATTACAAGAGGCAAAATTAACACAGTGAAATATTCACAAGACAATATAATTGAGCAGGTGAATGAGGTGAGGACAGTGTTTTATATTACACTATCTGTTCTTGGTGGCTTTTATCTTTCCTTTTTCCAGGTTTTTCAGGCACCAGTGGTACTTTCTATATGAGCTCCTTTTAGGGTAGGGCAGATCAGCCTAAAACAAAAAAGTCCATTAAAAATGTGACTGGATTTCTTAAATGCAGAGTAGAAACTATAATCTGAAAGCCAAAGGGTTGTTTATTTGTGAGAACCAGGCTTTGTTCTGTGAACTAAATTGATTCCATGGAATTCTAAAAGCTGAGATTAATAAGATTGGATTATATGGTTTATAATTCAAGTTTTGTGGATTGGACACCGAGCAGTAACGTCTGCAGAACAGAGAAGAGTGCCAGTTGCTATATCTGCCTTCCTAGCCACAATGGAAAGGAGGATTTCCCAGTGAGCAAGAAAGGAAATGTAGAGAGAATAAAATAGAGTGCTTAATAAGAATAAGATAGCTAGTGAGAAAATCTGTTCCCTTCTGTGGTCAAACCTTAGGTGGAGTGTGGTAAAGACACTCAGAAGTCCTTACTTAGTAGTACTTTCCATGGCAGACCCCAAGAAGACAGCAGCCAGTGTCTGAATCACCTCCGGTGCTGTAATGAAATACCATGACTGATGGCTTCAACAACAAACATGTATTTCTCATAGTTCTGGGGTTGGGAAGTCCACAATCAAGGTGCCAGCAGATTTGGTGTCTAGTAAAGGCCCACTTCCTGGCTCACAGGCGGTGCCTTCTCATGGTGTCCTCGCATGGTGGGGAGAAGAAGCAAGCTATCGTAAGATTATTCTAAGAACATTAATCCCATTTATAAGGGCTCCATTCTCATGACCTCATCTAATCCTACTTACCTCCCAAAGACCCCACCTCCTAATACTATCACATTACAGGGTAGGGTTTCAACATATAAGTTTTGGGAGACACAAGCATTCAGTTTCTAACAGAGTTTCATAGAAAAACATCTATTTTAAATGGCATTTGAACAACACGGCTCTTCGAAAATGACTGAGAGAGGTGGTGAAGTAGACCAGGCCTTGGCACAGCCTTGCAGAACCATGTACATCACAGAATACTAAAGATAGGCAACAGAGAGTTTTCAGTCCTCAAGGAGAGGAATAGAAGAGCTGTAGGAGTGGGTGGGTCACAGGGGGTCTGGGAGAAGAGCAGGAGGACACAGATATGTGGACTTCACTGTTGATCAGAGCGAGGCAGGGACTAGGGTCAGCAGCAGCAGCTACCAGCCCACCATGTCAAAGACCAGGCAGGATGGAGACCCCTTTTGGGTGCCAGCCACAATTCCCCAAGGACCAGAGCATGACAACACAGTGGCCATCAATGGGAGAAGGCTATGTGAGAACCCAGGTTACTTCTAAGCTCCATGGATCATAAGGTCACTCTTGGGAAGAAGAAAGTGAGAACTCTGAATTTCACAGAATCCTTACTAAAAAAGGCAACACTTTAAACCAGAAGTAGAGTTATCTGCTTTTTTGTTTTGTGTTGTTGTTGTTGTTGCTGTTTTGAACCAGGCAGATTCCCTCTGTCACACAGGCTGGAGTGCAGTGGTGTGATCTCAGCTCACTGCAACCTCTGCATCCTGGGTTCAAGTGATCATCCTGCCTCAGCCTCCCAAGTAGCTGAGACAACAGGCGTGAGCCACCAGGCCCAACTAATTTTTGTATTTTTTGTAGAGACAGGGTCTCTCCATGTTGCCCAGGCTGGTCTCAAACTCCTGAGCTCAAGCCGTCCTCCTGCCTTGACCTCCCAAAGTGCTGGGAGTATAGGCATGAGCCACCATGCCCAGCCCAGAAGTAGAGTTGTCTTAAAATAGAAAAATTAAAAGCTTTCGACTATCAGTAAAAATGGAGTCTACAACTGGAGCTGAGCTGAGTTCAATTACAGAAAAATTTAAAATGTTACGTTTTTTCACATCGGACTGTGACTATAAATTTTGAACTTGCTCCATGTGCTACACTGTGGTGCACCACTCAAAAGCCCCAGAGCATTGCAAAGTTGAGGGAAATGAGTGAAGCCAGGAATGGACAGGGATGGTTGGGTTGGGCCCAACCAGAAGAGAGGAGGGCAAGGCCCTGGATCAGGGCAATGACTGAGTTGCATAAGCAAAAACTGGGAGAGGCAGACAGCTGGGATCCTCAGGGTACAGCTGTGAAGTATGAAATTACCTGCCTTGGGAATTGTAAGCACTGTAGCAGAAAAGTTGGCAGATTTGCCTACTCCAAAAATCCTTGATTAGAGGGCGATGGCCATGAGGTCTGAGCCCACTGCCTTCCAACGACACCCTCAGTTGAATGGACTGAGGGTGTTCTACACACTGGACCCAAGCAGGCCAATCAGCAGCCCTTTCCAGGGAATTTGGAATTGGGACACAGGGGCTCTGGTTCGTCAACTCTCAAAGCTTAGCATACCTAAGACCCTGGTGAGTTTCTATGCTCCACCACTGTATCTTCAGGATTGGAGCTGAAAGATCTTTGATCTTCAAAATCTTTGCTCTTCAAAATGTGTCTGGTGTAGCAGGTTTAGAGCTCAGGAATCGGTATTTCGACGCGTATCCCTGGTGAATCTAAAACAGAAAGGCTATGGATCACCATCTGGGAAATAGGCTTCTGGACTGGGGGTTCCCCAGAGCTAAGTTGGACATTTTTGGTCCTATAACTGGTGACGCAGAAAAAAGAAGCCTGGAGAGAGGGAAGTATATAGCAGACATACAAAGAAAAGTCGTGAGGTCCCAGGAGCTGGGCTCACCAATCACACTTTCCCGGCCCTTCTCCTTTGCCTCCCCCACTCTGGTGGAGATCAGAAATTCTAAGCATTTTTCAGTCTCTTTTGAAGCCAAGAGGTCACGTGATGTATTTTTGGCCAATGAGAGGTATGTGGAAGTTGGCTTAGTTGAGAGAGGGCATTTTGGGAAAGCATTTGCTTTCCTGATTGAAGGGTAGATATACAGGCAGCTGCCCATTTCTATCCTTCTACCTGCATGAAGCTTGGAGCTGCAATATTTTTAATCCACGAAGCAATAAATGCAAAGAGCCAACACACTAAGGCTGCAGAGTGAGAAGAAAGGCCTCAAGTGACAGACTCAACGCCCCCACTCTTGCTTGTGGCACATGCATAGACTATGCTTACATATTCAGTGGCTTATAGGAAGAGAGCTTATATACATTTTAAAAATCTGTGTAATCAGGAACATGAGAACAGAATTGTGGTGAGTACATTCTAGCGGGATGATTAGGTAGAAAGAACTGAGTGCAAAGGGACCTGCACAATAACCAGTACAAAAGCAATCCCAGCAGGGCCATTTTGAGAAAATTAATTAGAGAGCTAATTGCCCAGCCAAGAAACTGAATCCTCTAGATTTTTCTACAAATTATAAGGAAGTCCCAGCAGCTACAATTACCCTACAGAATGTGTCACTGTGGTATAGTTATAGGCCAAACCAACTTAAAGACACCTAATCTGAAAAAACATAAAGTCAATAGGAAAGGCAGTTAAAAAAAATCCTATGAGAAAACCAGAGAAGATGATCACAGAAGGACCTCAGCTTGGGATCAGCAGCTCACGTTTGCATCACCTTAGCCTGGGCAACCAGACCTCAGGGCCCAACTGAGTTAACTGGTCAACAAATGCAGAATGTGCAAACTTATGTCCTGATTGGAAAGTATTTTATACATGGGATGGTACAATTACTAAAATCTTAGGAAGGAGATTTATTAAAACCCAGGAAAATAGAAAATATGATTAAGAAACAGGCCAAGCACAGTGGCTCACACCTGTAATCCCAGCACTTTGGGAGACCCAGGCAGGTAGATTGCTTGAGCCCAGGAGTTTGAGACCAGCCTGGGCAACATGGTGAGATCCCGTCTGCAGAAAAAAATAACAAGTTAGCCGGGTGTGGTGGCACATGTCTGTGATCCCAGCTACTCAAGAGGCTGAGGTGGGAGCATCCCTTGAGCTTGGGAGGTCCAGGCTGCACTGAGCCATGATCATGCCACTGCACTCCAGCCTAAAGAAGAAGATTAAGAAACAAAGTCAAATCCATCACATTAAAAAAAATTTTTTTTGTAGAGATGGGGTCTCACTATGTTGCTCAGGCTGGTCTTCAACTCCTGGGCTCCAGTGATCCTCCTGCCTCAGCCTCCCAAAGTGCTGGGATTACAGGCTTGAGCCACCATGCCTGGCCCATCACACTTTTTAAACCAGAAATGATGTGAAGATATTTAAACAGTTTTGTAACCATAGTGACATTTTATGTTGTTTTGCCTGCTGCTTAAGGTATTAGAGAGTTTATTAGTTTCCTGTGTCTGCTGTAACAATTACCACAAACTTGGTAGTTTAAGACAACAGAAATTTATTCTCTCATAGTTCTGGAGAAGGAAAGAGTCTGAAATCAAGGTCGTGCTGCCTCCAAAAGCTCTGGGAAAGAATTCATCCCTTTCTAGTGACAATGGCATTCCTTGACTTGTGGCCTCAGCCCTCTGATCTCTGCCTCTGTGGTCACGTGGCCTCCTCATCTTCTGTGTTTCCATCTAATCTCCCTCTGTCTCCTCCTATAAGGACACTTGTAATTGGAATTAAGGTCCACTCAGATAATCCAGGGTAATCCCCCAAGTCCAGATCCTTAATCACATCAGCAAAGACCCTTTTTCCTCATTAGGTAAAATTTACCAGATTAGGATCTGGTATCTTTCAGTGGCCACACATTAGCTTCCTACAGAGAATGCCTAAGAAACTCTGATTATACTTTATTTGTGATTTCATTTTCTATTTAAATGTTTTTACATTTATAATTGATGTATGCATATTTAGGGAATTATGTTTTTGATGTATTAGACAAGAAGCATGTGAATTTTTAAAGGAAGGTTGTTTTTAAAACGATTTTTAAATAAATTCATAAGATTACTAAATTAGACTTTTAAACAAAGTACAAGTGGTAGTAAATATTCTTTTCCACACAAAATCTCTTGGAAACCTAATGAATCTATAACATACTTTACTTGAAGTCTTCCTTCACTTGCTGTGTGTGTGTGTGTGTGTGTGTGTGTGTTCCAGTGATCCCCAGTAGAATATAGAATATTTCTCATTTCTACTCTAAAAGATGAGGACAAAATTGGACCCTTGCAAAAGGCAAACTTAGATGAGTGCACTCACCTACTTATTCCATTACTGATGAGATTTAGGATGAGAGGTTGAGCAATGAACAGGCACTCAACACCCTGGGTCATCCACGGCCCATGGCAACTGCACACACACAGCCTCTGGAGGACTTCAGAGCTCACAGGTTAACTGCTGTTTGCCTCATAATGACTCTTGTGCCTTGTGCTGGTGGATTTGGGTTCCTTTAGCAATGGGTCATAGGGCTGCTATAGAATGCTTTGTTTTGTTTCTTTTCCCTGAGTAGGCCAAATGTGTCCTAGGTTTTAAAGCTACTTTTTGAAGACAGACGTTTGCTTAGCTGCATTTTTACAATACACTCTATTCCATGAGGCACATGATGGAGTTCAAGGATTGCTCATCATTATCCAGTTGGACACTAGGACAGGAAACTTCTGGGAAACAGTTTTACTCCAGGGCATCTGCTCCTCCCATCAACATATTACCTTCTTAAGGTAATTCTTTTCCTGGCCACTGGTACTTCTTTTCCTCCAAAAATCTCCCACCCTTCTCCTGAAAGATTTCTGCATGCCTGAGCAGATAGATGACTCCGCTTCACAGGATTTGCATAAATTACACCATGTGGGGCTCTCCAAGAAAGTGGTCATTGGTCAAGTCTCAGAGACCTTTAAAATGTCTTTCATCTCCCCAGCATGTCATACTTTTGGTTATCTTGTGTCTGTGGAAACTACTTGCACCACTGAAGGAGATGTTTCCTCTGGTCCTCTTTAAATTTGCTCTGTGGACAAAATGTTGGACCAAGGCCGTATTTTATGCTGCTCCTCTTTCTTTTCTGAGATCTAGTCTACTGAATATAATGCCCAGGCCATTGATTCATTCATGGCCATTCATTCTATAGGTTCTGGCAAGCACTACAAAGTATTACTAATTATGCTATGTGTATGTAGTTTTGATCTTCAGGATATGTTATAAATAAGAACTCAGTCACTTTCCTTAACAGGTAATCAGTTCCACATGCCTAGCCCTGTGTTTATTGCAACTTAGGAAATTAGAGGGAGAGAGCTTAAGTAACTTATCTCAGATCACAAAAAGGCATCATGTGTCAGAGAAGAAGTATGTTATTTCATGATGAGTAGATCAAGTATAAATCATTTCAAACTTGAAACACTTGAATAAAGCTAAACTAGTATGGTTTTTGAGTCACTAAAATAACATTTCCTGAATGCTTTGGGAGTTTCTTTGGATGCCTTCCACTAGACTATCAATGAGCCCCAATCCCATTAAGCCCTTGAGAAGAAGTGAAGTTACTAGAGGATTACATGGCTCCTGGAATTTTTGTGTTTTTTCAGTGATGTGTTGATGGATGTGAGTCAAAAAGTAGATAGGAGCATTCCATAAAATTGAGGGAAATGAGAAAGGAGATTGGTTAATGATCCAAACAATTCTAACTGGGAAGGCTGTAAAATTTGCTTTTCTTAATAAGACTGGTGCTTTAATGCTGTCTTCCAGCTTCTTAAGGAAAATGACTATAGAAAATTGGAGGGGGTGTCCAGAAAAAGCACAGAGATTTGGAAGTCTACATGGAATTTCAAGTTCCTGTTCAAAGATTACACTTAAACACACCTTGATGGGCTTAGTCACTCAAGTGAATTGGCATTGCAGGTGTTTGTCTTCTGTCCAACCGTGGGCTTCCTCTGTGGGAATTTCTTTTTGTGCAGCTGAGATGGTGTATAAGAAATCTCCAAAGTCAAAGCAAAGGGTAGTGACTAACTTGAAATTCCTTAATGGGGAAATTTCACAAAGGTCCCACCAAGGGCGGAAAATAATGAGTCTTAAAGTTTTGGGAACTGATCATATAAGCACATAAAATAAAGAAACAGGGTGGGAAAATTCATTTCCCAATGAGCCCTGGTAGCAAGAAGGCCAAGTCTTCCCAAAGCTGTGTCACCAATAAATCCCCACAGATTGGACCCATTTTTCCCCAGAAAACATGACAAAGCTCACATGGAAATCCACACTGTGTCCAAAGTGCATTTTAAAATAATATTTTTCGATGAAAATAAGATTTAAAATATTTATATAGTTGAACACACATGCACACATCTATTTAGATATCCACACAGAATATAGTATAAAGAACATAAAATTGAGAATCAAGACACTTGGGTTGAGAACAATCTATACGTCTCTCCCTTTGGAAATTCCCTGAACTTCAGTTTTCTATTTGTAAAATAATAAAAGGATAGGGCCGGGTACAGTGGCCCATGCCTATAATCCCAGCACTTTGGGAGGCCAAGACAGGCGGACCACCTGAGGTAAGGAATTCGAGACCAACCGGGCCTACATGGCAAAACCCCACCTCTACTAAAAGTGCAAAAATTAGCTGGGCATGGTGGCATGCACCTATAGTCCCAGCTACTTGGGAGGCTAAGACAGGAGAATTGCTTGAACCCAGGAGGTGGAGGTTGCAGTGAGCCGATATTGTGCCATTGCACTCCAGCCTGGGTGACAGAGCGAGACTCTGTCTCAAAATAATAATAATAATAGTAATAATAATAGGATAATTATATTTTCCTTACCTAAGTTGTTGTGAAGCTCAAATGAGGAAATAAACGTGAAAGTACTTTTAAAATTGTAAACAATTATTCAAATGTAACTTATTATTATGTCCATTATTATAAGCAAACTCAATATAATGGAAAAACCACCTATATTCCCTGATTCTCTGGCCACACCTATGAGATACAGTACATGAAAATCAAGTCCAAGTTTGGAGCTAACAATAAGAGGATGGGGATAAAGGACTCAACTGTGAGATACCTCCTCATTTTACTCTCTTTGCTAGATACCGTAGAGTAAGGCAGAAGTCATAGCTAATTGTTTAATTTTCCTCAACTTATTCCACCAGAAACTTCTCTAGACTAATAATGTTGTTTCTAAAATGAAGGTACAGTCTTGGATAATTGAGGTGATTAAAACTGTGGGTACCATAGCCAGACCACCTGGGTTCAAATTCTAGATCTGTCACTTACCAACTGTGCATCCTTTAGAAAATTTTTTCTGAAGGAGTGATAACTGTAACTACATAAACAATGCTCCATAACTGTGCTGTAGTTCGAATGACTTTAACCTACTAAGAAGAATGACAGTGGATGAAAAATTTTCTGTTCTTTTTATTTCTTGAACAAGTCGGCATACCTCCCTCTGACCCCCTCAGAGTAAAACACTTGCTAGTCCATACAGGACCCTCATACACACTAGGAAAATATGTACATTGCTCAAGACACTTTATCACATTCAGTGGGAGAAAAAAGTCTCTAATGACAACAGTGCAACTGATCTCCCCTAGAACTGGGCAGTAGACAATCTGCTTAACCTTACATGATAGTCTTGTCTCTGAAACTCAGTCTCCTTTTGTGGAGGGAGAGAGGAGTGGTTAGGTTAGAGCTCCCTAAATCCTCTGATAATTCCAAAAGATTCTGTGATTTTTTTTTCTTTTAGGTTTTTAGACTGTCTTTAGGATGCAACACTTCATTCCAACCCTAGGGCTAAGGAGGGCTAGCAGACCAAGCACAGTTTGATCTCAGGGTTCTGTGGACTAGGGCAGATAACAGAGCATTTCAAGCAGATAGCTGGCGAGGCTTGCATTTTCTGGCTAGATTAGCATCCTTCTCACCACCTTTTTACACGTAGAACCCAAAACCAGGAAGACATAGCATGAGTCCACCCTGTGCCCTGCGTCATCCTGTATAGTCCAGGGATGATACCGAGACTTGAATTGAAGCAAGGGTGCCTTTGCTTATGAAGAAGACTTTTTTTTTTAAAGGAGGCCATACATTGTCCTTTGCAAAGGAAACAGAAATTTCCATTTGTAAAGGTGTCCTCCTCTGCTGTACCAGGAAAAGGAGAATGACTCTTAATGACCAGAGAGACAACTCTTGTCACTGGAGTTGCACCAACTCGAGTCTGCATAACAAGCCTTATAAAATTGTCCTTATCTGTCATTAGTTTCCCCCAAATATTTACCTTCCCATCAGAAGCTCAAATTCCTTTTCCTTTGTCTAGTCATTTTTCTAGGATTTATCATCCTTTGTTAAAATGGGATATAAGCCTCTAGGCCTCACCATTTTTTTAGGTTTTTCACTTATTTTCTGTAAAGCTCCTGTGTATATGTGAAATATTCTTCTATTAATCTGTCTTTTGTCAGTTTAATTTGCAGGCCTCAGTCACTGAACCTAGGAGGGTAGAGGAAAAGTTTTCCCCATATTTGCCTCTCACCTCGTTGGCTATTGCAAACAAAACAACTATTCTTTTTACATCACTGAAAACATGAAATCTAAAGGAAGAAAAATCAGTGAGAGGGAAGTCCTTACCAATGGGAATTCAGAGTGGGAAGATCAGGACCCGAGCAGCTGACCTTGCTTCTCCACCACTTAATGCTCTTGGGGCCCCAGATTGGAAAGGCCTGAGTCACCACCAAAATTCCTTTCTTGTTCCATCAATGTCCCCCTGGCTCTCTTTCTTGCTTCCTGCCATTTCTCCAGCCCTCTTTGGTATATCTTGGCCCTTTCTTCTCATGACCCTTCTTCCTTTGCTGTTGCAAAGGAACTGCTGTTCTACTCAGAAATCACTAAACTACAATGGATTCATTTGCCTTTGCACATAAGCTGCTGGGGTGACCCCTTGGTTAGCCCCAACGTGCATCTCTGGGAATGATTTAGCAATCTAAGACTTATTCTCAGCAAGAAGAGGAACGAAGATGTTCCTTTCTCACAGAACCTGTAATTTGACCTCCCTCTCAGAACAAAGATAAAGGGATGTGGTTTTTACTTACTGGCTGTAAAACACATTATACATTCATTTTACAGATGCTGAAAAAATGGAAGCCCCGGAGAGAGAACATTTTATAAGGAGAATCTCCCAGCATGTCTTAAAGCACAGAGACAAGTAAACGACACCTGAGTGTCAGGACTGCCAGGAATTTCCTGAGACATATCAAAGAAATCCATAAACATAAATCACCCCAGGAAGACCAAGTGTGCAGATGAAGATAATACCTTAGACAAGCAGTGTGCTTTGGTTCACAAAGGACTTTCATTTTTACAATCTTTTTTGATCTACAAAACCTAAGCAGTAGTCAGGCCATATATTATTGTAATTCCTACTTTACAGGTCACAAAATGACCACCTAGGGAGGCAAACTGACTTCTAAACTCACACAGCTAATATGTGGTGAATAGGATAGGCTTTCCCCTCTTGGCTTCTTATCCTATGATTTTTCTTCAAAAGAACTAGGATTGGAGTGTGCTGGGGGAACAGAAGGCAGAAGTATGCAGCCAACAGCTCTGCCCTATTGACCTGCTTTGCCAGCATCATCTTGGGGAACCTCAAGCACCTATTAGACCCCTTCTGTTTGCACAAACACACTAGCCCTACATTCCCATAGTGAGGCTTTCTGTTCTTCTCCAGAACTGTTCTCTATTGTAGGGAAGGATCACAGATGCCCCCAGGGGCTACCGTTTTGCTTAGAAGTCTCATCTTAGTCTCTCCTCTATTGCGTCATGACCACTGTTGATGCAAAGCTACCTGAGGGGATAACACATAATCCATTGTGTAATAACTTCTTAGGTCACCAATCATGTACTCAGTGCGAGCTCTGTGCCAGGCCCTGTTAGGTGCCCACAGCATGAGACTTAATAAGCCAAGAGCTAAAAGGAAGAATGGAAAGGCAAAAACAAGTGAATACAGGGTTGTGTAGAGAGAACAGTGGAGGGAGTGGCAAAGGAGAGCATCTGATCCCAAACACGTTATCAACTTTCTTAGCAGGGAGTAGGAAGGCAATAGTTTTATGATCAGGATGGCCAACACTTCCAAGTTCCTAAGGACATCTCAGAATGAGGAACAGAGCCATTGTGTTGTGCTAATGAGAAGGAAGCAGGTTCTGGAGTCTGGTATACCTGTGTTCAAACTCTGCAATGTACCCCTCGACCCACACTGAGGCTAGTGACAGTCCCTTATTTTACTCACATTTCCTGCCATGTAAAAATGGGGCTGTGGTAGTGCCTATAGCATGGTACTGCTGTGTGCATTATATAATTGGGCTTCACTTAATGAAGGGATGTGGGATGGTGATTAAGAGCACAGACTGTTGGCATTCTAATCTTGGCACTACCTCTAACTCTACACCTTGGACAAGTAAATTTATTTGTACCTCAATGGTCTCATATGTAAAAACGATGATAATAGTACTTCCCCCAGAAGGTTGTTATGAGGATTAGATGGCCTAATGCATGTAAAGTCCTCAGCACAGAGCCTGGCATATGGAAAAAACACCCAGTAAATGCTAGCTGATGTTATGATGAACTGGCTTACTATCTACTAGGCCATAAGACTCCCCATCATAGCACCAAAAATCTTCAAGGAAACATCTTTAGTCCATTTTCAAATTGTAATTCGTGCTCCTTATATGCAAATTGGGGCATGACAGAGCCTAGGTTCACCTTTTTCTGGGTTGACCAGTCAACTAAAACAATGCTAGTTCTGAACTATGGTCAGGAACTACATAGTTCCTACATCTCATGGTCAGTAACACATATCGAGATCCAGGGTTTACCTCACCTCTTCATTCCACCCCCTTGTGGATTCAACATGAGGCTGTCTGAGTAGGCATATTGAACCACAGTGGGCACTGGTCTCATAATAGATTGCTGAGCGCCCTGCTGTCTTAGACAGTTACAGTTGCTATAACAGAATACTGTAGACTGGGCAGCTTAAACAGCAACAATTATCTGGCATCTTGATCTTGGACTTCCCAGCCTCCAGAATTATTCTGGGAAGTCCAAGATCAAGATGCTAATTTGGTCCCTGGAGAAGGCTGTCTTGCAGATTGCTGTCTTCTTGCTGTATCCTCACCTGACTGAGAGAAAGTTTTTCTTTAGTCTCTTCTTATAAAGTCACGAATCCCATTCATGTGGTCATGAGGGCTCCACCCTCATGAGCTAATTACTTCCTAAAGTCCAAACCACCACATTGGTGATTAGGGCTTCAATATATTAATTAGGGCAAGGGAGTGAGACACAAATATTTAGTCCTTGGCATCAGCTCACCAACAGCCAAATGATGTATCACTGTCACCATCCCCAACACTATTGTCCCTATAATCACCATAGATCCATGGTGTAATGAAGATAAACTTTAAGCAAACAATGTTTTTGAAAATAAGGACAGCGATTTTTAGCATTCTCATATGAGTTCAAATTTAGTGTTTCTTGAATTTTAAACTTTGATTTATAAACAAATTGCTTTACAAGGAGCCAAAAACTAGAGGTAGCCATCTCTGTCACACATGGCTAAGCTATAAAGACTGAAACTTCAACATAATTTAGTATGTGTCTCAAAAAGAAAGCAATTTATCATGAGCACAAAACGTTGACAATCCCACCATAGCTTCCAAAGAGCAGGCATGTATGAGCCCCCCCAGGGCTGAGACTGTTTTGCGCTTGGTGTAGTAGAGACCTGGGGTCAAGGAACTGACATATGCAATATCTAAATTCCAGTAGAGTAAGCCATTATCTAACCTGAGTGCATTCTCCTGGAACACAGAGACTTCCTCTTTCCCATCTTTATATTCCTAGTGTTTGGCTCAGAATGAATCCTCATACATGTTAGATGATAACAGATATTCCATGACTTCAAATAAGAAAGATTTTAGAATTAATGTTTTCATATGGAGAAATCTGAACTGGTGTTGGTGCAGCATAAGCTAGGGAGGAACTAGTATTCCTGTCTCTTTCTTTGCCACTAAAGGTAAGACTCATTAGCCAATGACTTCCTTTGAGAATGAGTCCAACACATATATTCTACATGAAGAACATGCCAAACATTTATTTCCAGGACAACTAAGTGTGTGTGTGTGTGTTTATTTTATAATGTCATATACTTGACAGGAAATTATGTGTGGGTTAATACTGATGATGCTACACTGAAGGGGCATTTACTGTTTCAATTATACAATGCCATTTTCATCACTAGTTTTTACCAGGAAACTCTATAAGCAGCTGCTTAACCTGTACATGTTATCAGAATTGTCTAACATTGTTATATTAGAATTAGAATCAGAATTGTCTAAGTATTGTTATAGTTACTGCCCAGAGCCAGTAATAGCTCCTATCAGGGAGACACGATGTCTGTCTCGTTTGAGAGAAAAAGGAAAAGACTTTTTCTCCAGGTACTCAAGAGCCTTCCAGCACAATGCACTGGAATCCATACTTCATCTGAAGACTCTGAACTTTATGAAGATAAAGTTATGTATTCATACATTTTTAGAATATTATTTGTCTTTGGAGCATCCATGTAATCATTCATTTTATGGTATTTGGAACAACAGAAAAAGTTTACGAAGACTGAAATGGTAAAATGTTCCTTTTTTATGAAGAGAAGTAGAAATTGCATTCCACCGAATAGTGACCTAATGTTTGTTTTTGACAAATTTGTTAAACTTATTAGTAAGCATGTGGTTTGGGAGTAAATTTGTTAAAATGCATTTATCCCTAGGGGCCAATATGGGTTTTTAGAAGTATAAAATGCCCAAATAAATAGACTTTCTTGATGATTGTTGAAAATGATTGCCTTTAATGCAAAAGATGCATTCATAAAGATTTTGCACTATTCAAACTCACAAGGAGTGTCCCAAGAATTGTCTTAGCTTTCCTTGTTTAAACAGCCTTCTCCACTATTTTCTGGTTTCTACAATTTCTCTCTCTTTCACTGGCTCTCACTCTCTGTGAGAATTTCTACTTTCAAGACCTCCAGTACTCTATATAATAGTGAAAATGTCTTGAAGCCATTACATCAATGGGCTTTCCATGTCCTTTCTCCATATATGGTGTTCCCTAAGAGCCATTGTGCCATTATAGTCCAAAGGGAAAGAAGAGAGAGAGTGTGTGACACTTCAGAAGGGCACCATGTATGCTGTAGAAGAAGGATCCCTAAGATTGGAAGTGAAAGTGCCAATCTGGTCTTGGTGGATGATGGGAAGGAAAAAAAAAGAAAAAGATTGGGCAGAAGGTTCAGACTTATAAGCTATCAGTTTAATGGCAGAAATGTCCATATGGGTATAGGAAAGACCAAGAGCGTTCCGGGCCTAACGGCACCTCTGGGATGCAGTCATGCAGCGTGGAGAAGGAGCCACAGACCTGCATTGGTGAAGGGCAGTGGCTAAATACCTGCATGTCAGGGAGCATTCCAGGTTTCCCATGGTCTACACAGACCATGCACTGTAACTAGCAGTTTGCATGTACCATATTGAGGGGCACCAAGACTTGGGGTGAAAAAGAAGACATAGTATACTTCCCAGGCCCACAGTCTCCTGTCAGGCAGTGGTTCTAGAATGATGACCAAATGACCACACAGGCACCATGTGATTCTCAGGTCTTGTCTCCTCCACCACAGCAAGTCACATGAACCTCGTCCGACTCACATCAAGATGCCCCCTTGGAAAGGTGCAGTGGGAGGTGCAGCAGGAAACAAAAAAAGGGCAAGTCATTATTTGAAATATATGAAGCCTGACGAAATGGTGAGGTTGCGTATTGTCAAGCTTAAAGTTAGTTTTCTCTTGTGTTGAAGGATATATTTTTAAGGGTCAAAATTATGACTCTCATCTGTTAAAGATTTTATTTCAAAACAAAAGGAAGCCAGTAAGATGTTAAAACCAGTTCAAAGGAGAATTCACACACACACACATACAGGCCATCCAGAAGATTGAAATGAATTTTAAAAATTGGCTAATATCCACAAGGCAATTATTAACTCATCTCCACCAGACACGTTGGCAAGAGTCATCTGCATTACTCTCAGTGTTCTACAACTTACAGAGTTTTAAAATAGCTCAAAGGCAATAAGGGGAGAGTTAACCTAGAAGGGTGTACTAGATGGGATAGTAACATTTTTGCTCAAAGTCTCTCACAGTTTTTCCTGATAGTTGCTACCAAAAAATGAGGATTCTTGCAAAAGTCCAAATCAGTTATAGAAATTGACATTAAAGCTGGGCCTGGTGGCACATGCCTGTAATCCCAGCTACTCGGGAGGCTGAGGCAGGAGGATTGCTAGAGTCCAGGAGTTTGAGACCAGTTTGGCAACATAGTGAGATCTCATTTCAAAAAAAAAAACAAAAAAGTGAAGTTAAATTTTCTTTGCGTATTTTAGAAGTAACACATAGGTGGGCAGATCACGAGGTCAAGAGATTGAGACCATCCTGGCCAACATGGTGAAACACCCATCTCTACTAAACATACAAAAATTAGCTGGGCGTGATGGCGCAAACCTGTAGTCCCAGCTACTCAGGAGGCTGAGGCAGAAGAATTGCTTGAACTCGGGAGGCAGAGGTTGCAGTGAGCTGAGATTGCACCACTGCACTCCAGCCTGGCGACAGAGCAACACTCTGTCTCAAAAAAAAAAAAAAACAAAGCAAAACAAAACAAAAAAACAAGAAGTAACATGCACATTTTGCAATTCTTTATGAAGTCAGCTTCCAAGATGCTACTACCATCTGCCATTAATGTTCATCTGAGTTATTCCTCATCAGTGCTCTGCAGAACTGAAGGTGACTCACTGAGCCAAAGGCTCTGAGAACCTGAAGCATTTGCATGCAGGGCCCTCAAAGCCAGTGCTGTCAGAGTCTGGACTTTGATGAACTGAAGAGAATACCTCTCCCCATGCTGAGTGCCAACATCATTTATATGAGGAGACCCAGTGCCACGCTCATCATCTTAGAGAACTGTCCTTTAGATTCTGTTTGGAGCCCCTCTCCCTAGGACCCAAACTTAAATTCTTGTGGGCCAGGCCCAAGGGCAATCCGAGTGACAGGTAATGATGATTAGATCCATACTTTCATTCTTTGACTATTGAAGGCCTCCTTGTTTGTGATTCTATTCCATCCATCCATCGTTTCATCCATCCATCTATCTATCCAGTCTTCCAATTGGTCATAACAGATCAGGCAATTGGGCTAATATTATTAAAAATTAGCAGAAAGTTCCTAAATCCCATCAACTGACACACTTTCAGAGAGCTCTGTCTTTTTTTTTAATTTTTTTTTATTTTGAGATGGAGTCTTGTTCTGTCACCCAGGCTGAAGTGCAGTGGCATGATCTCAGCTCACTGCAACTTCTGCCTCCCAAGTTTAAGCTTTTCTCCTGTCCTAGCCTCCTGAGTAGCTGGGACTACAGGCACGAGACACTATGCCCAACTAATTTTTTGTATTTTTAGTGGAGACAGGGTTTCACTATGTTGGCTAGGCTGGTCTTGAACTCTTGGCCTCAGGTGATCTACCTGCCTTGGCCTCCCAAAGTGCTGGTATTACAGGCATAAGCCACCCTGGCTGGCCCAGAAAGCTCTGTCTTCCCAATCCAGGGAAACAGTGTGTCATCTTGGGGAAGCAGCAAAGTGCTAGAGTCAAAGAAATTCAAACTTATTGGCGTGCTCGCTCCCTTTAGGCAAATTATTAACACCTGTGAAATATGGGGATGTTAATTTCCACCACCTCATAAAGTTGATGCAATAATTAGGGATTCATTTGACAAATAATGATCAATTATTAGGTGCGAATTCCTGTAGTCCACCATATCTACCATGTGGCTAGGTCTCAGGTTCAGCCCAATTGCCAATAACACTCTTTTCCTCCCACTTCATATTCTTATCTTATTTCCTCATTAGTCATTCATGTAAATTTTACTATTTTTATTCTTTCTGATAGGTTTACTGGCATATTATTATTCTCTATCTTACTATAAAACTGATATTAGAGTCATAATGCTGTTAAATTGTTTGTAACCTCATTAACATAACTGCTTTGGGCTATAATGATCTCATTTTTCTCTTCTTAAAGTGTGCACTCATCATGAATGATTTCATTTATTCCTAGTTCTTACCACCTCCTTCTTGATTTCAGATTGCCTACTGGAATTTTCTAGTTTGTGATTTGTAACTGGGATTACTTACGTGTTTAAACCCAAAGTTGCCAGCCTCCCCTAGGATTTGTTCCTATTATTCTTTTTTTTTTTTTTTTGAGACAGAGTCTCACTCTGTCACCCAGGCTGGAGTGCAATGCCATGAGCTCGGCTCACTGCAACCTCCACCTCCTGGATTGAAGCAATTGATTCTCTTGCCTCAGCCTCCAGAGTAGCTGAGGTTACAGGCACGCACCACCATGTCAAGCTAATTTTTGTATTTTTCATAGAGACTGGGTGTCTCCATGTTGGCCAGGCTGGTCTCAAACTACTGACCTCAGGTGATCTGCCGCCTTGGCCTCCCAAAGTGCTGAGATTACAGGCATGAGCCACTGTGCCCGGCCCCTATTATTCTTTTTGTTCTAAGCATCATGTTTCTGACCAGTACAGCATCTCAACTTCCCAATTTGTGCATAACCTGGACCCTTTCCAGCTTTCCATTGTTCTACAAAGATGGCTGTCTTCCAGGCCAATGGTAAGGGCTGGAGAGAGAAAGGGGCTAGAAAGCCCTTCAGAAGTTCAAAGCCAGTGGATAGAAATTAAAAAGAGACAAATATTTCATTCAACATGTGAAATAATTTTCTTAACATTTTTGTTTCAAAAGTTGAATAGGCTATTCCAGGAGATGCTGAGGTCCTTTTACTGTACTGTTCAAGCTGAGACTAAAAGACCATCCTATTGAGTGGGAGAGGACGAATAAAACAGCCTCGGAGCTTCTGTGTTTCCGGTTACCTCTTGGGACAATGAAGAACCAGCTCCAACCAGAGTGAGGAGACCAACCCTTTCTTGCTGCCTCTTTCTTGCTCTCCATCCTAAGGAGAGGATCTTTGGGGACAACAAGTAGAGAAGAGAAGGTCACTGGAGAAGGGTGTTAAAAGGAGGCTTCCAGCCAGGCACTGTGGCTCATGCCTATAACCCCAGCACTTTGGGAGGCCGAGGTGGGTTCATCGTTTGAGCCCAGGAGTTCGAGACCAGCCTGGGCAACATGACTAAACCTCATCTCTACAAAAAACACAAAAATTAGTCAGGCATGTGCCTGTAGTCCCAGGTATTCAGAGGTGAGGTGAGAGGATCACTTGAGCCCAGGAGGTCGAGGCTGCGGTGAGCTGAGACAGCACCACTGCACTCCAGCGTGGGCAACAGATCGACACCCTGTCTTAAAAAAAAAAAAAAAAGACTTTCTTCATTCTTATTTTTACCTTGTGATTTCCACAGGACTAAAAAACTTTCATTAAATAATTTCTATAGGACTAAAAGAGCCCCAGTGAAATTTCTATTTGGGAGCAGAAGATTTACATTCATGTCCGTCATCATTAAACAAATATTTATGCAATGCTGGCAATGTGAAATGTCTCATGGAGACTAAATGAGGGATTAACTGCAAAGGACATAGCCCAGAACAACATATAAACAACAAATGGGAGTTCCCTTTGGCCACCAGGGCCGTGCTGGTACGTCACTCTAGAAAAGTTCTGTTGTTTCATTTGAGGATTAGCAAAACGCCTGTCTCCGTTCTGCTTCTTTGTATTAAAATGAAATGCTCCTCTGTTCTTTAATGTATTATGTTCATAGCATAATAAATATCTGCAACTCAACTCATGGGCGTTCTGTATCCACATTCTGCGGCCCCCCTTGAACAGTGAGGAAGCATTTGTGTGCGTTCTTCCACGTGTTCTAGATATAAGATTACTTGCCCCAGGACAAAGATTATCTTTGGATTTGCTTTAAGTCTAACACAGAGCCAAATATATGAAATGTTTATAAAGCTGTTCATAAAAATGTCAAAGAGGGGACTTTCCTTCATGCAATGCTTGTCATTTTTCAGCCTTATTTTAGTTATAGATGAAGAACAAAGTGTTCAATCAATTTGCATTCCCGTTTGCACTGAAGAAAAAACACTACATGTAAGGACATAAATGTTTGACTAGTTGTACGTGAAGAACTCTTATCTGGAAAGGAAGATGACAATGCTAATGATGAATTCACAGAGGAAATGCATTAGATAAAGCAGATTGTCATCTTTTGTTTCAAATAATGAAAGGGATAGGGGACATGCCTAACCATAGTGTGTCAACCAGGAGGGTATTTTACAGGTTCTTAGATATGATATTAATGATTGAGACTGTTTCCCAGCAAGGCGTAACCACTGATTATTACAAAAAAAAAAACTTCAGCTTTATGATAAATGTACTGTATGATCTCTAGCATCTCTGCTGCAATTGTCTCTTCGTGTGCAGCACAGCTATGATAAACCTTATTGCCTGGCTACCTCCTAGAATATTATGAAGGTCAGTGATGTGACATTAGCAAAAGACGTCCAACTCTTAGTCTTCAGCTTCAAAGAAAAGCCTGAGCCTTCAGTGACAAGAAACAGATGGTCTTATTGAAGGGCAGGGAAGGAGGCTGCAAAATCTGTGGTGAGAATGGCAAGCGAGAGGTTCCCAAAGCCCCCACATTCTGACATCTCAGAAGACCGTCTCTCATTATGAGACACATGAACCCTTAGTTGGTGCTCACCCTGAGGCTTCTTCTCTGCTGGCTCTGTCCTCCTGGCCATCCTGCAAGCTTCCTGGCTTTGACCACAGGGTCTTTTTTTTTTTTTTTTTGAGACAGAGTCTCTCTCTGTCACCCAGGCTGGAGTGCAGTGGTGCAATCTTGGCTCACTGCAACCTCTGCCTCCCAGCTTCAAGGGATTTTCCTGCCTCAGCCTCCCAAGCAGCTAGGATTACAAAAACGCACCACAATTACTGGCTAATTTTTTGGTTTTTTTTTTAGTAGAGATGGGGTTTCGTCATGTTGGCCAGGCTGGTCTTGAACTCCTGATCTCAAGTGATCTTCCTGGCTCGGCCTCCAAAAGTACTGGGATTACAGGCATGAGCCACCATGCTCTGCTGACCACAGGATCTTATGCAAAACCATGAAGATGGAATAACTTTTCTTGTGCCTCTTTCTGTTTTCTCTCTTTGCATCTTTTTCTTCAGTTTTAGAGCCCAGTGCAAAATGATAATGTGGAATCCCATGTTAGAAAAATATTAAGAATTTCAAGATGGTGACAGCAGAGTGTTAAACTTAGCATGAGGTCCTGTTAAGTGTGGGGCCATACGTGAATGATCTGGTGGCATACCCATGAAGGGGGTTTGCTCCCACTCCTTTACCAACAGGCCTTCAGCCTCCATGAGAAGTCTCTTCCTGGCTGGTCCAAGGGAACTGCCTACCCCATAGTTCCCCAGACATTCCCATTCTTAATTTTTCTTCCTTGGAACCCTGCTCTCTGCCTCCACTCAGCTGAGTTTGTATGTGATAAGATGCTGATGTTGGTATTCCATAACGATGGAATAATAAGGTGTGAGGAGCTGGCATTTTAACTCACTTTAGAGTCTCTGGTAGAAGAATTTCTAGGACAAAATTCTATAGGAAGGTATTCGAATCTTTCCATTTACAGATAATTCAACCTCTTGCTTTTTCCTACCTGTGATTTGACCACGAGTGTTGGGATGTTTTTATCTATATATCCATCTGACATTTATTGAGGACCTTCTATCTCCCAGGCCTGGTGCTAGGTCCTGGGAATGCAAAAGGTAATGAAATTTGCTCCCAGCCTTTGAAGAGCTTCCTTCTACTGTGATTAGCAGATGCAAAGGAGATAAATCATACAAATCGTACTAGCGCTGACTTCCCATGAGACACATAAAGCAGTTTGGTGATACTGGAGAATGAAGTGTAGGTGGTGAGAAGGATGGAGCATGGAAAGCACTTTGTTTGTTTTTAACTACTCTCGTAGGTAAAAGCTGAGTAGTTGCAAGACAGATGTGCAGAAACATAACTAATTTTATTTCTAAACTTGACTTGGTGTTGCTATGAATCCCACACTCTGCTTAAAGGAGAGCTCTTGTTCTATACCACTCGGTGTACTCAATCCCATGCAGTGATTTTTCAGCCAAATTCATGTATTTTATCTCAGGATTTTCCAGCTCACACGCAGTTCTTTTGGGGGTAAATACCTGATTATTTGGGGATTCTTCCCCATCTCCCTCTGAGAAAGATTCTCCTTTCACCAAATGTGAGTCAGGCTCCTCTGAGGCTTCTTTCTGATGAGGTCCTAACCTTGGGCTTCTCTCTCTGCCCTTGTAGAATCCAGTTTGACCAAGAATCCTGCTAAGTCAGTTTAGCAAAAATCCCCCTCCTTTGGAATCTGTCTTTATCCCCCACCCTCGTTCTGTTATCACCCTGGCCTGCCTTCAGCAAGAATTCTATTTTGTCCATCTAAGAAGAAATCCCCTTCTTCCTGATGTTTCCTCTTAGTAATTTTCCACTGAGAAACTCCTGGCCTTGGCTATCAACCCCCACTTGCCCTTGTTGGAGTCAGAGGTGAGCCCAGCCTTTCTCTCCCACTGCAAGGGCCCAGTACAGTGGTCTCTATACCTATAGTGATAATTCCCAAGTAACAAGTGTTGCAAATGATTTTCTCTTTAACACTTCTTCGCCTGCCCTTTTCTAAGTTCCTAGGGCACAGAAGTTACCATGCACTGTTTTGTATTGGGGGGGTGACCCTCCAGTCCTCTACTCACTGTTGATTCACCCGTGTCCTTTTCAGACATGGGCCTCCCTCCGTGCGGCCTCTGCTGTGGTGGACCTGCCTGGTCACAGGACGTCCAGGGCCAGGAGCTCTGAAGGTAGTGCAGCCTCATCTCCACAATAACATCACAATCCTGCTGCTGACACTGCCATTGGCCTTCACTCTCCTACCTTGGGACCTGGGTACTAAGTTATGGCCTCAGAGTACAGGCTTTGGTGAGGCTATGTGGGGGCCACCTTCCTTAGCCCCTTCTGCAGCCACAAAGGTCACGCAGGTGGAACACAGGCTCAACCCCATACTTCTCTGGAAGGCAAGCAAATCTCCCAGCTACCCCCAGGAGAACAGAGTTCCAGAACATTCTCATGTTCCCTTGAAACTGTATGTACCCCACCCCACATCAGATTCTGGGCCTGATGCAAGAGCCAGAGGATCTTCCTGCCTCCTCCCTGCCCTCTCCACTCCCAACTCCCTTGGGCTTTTCTACTGAGAGAAGGGAACTGCATCTTATCCTGCATTCTTCCTAGGTCTGTGATCCACTCTGCAGTTAGCCCTCTAAGTTTAGTTTCTTGATATGTGGAATGTAAACTGAGAGTTCTCAGAAAACTCCTGTCTCTTGAAAGCCTGATTTCTGAGTCTGCTGTCTCCTTACGGACTTTAACATGTAAACCCAAAGCTAAGCAACAGCTTTTTTCTTCCACTTGTGTCTGTCTTCCTCTTTCCTGGGGCCAGGTCTGCATAGTTTACAGAATACTGAGCAAAAAGTCAGAACTACTGGGAAGGGAAAAGAAAACTGTTTCAGATACTCCACTAGGTCCAGGAGTGGGAACTTTATGCCATAAATATTAAGTGCCACTGAAGACTTCTTTTTAGAAAAGCGGTACCACTGAGCAGAGGCAGAGCTTAGATACAGGCTGTGTCTGGTCCAAGCAGTTGCAAGCATTTAAAAACCAAGAGATTTCACATACAAGTCTGGTTTTCTAGCTTCTCTTAAACGAAGATCTAGCAAAAGCGGATTCCCATTCCAGAAAAATAACAAATGGCTGTGGCTGAGGAGTGCTCACCTTTTTTGGATGGCCACAATCTTCCTATTTTATCATAGTCCCAGTCAGCCCACTTCATTAATTTATGGTAACTTCCTGGGCCCTGCACCTTCCTCACTTATTCCCCCTACCTATTTCACAGGGACTTGTGAAAGACAGATTTGAGGGGCACCAAAAATAGTACCAAAGAAACCAGTCAGGATGCTGTCAGGGAGGTCAGTGAGAGCTCCTGGGGGTTTAATTTAGAGCGCTTTGAGTAAGGAGGGAGAGGAGAGTCAGATTAAATGTGGGCCGGTGGCGGTGGCTCATGCCTGTAATCCCAGCACTTTGGGAGGCCGAGGTGGGCAGATTGTGTGAGGTCAGGAGTTCAAGACCAGCCTGGTCAATATGGTGAAACCCCGGCTCTACAAAAACACAAAAGTTAGCTGGGCATGATGGCTGGTGCCTGTAATCCGAGACATTCGGGAGGCTGAGGCAGGAGAGATGCTTGAACTCAGGAGGTAGAGGTTGCAGTGAGCCGAGATGGAGATTGTGCCACCACTGCACTCCAGCCTGGGAGACAAGAGTGAGAAGCTATCTAAAAAAAAAAAAAAAGATTAAAGAGTATGGGGAGGTGACCTGGGCAATGAGAAATGAGAGAGAGGAAGAGGACAAGAATGACACCCAGGTTTCAAGCCTGAGTAACCAGTGAACTGTTAGCTAAAGAATGAGGATGCTAGGAAGCCATGTTTGAGAATAGTGAGTTTGAGGGACCTGAGAGACAGTTAGCTGAAGATGTTCACCAACTGGAAGCACACTGGCATGATCTAATATAAAGACATAATTTTGATATTAACAGTATATAAGCATAAGTTAGAACCATGAGTTTTGTCACGGAAGGAATAAAAATCTTCCTCAAACCCCGTAAGTCCTTTTTTTTTTTTTCTTTGAGAGGGGGTTTCATTCTGCCGCCCAGGCTTGAGTGCAGGGGCACAACCATGGTTCATTGCAACCTCCACCTCCTAAGCTCAACTGATCCTCCCACCACCTCCCAAGTAGCTGAGACCCCAGGCGCACACTACCACACCCGGCTAATTTTTTGTATTTTTTTTTGGTAGAGATGAGGTTTCACCATGTTGTCCAGGCTAGTCTCAAACTCCTGGACTCAAGTAATCTGCCAGCCTCAGCCTCCCAAAGTGTTGAGATTACAGATGTGAGCCACCGCGCCACGCCTCCTTTGAGTTCTTAGTTGGGACAGACTCCTGTAACAAAAGACAGATGAACAAGAGGAAAACAAACAGGTTTATTAATACACACAGTGCACATCACACTGGAGAAACCTCAGTAAGGATTATCTCAAAGCAGTGGCCTAGAACTCTGGCTCCTAAAGCATCTTCAACAAAGAACAATCAATTTGTAGAGAAATGACAGGATGAAGGAGAGTAGTCTTAGGCTTCCAAAGAGAGGAAACTGTGGGAGGTAAATATGAGAGAAAACTAACAGAATAATGTTTGTTTGCAGATTCCTCTGGTGCTGTATCTGGGCTGATGAGGGTATAAAGCTCTCCAGCAGAGGAGAATTTACATCCTGTCTTCAGGAAGGAAAAAAGGAGAATAGGGAGTGTTTCCCCTTTGTCTGCTGCTTCTTAATTGTCTTTAGCTCAAAAATAATTTTTGTCAATGAGGCATATTTTGGGTTGACATATTCTGGTTTCCTATAGTTTCTTCTCCCATTTCTCTCTTCTCCACCCCTTCCCCACACCACGCATAAACACAGACAACACAGACACTTGCTCTCAACTTTGATATCAGGCCCAGTGAGTGCCTCTTACTCCACTCAAACAAAGCAACTCCTAATGACATCCCAGCTGGCCGTTGTCACAGCCAACAAACCCCAAAGACCATGGGAACATTCTCCTTCATTCACTTCACCCATGAAAATTGTATAAAGCCAAAATTTCATTTGTATTTAGTTGAATATTCCCTAGAACCCTCCTGCCTTTACTTTTTTCTTGGCTGACATTTGCTTGTTCCTTAAGTTTCCATGTAACTGCTTCTTCCTCAAAGTACCCTACAGTGCGCCAAATTCTAAGTCACTTAGTAATCATCTTCCATTTCACCCTTCACCTTACATTCTCAGTATTTATCAGAAATTATAATTAAACACTTGTATGATTATTTGCTTCGTGTCTACTGCCCCACTAGATGTAAGGACAAGGAGAACAGGGAATGTTGCTTGCTTTTGTTTTCACTGGTATCTGCAATAGACTTGACTCACAGTGGGAATTCATGACTATTTATTAAATTGATTAAAAATAGTTTAGATCAAGCTTTTTAAAAAACACTTTTTAAAAAAAATACACAACATACTTCCTCACCTGCCCATGAGGGAAGAATTGTTATGGGAATTGTGCTTTTCTATAAACAACTAGGAATATAGACAAAATATGTGAAACAATGTTTTTCGAATATTTAGACAGCAGCACAGCTGGATTGTGATCCTCTGGGAGAAGAGAAACAAACCAGGTGACCCTCTGATTGTTACAGCTTTCTGCGTGGAGACAATTTCCAGACCACAGGAAGGGGAAAGAAAGCCTGGTGATCTCTTTAAATAGAGGAGACAGATATAGAAGATTGCAGAGACTGAGATTTCTGCTATGTGTATGGCAGAGTGCCAGAGAGGAAGAAATTGCACAAGGAAAAGGATCCAACGATCCCCTTAGGCCCAAATACTAATACTCCTTGGCTGAATACTAATCTGCGCATGGTAGGCTAAATTTCCATGAGGCTGAGGAAAGAATAACTGCCACAGTAATATAAGCTGAACAACTTCCTGAACTCAAACACATCTGGGAGAAATTTGGATCCCTACCAGCCAGAATGGAGAGGCCTCATTGAATACCCAGTGCATTCAGTAGAGACTCCAGAAGAGTTATGTCTTAGTAGTAAGTCTAAACTAGCTCTAGAATAAAAACTATTTTACAATGATCCTAAGAAAGCTTAAAAACAAGTATCTAAAATCAAGAGGATGACAAGTTATCTCATTGCATGCTTCATAATATTCAGCATTTTTAAAAGAAAGATAACAAAATCGAAACACTCACCAGCATAGAATTCATGTCTACCATTGAATGAAAAATTACTAGATATGCAAAAGAAAAGCCACGAAATGTGATCCATAATCAGGGAGATAATTAGTCAATAGGAACAACCAGGGCTGCTCTGAAGGTAATGAGTTATTTCAGTTTACTGTTCACAGTCAGTTACAGATCAAATTTTGTATTCTATTCTTTTACCCCTCCTTGCTATTGCACTTGACTAGTCCTGAAAAGACATTGAGAGAGAGAGAGAGAGGAGAAACAGCCAACACAAATGATGAAATTAGCATATAAGGATATCTTAGAGTTTAAAAGCAGGCTGGCCCAATTGCTCAAGCCTGTGATCTCAGCACTTTGAGGGGCTAAGGCTGGAGGATCACTTGAGCCTACGAATTTGAGGCCAGCTTGGGCAACATAAGGACACCCTCCAATCTTTACAAAAAGTAAATATAAAAAAAATAGCATGGAAGCACACACCTGTGGTCCCAACTACTCACTACTCAGGAGACTGAAGAGGGAGGATTGCTTGAGTACAGGAGGTCAAGGCTGCAGTGAGCCATGTTCATACCACTGCACCCTAGCCAGGACAACAGAGCAAAACCCTGTCAGAACAACAGCAAAAGAAAACAGTTACTACAATTACGATCATGTTATTTAAAGAAAAATATAAACAAAATAAGGAAAAAATGGGAGCTATAGAGAGAACAACATGGATATTACAGGGCTGAAAAATGCAATATATAAAATGTAAAATGTATTAGACCAAACTTATGGCAGATTAGGCTCTACAGAAGAACAGATCAGTGAACTTGGAAATAATAGCAATATAAACTATTCAAGCTGAATCACAGAGAAAAAAATATCAAAAAGTTAATAGAGCTCAGTGACCTGTCAGACAATACTGAGCAGTCTAATGGAGTCTCAGAAAGCAAGGAAAAAGACATATAAATATATATATGTATATTTATTTATTTAAGAATATTGGCCAGAAAATTCCAAATTTTGTGAAAATTATATATCCTCAGATCCAAGAATCTCAGCAAATGTGAGGATATATAAATATATAAATATATATGTGTGTTTATAATTGTGTATACACACACACACATATATCTCTTTCCTGATATTTTCTTCTGTAGATCCTAATCTTCCATAAGTTCTGTCTAATAAATTTTTCATTTTATGTATTGTATTTTTCAGCCCTGTAATATCCAGTTGTTCTCTTTATACACACATACACACATACACTCAAACTACACCAACAGACATCATAAATTTCTAGAAACCTCTGATAAAGAGAAAATTTTTAAAACAGCTAGAGGAAATAGAGAACAATGATACAAAATACAACATATTCATCATTATGTGGTATTATGTGGCTGTTTTTTAGCTGGAACATTAAAAAATGATATCTTCAAAGTGATGAAACAAGATCCCGATGACTTAAAATTATATGGAAATATTAGTAATAATATCTTTCTAATAAAAAATGAGAAAAATGTCATCAGTAGTGGTAGTATAGCTCCAAAATTCTTCAGGCACAATGAAAACAACAGATGGAAACTGACCCTTATGCTACAAAAACAAATATGTAAGTGTATGACTTTTTTCCTCACACAAAATTCCCTCAGAAATAATTGTTTAAAACAAAAATTAACGCCAATCTATTTTGTGGGGTTTCTAACATATGTGAAAGCATAAGGAATGACAAAAAATAGCATAAAGCACAGGAAGGAAGAAATGGAAGTATACCATGGTAAGGATTTTACATTAAATATGAAAGGCTATAATATTACTTGAAGATAGATTGTGATAAGTTAAAAATTTATGTTCATAACAGAAAGTCCAGACAAAATAAAGAGGTACAGTGAATAAACCAGTTATAGAGATAAAATACTCAATCCCAAAGGTAGCAAGGGAAAAGAACAAAGAATAGATAAAACAAATAGAATATATCTATCAAGATGTTAGACTTAAATTCAACTATATTAATAATTACATTAAATGTAAATAGCCACTATTTTCCATTTGGATTTCACATTTTTATATTTACATACACCCCAATTCAAAGGCAGAGATTGCCAGACTGTATGAGAAGTAAGACCCACTATAAGTTGCTACAGGAAATAGACTTAAATATAAAGACATGTGTAAGTTAAAAGTAAAAGAATGAAAAAAATTATAGTACATCAATACTAATCATGAGTGATCTAGAGTGACTATGTTAACGTCAGACAAATAGACTTCAGGAAAAAGAATATTATCAGGGATCAGTAAGATCATGTCATATTAACAGAATCAATTCAATAAGAGGGCATAACAATCCTAAAAATATGTACTTAATAACAAAGTTTCAAAATATATAAAACAAAAGCTGACGGATTGATTAACAGGAGAAATATTCAAATCCACAATTATAGAGATTTCAATACTTCTTTCTCAGTACTTGATAGAAAAAGTCAACAGAAAATCAGTAAAGATCAGCCGGGTGCAGTGGCTCACGCCTGTAATCCCAGCACTTAGGGAGCCTGAGTTGGGTGGATCACAAGGTCAGGTGTTTGAGACCAGCCTGGCCAATATGGTGACACCCCGTCTTTACTAAAAATACAACGATTAAACAGGCATGGTGGTGGGCACCTGTAGTCCCAGCTACTCGGAGGGCTGAGGCAGGAGAATCGCTTGAACCCGGGAGACAGAGGTTGCAGTGAGCCGAGATCACACCACTGCACTCCAGCCTGGGCAGTAAAGCAAGACTCCATCTCAAAAAACAAAACAAAACAAAACAAAACAAACAAACAAACAAAAACAGAAAGAAAGAAAATCAGTAAAGATCTGGAGATCTTAACACCATCAGTCCACTTGGCCTAATAGAATGTTATACCCAAATAGGTTAGTTGGCCTAGTAGAATGCTGCACGGCTGGTGCTACTACCCCCAGCAGGACACACATTCTTTTCAAATGCACATGGAACATTCGCTAATATAGACCATATGCTAGACCATAAAACACATTGCAATACATTTACAAGTACTTTATTCACACAGAGAATGTCCTCTGGCCAAAATGAAATGAAACTAAAAGGTTTAAAATGATACCTGAAAAATCTCCAAGTATTTCCAAATTAAACCATACAGTTCTGAATAGCTCATAAATCAAAAGAAATTAGAAGGAAAGAAAACACAGTACAAGTTATCCTTGCTTTACACAGGTCCTAATATGCACAGATGTCAATTACCAAAAAATAACGCCAGTCCCCCAACAACATGGTTCAAATTCCAGCTACCACATTTCCGTTACCACCGTATATTAACTGCAAGCAATTCCATAAAATATAAACTTCATTGTTAGCACATCAGTCCATGAATAATTATATAAGTAACATCATGTGTATCATGATCTGTGACCAATCACATCCCTTCTTCTAAAGGCTGTTGGTGATTGGTTGCTGTGCATTTCATACTCAGTTCACACACATATAGTAAAGCTGTTTCCTCTTTATCTCCCATTGATAAATTCACATGGCATTTTACAAAAATCGATGACCAAAAGAAGAAATTGGCCAACAAAGATGAAAGTGCAGCAAGCAAACAAAAAGTTATAATGTTGGAAGCGAAACATTTACATTGAATGTAGATGGAATTACAGACAAAAATAGCTGATATTGAAATTTAATACTGTCACTTTTTGAGAGACTAGTTACGCAAAGGACTTGATGAAAGTAACAAATGAAGAGAGCATTTATGATGAAAAGGATGAAGATGTGTCCCAAAAGAAGTGATGCCAGCAAAAATTTTACATGAAAGGAGCTCTCAGATATTTCACACCATTGAAAATGCAAAGAATAAGATGTTGGAAGTTGACCTAAACTTAGAAAGGAGTCTGAAAATTCACAGAGGCGTGGAAAAGAAGATCACTTCATATCATAAATCACACAATGAGAAGGCATCAAGCATTGTCCAAACTACTCCTGATAACATCTTTTAAATTGTGTAACATATACATTATATAAAATTTACCATTTTAACTATTTTTAAGTATACAGTTCAGTGGTATTGCATACATTCATATTGCTGTGTAACTATCACCACCATCCATCTCCAGAACTTTTTCATTTTCCCAAACTGAACCTCTACATTCACTCTCTCATAAGTTGTTTGTGGGTTTTTTTCCCCACAGAGCTTATTGGGTTTATAACTGGAGGAAGTCACATGTGTACAAAATGAAGCTCACACTATCCCAAAGCACAGTAGGAACTGAGAGCTGACTGATAAGTTCTTACAAAGACACAAAGTACTTTAGTTCTTAATGTTTCTAATATTTTAAATTATGGTATTAAAAAGTTTCACCATTTTTTTCATTTTCCTACACTTTTATAAAAGATAATAAGAGTTTTTAATGTCATGATAAAAAATGTAAAAGGTCACAGAACAGCTGTAATTTTTTTCTATTTATTATTAAGATCACTTTGCATGATTTCAGCTAGCATCATCATTTTTATGGTTCTTTCCTACTAGGTTAAACAAGGATTGCCTTGTGAGGTATATATAAAAATTCATGAGGTGCATCAAAGTTCTTTAAAGGAAAACTCAAAGTCCTGCATACTTGCTTTAGAAAAGAAAATCCCTCCCAGCACTTTGGGAGGCCAAGGTGGGCAGATCACGAGTTCAGGAGATGGAGACCATCCTGGCTAACACGGTGAAACCCCGTCTCTACTAAAAATACAAAAAAAAAATAGCCAGACATGGTGGCGGGCACCTGTAGTCCCAGCTACGTGGGAGGTTGAGGCAGGAGAATGGCATGAACCCAGGAGGCAGAGCTTTCAGTGAGCCGAGATCACGCCACTGCACTCCAGCCTGGGCGACAGAGCGAGACTCCATCTCAAAAAAAAAAAAAGGAACATTTTGAAGTCAATTATCTAAGGTTTCACCTTAAAGCTAGAAAAGGAAGAGCAAACTGAACCTGAAGAAAGGAAATCATAAAGAGCAGAAATTAATGTATAGAAAAATGCATAAACAGAGAAAAATAAATGAAATCAAATGACCCAGCAATAGTATTCTTAAGATGTATGTAAAAGAAATGAAAACAAACATATTCCCATGCAAAGACTGGTACCTATTCATTATAACCCAAGCTAAAAACAAGACAAATAGTCATGAAGAGGTAAATGGAAAAATAAATTGTGGTATATCCATTCAGTGGCAAGCCACTACTCTGCAGTAAAAAAGAATAAACTGGCAGGGTGTGGTGGCTCATGCCTGTAATCCCAGCACTTTGGGAGGCTGAGGTGGGTGGATCATGAGGTCAGGAGATCGAGACCACCCTGGCTAACACGGTGAAACCCTGTCTCTACTAAAACCACAAAAAATTAGCTGGGCATGGTGGCGGGCGCCTATAGTCCCAGCTACCCGGGAGACTGAGGCAGGAGAATGGCAAGAACCCAGGAGGCGGAGCTTGCAGTGAGTCGAGATTGCACCACTGCACTTCAGCCTGGGCAACAGAGCGAGACTCCATCTCAAAAAAAAAAAAAAGGAATAAACTACAAGTTTATGCAACAACATAAATCTTAACATTTTGAAAGCATTATGCTGTGTAAAGAAAAGCCAGACACCAAAAGGTACATATGGCATAATTCTATTTCTATGAAAATCTGGAACAGAAAAATCTAATCTGTATCGATTGAAAGTGGATTAGTGGCTGCCTGGTACCTGGGGGGGAGCTGAGGGGATTGACTATCAAAGAGCATGAGGAAATGTTTTAGGGTGATGGAAATGTTCTATATTTTGTTTGCTATGGTGGTTACTTGGTGCCTATATTTGTTAAAACTTGCCAAACTGTACATTTAACATGTGCGCATTTAATTGAAAATAAAATAAAACATGAGGAATCCCAAAATGTGAATTTGAAGAATATGTTTATGTAACCTTGGATTCTTGTGAACCAAGAGTGTGGATGGTGGTATGGGGGTGGGGGGAGGTGGCGTGCACATGTTTACAGTGATTCCTGTTTGTGTTCAGGTGTGTGTGTGTGTGTGTGTGTGTGTGTGTGTGTGTGGTGATGGTGGTAGTGAGAGAGCCTTCACTGTATATCTATTTTCAACAACCACATTCGGTCAACAATAAGAAAAACTGTAGCCTTCTGCATCGTCTACCTTAACTACATTGGCACTGAGAACTGAAGGCATGTTCTCTGCCAATGAGTAATTTACAACCTAGCGCTCCACAACAAAGTGAGTTTATCTCTCTCCAAGTTCGCTAACAACAGGCCACCTACTTCCTCGGGGTTTTTTTCCAGGAACTAGGTCTTTCAGGCAAATGATGGGTAATAGTCGCCTTCTCCCCACCCCACCCCACCCCTTACACACACACACACACACACACACACACACAGAGCGCTGTATTTCCTGGGGGAATTCAGACCCAATCTGAACTAGTTTTCGGAAGCCCGACAGTTCCTCTACAGCCGGCGGCCTGAGAGGATGTGGGGCTGCTGCAAGCAACGTGAAACAGAATGGAAGGTGGAGGGGCCCCAAAAACTATCCCAGAATGTGCTTGGTTTCCTACTTTGAAAGATGGCACAGCTTTCTTTAAGCCTTGTCCCCAGGGCAAAGGATAACAGACTTTATTGCATTTCATTGGTCATCTCTTCTGGGACCAAACCTCTTGCTCAGCAAACCAATGCTAAGCCTAGTGAGCCAGGCAGTCTGCCCGGAAGCAGCCCTTCCAGAAGACGTGGCCTGAGCTCGGCTTCTTCCAGGACTGGACGTCTGTGTTTTCTGCCGCTATAGGCACGTGCAGGCTGTGGAAATTGCTGGGGCTCTGCTTCACCAATGTCTGTTCAGTGTTGCTTCTGTTCGTTTTTCCATATAGCACTGTTTGTAAAGCCCAGAAGCTGCCTAACTTCTCTTGTTAAGCACCTTCTTCACAAGTTACTTCTTTTAAATAGTTGCACAAGATATTCCAAAGGTGCATTCACATAGCATCCTTTTTTGCTGGATGTTACAAAGGATTGAGCTTGGTAGAAGTCAGAGTACTTCTTGTTTTCTCAACCTGCGACTTACGGGAGGTTATGTACTATACTAGAATAAACCACATCCAGCCCTTTGATCCATACGCTTCAGCACTCAAGTTGATGATGTCAAATATTGAACATTCAATAATAGTGTCCCAAACCAAAAAAGCTATGCATTGTTTTTTCCAATCTTCAGGGTTTAGGATGTGATTGTGTCATATGAGAAACATTAGCCTCCTTGCCTGAGGATGGATCTAGAGTAGACAATGCCTACCCCATAGACAGACAAGCAATGCAGAGATATCTACTGAGAGGCTTCTCCTCCTTGCCCATCTACAGCTTCCTGTTGGAGATTTGAACTTGACTTCCAAGGTCTCTGACTCACTGATCAAACCAAATCCACTTTAATCATTTCCAATTCCTTCTCATATGTCCTTGGGACTGGATAGAGACAGGCAGACGAACAACCTACACGTTAGGTCTAAAAACTCAAGACTCTAATGTTAATCTAAAACATAAATGCATTTTATTTCACTGCAGCAGAGTTTCTTTTGCTCCCACAAATGCTGGTCAAGAAAATCCAAGTGAAATCTCTGGGGAGAATAGATGAATGTCACAACCAGAGTCACATTATCAAGAATGAGGCTGACTTGAGTTATGTAACAGATGAAGAACCGTATAGGATTGATGCCTGTTATCAGGTCAGAATCACATGGCAAGCCAAATCCTATTTAAGATGTGTGTGGTTAACACTCGCTGCTAGAGTGCTCTTACGCACTGTTCAGGAATAAAAACAGGTTGCGCTCGGCTCAAGTGTCCTCATGGCACCCAGGCAAAAATACACAAGCATGGCACTGGTACTTGTCCAGAAATGAAGAAAAGTTGCTAGAAAATGGCCAAGCCAATCAACCATGATTTTGGACATATTTTTAAATTTGTTTTCAAGTTTAATTCGAAGGTAAACATAGTAGTTTCAGCCAGCTGTCAAAGTGAAACAACTTAACGTACTCTTTGACTTATTGCCACCTCTTGATACAAGGCAAGATGGAAAAACTTAGAATATAAATCCCACATTTATAGTGTGTGTACCCCCTCTCTGATCTAGATAAAGAAACTGGGTGGGAGGGTAGGGACGGGGGGTAGAAATTCCTCTTAAGCTCAAACTCCCCAGAAACTTTTTTCCTACAGTTGTAAAAGTATTGGTAATTTTTTAAATAAGTTTACTCTGTATTTTACAAACATTACTCTTGAGAGCTTCGTCTCACCAGAAGCAGAAGTATCCAGTATTGTGGGATAACAAGGCCCCCAGGGTATTTCCAACCAGACTGGCAATGAGAAGCAATAGAATCACCTAACAAAGGAAACATCATTCTCATGCATTACCTAACAATTGCTGAGCCCTGACAAGTTCAATCAAAATAAAGAAGCGGTAGAGAATAATGTGAAGACTCACTGACCCCCAAACAGACTCCACAAATTGGCAATGACCTTGGTGAACTCGTTTTCTCCAAAATCTGGTCCATAATTTTGTAGGTGCAGAAATTATGTTGTAAGTGCCCCAGGACTGGCTAGACTGGAGATGCTGACTCACTCAAAGCCCATAAGATAATCATGTATAAAGCTAGAATGCAAATTGAGAATTTTACACTCATGGTGGCCTGAGTAGACCATTCTCTTATTTTAAACAAGCTACATTAACATAAGGTTGGTTGTTAATTTATTTAATTTTATTTTTGTTTAATTTTATTTATGTATTTATTGGGACAAAGTCTCACTCCATCACCCAGGCTGGAGTTCAGTGGCATGATGCAGGCTCACTGCAACCTCCGCCTTCCAGGTTCAAGTGATTCTCATTCCTCAGCCTTTCAAGTAGCTGGGACTCAGGCGTGCACCACCACGCCCAGCTAATTTTTGTATTTTTAGTAGAGACGAGATTTCGCCATGTTGGTCAGGCTGGTCTCAAACTCCTGGCCTCAAGTGATACACCTGCCTCAGTCTCCCAAAGTGCTGGGATTATAGATGTGAGCCACCATGCCCGGCTAGATTGGTTGTTAGGCATGGAGTGCCAAGAAAGGTAATGAGGGCACAATGGCATTAGACCCTGTTGGCCTGTTAGGTCTTCCTTTCTTTCTTTCTCTTTCTTTCTTTCTTTCTTTCTTTCTTTCTTTCTTTCTTTCTTTCTTTCTTTCTTCCTTTCTTTCTTCCTTCCTTCCTTCCTTCCTTCCTTCCTTCCTTCCTTCCTTCCTTTTTCTTTCTTTCTTTCTCCCTTCCTTCCTGCCTTTCTTTCTTTCTTTCCTTCCTTCCTTCCTTCTTTCTTTCTTTCTTTTTTTCTTCTTTCTTTTTTTGAGATGGAGTCTCTCTCTGTCCCCCAGGCTGGAATGTAGTGGCCCGATCTTGGCTCACTGCAACCTCTGCCTCTCGGGTTCAGGCGATTCTCCTGCCTCTGCCTCCTGAGTAGCTAGGACTACAGGCACACACCACCATGTCTGGCTAATTTTTGTATTTTTAGTAGAGATGGGGTTTCACCATGTTGGTCAGGCTGGTCTTGAACTCCTGACCTCATGATCCACCTGCCTCGGCCTCCCAAAGTGCTGGGATTACAGGTGTGAGCCACCATGCCCAGCCCATTTCTAAATTAGAGAGACTTGCCAGACAAACCAAATACATAGTCACTGACAGAGTATCTTCTTCTCAACCACATGCTTTCGTGGGTCTTTTTGTCATCTGTGTCTGCTGCTGATTAATTCCCTATCTGGTTGACATTTCTTTTTTCTCTGTGTTCCTATGTTCTGTTAAGTTTACCAGTAGTCATTCAATAGAGTTAGTCTCTATGGCTGTGCTGGTCTGGCAAGCTCCTTTCTGAATTTCACTCATCAAATGCAGTCTCATTCCAAGTTGTTAGAGAGCATTTCCCCAAGTGCCACCTACATTCTGAAAGGAGATGAAGATACTTGATGAAAACCTGCAAACTGTGTGGTTTAGTGATAGTCGGTGCCTCTTGGGAGGGGCAGAGCTTCAGAATAGGAGAGAGAAGGTGTCAGTCACCATGATGATTGTGTATTTGTGAGGTTTTTTTCTGTAAAGGGATATTTGTATGCAGGATCACTAAGGTGTGACAATGGAGGAAGAAGGAAAGAAAAAAGATACTAATCAACACCTGTAGGTTGGAGGTGTGGCAACCACATAGTAGTTCTTGATAGCTTCCGACTGAGTGCAGTCTTTTACTGAGCCCCTATCACGTTCAGGGTACAGAGCTCTGCTCTATGAGGCTTGCAGGGAAAATGAGGACAACTTGTTACAAATGATTAATGAACTTTGCTCTTCTTGCTTGGCCAGTACATCAATTTCCCCTCACTGGCCTGGAATATCTAGAAGTAAGGAGGGATACAGGGGAGATTAAGGGGATTGTTACAGAAGGAATCCAGTGAAATCGAAGATAATAATCACATTCCGGCATTCCATAATAGGACTTTGCAGCATGACATTAGCTTCATAAACTTGCCTAATACCTTGATAAAAGATTGTTTCCGTGTCTTTATCTGCTCTTTAGCTTACAGACAAGTTTGCCTGACCAACCAGATCACAGAGTTCTGATAAGGTAATTCAAGAACAGGAAGTGGGTTAGTGAAGGCCAGTGTGTGAGGTGGGGAAAGGGGACTGTTTCTTTTGGACCCCAGAGAAGTGGGAAGAAGAAAAGGAGGAACGTGGGGGAGGCAGGAGAGCCACATGAATGTCCCATTTGTCCTTTCCTGACTTTTGGCCTAGAGTAGGAGTATATCCAGCAAATTTTTGTTATTTTCCATAGTTATGCTTATTACGGTCACTGCTGTAGGAAACCAGAACACATCATCCCCAAATATGAAGAATTGTTGAGCTGAAACAGTTAAGAAGAAGTGGATACAGGAAAGCTCTCTACCCTCTCTCTGTTGACCTAAAAGCAGGACATAGTTTTGCAAAGATAAAAGGCATCTTCCTTCCTCCCTGCCCCCACTGGGGAGAACAAAGGTAAACACTGAACACAACTTTGGACGCTTATTGGCCTGAAAATGGTACCAGAGGAATCTACATTAAGTGTTTTACTAACTGGCCTTTATCTGCCATTAATTTGCCTTCCCCCAAACTGCCACCCCTAGAGACTCAAAATCCTTTTCCTTTGTCCTGTCACTTTTCTAAAAATTTAGTGCTCTTTGATGAAAATGCTATGTGAGCTGGAATTCAAAACCACCCCTTTGAGAACTACTCATTACCTGGGTGTCACCCATGTATATATGAAATATATCTGTTAATAAGCTTCTGTTTGTTTTTCTCTTACTAATCTGTCTTTTGTTACGGGGCCAGAACCTACAGGGATTAAAGAAAAAATTATTCTTCCCCTCCACCACAAACACTGAATTAACAAATACTAAACTATTGGTCTCAAGAGAAATACACAGTTGTGTTCCTGTGAGCCTCTGTTTGCAACATTTTTTTTCTTTTTAAATAGATTATTTTTTAGAGCAATTTTAGATTCACAGCAAAGTAAAGCAGGAAATACAGAGAACTACCATTTACCACCTGCCCCTGCCCCTTTCCTCACACTGCCTCCCCAACTATCAACATCCCTCACAGAGTGGTACATTTGTTGCAATTGATGAGCCCACATAATCACCCAACATCCATGATTTACGTTAGGGTTCACTCTTGGTGTTGTACATTCTATGAGTTGTGGCAAGTGCATAATGACACACACCCACCATTATAGTATTGTATTATACAGAGTATTTTCACTGCCCTAAAAATTCTCTGTGCTTTGCCTATTCATCCCTCACTTCTCTCTAACCCCTGGCAATGATTGATCTTTTTACTGTCTCCATAGTTTGCTTTTTACCTTTTCCAGAATGTCACATAGTCAGAATCATACAGTATGGAGCTTTTCAAATTGGTTTCTTTCTCTTAGTACTATGCATTTAAGATTCCCCCATGTCTTTTCATGGCTTCACAGCTGCTTTCTTTTTAGTGCTGACAAATATTCTAGTGTCTGGAGGTGCCACAGGGTTTTAGATCAAATTGTGTCCTCCCAGAATTCATATGCTGAAGCCCTAACCCTCAATGGGACTATATTTGGTGATAAGGCCCTTTAAGGGAGTAATTAAGGTTAAATGAGGTCTTATGATAGGGGATTTCATTGGATGGGACTGGTGTTCTTTTTTTTTTTTTTTGAGATGGAGTCTCGCTCTGCTACCCAGGCTGGAGTGCAGTGGCACGATCTCGGCTCACTGCATCCTCCATCAAGCGGATTCAAGCCATTCTCCTGCCTCAGCCTCTGGAGTAGATGGGATTACAGGCACCCGCCACTGTGCCCAGCTAATTTTTTGTATTTTTTTAGTAGAGACAGGGTTTCACTATGTTGACCAGGCTGGTCATGAACTCCTGACCTCAGGTGATACACCCGCCTTGGCCTTTCAGAGGGCTGGGATTACAGGCGTGAGCCACCGCGCCCGGCTGGGACTGCTGTTCTTGTAAGAAGAGATACCACAGAGCTTGCTGTCTCAAGAAAAGTCCATGTGAGGACTTAACAAGAATGCGGCCATCTGCAATCCAGGAAGAGAGCCCTCACCAGAACTGAAATCATCTGAGGCCTTGATCTTGGACTTCTAACTGCCAGTACTGTTAGAAAATAAATTTTTGTTGTTTAAGCCACTCAGTCTGTTTTATTTTGTTATATTGGCCTGAGCAAATACACACGATTTATCTATTCACTTACCGAAGGATATCTTGAGTGCTTCTAAGTTACGGCAATTATGAATAATGCTGTTATAAACATTCATGCACAGGATTTTTGTGTGGACATAAGTTTTCAACTCATGTGGGTAAGTACCAAGAAGTGAGACTGCTAGATCATACGGTAAGAGTGTTTAGTTTTGTAAAAAAAAAAAAAAAAAAAACTGCCCAACTGGCTGTACCATTTTGCATTCCCACCAGCAATGAATGAGAGTTCCTGTTGCCCTACATCCTTACAAGCATTTGATGTTTTCAGTGTTCCAGACTTTGGCCATTCTAATAGGCATGTAGTGGTATCACATTGTTTTTTTGTTTTGTTTTGTTTTTTGTTTGAGACAGAATTTCGCTCTTTTTGCCTAGGCTGGAGTGCAGTAGCACAATCCCTTTAAGTATGATCCCTTTAAAAGAATTCTTATGCATGTGTGGGTAGAGGCTGGAGGTATGTATACATGCATGTACATAGACAGAGGGTAAGATGCCTGCAGGCCTGCTTTTGTTTTGAGACAGAGTCTTGCTCTGTCACCCAGGCTGGAGTGCAATGGCATGGTCTCGGCTCACTGCAACCTCCGCCTCCTGGGTTCAAGCGAATCTCCTGCCTCAGCCTCCCAAGTAGCTGGGATTACAGGCATGCACCACCACACCTGGCTAATTGTGTATTTTTAGTAGAGATAGGGTTTCACCATGTTGACCAGACTGGTCTTAAACTCCTGACCCCAGGTGATCCACCTGCCTCAGCCTCCCAAAGTGCTGGAATTACAAGCATGAGCCACTGCACTCAGCCTGCATTGTTGTTTTAAATTGCAATTCCCTGATGACCTATGATGTGGAGCATTTTTTTATATGTTGACTTGCTATTTGTATATCTTCTTTTATGAGGTCTATATTCATGTCTTTTGTCCTTCTTTTTCAGCAGGTTATTCATTTTCTTATTGAATTTTAAGAGCTCTTTATATATGTATTAGTTCATTCTCCCACTGCTCTAAAGAAATACCTCAGATTGGGTAATTTATAAAGAAAAGAGGTTTAACTGGCCCATGGTTCTGCAGGCTGTATAGGCTTCTGCTTCTGGGGAGGCCTCAGGAAACTTACAATCATGGCAGAAGGCAAAGAGGAAGCTGGCAAATCTTATAGAACTAGAGCAGGTGGAAGAGAGAGAAGGGGGAGGTGCCACACATTTTTAAACAACCAGATCTCCTGAGAACTCTGTCATGAGACAGCACTAGGGGGATGGTGCCAAACCATTAGAATCCACCCCCATGGTCCAATCACCTCCCACCAGGACCCACTTCCAACATTGGGGATTACAATTCAACATGAGACCTGAGTGGAGACACAGATGCAAACCATGTCAGTATATTTTGAATAACAGTTCTTTACCAGATATATCTTCTTGCAAATATTTCCTCCCAGTCTGTAGCTTTTTCCTTCTCTTAACAGGGAGTAGGTATTTTTAATTCATTAATCAATCAGTATATAATCTTGTTTTATGTGTGTGTCTATTTTTAAACACCTTACTTAATAGATATTATTGACTCAGTAGCACTGAACTCATGGCCAGTAACACTATAACTCATGTCTGATTGAAGCTTTTCTAAGACATGTTGTCTCAATCTGCCCGGGCTGAGCTAATAAAATTCCACAGACTCTGTGGCTTAAAGAGCAGAAATCTATTTTCTCAAAGTTCTGGTGGCTAGAAACTCCAAGATCAATGTGCCTACAGGTTTGGTTTCTGGCAAAGGCTCTCTTCCTGGCTTTCAGACAGTTGCCTTGTCCACATATGGCTTTTCCTCTGAGTGGCTTTTCCTCGGAGAGGGAAGATGGGCAGGGTGGGCAGAAGAGAGAGAAAGCTCTTTTTATAAAGACACTAATTTTATCAGATCAGGGCCCACTTTATGACCCCCCCCATAACCTGATAAGGCCCATTCTTTTAACCTTAAAACCTCCTTAAAGACCCCATTTCCATATACAGCCAAACTTGGGGTAAGCCTTCAACATATGAATTTGCAGGGACACGAACCTTCAGTCCATAACACATCTTTTCTCTGTAAGGTCATCACAGCATTCTTCAGCTTAGGAACACGAAACATCACTTCTGCACTATGGTGGGGAGCCATTTGAAACAGTAAAGTCACGAAGAAAAAAACCACAAAAATGAAAACATGTGCAACTAAGGAGGCAGAAGGACCTTTGTTTGCAGGATGAGAGCTGAAACAAAAAGGCAGAGCCTCACCTGGTGCGACCTCAACTGGAAAAGTGCATGATGAGTGACTCAAATTTTTTACCACATCATGCATGTCCATGAATGTTACAAAAGCACAAGTGTTGATTTGGCGGTGAGAAATAAATTTTAGCAAATAGGCAAATCTACAAATAATGAGGATCAATTGTATATATTTTGGATACATTGAGAGGATCACCCAGGAGAGGGGCTGCCATACATGCCCATTTGGATGGTAGGGAGAGGATTACAGTGAAGTCAGGCCCACACCCACATGTGACCATCCGGGTGCTTAAGAGGGTGGAAGGACATGAGCAGACAGAAAGAGCTAGCTGGCAATCTGGAGCCTCCCTTCATTCTCTTGCCCCACTGGATGCTGAGATGAAAGCCAGAGGACTTGCCACAGGGCCTGCTGTGACAAAGCAAGGTGACCCTGTTAGGTAACATGGGGTACCTTAAAATGGCGCCTTACCTTAAGATGGGGCCGGTTCTGGGTTCTTCTCCCCTCCTTGATGGGCACTGTCTGAACCCGCCAAAGGAGGGCCAATCAGAAAGAAGCATCTCCCGCCTTCCCTTGGGCCCACCCCTAGCCCAATCCACGTGGGCCCAAGGGATATAAAACCCAGCACACCAGCAGCCCTCTCTCTCTTCTCTTCCTTCTCCATTCGATACCTCCAATAAAGATCTCTTGACTGCGACCGGTGTAGTTTGGTCTCCGCCCAGCCCCTTTCATTGGTGCCGTGACTCGGAACAGGACTCCCCACCCCCCTCGGTGGGACGCCGATCCCTATCGGGCTCAGTCCAGACCTCGGCCCGTCTTCGCTCATTTTCTTGTTCGCCGAACTCTACACCCAACACCGGCCTCATCTCGGTAAGTCTCCCCTTCCGGTGTCTGACACCAGTCGACCGGCTCCCGCCTCAGCCGCCCACACGGCTTCCGTAAATCCTATTTTAGACTCGGCCTCCAGGGAGCAGTGTTCCCTCCTTTTCCTCCTCACTCGCCAGGCCTGGGCCCCTTCCCCTTTCTCGCTCCGAAAATCCTGGTACCAGGTGGCCCACGGCCCTCGGCCTCCTAGAGGCCCTCAGTCCTTTCGTTTCGGTGACGACCGACTCGAAGGGTCTGACTCACAGCATGGTCATCAGCTGGTAGGGGACGCCCTGCCCAGCCCTTTGCCATATATTTCCGTAAACCCCCTCTTCTCATAATGGGAGCCTCTGCATCCCTGCCGGCCGACTCTCCCTTACAATGCTCAAACCTACACGCCTCACTCAAAACTGGCCCACCTACCCCCTAGACAACAAAACCAGATGGCCCACTTATGGGTCCTTTGATCCCAACCTTCTCCGGGATCTCTACAACTATTGTGAATGAACAGGAAAACGGGCAGAGATCTCCTACGTTCATGACTTCTTCCTTCTATGGGACAAACCCAACCTCTGCCTCCCTTGCAAGCCGCAACACCTTATCGCTGCTCTCAAGCTACCAACCTCTCCTTCCGCTCCCGACTTTGATCCGGCCGACGAACCCCCCCCCGCCCCATACCACCACCCTCCACCTCATCTTCCGGTTGCCGCTCAACCGGTTGAAACCGGCTACCAACCCGGACCACACGAAGAACCAAACTGCTTACACCCCACTCTCATGCATCTCCTAAGTGCTCTTCTCTGGCTTTCTGCCTCTCACATCTTTACACTTTCCTCCGCCGGCGGGCCCTCTTCCCAGCCCTATTCTCACTATGATAGAAAATGGCTGGGACCCTCTCTTCCACATGTTCCACTTCGCCCTCTGGCTCCCATATCAACAAACACACCCCCTTCCTATATTATACCACTAAAAACAATGCCTCCTCCCGAGCCATACATATTGACAACCCCGCCGACCCGGTCTGGGGACAGTCAGTTACAGGAGGCATATATCCCAGCAATGCCTGGGCATATCCAACTCAAACCGTAACTATTTCCCATTCCCTCAAAGAGTCCATCTCTAACCAAACCTTTAACCAGCTTCTCCTCAGAAACTACCAGCTCCTAGCGACTTGTGAAGACACGGCAGACTCCAGAGACAGTCTCACACCCTGCTTACCTCTTAAACGGCCAACGACCGGCAACAGATACCCAGGATTGGGGGGGGAGGGGGTAGGCCTGCCCTCGCACCCTAAATTAACTACCATCTTCTTTTCTCTTCGGGCAGACCAAACTCTACCCCTAGTACCCCAGATGGCTACAGCAAGCCGATTCTACCAATTCTTAAACACCCTTCGCTCAGACAGCTGGCTCATTGCCAACCCTTCCTTGCCCCTCAACTGGCTCACGGCACTGGAGGACAAGGAACATTCATGGACTTCATGTCTAACGAAGTCTTCATGTATAGCACCCTATTGCTTGGCCTCATACTTATACTGTACCCCATGCACAACACTGACAGTTCTCCCTGTGCCCCCTCCCCACAGCGCCCCCACTCAGCAGGAAGCAGCCAGATGAACCATGATGCCCATTTTCCCCCATTTAAGAAAACAAAAAGGGAGGAATGTTAGGTAACATGGGGTACCTTAAAATGGCACCGTAAGATGGGGCCGGTTCCGGGTTCTTCTCCCCTCCTTGACAGGGCACTGTCTGAACCCACCAAAGGAGGGCCAGTCAGAAAGAAGCATCTCCTGCCTTCCCTTGGGCCTGCCCCTAGCCCAATCCACGTGGGCCCAAGGGATATAAAACCCAGCACACCAGCAGCCCTCTCTCTCTTCTCTTCCTTCTCCACTCGATACCTCCAATAAAGATCTCTTGACCGCGACCGGTGTAGTTTGGTCTCCGCCCGGCCCCTTTCAGACCCCACAGCACAGGATGGACAGCCAAGCCAAGGGATAGAGGCAGCAGAAACCCAAAGGGCTAAAGCTCATTTGAGTTGAAGAGAAGCAGAGATTAGGAAATGAGTGTCGAGTTCTTTTTAAGAACATTGCTGGAGCTGGAGACCACCAGCTGCAGGTTTCAGCCCTGAAGAGCAACAGGGCAACAGCCATGGACAAGGGGTTGGCTGCTACCGATACACGGATTCCTGTCAGCGCAACCCATGAACTGTCATGAGCCCAGGGCCTATCCATATCCCATCAGCACAACATGCAACCAACAAGTCATATTCTTTTCCATGCTTTCACCTAGACCTCGCTATCTCAACTAGGTTGAAATGCACAGGGTAAGGTCAAGCTAAGTGAGCCACTGAGTAACTTTATCCAATAGTGACTTAAGATGGCCTAAGGGACTATTTAAATTACTGGAACACTAGGCTTTAACTCAGATTGGACATTTAGCCTTTCCCCCATTTACCAACTTGGGGAAGCTTGGGAGAGCCAATTTAGTTAAACAAAAGGTAAAGAAATTCCCTTTTCTCTACATCTCAGCTGTACTATGAACTGACATATGTGATCCAGTTACATAATGTTTTTAATTGGCTATCCTCTTAATGGTGGTCATAATCTAGGGAGGAAATTAGATGCTTCCTAATTAATCATAATAATAAGACAATTTATGATGAGAGCTTCAAGTGTTCATTAAGTTGGTTTGTTTTATCCAGGGGGCAGCAGTGAGCTTTGGCAATGCTATCAGCAAAGAAAGACACTGAATTGGTGCTCAGGACAGTGAGTGCTACTCTGAATGTCTTGGGAAGGCTGTTACAGTACTTTCAGGTGTATTTCTTATGGTTTTCAGGGCTGACTGAAAAAGGCTAATCTGTCAGGTTCACAGCACCACAGGCCTGCCCTGCCATCTTCCTTTCTCCTTCCCCAAAAGTTTATACCTCCACATCCCCTCCTGATTCCAAGACACCTGGCCTGGGCCCTCTCCTGTAACTGATGCTCTCGGCAGTAGTGGTAGCAGAGATGACTTCCCTTTTGGTCTACTCACTCCCTTAATTGTCCAGCAATTCTTCATGTTGGTGATGTTGCTCTTAAGATTTGATATGTGCTGATGATTTTCCATTGCACCCCTGTCTGCCCTTCTCTGCCCTGTTTAGTGCCCTGAGAAGCTGCCCCTTAGAATTGCGCATTCAGGCTCCCTTGTCGGCTGGCTTCCAGTTGGGTTCTACCATGGAAGGTGCCCGCCCTGTTTGATCCTCCCTGTTTTTATGCACCCTCCCTGTCTCTGGCACCTGCTGCATCCCGTTTTGGCTACAGCCTTCGTTGGGGGCATGTCATCATCAGGCCCATTGCTTAATGGGATTTAGTGACACTATTACGTTCCCCTTGTTCCTTCAGCCCTATGGATGGTGATGATTTCCAGCTATTGCCAGTCTCTGAATGCTTTAACAACCCCTATTGTTTCCCTTTACCTACCCACATGCTCATAATTTCTTCATTGAAATTCTTTATGCAATCATAGGAGTTGGAGTCTGCTTCCTGCTGGAACCCTTCCTGATCGTTTAAGTTAATCTCTAACTTGCTACTGGTGATGCTTCCTTTAAGCCTTGAGTTTTTCACAGTTCGGCCCACAAACAACTTGTTTTCAGAATTGTCGTAGTTGCTTGCTAAAAATGCAATTTCCTGGGACCCATCTTTCTAATCAGAATCTCTAAGAGAGCCCAGTGGTGATGAGTGCATCTCCATCTTAACATGCTCCTGAAGCTGAAGGACCTGATATGAGGCTCACCACTGCTGGGAGTCAGCTAGTGCCTGAGAGTGTGTTCTTGGGCATGTCAGTAGCCTTCCAGAGCTCTCTGATCTCTGATAAAGCCCCTCTTTATTCATTAAGATTAATTACATGCATTTCAAGTGATTTAAACTTCTAAGAGAAAAAGGTATCTATAAATAAGATATTTTTGAGCCAAACCCACCAAGTGTTTGGAGCCCTGCTGAACACGAATCTGAGTCTGCCTTCTTGGGAACACCAAAAGCGTGAATATCAAAGGGGAATTGGAAGTTCAGGCCAGTGTGCTCAGGTTTGAAATGGTCTCTTTTAGAAAGCCACCCCTATTCCTCCAGCACTCACTCTTTGGGATCCTTACAGAATTCAGAACTGCAGAAAACAGCCGCCTAGTTATTCTCAACTTCCATTTGTTAACTTTACAGAAGGGAAACTGAGCAAAAGGCTGCCCAGAGGCTCACTCTAAGGTTTCTGGAGGTCAAAGTCTAGGCCCAGATGTGCTGGAGCTTCTGCTCAGGGTCTCATAAAACTGAAATAAAGGTGTCAGCCAGGCTGCATTCCTTTCTGGGGATCAGCAGAATTCAGTTCCTTGTGATTGCAAAACTAAGGCTCCAGTTCTTTCACTGACCATGCACCTGGGGTGCTCTCAGGTGTTAGAGGCTGTCTGGCAGTTCCTGGGCATATGGCCTCCTCCATGAGCCCTGTCTCACTCAGGCTTAATGGATAATCTCCCTTTTATGAACTCGAAGTCAATTGATGAGTAACCTCGTCATAAAGTAATATCCCTTCATCTTCACAGCTTCTGCCCACACTAGACGGGAGGGAATTATACAAGACATATATACCAGGGACAGGAATCATGGGGACATCTTAAAACCCTGGCTATCACCAGGGCTTGCCTTAAAGCAGCATATTAATAGCAAACATTTATTGAATGCCAAACACTGGTCTAAGCCCTATTCACATGTTAACTCATATAATCTTTAATCTTTACAACAGCTCTAAGAAATAGGAACTATTATTATCACCCAGTTTTTGTTGTTGTTGTTGTTCTTTTTTTTTGTTTTTATTTTTGTTTTGTTTTGTTTTGTTTTTTGAGACGGAGTTTCGCTCTTGTTGCTCAGGCTGGAGTGCAATGGCACAATCTCGGCTCGCTGCAACCTCTGCCTCCCAGGTTCAAGCGATTCACCTGCCTCAGACTCCCAAGCAGCTGGGATTACAGGCGCCCGCCACCAAGACCGGCTAATATTTTTTGTATTTTTAGTAGAGATGGGGTTTCGCCATGTTCAAGGCCAGGCTGGTCTTGAACTCCTGACCTCAGGTGATCTGCCTGCCTTAGCCTCCCAAATTGCTGGATTACAGGCATGAGCCACGGCATCCAGCCATCACCCTGTTTTTATAGGCAAATCACTTGAGGGATATAAGGACAAATGCAAATTAGAAATAAGGCTTAATTCTCCCTGTTGAAAATAAGGTAAGGAGCATCCCACCTTTTCCTTTTCTTCAGAGTTTCTTTCTCTGTCCTTGTCAAATGTATGTAAACCTTTTTAATGGCTAACTAAACCTCTGGCCAGTGTCAATACTCAGGAATGTTTCCTGAAGTATCTGAGAGCCTTCTCTTTGAACTATAATCAAGGAAGATAACAGCCAGTCTCCCTGTGTCCTGGGAAGAGATAGGCCTACCTGTCACCTGACTCAAATTGCAAAACCTACCCAAGGTAATGGGTTGGATCCACTTAGTTATATAAAAGAATGACATTTCTTTCTTTATAATCCCTTTAGCAGGTTGCCTGTCTGTGATACACATCACATTCTAGTTTTTTGTTTTTAGCTTTTTGGGTTTTCTTTGAGACGGAGTCTTACTCTGTAACCTAGGCTGGAGTGCAGTGGCACGATCTCAGCTCATTGCAACCTCTGCCTCTTGGGGTCAAGCGATTCTCCTGTTGCAGCCTCCCAAGTAGCTGGGATTACAGGTGCCTACCACAATGCCTGGCTAATTTTTGCATTCTTACTAGAAACAAGGTTTCACAATGTTGGCCAGGCTGGTCTCGAACTCCTGATATCAGGAGTTCGCCTTGGCCTCCCAAAGTGCTAGGATTACAGGCGTGAGCCACCGCCCCTGGCCGCATTCTGGTTTAATGCTGAGTCAGTAGTGAAGTTGTTTCCTACTTTTGCACCTTTGTAAAGAGGTTTTCTGGATTTGGAGGTGATATGGTTTGGCTCTGTGTCCCCACCCAAATATCATCTTGTAGCTCCAATAATTCCCATGTGTTGTGGGAGGGACGTGGCAGGAGATGATCGAATCATGGGTGCAGGTCTTTCCCATGCTGTTCTCGTGATAGTGAATGGGTCTCACGAGATCTGATGGTTTTAAAAATGGGAGTGTATCTGCACAAGCTCTCTTTGCATGCCGCCATTCACATAACATGTGACTTGCTCCTGCTTCCCTTCCACCATGATTGTGAGGACTCTCCAGCCATGTGAAGCTGTGAGTTCTCCATTAAACCTCTTTTCTTTGTAAATTTCCCAGTCTCAGGTATGTCTTTAACAACAGCATGAAAATGGGCTTATACAGGAGGAGATTTTGTTTTTAATTATATTTCCCTAATAGGTGCAGAGAAGTTAAGTAACTTGTCAATGACACCTTGCTACTGAGTGGCAGAGTTTACACTGTGAACCCAGGTCTCTGGCTCCAGCTCTAAAGTCCATATACCTATCCACCTTGTAAATCTTACAGTTTTACCAGAAACAGTTTGGAGTATCCACCTATTCTTTACCTGAAGCTTCCCCATATACCTATTAATGACCAGTGAGGCCTCCATACCTAAACCTTCAGATCAGGGTTTGGAGCCATGTAATGTGTTGTGGTGTGGGCTACCTTGTGCATTTGTAGGGTGTTTAGCAGCATCCTTGGGCTTTACCCACGAGAAACCAGTAAGGTACCAGGATGTGACAATCAAACATGTCTCCAAACATTGTCATATATTTTGAGGGAAAACGGACAAAATCACCACAAGCTGAGAACCAGTCCTTTAGTGGACACACACACAGACACACACACACACACACACACCACTTGCTTGGCAGGGAGACAGGGAAAAAGAGAAGAGGACCTATAGTTGGGAGAAAGGCTTTGACTTTCACACAGTGGCTAGAAGCCAATGGCCTGGTAGCTGAGGCTGCAGCCTCCTAAATCTTGCTTTTTCAGAAACAAGAAGAAAAGGGTTGGGTTAGCAGTGGTCTCATGATTCCTTCTTCCCATTCTTTCTTTCTGGTTGGACTGGAAAAGTTAAGTGTCTGAGAAGAGTTAATCACAATAAAAATAATTTCTCTTTAACAAAGATTTGGGCTACTCTAGCTTGTACTGTATTTCCCTTTATTCTTTAGTGAAATTTGAAGTTTTGTTAAATCCTCTAAAGGATCATTGGCAGGAAAAATAATGAGTTTGGTCAAAGACTCTAACTTCAGACTTTCTACAGCTACAGACCACAGCAAGAAGGTGACTTCACCCTGGAAAATTCTCAGCTGAAAGCCTGGGAACAATAAAATAAAAGTTTTTTTCCAAAAGATTATATGCTGCCCATATTCAAGCATTTGTCTTTCTTAAACTAACCAAAACATACAGAATTATCTTTTAGAACTAGATGATTTATGAATTGAAAACAAACCTAATGTACTTTCACTCCCTTGCCTGAACATCCTGTACTTTAAATATGTCAGAACCTTACTGTTTTTGTTCTGGGCTCTTTCCTTCCAAGCTGTATAAAGGACTATTCCTTTCACACAGTCAGCAAATAATAAGCACATATCAAAGATGTGCTATCTCACAAACACTTCAGGAAAACAAAGAATGGTAAGATCCAGTCTCTCTTCTCTCAAGTTAGGTCACTGTTGTGAGAGACTGGCTTTATATTTGAAGTGAAAAAGCATTTGCAAAATTTTCTAATCTAGGAGCTCTTCTACTCAAAAACAGGTTTGGTTTTCAAAGTTTATTCATCAGTCCTTTTGTTTGTAAGTAAAAGGAGACCAAAAATGTTTAATATTGTATTACTCCTTGATGTATTCCTACCAAACAGAAGCAGGAATGATTTCTTTCACGCTTTAAAAGTTGACACACATTTTCTCTTTACTTCGATATGTTGCAGTTGCCTCAGGCATCTCCTTTCTGAAATCAAGCAATTTCAATTACAATAAAGATCCTTTGAGGAAAACCACCTCTCACTGATGGTTTTTCCAATATTCTATGAAGTCCCTGAGCAAGTACATTTTGATGTTATATACATCCCAACAGGCATTACATTTATGAAACCTTAGTCACATTTTTCCATGCTTAACTTTGGACTTTTAAACCTGCACTCTAGACTTATCCTAAATTAACTGTAGGATACCTGCTGTGGCTGGGAAACCTGGTGGACCCTATTTGATTTTTGCTACCACAAGCCAAACGCAAAGCCTTGACACTGATCCCTCCAATACTTTCCACCACTACGTGGCTGCCAAGGTCAAAAGCTGCCTTCAAGGCCTCCAATACAGGGATCATAGGAAGCTTGTAACCTTGGAAAAAATCCCCGGTGAATTGATGCTGACGTCACTGAATAATATGAGGATAGGCTGATCTGACCTCTCTGTTTCTCAAAAGCCCAGTTCCTGGAGGGCGTTCTTTGGCCTTCAGGAATCTCCTGCTTTCCTTTCCTTTGGCAGAAGGCCAGTCTAGCAAGGGTCTGGATGGTTATCATGATATGGCCCTCCGGGAAGTCTCTGTGAAATCTTTCACTTCTTGCCTGATTTGCTATATCTTAGTGGGGGAAATGGCCTGGACCTTAGGCATGTACTCAAGAGTATGACTGACACTCACATTTGCTACAATTGACCCAACTCTCTCTCTATATATATATTTGATATATAGAGATACATACACACACACACCCACATATATAAGATATATGATATATTTTTCCCCATTTCATCAGTTTTTTATTCCTTCTATTACTGATTATTGACCAGTGTATGGATGTATTACTTTTCACTGGTTTCATAATTCATTCTTTGTGCTTTAGAATATTTCCCACTGTCCAACAATGTATCTAGTTTGCCCTGCAACATTTGCCATTTTCTCAAAATTTTCATTGTGTTATCTGTACCTACATTTTTGTCACAATGACACACTTCTTCTAAAAGAATAATCCTAAAGCATCTTTGTAACTAAACCTCATCTTAGAGAAAAAACTCAATGGCATAAACTGTGCAAAACTATTGATACCATCATTTAGTGCAAGCACAGTTGAAGTGCCTTTCTGGAATAATTTTAGTCTATTTAAGTTTAAAAATTATTTAGTGGAAAGAACTTCTCTGGTGTTAATTTGGAGGCAGTTAACTTACCATTCATCATTTATCTTCTCAACTCTTAGAAGATAGTGTGGTGTAAGTGCAAGAGGAATGGACTAGGAATCAAGGTACCTGTGCAAAAACAACAAAAAAGATCCTGAACCATTGCTCTCCTCTAGGTGTACTTTTGCACAAATATCTGCACTGGTATTATTCAATAGAATTTTCCACGATGATGTAAATTCTCTATATCCCTACTGCCCAGTACTGTGTGTCCAACATAATAAAGTGTCACTGGCCCCATGTGATTATTGAGCACTTAAAATGTGACTAGAGTGACTGAAGAACTAAATTTTTAACTTAATTTAATTTTAATTAATTTAAATTTAAATAGCCATACAAGATGAGCAACTACTGGATTGCACAAGGCAGGTCATATGGTTTGGATCTGTGTCCCTGCCCAAATCTCATGTCAAATTGTAATCCCCAACGTTGGAGGTGGGGCCTCGTAGGAGGTGATTGGATCACGGGGTTGGATTCTTCATAAATGGTTTAGCACCATCCCCTCAGTGTTATTCTTGTGATCATGTGTTATCATGAGATCTGGTTGTTTAAAAGTGTGTAGCAGCTGCCCCTCTCTCTCTTCCTTCTGCTCTGGCCGTGTGGGATGTCTCACTCCCGCTTTGCTTTCCACCATGATTGGAAGCTTCCTGAGGCCTCCCCGGAAGCAGAGGCTGCTATGTTTCCTGTACAACCTGCAGATCTGTGAGCCAACTAAATCTCTTTTCCTTATAAGTTACCCAGTCTCAGATATTTCTTTATAGCAATGCGAGAACAGACTAATATAACAGGCCTATGATTAATTCCTTGCAATTAAGTGACAAAGACTTTCAAACCACAAACTTTACAAATATCTTCCCCCATATTAGTCTATTGTGAGTGAAACAACTGAAGTTTAGCACCTGGTTCACATTGCCAGAATGAAATTATTAGTCCTGTTTACTAATAGAGTGCTGGTAGAAAGTCAGTTAGTATTTCTCAATGGGCTGGTGAAGCATTGCTGTATGTAAGCAAGAAAAGGTATAGACTTCATGTCACATGTGCATGGTTTTTGTTAGAACTGCTTGCAATGGGTTATCCAAGTGGAAAGGATAACAGTGTTCAAAGACATTGAATCCCAACTCTAACTTGCTCAGGCTTTCTAAGTCTCCATTCAAATTTCCCTGAGTATTCACCAGTTCTAGAAAACAAAGGAAGTAAAAAATAAAAGCAAGGGGCAGGGTGAGAAGCAAAACAGTAGGAGTCCAAGAAGTCAGCAGAAAAACATACTTTTGTAAATTGTACCGGTTACCAACAAAGTCATCTGATTCAATGTAGGTAAGGTTGGCACTGCATCAAGGTATGGGAGTTCCCTCCTTGCCCTGGTTTGACCCTTCCTTCCAGGATGGACTTCTGGGACTTGCTCTTTCCATCCAGTTGCTCCCCCAGAGGCTCTTGGGTTCAGCTTTGGTCCCTGCAGGTGAAAAGCCCTTTTTCTCTTGTTTCTAGACTGTTCACCTCTTGCTTCAAACTGTGGTGCACTGCTCTTACAAGGTTCTACTTCACTGTCTTCCCAGGCTCTTGCACTGTTTGGGGCTCCTAAAAGTCCACCTCTATCCCTGTCCCATTAATCTTTATACAGGGTGGTTTACATGAAACATGTTTAACAACATGTAATAACATGCAAGGATATTGAAACATGGTTTTATTTCTCCCATGTTTGGAATGAAATAGCTGCTGAATAAATATTTTGTGAGTGACTCATAACCTGGGAACATGGAAGTTGTAGAATGAATGATCAAGCCCCTCCCAATCAAAGAATTGATGTCACCATCACCCACTTCACAAATGTGTCACAGCTACCAAAATGCTTTAAACATTTGTAACAGGAATAACATTTTTGAGACATTAAGTAAATATTTATTTGTTTCTGGTGATTCCTTTTCCCTAATTGTCTTATATGTCACTACCTATTGAACTAATGGGCAGAATCCAGTAAGAGCGAGAGCCATTACTGTTCTTCACGTGAAAATGGGTCTTAGAAAATTACAGGTCGACAAAAGCCTGCAAGCAAACACTGCTGTTCTGCAGATACCATGCTTTACTCAGAAAAAAAAAAAGATTTAAAAAGACACTTGTATGGTCTGAGGAGCTGAATGCTGGGGGCCAATCAAGGGGTAGGGATGAGCAGCACTGGCCACAGAAGGGTTCCCCCACCACAGCCCCATGGCAGCCTTCCTCGGCTGTGGAAAGGAGCCAAATGAGAGAGAGGAAGATGGGCCAGGGCCATCATAGGGCAGTCAGAGAGGTCTGGAGGTAATCTGTGAGCACAGTGTAAGCCAGGAAAACAGCCAGTCTTTCACAGACTTCCAGTAATCTAGAACTGAAGAACCAGCCTGGGGCAGCTCCCATGGTCTCACGTGCTGCAATATAGAAATAAGACAGCAACAGGAGGATGGGGTGGGGGCAGGAGGGAGGATGTAGGTGCAAGTAGGGCCATCCGACTAGATGGGGACAGGGTGCAGAGTCCAGGCCTACACGTACAGTGTAAGCAGGCACCTGACATCAGCCAGGAACCCCAGCTCAGCACCTGAGGTGCATGGGGCTAATCACTCCTCTGCGTACAGCAGAGCTCAGAGAGCAGGCTCCTCAGCAGAAGCCATGAGTCTGCAGAGGGCAACACAGGGTCAGAAACCCTCCTCCCTCTGCCAGCCCACAATTCTCTCACCTAGGAATAGAAGGAGGGAGAGAGGAACTCTTGGGAGGGGAGAAACTGCCCTGGAAGAGGGTTTCGACTTTCAATGGACTGAATATTTATCCCCAAAGAACCATTTTAGCCCAGAAAGACTGGAAATTGTCAAGAAAATTGTCAAGAATGGAAATTGTCAAGACACTGCTGTCAATGCAAACAGGGGCTCTGGGCAAGATGAGCTCAATAAAGGAAAATAAAGATGCATTTCTTTATTTTTTATTTATGCACACGTGATTCATATGTGTGAATTTTGACCCCACTACAAATACGTCAATTATTTTCGTATCAATATGTTAAGAGAAAAAAATGCTTCCCACTCCCCAAATTAAAAGCAATGATTACCAGATTGTGTCTTAAATCTAGAAAACATCCCCATTCAATATATGTGCTCTTTATTATGGGCTCCCCATTCAATTAGGCTCTTACTATATACCATGCAATGTGCAAGCTCTGTAAGTTCAGATTAAACATGTAATGTTCATATAGGACACTGACAGCAAACAATCTTCACAGCCAGAGAAAACAAAAAGATCCTTAGAAAGATTATACCTGCAGCCTGGCCAACATGGTGAAACCCTGTCTCTACTAAAGACGCAAAAAAAATTAGCTGGGCATGGTGGCACGCTCCTGTAATCCCAGCTACTCAGGAGGCTGAGGCAGGAGAATCTCTTGAACCCAGGAGGCGGAGGTTGCAGTGAGCCGAGATAGCACCATTGTGCTCCAGCCTGGGAGACAGGTGAGACTCCGAAAAAAAAAAAAAAAAGAAAGAAGGAAAGAGAGAAAGAGAGAGAGAGATAGAAAGGGAGGAAGGGAGGAAGGGAGGAAGGGAGGAAGGGAGAAAGGGAGAAAGGGAGAAAGGGAGGAAGGGAGGAAGGAAGGAAGGAGAGAGAGAGAGAGAGAAAGGGAGGAAGGAAGGAGAGAGAGAGAGAAAGGGAGGAAGGAAGGGAGGAAGGGAGAAAGGAAGGAAGGAAAGAAGGAAGGAAGGAAAGAAAGAAAGAAAAGAAAAGAAAAGAAAAGAAAAGAAAAGAAAAGAAAAGAAAAGAAAATACCTTCATTAGTTAGAATATTTAAAAACAAATGTCCTCATCCTGCTTCTAGCAAGACCCCAGATCAAGCTGATGCAAGTGCTCATTGGTCACCTGCATGTTGCAATTTGTTATTTACAGTTAGCACCCCTACCTCAAACTCTTCCTCATAACCTACATATGGCTGTTTAAATTACCATTTTAGTCCTTAAAGTCAAGCAGTATCTCTATACGCAAAATTATATTCCTAAAATCATTGCATATACATTAACAATAGCTTAAGGTTATTACGTAAGTTATAGTTTACACTGAGATTCACAGAATTCTTTAACCTGGATGGCAGGTTGGACATTTTTTGCACTCATTTTACAGATGAGGAAATAGAGGTGCCTTTGTTCAACAGTCTTTCTCAACAAAGATTAACCTAGATATTTAGACTTGTGGACCTGCACCACCAGCCCATTCAAATATCTGCTTGGCTGCTGCCATTCCTAGGATAACTGATTTGGACTTTGCTACTTATCTATAGATTCTTTCTGCTTTAAAAGTGTAGCATAGCTCTAGATCCACTGTTTGCCCAAAAACTTCCCTTATCTACCTTGCCCACACTAACCTCCCCTTTCTCTGGATGCCCACAACACATCCTCTTGACATTGCTATTTTGTAATCCATCATGTTCTTCCTTGAAACAACTCTTAAGCTGTTACTTACCTTTCCAAATGCTTACATCTTGTTGCCCCCAACTAGATAGAGCTCCTCAAGGATCTTTTCCTGTCCATTGGCCCCATACTCCCTTGCAGAAGACTTGGCACACAATAAGTTCTCATATATTTCTGGTTTTATTGATTAACTAAAATACTTCAATTTCTCTCCCTAAACCTCTGGGAAAAGGGAAGATCTCCTCAAAGCAGACAACCACACTGACAAAGACAATGTTCTGCCTCACAGTTTGGCATATGACCGTCCATGCCAAGACCCCAGAAATTAATTTGTTATTTAACCAAACCCAGTGACGATTGCATAATTTCATCCTTTCAATCAAGAATGCTGCTCTTTATTTAATGACTGAAACCTACTTATTTAGCTTCCAAATATGGTAGTAAATACTTGATATACAGATTAATGCATTCCCAGGCTAGTGCCTTGCACAGAACTATCAAATATAATTGGGGTTTCTAACCTTGTGACACAGCCCTACAAATTGCCTTCTTTATTTCCTTTTCTTAAAAAGTACGTTCAGTCTACTCTGGACTTTCCCCTCTGTCGTCAGGTGACTTCCTGCTCTGTTAGCTGACCGTGAGTCACGTCGCTGCTGCACAGCACGTTTAGTGAGGCTGCCTCTGCGTGTGAGGTGACCAGGAGAGGAAAGGGTAGACTTGAGCTATCAGACCTCTCTCCTGGTGGGATGTTGTTTGTTTCCCCTACCCTGTTCATTTAAAACCTCTCAGTTATAAGCTTTGCTCCTCAGTTTATGCCCCTGTGATTATGCTTCAAAAGACAGGGAAACCAGTTTCCTACATTCCAAAATGAAAATGACATTTTAAAAAGTCTATCCCTTTAGGCAATGAATCATTTATCCGGGCAACCCCTTTCGTCAAAGGGGTTCTTCCTTTGAGCCACATTTCGGGGATGTCTTCTGTAAAGCAAACAGTTGTGACCGAGTGCGTACTCTGGAATCAAAATGATGCAAGTAGAGTTTAAAAGGAATTTCAAAATTACAGGAAAGGAGCTATGAGGGTAGAGAGGATGGGTTTAAAATACAAATAAGGAAACTTTGTGGACTGGGGAAGTCATTGGAGCAAAATAATGGGGAAGTTGGAGGCTCAAGAATAAACAACGTCTAGAAAGTTAGAGGAGTCTGGTCACTTTTGCCTTCTGCAACTATCTTGTATATTATTTTGCTACGTGGGGGCTTAAATTCATTCTCATTAAAAGAGGATAAAGGAACAGTAACACTAGCCTGTCTCATCTGATGTTTTTGGGTTTGTTTGTTTTTTATTATTATTATTTTTTTAGAGACAGGGTCTTGCTCTGTTGCCCAGGCTGGCACGATCATAGCTCACTGCAGCCTTGAAATTCTGGACTCAAGCAATCCTCCCACCTCAGCCTCCCAAAGTGCTGGGAAAATAGGCATGAGCCACCATGCCTAGCCTGTTTTTAGTTATTATTTATTTTTTCTTTTTTGGGACAGGGTTTCACTATTTGGCCCAAGCAGGCTTAACACACTTCCACTTAATATGCTAATAAAGTAACCAGTATTTGGATAAAAAGTTGGCTAAGCATAGAAATAATAATCTAAACTCAATGTAATAATTTACAAATCATTTGGGGATTATAAACAGGACATAGACATCTATTAGCTGAATAATAAATAGCATGTGTATAGCCAACTTCTTTATGCCAATCTTTCTGGATTGGTGATATTATGGATTTGTGTTGGAGAAATAAATGCATCCATTAACATTTTAGATCAGCACTTTTAAGCCCCAAATAAAAAAGGATATGCATTGATTAGGGTTGTATCTTTACAACAGCCAATGAAGTTATTCTTGGCATCTTGTTTTGGAGAAATCGGATCTGCACTTGTAGGTATGTTCACGTGTCTTCTTTAAATAGAAGATTTCAGGTTTTTTTTTTTCTTCTCATAAGGCCTAGTGATTTATGGGTGCTCTTCAAATGTTCGTTTTATAACAGTTTAAAAATCTCAGTAATGTAGAGCGGGAATCTAGTACTATTGAATTAAATTGGAAAGCTCTGCATTTTTATTAAGGAAAAGCTTCACCAATTACTTAGAATGCTCCAGGATTCTCCATTGGCTTTCATTTAGGAAGACCCTGTCATAGGGTTTGGACATTGCAGTTGTTTCTGGATTACGATGGAAATATGATGGTCATTCTCTAAGGCTGAACCTATTATTCCTAGAAAGGAGGTGAGTAATAACATCTTCAACTAAAATCAACATGGAATCATAAGGAAAAATCTTGTGAATCTTTCAATTAAAAAGAAATCACCCTTTAAGGTAACGTATTCTGTAGACAATTTTTCTGCCTACTTCAATATGACCTTAGAGGGCTAGTTCCAGTGACTAAACCCCCAACCAGGCAAAGCTAAAATTCTGTCTTGACTCAAAAGCAGAATTCCACTACCTGAGTCACCTACAAAACTTCAACAGCACCCTGGATTTTCCTGAAAGCATCCCCAGCCAAGGATTGGGCAGGTTTAGGCATGTTCTCTTATGAAACCAGCTGATGACACAGTTACAGGGACTATGGCTCAAAGGTTATGGGCTGGGTTAGTGCCAACCCTGGTATAGTGCCCTCCATTAAGTACTGAGAATGCTCATCTGTAAATATCAAGATGCTGTTCGAGGTGAAATATCTATGTGGACTGCTCATGGCAAACACACCACTTTTAGATCTATCCTTTCACAATATGAAGTGTATTTTGTCCACCTTGACTAAATTCCATCCAATTCCCACGAAATACATGTTCATTTTCAGCTGCATTTGCTCATTTGCTTTTAATACTTCTTCTCTCTAGCTCGCTTCTAGGTAGAAAATCATTTCTTTTTTTTAATTGTTATACTTTAAGTTTTAGGGTACATGTGCACAACATGCAGGTTTGTTACATATGTATACATGTGCCATGTTGGTGTGCTGCACCCATTAACTCGTCATTTAACATTAGGTATATCTCCAAATGCTATCCCTCCCTGCTCCCCCCCACCCCACAACAGGCCCTGGTGTGTAATGCTCCCCTTCCATTGTTCAGTTCCCACCTATGAGTGAGAATATGTGGTGTTTGGTTTTTTGTCCTTGCGATAGTTTGCTGAGAATGATGGTTTCCAGCTTCATCCATGTCCCTACAAAGGACATGAACTCATCATTTTTTATGGCTGCATAGTATTCCATGGTGTATATGTGCCACATTTTCTTAATCCAGTCTTTCATTGTTGGACATTTGGCTTGGTTCCAAGTCTTTGCTATTGTGAATAGTGCCTCAATAAACATACGTGTGCACGTGTCTTTATAGAAGTATGATTTGTAATCCTTTGGGTGTATACCCAGTAATGGGATTGCTGGGTCAAATGGTATTTCTAGTTCTAGATCCCTGAGGAATCGCCACACTGACTTCCACAATGGTTGAACTAGTTTACAGTCCCACCAATAGTGTAAAAGTGTTCCTATTTCTCCACATCCTCTCCAGCACCTGTTGTTTCCTGACTTTTTAATGATTGCCATTCTAACTGGTGTGAGATGGTATCTCATTGTGGTTTTGATTTGCATTTCTCTGACGTCCAGTGATGATGAGCATTTTTTCATGTGTCTTTTGGCTACATAAATGTCTTCTTTTGAGAAGTGTCTGTTCATATCCTTTGCCCACTTTTTGATGGGGTTGTTTTTTTCTTGTAAATTTGTTGGAGTTCATTGTAGATTCTGGATACTAGCCCTTTGTCAGATAAGTAGATTGCAAAAATTTTCTCCCATTCTGTAGGTTGCCTGTTCACTCTGATGGTAGTTTCTTTTGCTGTGCAGAAGCTCTTTAGTTTAATTAGATCCCATTTGTCAATTTTGGCTTTTGTTGCCATTGCTTTTGGTGTTTTAGACATGAAGTCCTTGCCCATGCCTATGTCCTGAATGGTATTGCCTAGGTTTTCTTCTAGGGTTTTTATGGTTTTAGGTCTAACATTTAAGTTTTTAATCCATCCTGAATTAATTTTTGTATAAGGTGTAAGGAAGGGATCCAGTTTCAGCTTTCTACATATGGCTAGCCAGTTTTCTCGGCATCATTTATTAAATAGGGAATCATTTCCCCATTTCTTGTTTTTGTCAAGTTTGTCAAAGACCAGATGGTTGTAGATATGCGGCATTATTTCTGAGGACTCTGTTCTGTTCCATTGGTCTGTATCTCTGTTTTGGTACCAGTACCATGCAGTTTTGGTTACTGGTAGAGAATCATTTCTAAAACCCAGTATAAAAATCAGCCTCAAGCAGCCATCACCTAGAGGAGGCTGGAAATCTCGAAACTCATTAGAGTGGGCCTGGGGTGGGGGCTCATGCCCATAATCCCAACACTTTGGGAGACTGAGGCGGGCGGATCACAAGGTCAGGAGATCGAGACCATCCTTGCTAACACGGTCAAACTCCGTCTCTACTAAAAATACAAAAAATTAGCCGGGCATGGGGGCGAGTGACTGTAGTCCCAGCTACTCCGGAGGCTGAGGCAGGAGAATGGCGTGAACCCGGGAGGCGGAGCTTGCAGTGAGCCAAGATTGCGCCACTGCACTCCAGCCTGGGCGACAGAGCCAGACTCCGTCTCAAAAAAAAAAAAAAAGACAATGATTTATTTTCCCCACCAATACTCCCTGCAGCCTGTTAAGGTCAAAGCCTCTGGTGGAGGCCACACAGGTAATGACATGGGAGTATTGATAACTGCTCTTTCTTCCCCAGTGACTGCTATGGGCCTTCACTGGAATATTTCTCTCTGTCAACTCTGTGCACGGGGTTGAGTCCTGGCCGCGATAGTATGAATACTATCATTCAAGTTTCCCCTGGCCTTACCAGACTGTACAGATAACAGGAACTACCCCAACTCAAATTTCCCTGGTTTTTTCCATAGCCTGGGGATTGTGGACCTTTAATACCCTGTAAGTTATCTTTCAAATACTTTTTTTTTTTTTTTTTTTTTTTTTTGAGACGGAGTCTCGTTCTTTCACCCAGGCTGGAGTGCAGTGGCGCAATCTCGGCTCACTGCAGGCTCCGCCCCCCGGGGGTTCACGCCATTCTCCTGCCTCAGTCTCCCGCGTAGCCGGGACTACAGGCGCCTGCCACCTCGCCTGGCTAATTTTTTGTATTTTTAGTAGAGACGGGGTTTCACCGTGTTAGCCAGGATGGTCTTGATCTCCTGAACTCGTGATCCGCCCGCCTCGGCCTCCCAAAGCGCTGGGATTACAGGCGTGAGCCACCGCGCCCGGCTTCTTTCAAATATTTCTTGAGGTCTCTACAAGGTGTCTCCCAGGTACTGCCGAATAACATCCCTCCTCTAAGCTAGCCCATGGCTTCCTCTGGCCACTGGCTGGCTAGCAGTGTCTCTTGTTTGCCCCTTCCATGTACTTCCACAGCTGAGGCTCAGGAAAGCTGCAGATGTCCAAGTGACACGGCATTCTCTTTTAAGTAGGAGGAGTGCTTCCTTCCCCCACCCCCTCATGCCAACCACAATGAGGACACCCAGCACTGATGCCCAGCAATGTGGCTTCTGCTCCAGCATATTACAGAGTTCGAATTCAGAATTTCAGTTTCCCTTTGTAGGCTGCTGAGAGGCCTGCTCAGAGGAGGTAGGCTTTCATTCCTAAATATGTACTGATTGCCTGCTCTGTGTCGATGCATACAATGTGCACAGGGATGAGTGAAACAGCCAAGGACTCTGACCATGAAATTTTCAGCCTAGTCATGGAGAAAGATGATGACCAAGAAATAAAAGCAAATAAATACACAACCACAAATTGAGCTAAGTGCTGTGAAGGAAACAGGCAGAGAGGTGTGAGAGAAAATAACAAAGGCGCTACTTTCGATCAGAGGGTCAGAAAAGGTCTCCAAGGTCATGACAGTTTATATAATAACTATTAATAGGGACATATTAGAAACCAGACTTGGAAAAGGGAGGGGAGGGGTTTTTAGAAGAGATTTGTTGGGGAGGATGGGGGTGGTACAAAGAGGAGGAGGAGGAGTTAATATTTTGAGACATTACTATGAACCAGTAACATTCTAAGAACTTTGCATATGTTATATTCTTTAATCCTAACACAACCCTATGTAAGAGTTACTGTTAACCCTGCTTAACAGAGGTATAAGATGAAGCACAGAAGGGTTAAGTAACTTGCCCTTGTCACACAGCTACTAAGTGGTGAAGGCGGAATTTGAATCCGGGCAGTTTCAGACCCTAAGGAAGAAAAGACTTTGGATTATTTTAGCAACTTAAAGAGCAGTGTGACTGAAATGGAAAGAAAAAAGGCGGGGGAAATGGGAGAGAAATGGAGTTGGTAAAGCAGGCAGGGCTTACAGCATGCATGGATAGGTGGTCATATTTCACCCTCAGAGGGTGTCATGGCTGATTAATTAATACTGCTCCAAAGGAACAATACTGTTCTGAGGAGCCAGCTGTGGTCATGAAAATAATGATCACTTCTATTACTTTCTTAGGCTGAGGTATTAGAAAAGGAGAGTAGTTCTTTTATGCTGAGAAGAAGAAAGGAGCCTAAGATCTTGGGGATGGAATTACCCTCTCTGGCAGACACGCCAACTTCATGCATAACCCAGGAAACTGCACCACTTCCCAGGACCTACCGGTAGCAACCTATTCCCTGCATTATAGAATGACAGATGGCCAAATTAAACAGTATTCCACTGGCGGTGAGCACTGGGTTAGTAATACAGGGATGGGGAAGGACATGGAGAGGAACCAGTTATCACAGTATCATAGTGGGCCTCTCTAAGGGACAATCTCCACTTTGGCAGCAGCAGCTTGGGGAAGTGCCTGTGTTCCTGGCCACAGGCTGCAATTCTCAGCCTCTCTACGTGGCTACCTAACTGGGACAGACAATAAATCCCTGGAGATGAAGAAGAAGCAGTGTCTGGTGTGCTCAGCAAGTAAACTGGTAAGTTATATCCACAGGAAAAGTGAAGGGCAACAATCTCTTGATTCTTCAGGTCAGCATCTTGGTTGGTTGCTCTCTCCCGAATTCTCTTAGGAGATTCCTCCCACTCTTATGAAATCTCAAATGTGTCCCACAAAGAATATTAACTCAGTCTAGCCTCCTAAACTGAGTCTAACCTCATCTCTAGTCACATGAACTAGGTAGAATGGGGAGGGGATTTTCCAAATTCTTTTTGCTTGTAATGGTAAACTTTTCCTTTTTTTTTTTTTTTTTTTTTTTTTGAGAAGGAGTTTTGCTCTTTTTGCCCAGGCTGGTGTGCAATGGTGTGATCTTGGCTCACTGTAACTTCTGCCTCCCGGGTTCAAGTGATTCTCCTACCTCAGCCTCCCAAGTAGCTGGGATTACAGGCGCCCACCACCACGCTCAGCTAGTATTTTTATTTTTAGTAGAGATGGGGTTTCACCATGTTGGTCAGCTGGTCTCGAACTCCAGACCTCAGGTGATCCACCTGCCTCAGCCTCCCAAAGTTCTGGGATTACAGGTGTGAGCCACTGCGCCCAGCCTGTAATGGTAAACTGTTAACTGATTAACCTGTTCTTGCTTGTCGAATAGTATGGACATCCATCCTCCATGCTTCCCTCTCCAGCAGCCCCTCGATTTCTGTTTGGGGATCCGCACGATACCTGAGAGGCTAATTCCATCTGAGTGGCAAGAAGGGAACACGTGGCCTGGGCTAAGCCATCAGCACATTCTATCAACCCCGGCCACTGTGACTGTGATCTAGGCCCATTTGTTCAGCATGAGTCTCAGGATCTCTGCTCTGGAATACAAGATGAAGTCCCTCTGTTCCTCTTGGTGTATTTGAATAAGGAGCAAGAGTCATCTAGGAATCACAGAAGGAGCCTGACTTAGGATAGAGCCAACATCAAAAAAAAAGAAAGAAAAAATAGAGTTATAAAGAGCTAGGTCCTGCATGACACCATTAAGCAGAATGACTCCCCACCTCATCAAAACCCTGCTCTTTTCAGGGATGAGAGTTGATTAAATTGTGCTCAACAAAGATTGACAGAGTGCCTCATCATGTGCCAGGCATAGTATTGGGCACTCACAATACGTTAGTGCATAAAACAGGTAAGAATCCCTGTCCTCAGGGAGAAAGAGACAGAAAATAGACAATAAGCAGAACAAGTGAAATAATAGCATGTTAGAGGAGGATAAGTATGATGGGGAAAAGGAAAAGAAGAGCAGGTAAGGGAGATGGGGACTGGGTGAGTAGAGCTGGAGATGAGGCTCTATATTCTTTAAGGTGGGGGTCTCTCTGCTACTTGTTATCTATTACTTGCTAATAAACCTACGACACCTTAGGACATTCTAAATACCTGTAACATAACCCCTTTCCCTTAACATACACCCAGAGGCAAACATTTCTATAGATTTTTTTAAAAAAAGAATTTTAGGCCAGGCGCAGTGGCTCACGCCGGTAATCCCAGCACTTTGGGAGTCTGAGGCGGGCGGATCAGGAGGTCAGGAGATCGAGATCATCCTGGCTAACACGGTGAAACCTCGTCTCTACTAAAAACTACAAAAAAATTAGCCAGGCATGGTGGCGGGGGCCTGTAGTCCCAGCTACTCCGGAGGCTGAGGCAGGAGAATGGTGTGAACCCGGGAGACAGAGCTTGCAGTGAGCTGAGATCACGCCACTGCACTCCAGCCTGGGAGACAGAGGGAGACTCCATCTCAAAAAATAAATAAATAAATAAATAAAAATTTGAAAAATAAAAAACAAAAAAGAATATTAATTACATTTGTATAAGATTTGGCTTGGGGAGGGACGTTATATTTGAGTTCTGGATAAAGGTTGAATTCATCAGTTTTGGAAAATACGTATCCACATTTTGGGGGCAGGGCATGGCAATTAAAATGTTTACTTTTTTTTTTTTTTTTTGAGACGGAGTCTGGCACTGTTGCCCAGGCTGGAGTGCAGTGGCGCAATCTCGGCTCACTGCAAGCTCCGCCTCCCAGGTTCACGCCATTCTCCTGCCTCAGCCTCCGGAGTAGCTGGGACTACAGGCGCTCGCTTGCCACTATGCCCGACTAATTTTTTGTATTTTTAGTAGAGACAGGGTTTCACTGTGTTAGCCAGGATGGTCTCGATCTCCTGACCTCGTGATTCGCCCGCCTCTGCCTCCCAAAGTGCTGGGATTACCGGCGTGAGCCACCACGCCCGGCCTCCATTTCAATCCTGTAGCACTCTGACATAAATTATGGTACTTTCCTGAAGCAGCAAGGTTCTTTTACTCCCATTATTTTCTGCTTCTTGAAATATACACATAATCACCTGTTTCTGTTTCCAATATTGATTTATGGAAAATGCATCAAATTAGTATTGACAATGCTTTACAACTTGAGAATTTAAATTCTGTGACTCTGATTTTCTCAGGGACCAACTTGCAAGAACCATAATATTGTAACTGAGCCAAAAGCTGGTGAGCAAGAAGGTGAACAAGAAAGCAAGCAAGAGCAAATTAACTTAATATAAAGATGTCTCTTCCCCTCACTGTTCTGAGTACGTGGCTAGTGGCTTCCTGTGAAGGAAACACTTGGTTGGCTTTTGTCTTAATTAAGACTGGCATTCCCCCTTTTGTACAACTCTGCGATGTTGTGTAAAAGAAGAAACTATCACCATAGAGACTTGGGTCTCCTGAACATTCAAATGGTTATCTAGGAACACTAGATAATCTGTCTCTTGCCATAGCACTTACTTTTTAGCAGTCATCTATTCCCAGGCTACACGTTTTTAAAAAAGGTCCAATGCCAGACAAACTAAAGCTGTGCTCTGATAATGCCAGAAAGACACACTTAGAAACATGGCCACATTAGCCTGGTGGGCTTTCATGCAAATGCCCTGTGGCTTTACTGTTTCAGATCTCAAGCTTTCCTTAGATGCTCAGAGTTCAACTTCAGTGAAGTTGCTGCTCAACAGAGGCACCCAGAGCCAGGGGGATGAGTGGGGAGAAGAACGGAAGCAGAAGAAGGTACTGTGCCTTCTCAAAGTCTCTCCCTAAAACCTAGATGGCGAAAAACGACCAGAACCACTCCAGGAAGACATACCTACGCTCTTATAATATTGATTTTTAAGTTAGCGAAAAGAGACACCTGAGATCATTGGGAAATAAAAAATCTACAAATCATGGTGAGACAATTGGTCAGTGCTTTTAGCAAAAGAAAACCCTCCCCTCCTGCCAAATGACAAATTAAATTATCAGTGGATGAGACTCAAGTACATGTGCACATAAATGCACATACATAAGTGCATGCACATGCACACACACACACACACCACACACACACACAGGCAAAGAAATCAGACTGTATACATGCCAAAAAAATAGCTGAATATTTATTTAATCACTGCTGGTGAAGAGCACTGTGAGTTTGTCATGTAAGAAATCCCATGGGAAATGGTAACAGACCTGACCACAGAAAAATGGTAAACTTCTGAACATTAAGAAGGGCACACGGGCACGGTGGCTCACGCTTGTAATCCCAGCACTTTGGGAGGCCGAGGCAGGCAGATCACGAGGTCAGGAGATCGAGACCACGGTGAAACCCTGTCTCTACTAAAAATACAAAAAATTAGCCGGGCGTGGTGGCGGGCGCCTGTAGTCCCAGCTACTCGGAGAGGCTGAGGCAGGAGAATGGCGTGAACCCGGGAGGCGGAGCTTGCAGTGAGCCGAGATCGCGCCACTGCACTCCAGCCTGGGTGACAGAGCGAGACTCCGTCTCAAAAAAAAATAAAAATAAAAAAAAAATAAGGGCACAGACTAAAATACAAACATCTACATAGAAAAATCTACGGTAAAAAATAAGAGATAATCATCTAATATCTTCTGAAACATAGAGCTTATAAAAATTGATTCGAAAAACATGAAGATTTCAGAATAGAAATGGGCAAAGGACACGAGACAACTCACAATAGAGCAAAAATAAATAAATAAAAAACAGATGGAAAATGTTCATCTTGTTACTTAACAAAGGCAAAATTGAAACAGCAGTAATTTTTCTTACTATCAAGTTAGCAAAAATAATTTCTTTGCCTAATCATGTTGATAAGAGCACAATGAAACAGGAAATCTCATAAACTGCTTGTAGGAGTATAAAACTTTCTGGAAAGCAATGTACTGTTTCCCAAGAGGACTCTGAGTGTTTGTATCCTTTGACCTAGTAATTCTACTTCCAAGAACTTATCGTCAGAAAGTAATTTTAAAAATTCCAAAATATGGACATCATGCATAAAGGATGTTCATTTCATCACTGCTTATTTAAAAAAAAAACGGAAGCACCCTAAATGCCTACTATTCATTTCAATATTTTTTGAGCACCTAATATGTGTCAAACAATGAGCTAGAACAGACGCCAAACACAAACCAGATATGATTCTTATCCTTCCAATACTGGGAGGAACTGCAGGCTGGGAGGAGATATACATTTAATTAAGTAATTATTACACTTGCTACAGGAATGCATAGCAGAAGCACCTAACCAGAGGGGGAGACATTTAAACTAACTCGTGAAAACTGTGTGAAAGTAACCAGAAGAAGGGGATGGCAGATGAAATATTCTGATTAATACTTCAAGAAGCAGAAACAATGGGAGTAAAAGAATCTTGCTGTTTCAAGAAAGTATCATGTGTTCCAGAAAAAGGGAACAACGTATTGCAAGTCCAGGAGAAAAAAAAATTGACCTAAATTAAGAGTGTCCTCGTATTTCAAAGTGGCGATGAAGAGAGCCCAGGCATCTGTTGGGAAGATGAGACCTAGCAGGAAACATAGTGAAGTTGCTTTCCTCCTCTTCTTCTGATTAATTTCACAGGTTTTTCATGTTTTTAGTTTAAATGTCACCTCCTCTAGTTAAGTCCCCTCTGCTATGCACTCCTGTAGCAAATGTCATAATTACTTGATTAAATGCTTATCTCCTCCAAGACTGTAAGTTCTGCAAGGGTAAGAATTATATCTGCCTTGCAGATGGGTGTGGTGGCTCACACCTGTAATCCCAGCACTTTGGGAGGCCGAGGATCACCTGAGGCCAGGAGTTCGAGACCAGCCTGGCCAATATGGTGAAATCCTATCTCTACCAAAAATACAAAAATTTAGTTGGGCGTGGTGGTGCACATCTGTGGTCCCAGCTACTTGGGAGGCTGATGTGAGAGGATTTCTTGAGCCTGGCAGGGGGAGGTTGTAGTAGTGAGCCAAGATTGTACCACTGCACTCTAGCCTGGGTGACAGACCGAGACTCTCTCTCAAAAAAAAAAAAAAAAAAAAAAAAGAATTTTGTTTGGCTTCTGTTCTAGCTCAGTGTTTGACACTTATTAGGTGCTCATAATGGAGTTAGGGAGTGACCCATCACCAGGAAGCACAGGCTTCCCACATGGGAGGATGGCTATGTGGCGGTGTTGAGGGACACTGAATCCAAAGTGCTGTGTCTTGAATTCATCAGTAAAGACATGAAGGCCTGGCCCATCAGGAGGATCCACAAGGGAATGAGGAATGGTCATTGTGTTGGACACACATCTATGGTCTGGGTCTGTCAGGCTCCAAGGGTTGTTGTGTGTGTGGGCTTGTATCTCCAAAAGAACAGGAGTGACATCCCCAAACATGAATGAGGTTAACTTTTCTAAAGAACATTGGTTAGTGGCCAGGCGTGGTGGTTCACACCTATAATCCCAGCACTCTGGGAGGCTGCGGCGGGCGGATCACTTGAGGTCAGGAGTTTGAGACCAGCCTGATCAACATGGTGAAACCCCGTCTCTACTAAAAATACAAAAATTAGCCAGGCGTGGTGACACATGCCTGTAATCCCAGCTACTTGCGAGGCTGAGGCAGAAGAATCGCTTCATCCCAGGAGGCGGAGGTTGCAGTGAGCCGAGGTCACATCACTGCACTCCAGCCTGGGCGACACAGGGAGACTCTGTCTCAAAACAAAACAAAACAAAAACAAAAAACATTGGTTAGTGTAGCCAAGAAAGATTTTTGACTTAAAAAATAAATCTGTTATCCAAGCAGTGTACTGATGAAAAAAAAGATAGTATTTGTCACAAATAAGATAAATATTACATAACCATTAGTAAGATTATTTATGAAGAGTTTGTAATGATGTGGGAAAGTGGTTATGATATAAAGTTAAGCAAAAGTAAAAAGTAAATGCCAATTATAAAAATAGTATATTGTTAGCTTTGCTGAAACATATATATACACACACACAATCCACAAAAAGCAGGAATATACTTCACTCTGTAAGTGGTGGTTATCTCTGAGTGACATTTTACAGGATGTTCCCCTGCTTTTTTTTTACTGTAATGTACATTCCAAATTATTAGATTAGTATATTTTACTTTTACAAATGGTGATTATACATTTTAATAGTTTCAGAATGTTAAGATCTTAAGAGACTAAGCTTAGTTCTATAGCTAGCACATAGTAGCATTGCATAAATATTATTCAACAATTAATGAAGCCATCACTTCATCTCAAGAGTGTACACAAAGTATTAGAACTATTAAAATGTTTGTGTGTGCATCAGCCCCATCAGTTCTGAACAATGCCCTATCTGCCATAATTATATATTCTTATTTTTGGGGTCCTCACTCCTTAAAGCAACATTGATATTTCCTTCATTGCTTCTCCCCAAGCACAGAAGCAAAAAAAAAAAAAAAAAAAAAGATCATTTATTGTTTTAAAATCTTCATTTATTTTGGGATGTCACCACTGATTTTTCAGGCCTTAGACATGTAAGCATGCATTTCTACTTTTTTGGATTTTGAATCATGTAGAAATCTAGCCAAATTAATTGAGAATACTCTATTGAATAAATCAACAACTTTACTTCCAGGGTCCTGTTAACCTAAGCTAAAGATAAAAAAGCAGCAACAAAGTGCCACTGTTATCTGGTTAAAACTGACAACTGTAAGATGTATGGATGATTTTCTACAAGTTTAGAAACAGGAAACAGTGCTTGCTGCACTTGCCACAGGGCATATAAACTGAGAAAGTTATGTAGAAATTGAAGATCAGAGGATGAGCACAGGGATGATCTTTGAGAACAAAACAGTGAACAGAGCCCTTTGTGGTGGCAAGCAGTGATGTGAGGTTGTGTTTATGTGAATACAAACCCTCTCCTCCCAAGTCTGGTGACTACAGTGTTTTCTTCCCACCTCATTGTTAATTGTGGAAATACGGCTGTCACTATTAACATATCAAACAGAGGTCTTGATATTATCTGCAGCTGATCATTTGTTTAGGTTTTACCTGCAGGAAAGTCTGGTGGCAGCCAGCCCCAGGACAGCCACACATGACGCACAGAAGAGTCCTTGTTGTTCCCCTGGAGGGGGTGATGATGCAGGCAAATACCACACCTGATCCCTTCGGGTCTCCGTGGCAACAAGGCTGCTTGTCAGACTAGATGATAATGATCCATGATCTAGAAGAGGCTTATTCCATAACAGGAGGGAGGTTTCAAAGGTAACACGTCAACAGCAATGCCTCGGCAACAGCTGTTTGTTATTGTAGTCGACAAGGACAGAAAAAGGACAAGGCTGCCAGAAGATGTTGCATATGGAACAGAAGATTCCTGCCCTGGAAGAAGGAATGGAGAAGACGTAAATATCCCTTCTTTCTTGGGGGAAGGAAATAGATGAAGTGTATGCTAAGTTAGAGCCTCTCTTTATCTATAAATGATCTGTTGGTTAAACAGGATACCTCCCTTCTGAACATCTCAGCACCTCATCAAGAGAACTTCAAGTCTCTGCCATTTAGACGTGTCATTTGTAAGTAAAATAAATCAGGGAAGTAATAGGAGGAAAGCTAAGAATGAAAGGAATTCATCACCACTGCAAATTTGTCCCTGAAGCAAGGCGAGTCCCTGCCCATCTGGCTACACCAGCTGTTTTTTTTTTGTTGTTTTTTTTTTTTGGCCCTTACTAGACCCTATTTGGGATTTTGTTGGCATATTTGTTTGGATGTCTATCTCCTCTGTAGTTCCTGAGGTCAAGATTACAGTCTCTTTTTTTTTTTTTTTAATTTTTGTGTCTATGGTGCCTGGCAAAGAAAAGAAGCTCCATCAATATTTACCAGTTGCTGGTGGCAATGGTAATGGTAGTTGTGTAGAAGGCGGGAAGGATAGAAGTATAGCTAAGTGACGGGACATTCTATTTCTACACCTTGTTTAGCTGTGGAGGTCTCTGGGACTAGCCAGGCTAGCCAAGATTGGGACTTCTGGTGTCTTCTCCAAGAGAGGCAGAATGAGCCTAATGGTTTAGAACGTGGGCTCTGGAGCCAGAGGAGCCAGATTAGAATCCTGACTCTACTCCAGGCAGTGTGAGCTTTGGCAAGTTACATACCTTATCTGTGCCTCTGTAAGGATGAAACGAGTTCATTAGAATGATGCCTGGTACCCCAGAGGAGCTGTTAAGGTTCAGTTGACTCTGTTTCTAGTATTACTGCTCAATTTAGGAAGAAAAGAAGTGCAGAAGAGGAGAGCCTTTTGCTTCAAATTTTGAGTTTCACATTTAACCTTGCAGTTTTATCCCTGGGGAGCGTCTGCCTGGATGGAAGATGAATCTGGTATCTAAGCTTCTCCTTAGAGCTGTCATTTAGACCAGTGCCAATCCCTAGGAGTGCTTCTGATTTCCTGCTTATCTCCTACAAATGTACAGTTAGGTCAATTCAAAAGAAAAGATAAATGGTCCAAACAAATCCATTGTAGCATACTGTAATCCATTGTCCACAGGGCAACTCATTTGCCCTTGAATTATTATTATCTTCCTTACCAGATGTGCTTGACACTTGTGATCTTGAACCATGCTGGGCACCATGGCAAATTTTGATAGTTGATATTTTTTCCTTGATGCTTTTGAAGACACCTCCTCCATAACCACGATCAGTGACCAACACTCAAAAGGCTGAGGCGAACTAAAGCCAAGTTAGGGAAACAATGTAAATGCCTGGCTGGTTAACACATGTGGATATCCAGAGAGTTGTTGGGTCTTCTCACCTCTACCCTCACCCGCCGTGAGCACACAGTGCTCCACGGATATATTCAAACTTGAATCAGGCCGGGCACGGTGGCTCACGCCTGTAATCCCAGCACTTTGGGAGCTCGAGGCGGGCGGATCACAAGGACAGGAGATTGAGACCATCCTGGCTAACATGGTGAAACCCTGTCTCTACTAAAAATACAAAAAATTAGCCCGGCATGGTGGCGGGTGCCTGTAGTCCCAGCTACTCGGGAGGCTAAGGCAGGAGAATGGCGGGAACCCGGGAGGCAGAGCTTACAGTGAACCGAGATTGTGCCACTGCACTCCAGCCTGGGCGACAGAGCAAGACTCCGTCTCGAAACAAAACAAAACAAAAAAACTTGAATCGGTTAAGTGAGGAATTTTATGAAATGCACTGTTGAAGCCAATGAAATAAGGTCATCCATAACTATAAACCAGCAGCTAAATACTACCTAAGCACAGGACTTGGACTCTATTTCATTTAGACCACCTGAAGCAGGTTCTCTTGGAACTGCAAAACAAAAGAAGAGAGAGAAAGACCACCATTGTGATGGTTTCCAGATAGGCCTAATCAAAAGGTTGAAAATTTCTACCAAGAAAATTAAGTCATTACAACAGGTACCTTTTCTAATTAAAATTGTATTCCCACTGCATGGCTGCATCCTAATAAACTGAGAGGCATCAGCTAGCTACCTTATCTTTCATATCAGCTGTAAGTATGCTGATATACATACATATATTATATTTGTATTATGTATAATATCTATATGCTATATGTATATATAAAGTATAGCCCTTAAAAATTATTTCAAAGTCACACAAACATCTGAGTCACACAAGCACGTAGAAAAAGAGATAAAGGTATGTTATGTAACTCACCTCCTATATCCAGATAAGTCTTCATTCAAATAAATACAATTATTTGATATGTTTTCCTTGATGCTTTTGAAGACACCTCCTCCATAACCACAATCAGGAATGGTGTGTATTTTAGCAGTCAGGAAGTTTTTTTTTTTTTTTTTTTTTTTTTTCAAATAAACTGCTTATCTTAGAATGGTTTTAAAATTACAGAATTAATGTAATTAGTGCAGTAATGGTACAGAGAGCTCCCTACCTAATACTGAGTTTCCCCTATTGTTAACATATTACATTAATATGGTACCTTTGTCACAACCAATCAATCAGTATTGATACATTATTTCCTCAGTTTTTCCCTAATGTCTTTTTTCTTTTTTCTTTTTTGAGATGGAGTCTCACTCTGTTGCCCAGGCTGGAGTGCAGTGGCACGATCTCGGCTCACTGCAGCCTCCACCTCCTGGGTTTAAGCAATTCTTCTGCCTCAGCCTCCCAAGTAGCTGGGATTACAGGCACCCGCCAATACACCCAGCTGATCTTTGTATTTTTAGCAGAGATGGGGTTTCACCATCTTGGCCAGGCTTGTTTCCAACTCCTTACCGCAAATGATCTGCTTGCCTCGGCCTCCTAAAGTGCTGGGATTACAGGTGTGAGTCACTGCGCCCGGCCCCTAATGTGCTTTTTCTATTCCAGGATTCCATCCAGGATGCCACATTGCATTTAATAGTCATGTCTCCTTAGGCCCCTCTTAGCTGTGGCAGTTTCTCAGATTTTCCTTGGCTTTGCTGACCTTGATAGATTTGAGGATTACTGGTCAGGTACGTTGTAGAATGTCCTTCCATTGGGATTTGTCTGATGTTTTACTCATGATTAGACTGGGTTAATGCATTTGATGGGAGGGAGACCACAGAGGCAAAGTGCCATTCTCATCATATCATATCATCAAGGGTGCACACTATCAATCACTTGCCAATGTTAGGGAGTTGTTTTTAAGGTCGAAAGTAAATTCCTATTGTTAAAGCAGTGGTTCTCAAAGTGTGGTTCCCCAGATCAGCAGTGTCAGCATCACCTGGGACTTGTCAAAAATGCAAATTCTTGGCTTTATCACAGGCCTACTAAATAAGAAACTCTGGGGGTGGAGCCCAGCGATCTGTCTGAACAAGTCTAGGTGATTCTGATGCACCTGAAGTTTAAGAACTGCCGTGTTGGTGGTTGTCTAACATGTTTGGCCTCAATGTATAAAAAGAGTTCTCCTCAGTGCCCATCTATTAAGCCAGTGGTTCTCAACTCTGCTGCATCTCATGAATACCCATGCCCGGGCACCATCCCAGAGACTGATATCACTGGTTTGGGAGAGGGTCTTACTGAAAAGTTCCCAGGTGGTTCCAAGCCTAGACGGGGTTAAGGGCTCCTGCCCTGGCCCTCAGCTAAGAGAAGTCTCCCCTCTTCTACTCATGCTTTCCACCCTTCTAAGCTCTCCTTCCTTTCCCCCTTGGCCTGTGGAAGAATGGATCAATCAGTAGCCTGGTTTCTTAGAAAACATCAAAGAAGATTTAATACTACAGAACTTCAGATTGGTAACAGCCAAAAAGGTCACCTAGTTATGTGGTTTTAAAAGTTTTTTTGAGCAGACTCTTTCTTCAAAGGAAATCTTTATGGGGAAACCCAACCCAATACAGAAAAAGAGAGAAAACCGAGCTGCCCTGAGTGAAGGGGAAGGGACTTGAGGTTGCTTTCGGTCCTCCTGACACTATCTAGCCATCACTGGACTAGTTCAGCCTTCCCAGTCAATGGTTGTCCACCTTCTCCTTGATCATCTCCGGCATCAGGGGCTCCTCCATTTACCACGCCATTTCCATTTCAGTACCAACCATCAAAGCCTTCTTTCCTTTGAGCCCCCACTGGCTTCCCCATCACTTCCTATCACTAATACTAGTTCCTTTCCTGATGCTAAAGAAGAGAGATAGAGAGCCTTTCCCATAAAAAGCCTCTTTTTATTTCATGATTCAGGCACCCTGCTCCCTAAACAGTGGTTCTCAACTGGATTGTGCATTAGAATCAACCAATGCACTTTCAAAAGTCTCACTGCCCAGGATACATCCCAAATCAATCTGGTAATGTCTTTTCAGGTGGACCCAGGTAGACAAGAACCACATGCAGCCTGGCTGGGGACTGAGCACCTTTGTCAGAGCCTCTCCCCTCACCCCTAGGCCAACAGGGCCACCCTCTTTCCTGATGATTGACACTATTCTGAACCTCCTCGTCATTCCATCTGCTCCCTTTAGAGAATGCTCCATTATCTGGATCAAAAAATAAGTCATAGTGGCACAATTTTCACAAACAGCTTTTATACAATGAAGGCAAAAAGTTTAAGTGCTGGGTTGATATAATACCAAATTCTTTCTTTCTCAAGTTAATTAGAATAAAAAGATACCTATTTGCTTCATGACTCAACAATCCAACTTCTACTCCCATGTCCCCCTTCCCCTATACTGGAAAGATTGTACAAATGCTCCTACCTTTCCCGGAGCAGAAGTGTCTCACAGCTAGTATCCCTGCCCTGCCCTTGTTAAATGAGAGGTAAATGATGTGATCATTTTTTTGTGACTGCCTTAAGCAACTCCACCCAGATGGCCCAGCTGTTTGTTTGGTGAAGATTTCTCTCTCCTCTTCTGCCCTCTCTTTCTCACCCACTAGTCAGAAAATAACTGGGCTGTGCAAATGTAGGTTGTGTAGGTTGTCAGGTTCACCAGCCTCCAAATGGCCTGCCCCGAATCCTCTTAACCAGTATTTCTGGAATGAAGTTAAGATAGTGCAGGCCATTAGCCAAGGAGTTTAGCTAGAGAGGGCGGGGTGAAGCACAACTCATGCTTTGAAGTATCTGAAACACTCACCGGCCAATGACAATTACTTGTCTCTACTAGGCTGAAGAATATATTTCAGTTGTTCCTATCTCCACTGAAAAACTTGCCTCCTCTATATGACATGACTCATAGTCATTAAGTCCAACGTGGAGCGCAAAGAGGTTGATGTTTTCCTAACCATTGTATTCTAAGTCTCAGTCAGCTCAACCCAACTGCTCCAAGTTGCAGAACCTTGCTGAGGTAAACATGGAATTGCGTTGAGAGTTTTGTCTTAAACTCATGCCATCCATCTTCAGTTGGGCCCTTGATTCTCTCTTATAATCATTTTTCTTTTCCTTACTAAACTTGACACTCTATGCCCCACAATAGTGTTTCAGAACTTCCTTCCAAAGTTTCAGTTTTCACATCTTTAAAATAAAGATAATCATAGCATCTACTTAGTAAGACTGTTCTCAGTATTAAATCAAAGGATAGGCATAAAGTTCAAAACATATGACATAAGTACTAATACATGCTGTTACTATTATTATATATGTTATTACCTATGCTAATATTATATGACATGAATAATGAAATAACAAAATAATATTTTCTACTCATCTCAAAGTTAAGAAACTTTTTTCATGTCAGCTATATGCTAGTTATTCTGTTAACATGACACTTTGATATACAGCCCCTAAGATCCCAACTCCCTTCCACTCTTTCCCTCATCTTATTGGCCTTCTTTCTTACTAAGATCAAGGCAAGTCCATGGAAGCCCCTCAATATTCCCCTGCATCTCAGAATTTCTCCATGTCATCAAAGTTCCTGTTTTTCTTTCCTCTTCTCTCTGAAGACCATCTCTGCTCCACTCCACAACCCTAGCTCTTCCCACACTAAGTGTGGTGCCCTAGGGAGGATTTCCCCTTCAGCCACTCCTAAGAGATCTGAGCATGCAGCCCACAAGGTTTAAAATTGGGTCCTTACTCTTGAAAAGATTAAAACAGAGTTGAGGTGACAAAAAAAAAAAAGAAAACCTACAAGATAGCTCATAACAAGTGCCAACTGAGTGATTCAGAAAAAAAAAAAAGAGAAATGCCACTACCTTCAGCAAAAGGGAACAATTGAACTATCATTGAAAAAATACTATTCCCCAGAGGGAAAAAAGTTAACTCCAAAAACTTTGTCATCATGTTAATAATATTTTAATATCTCATCATTTTTATAAGGCAGTTTCACAAAATTATTTCCTTTAAGCCACTTAGAGAGGTAGATTAAGGAATATTCTGCCCATTTTACAAATGAAGAAACTGAGATGCAGAGAAGGTTTAGGAGAATTCCCAACGTGGGCAGCTAGTAAGTGCTAGAGCCAGGACTTCAATGTGGGTCTTGGGAGCCCTTCCCCTCTGCCCTTTCTTGTAGGCCACATTGACTTTCTACTGGAGGACATCACCATTTGTTCATCTACCATGATGCTGGAAACTTAGCATTATGTTTTCACATCTGCCCATTACAACTCTAGGTGGTCAGTCTAATTACCTGCATTTTAGATGTAAGAATGACTTTGTGAGGAGGGGGAGCAGAGGGAGGGAGTCTGTTAAGTAAGTAGCCCAAATCCCACTGCTAAAAAGCTCGAAAGTTGGCATATAAACTCAGGGCTCCTGAACCTGAATTTTATTTATTATTTGTAAGAAATTGTATTTCCTACAAATTAAGGATTTTTTTGCCTGTGAGAGCAAAAGATAACACCAAAAAAAAAAAAAAAATGAAAGCTAAGTCTAAAACAGGTGGTAGTGACAACAGAAAAAAAAAATATATATATATATATATATATATACATACACACTCATGGTTAGGCAACTTGTCAGCCAAGCCTGGGCCATAAAACAGGATAAAAAAAGGTTTGGTTAATAGCCAGAATTACTCAGCTATTCTCATAAATGCTAATTATTAAGTTATTTATGAAAGGAAAAGGATTTTCGTTTGATTGTCACCTGGCTTTTATTGCTCTCTACGATAACATCAATTCCCCTTCCAGGACCCCTTCAATGATTAAGGTGCATAGCTGTGATCTATAAGCCTGTTCAGACCTATCACCTACATAGATCAGCTCTGACAAAATGATTTGGTGGCTTATGTTTTTTTCAGATAAATTCAATTCTTTGTATTTCATTAGAATGTAGATACCTATAAAAAGTACCTTAAGTAATATGAATCTTAAGATGTTAGAAACATTTCTTCAGAAAAAAAAATACCCACCAAGGAAGTTATAAACTAACTTAAAGAATAGGTGTTCAACAAAATAAATAAACCCAAAAATACTTAATATAATACAGGAAAGTTTATGGTAGGGACTTGATATGGCAATCTCTTTGGAATTTTAAGTATAAAATGTTTCAGTGGGTTGATTCTCAAAATTCTAAACCATGACAATAATTTTTTGCTAGGTACAATGTACTTTTATGAGGATTTCTTCCTTTTCTCCCCCGTTTTTATGCTCAGTCTGACCTGGTTGATGACTATGACTCAGATGATAGACGGACTACTTGTGGTTTGAAGGGTGTTGCTTCAGAATTCTAATCTCTTTTGTCATGGACCATCCCTGGGGATTCCAAAGTATTACTAGCTGTAAAGGAACTCCCCCTCCTCAATAAACCACAGCTCCCAACAAGAAATGAGCAATTTCTGATAATGAAAATGGGACATTTTAAAAGAATTAACTAATAGTAAAACCAAGTCAAGAAAACGCTCTCTGAAATGCATTATTTTCTATATTAGGAAAATATGCATGGAGAGAGACAAAAGCTTTACAAGAGGTAAACTGGATTAATTCTATGAAAAACTTGCTAACCAAAGACTTGTTATTATTGCTTTTCACAAATGTATTGGAGGGGCGGAAAGAGAGAATAAATTATAACTCACCTAAGGACAAATTACCTCAATTTTTGGCTCATACCCAGAGAAAACAATTATTCCTAGGCATCCCTTAATCAAATTGAAGTCCAACAAACATTTATGTATACCTACTATGTGCCACCCTCTGTTGACAAGTATTGGGAAGTGAGTAAGGCCAGGTCTTTCCCTTGAAGAAGCTTACTATTCGGTGGAGGAGTCCATACTAAATTCACAAACCTTTGAATACTAATCAGAGTTGTTATGTATTACTACCTGCTAGTGCTTAGCTCTGTCCTCAGAATAAATAAATGAGGGAGGATCCAGGGGCACATGAAGGCCTCACACAATTCAAGTTCAATAGACTTCCTTACTACAGGCTTCCATTTGTAGTGTTATATTTATTTTCTCTCAATCTATTGCAAGGAGAGGCATGTATTCATTTACTCATGATGCTACAAGTACAATGTGAACATCCTGGAAAATACAAATTACTTATTTGCAACCCAGAAACTTAAATTTCAAAAAGTAAGAGACTGATTGGATCAAAAAAGGGCCAAAAAATGAAAAGGGTGCTGGTCAGAATATTGGCAGAGGCTAAAGTTATAGCTAATTCAAACAAGAAATTCCCAAGATGTTCCCTTAGCATACTGAATGCACAGAGTGAAAATAGTGTTGGAGTTTGCAGAAACAGTGTTTTTAGAAAAGGCATGATCATATATAAAATACTCAAACTTTCCAGATTCAAAATTCCCAAGTGGAAAAGAATTGGGGACTTTTTAAAGAGATTTAAAGATTCAGCTTGATTATCCAACATTATTCAATTGCTATTTGACTTAGTATGTTTTGTATTATTATAAAGGCATATCTGAGACTGGGTAATTTATTTTCTAAAAGAGATTTATTTAGCTCACCTTCTGCAGGCTGAACAAGAAGCAAGGTGCCGGCATCTGCTCGGCTTCTGGTGAGGGCTTGTGTGCTGCATCAAAATATGGTGGAAAAGACCAAAGGGCAAGTAGACACGTGCAAAGAGGGTCAAAACCCAAGGGGTGTCCTGGCTTTATAACAACCCTGCCCCACAGGAACTAATCCATTTCCCCCAGAACCAATCCAGTCTCAGGAGAGCAAGAGTTCACTCAATTCCTTGAAAACAGAACAAATATGGTTTGACTGTGTCCCCACCCAAATCTCATCTTGCATTGTAGCTCCCATAATTTTCACTTCATAGGAGGGACCCGGTGGGAGGCAACTGAATCATGAGGGTGTGTCTTTCCCGTTCTGTTCTCGTAATAGCGAATAAGTCTCATGAGATCTGATAGTTTTATAAAGAGAAGTTCCCCTGCACATGCCCTCTTGCCTGCCACCATGTAAGACCTGACTTTGTTCCTCATTTACCTTCTGCCAGGATTCTGAGGCCTCTCCAGCCATGTGGAACTGTGAGCCGATTAAACTTCTTTCCTTTATAAATTACCCAGTCTCAGGTATGTCTTTTTTTTTTTTTTTTGAGATGGAGTCTCACTCTTGTTGTCCAGGCTGGAGTGCAATGACACGATCTCTGTTCACCTCAACCTCCGCCTCCCAGGTTCAAGCAATTCTCCTGCCTTGGCCTCTTGAGTAGCTAGGATTACAGGCATGTGCCACCACACTTGGCTAATTTTTTGTATTTTTAGTAGAGATTGGGCTTCTCCATGTTGGTCAAGCTGGTCTCGAACTCCAGACCTCAGGTGATCTACCCGCCTTAGCCTCCCAAAATGTTGGGATTACAGGCATGAGCCACCACACCTGGCCTTGGGTATATCTTTATTAGCAGCATAAGAACGGACTAATACAAGAACCAAGCCATTCTTAAGGGGTCTACCCCATGACATAAGCTCCTCCCACTAGGCCCCACATCTCAACACTACCACTTTGGGAATCAAATTTCAACATGATTTGATAGGGACAAACGAACCATATCCAAACTACAGCAGGGTTTAAAAAGCAAGCAAACAAAACAACACACACACACACACACACACAAACACACCATGCCTGATTATGCAGTTAGGTAAAATACTCAAATCAGCAATGAAAGTTTGCAAATTTGTAAACTGCATCAAGTAGTAGCCTGTATAGTTTGGGACTGCATTTTGTTATTTCCTTTAACTCCCTCCACAATGATGAGCAATCTTATTCCCATCATAGACATTCACATTTAGTGAATATGCTGGAAGGGAGGGAGGGAGGGAGGGAGGGAGGAAGGAAGGAAGGAAGGAAGGAAGGAAGGAAGGAAGGAAGGAAGGAAGGAAGGCAGGCAGGCAGGCAGACAGGCTGGCTCTATAGGCACAGATGTAGATGTGGGTATGTGGATGTGAGGATTTGTGGACTTTACCTTCTAAACTGGACATCAAGAAATTAAAATGAATGAATTTAAATTTTCTAAACTTGCTTGCTTATACGAATCACCAGAAACTATGTGTTAAACGTACTGATTTCCAGGCCTCTGTGCTGACAATTTTCATCTGAAAGAAGAGTGGAAATCTGTATTGTTAACAAGTAATCACCTCCTGGTGACCCTTGTTATCAAGCAGGTTTAGGAAATACTGAACTAACTGATTCACGTTGCCCTGTTCATAATATTTCATTTGCTTAATTAAGATCTTTTTACCATGGACATTTCCAGTGGTCCGTTCTTCAGTCCCAAACCCTATTACCCTACATTTTTTCCCTCTAGGAGTCTTATCTCCTCCCTTATAGGATGGTGATGCAGCCATATCTGCCTGAATCTCTAGACCATTTCCACCCAAGTTGTCATCATTGATAACTCTTCCATCAGAGTCCTCATGGTTCGGATAATACATGTTCAGGTCAAAACCTTTAAAACCTTGGAGAAAGGAAATAGTTTTATCAGGAAAAGCTGAGGAAAAAACAAAAACAAAAACAAAAACAAAAATTTGAGGAAGTGAAAACATCTGAGGCCCAAAGTCAGGGAATATACCAAAGGAACAAAACCCCAAATCTCTTGTTCACACTTCCTCCAGATGTACTTAGAAATTATTTGTACATTTCTACTTCAAAAAACGTTATTTTCTGCTTTGACCAAAGTTTTCAAGTTTTGTAGATGACATTCATGTATTTGTATCCTAACCGGCTGAGTATATGAATGTGTTACTTCCACTATACCACATGAAGAAATTTACCTACTCATTCATTTTTCATTCATTCAACAATTTGCCAAATACCTACTGCATGCCACTGTGTTATTGAACTAGTATAGTGTACAGACACTAACAAGAGATAATCCCCGTCCATAAATAAATTACAGTTAATTGGAAAAATAGACACGTAAGCAAATAACTATACATTATGCTCCAACGTGACTATTATATGAAGATTTGTATATAAGATGTTATCAGAACATAGGAAAGCATATCATGATTATGAAGAAGGGTGGCCTTTAGGGAGGAGATGACAATTTTTTCACAGTTGTCTCTTGCTAAGGTAATTTTTAATTGCATAAATTAATATAATAACATTATTAAGGAAAACATTTTTTCACCACTTTGCACATTGACAGTTTTCCTTTTTCCATGTTTCCATTCAGGCTTCGTCCATAAGTATGTGTATATATACATGTGTGTTAGAAAGTTTAAATCATAATATCTGTAATTATGTTTCAAAAGCTTGCATACATTTGGCTATTTGAAAACCGAAATATGGTTTCCTGTAAAAATAAAATTATTAAAGTTTGTTAGATTTCCTCAAACCTAAGCCTGACTTAGAGTCCCAACACTCTATTGCTATACTATTGTAGTTGTACAGTGAGAGAGTAATTGTATTGTAATCAGAAAAATATATTGGGTTTCTAATAAATTTCTCTAATAAGAAGGAAAACAATAAAATGATTTGAAAAGGTTTTTTTATGTATGCCAGATGTTCTTCCTTGAGGTATGAATTAGTAGATAGCCATGGCTAGGTAAAGGAAGAATGTCAACCAGATGCTAGTGGATGGGCAGCTCTGTTTCCCTTTGACAGAATTCTAGTTAGGGGCTGTGGGCCTCTGAACTTCAGAGCTCGTGGCAGAGAGTAGTGTGCACAGCTCATTTTCTAATTTGGAGAGGAAGGTTGTCTCTGGAATGGGGGAAAGATGAGCATATATGGATCTAGGTCGTCCTCTAGCTGACTGGGAAATCAGCATCCTGAAAATGTACAGCACGTATACAGCAGAGTGGGAAGAGAAAAAGAAAAGCAAGTGATCAGGTTCACATTGCAGATGGTTGGCTGCTCTGTTTGCCTAGGAATTCAACACCCAGAACAGGAAAAAGTAAGGTGACTGAGTGCCAGAACTCCTCCATACGTTGGACATGGGCCCTGGACCCTGGAATCTATGGATGTTAGGAAACAGGAACCCTAACAGCAAATTGGCTAGACACAAATCATCATTGCTGTGGTTGTTTCCAGACATCTGAAGAACAGCTTACATCGAGGCCTCATTTCAGTGAGTTAAGTGTATCTTAAGAAACTTGAGTCGTGCTATGGAATAGTTGTAAATTAATGTTTCCAGTTCAGGGTACATCTATAGATATGTACTTTGAACTCAATTTTTTTAAAAACCAGAAGCAGATGACCTCTGGTACACTTTATTTTTTATTATTTTATTTTATTTTCCCATAAATTATTGGGGTATAGTGGATATTTGGTTACATGAGTAAGTTCTTTAGTGTGATTTGTGAGATTTTGGTGCACCCATTACCCAAGCAGTAAACACTGCACCATATTTCATCCCTCGCCTGTCTCCCACTCTTCCCTTCAAGTCCCCAAAGTCCATTGTATCATTCTTATGTCTTTGCATCCACATAGCTTAGCTCCCACATATCAGTGAGAACAATGTTTGGTTTTCCATTCTTGAGTTACTTTACTTAGAATAATAGTCTCTAATCTCACCCAGGTCACTGCAAGTGCTGTTAATTCATTCCTTTTTATGGCTGAGTAGTATTCCATTGTATATATATACCACAGTTTCTTTATCCACTCATTGACTGATGGGCATTTGGGTTGGTTCCACAATTTTGCAACTGTGAATTGTGCTGCCATAAACATGTGTTTGCAAGTATCTTTTTTGAATAATGACTTATTTTCCTCTGGGTAGAGACCCGGTAGTGGGATTGCTGGATCAAATGGTAGTTCTACTTTTACTTCTTAAGTTTTATTTAAGGACTTAAATTTATTCATAAGAAATTTCCACACTGTTTTCCATAATGGCTTTACTAGTTTACATTCCCACCAGCAGTGTAGAAGTGTTCCCTGATCACTGCATCCGCACCAACATCTACTATTTTTTGATTTTTTGATTATGGCCATTCTTGCAGGAGTAAGGTGGTATCACATTGTGGTTTTGATTTGCATTTCCCTGATCATTAGTGATGCTGAGCATGTTTTCATATGCTTCTGGGCCATTTGTATATCTTCTTTTGAGAATTGTCTGTTCATGTCCTTAGCCCACTTTTTGATAGGATTGTTTGTTTTTTGCTTGCTGATTTGTTTGACTTTGTTGTAGTTTCTGGACATTAGTCCTTTGTCAGAGGTATAGATTGTGAAGATTTTCTCCCACTCTGTGGGTTGTCTGTTTACTCTGTTGATTGTTCCTTTTGTAGTGCAAAGGCTCTTTACTTTAATTAGGTCTCAGCTATTTATCTTTGTTTTTATCGTATTTGCTTTTGGGTTCTTGGTCATGAAACCCATGCCTAAGCCAATGTCTAGAAGAACTTTTCTAATGTTATCTTCTAGAATTTTTATAGTTTCAGGTCTTAGGTTTAAGTTCTTAATCCATCTCAAGTTGATTTTTGTATAAGGTGAGAGATGAGGATCCAGTTTCATTTTCCTACATATGGCTAGCCAATTATCCCAGCACCATTTGTTGAAAAGGGTGTCCTTTCCCCACTTTATGTTTTTGTTTGCTTCGTCAAAGATCAGTTGGCTGTAAGTATTTGGGTTTATTTCTGGGTTCTCTATTCCATTCCATTGGATTATGTGACTATTTTTATACCAGTGCCACACTCTGTTTTGGTGACTATGGCCTTATAGTGTAGTTTGAAATCAGGTAGTGTGATGCCTTCAGGTTTGTTCTTTTTGCTTAGTCTTGTTTAGCTATGTGGGCTTTTTTTTGGTTCCATATGAATTTTAGAACTCTTTTTTCTAACTGTGAAGAATGATGGTGGTATTTTGATGGGGATTGCATTGAATTTGTAGAATGACTTTGGCAGTATGGTCATTTTCCCAATATTGATTCTACCCATCCATGAGCATGGGATGTGTTTCCATTTGTTGATGTCGTCTATGATTTCTTTCAGCAGTGTTTTGTAGTTTCCCTTGTAGACGTCTTTTGACTCCTTTGTTAGGTATATTCATGAGTATTTTTTTTGGCAGTTATTGTAAAAGGGGTTGAGTTTTTTATTTGATTCTCCACTTGGTAGCTGTTGGTGTATAGAAGAGCTACTGATTTGTATACATTAATCTTGTATCCGGAAACTTTGGTGAATTATTTTATCAGTTCTAGAAGCTTTCTGGAGGAGTCCTTAGGGTTTTCAAGGTAAACAATCATATCATCAGCAAACAGAGAGAGTTTGACTTCCTCTTTACCATTTGGATGCTCTTTATTTCTTTCTCTTCTCTGATTGTTCTGGCTAGGACTTCCAGTACTATTTTGAAGAGGAGTAGTGAGAGTGAGCATCCTTGTCTTGTTCCAGATCTCACGGGGGATGCTTTCAACTTTTCCCCATTCAGTATTATTTTGGCTGTGGGTTTCATAGATGGCTTTTATTATATTAAGATACGTTCCATGTATGCTGATTTTGTTGAGGGTTTTAATCATAAAGGGAGGCTGGATTTTGTTGAATGCTTTCTCTGCACCTACTGAGATGATCATGTGATTTTTGTTTTTAATTCTGTTTATGTGGTGTATCACATTTATTGACCTGTGTATGTTAAACTGTCTCTGCATCCTTGGTATGAAACCCCCTTGATCATGGTGGATTGTCTTTTTGATATGTTGTTGGATTCTGTTAGCTGGTATTTTGTTAAGGATTTTAGCATCTATTTCTATTTTAGCATCTATTTTAACACCTATTAGCATCTATGTTCATCAAGGATATCAGTCTGTAGTTTTTTTTTTTTGGTTGTGTCCTTTTCTGGTTTTGGTATTAGGGTGATATGGGTCCATAGAATTAACTGGGGAGAGTTCCTTCTTTCTCTATCTTGTGGAATCGTTTCAAAAGGATTGGTACCAATTCTTTGAATGTCTGGTAGAATTCTGCTATGAATCTGTCTGGTCATGGACTTTTTATTGTTGGTGATTTTTAAATTACCATTTCAATCTGGCTGCTTATTATTGGTCTGTTCAGGATATCTAATGCTTTCTGATTTAAGCTAAGGGGTTGTATTTTCCCAGGAATTTATCCATCTCTTCTAGTTTTTCTAGCTTATGTGCATAAAGGTATTCACAGTAGCCTTGAAATGATCTTTTGTATTTCAGTGGTGTCAGTTGTAGTATCTCCTGTTTAATTTCTTAGTGAGGTTATTTGGATTTTCTCTTCTTTTCTTGTTTAATCTTGCTAATGGTCTATCAATATTATGTATCTTTTCAAAGAGACAACTTTTTGTTTCATTTATCTTTTATATATTTTTGGTTGTTTGTTTCTGTTTCATTTAGTTTTGCTCTGATCTTGATTACTTCCTTTTTTTCTACTGGGTTTGGATGTGGCTTGTTCTTGTTTCTGTAGTTCCTTGAGGTGTGACCTTAGATTGTCTGTTTGTGCTCTTTCAGACTCTTTGATGTAGGTGTTTATGGCTATGAATGTTCCTCTTAGCACCACCTTAGCTGTATCCCAGAGGTTTTGATAGATTTTGTCATTATTGTCATTCAGATCAAAGAATTTTTAAATTTCCATGTTGATTTCATTTTTGACCCAATGTTCATTCAGGAGCAGGTTATTTAATTTCAATGTATTTGCATGGTTTTGAAGGTTCCTTTTGGAGTTGACTTCTAGTGTTATTCCACTGTGGTCTGAGAGAGTGTTTGATATAATTTCGATTTTCTTAAATTTATTGAGCTCATTTTATGGCCTGTCATATGGTCTGTCTTGGAGAAAATTCCATGCACTGCTGAATACAATGTGTATTCTGTGATTGTTGGATGAAGTGTTCTGTATACATCTGCTAAGTCCATTTGTTCCAAGGTGTAGTTTAAATCCACTGTTTCTTTCTTGATTTTCTGTCTTAATGAGCTGTCTAGTGCTGTCAGTAGAGTATTGAAGTCCCCAGTGTTATTGTGTTGCTGTCTATCTCATTTCTTAGGTCTATTAGTAATTGTTTTATAAATTTGGGATCTCCAGTGTTAGGTGCACATATATGTTTAGGACTGTGATATTTTCCTGTTGGACAATGCCTTTTACCATTTTATAATGCCCCTCTTTGTCTCTTTTAACCATTGTCATTTTAAAGTTTTTTTTGTCTAAGAATAGCTACCCCTGCTTGCTTTTGCATGAAATGCCTTTTCCCCCCCTTTACTTTAAGTTTATGTGAGTACTTATGTGTTAGGTGAGTCTCCTGAAGGCAGCAGATAGTTGGTTGGTGAGTTCTCATCCATTCTGCAGTTCTATATCTTTTAAGTGGAGCATTTAGGCCACTTACATTCAATATTAGTATTGAAATGTGAGGTACCATTGCATTCATCATGCTCTTTGTTGCCTGTGTACTTTGTTGTTTTTTGGTTTTGCTTCTTAACTTGTATTTTTGTTTTATACGTTCCATGTGATTTATACTTTAAAGTGATTCTGTTTTGATGTGTTTCCAGGATTTGTTTCCATATTTAGAGCTCCTTTTAGCAGTTCTTGTAGTGGTGGCTTGGTAATAGTGAATTCTCTAAGAATTTGTTTGTCTGAAACAGACTGTATCTTTCCTTCATATACAATGCTTAGTTTCACTGGATACAAAATTCTTGGCTGATAATTGTTTTGTTTGAGGAGGCTGAAGATAGGGTCCCAATCCCTTCTAGCTTGTAGAGTTTCTGCTGAGAAATCTGCTATTAAACTGATAGGTTTTCTTTTATAGGTTACCTAGTGTTTGTGTCTCATAGCTCCTAAGATTCTTTCCTTCGTCTTAACTTTGGATAACCTAGGTGAAGATGTTTTTGTGAAGATCTTTTTGTGATGGATTTCTCAGATGTTCTTTGTGCTTTCTGTATTTGCAGGTCTAGGTATCTAGCAAGGCTGGGGAAGTTTTCCTCGATTATTCCCCCAAATATGTTTTCCAAGCTTTTAGCATTGTCTTCTTCCTCAGGAACACTGATTATTCTTAGGTTTGGTCGTTTAATGTAATGCCAGACTTCTTAGAGGCTTTGTTCATATTTTCTTATTCTTTTTTCTTTCTCTTTGTTGGGTTGGGTTAATTTGAAAACCTTGTCTTCAAGCTTTGAAATTCTGTTTTCTACTTGTTCAATTCTGTTGCAGAGACTTTCCAGAGCATTTTGCATTTCTAAAAGTGTTTCCAAAGTTTCCTGAAGTTTTGATTGTTTTTTATTTAAGCTATCTATTTCCTTGAATATTTCTCCCTTCAACTTCTTGTATCATTTTTTGGATTTCCTTGCACTGGGCTTTGCCTTTCTCTGTTCTCTTCCTGACTAGCTTAATAACTAACCTCCTGGGTTCTTTTTCAGGTAAATCAGGGTTTTCTTCTTGGTTTGGATCCATTGTTGGTGAACTAGTGTGATTTATGGGGGGTGTTGACAAGCCTTGTTTTGTCATATTACCAGGGTTGGTTTTCTGGTTCCTTCTCATTTGGGTAGTCTCTGTCAGAGGGAAGGTCTAGGGCTGAAGGCTGTTGTTCAGATTTTTTTGTCCCACGGGGTGTTCCCTTGATGTAGCACTTTCCCCTTTTTCTCTGGATGTGGCTTCCTGTGAACCGAACTGCAGTGATTGTTATCTCTCTTCTGGGTCTAACCACCCAGCAAGTCTACCCAGCTCCGGGCTGGTACTAAGGGTTGTCTGCACAGAGTCCTGTGATGTGAACTGTATGTGGGTCTCTCAGCCATATCCATGCCTGTTCTGGTGGAGGTGGTGGAGGGTGCCATGGACTCCATGAGGTTCCTTATGAGCTCAATTTTCTGAGCTACATATGTGCAAATAAACTTCATTGAAGCCCAAAGCTTTATGATAACTACATTAAAAGGCAACTTTTTATTCTACCTATTTCCTCCTATACTAGTTTAACCACGAATCAAAAAAAAAAAGTGGGCATATATAATGAATCATGCATTTGGCTAGAGCATGGAGTAAGTGGAAAATAATGGTGGAAAGTTAGGTTGGGATCATCATATTGTGGATGGAAAAATGGTTTAGTGGAGAAGTTTATAAATTTGGCAGGCAATAAAAGGTATTTTCAAATTAGACTTTTATAAAATTATAATACTAAGTCACGATTATGGTACAAAATTCAAATTGTGCATTCTTATTAATCCTTCCAAAAGTTTTCTGTGAAATCACAGTTTTTTGAACAGAGGCTTGGGGTGTTCAGAATTGGTATCTCAAGAAGGTTGCTTTAGAGATTATATGAAGGCTGAATTCCAATGGAAAAGAAAGGATGGAGATTAAAGTCAGAGATCTTGCAGTACAGTCATTGACAGGACTTGGTGACTGATGAGTGGGAAGTGCCAGAGAGATGATCAGAGCCAGGATGCAAGTCTATGTGAGTGGGAGGAGGATGCTGTAATTGGCTGAAATATGGAACCCAGGAAGAAGGAAGTTTGTAGATTTGTTTTGGAGTTGTGGTGAGTTTGGGGTTACTGGCAGGATCCTCATTTGGAAATATACACAAGGCTAACATGGAGCTCAGAAAGGGGCTGATGGTAGAGGTGTGGGTTTGCAGTTCATTCACTTGGAGATCACAGTTGAAATATCTGGGATGGATGAGATAAGTGGGTTGCATAGTGTTAGAATAGACTAGCTCCCAGAAAACAATTAAGAAATTGAGTGGAAGAAGAGGAGTCAGTGAAAGTGATAGAGGAATGACCAGAAGTGTGAGAGAAGAACCATGTCACTGTACTGTCTCAGAAACCAGTAACAGAGAAAATTTCAAGGAAGGTTTATCAAACACCACAGAAAAGGCAAGGCCACTGGGTTTGATAACAAAGGAGTCACTGGGAAACATTGAAAGAACAATTTCAGTGGAGCAGTGAGCTAGAAGCCAGAATGGGTTGGAAAGAGCATTGGAAGTGCAGATTTCAAGGGAGTTTGAAGAGAAGATAGATAGACTTATTTCTTCATTCACTTATTCACTCATGCATTTATTTATCCAACAGATAAATTAAATAAATAATGTCTCTGCACAAGGCAATTTGCTAGACATTGGGGATAGGTGCCGGCCCTCGTGGAACTTACATTCTAGTGGGGACAAAAAACGAGTTAACAGAAAATTAAACAATTGTTTTGTGATAACTATAATTAAGAAAGTAATTATGTAAATGAGCAAGCATGCACAGGGATAGAGGTGGAGGGGGAAACTTCTGTAGACAGGATGATCAAGGAAAAGTTAGGAATGGAGATTTTTATATTTTTAGTAGAGATGGGGTTTTGCCATGAGTCAGGAGTTCGAGACAGGATGGTCTGAAACTCCCGACCTCAAGTGATCCACCTGCCTTGGCCTCCCCAAATGCTGGGATTACAGACGTAAGCCACCAGGCCCGGCTGAAATTTAACATATTTTGGAAAATATATTTTAGCATTGCTTTTCTTGTTTTTTCTCCTAGTCTCCTGTGAGTCTATAGTTAATGGGATATGTTTGGGATGACATCTTTGAGTGGCTGCTGCAGGCCAGGAGCTGTGCTGGGCACAAGCATGCAAAGTCGAATAACACAGAAACCCGTTTTCAAGGAATATATAATGGCTTTAAAGAAGAGAGATTTGATAACAAATTATTACAACAAAGTATAATAAGTGCTTTTATAGAAATATCCACTGTGTGGAGTGGAGCACAGAGGAAGGAGTGATCAGGACTACCTATGGAGGAGGGAGGGAAGGCGGTTCAGAAGAGGCTTCTTGTAACTTGTGTACTGAATCACAAAGATTTCAAGTATGTGAAGAGTAACCTGGGTGGGAATACTCTGGCCAGAGGGAGCACCATGTCCAGAGGCAGCCAGTAGCACAGTGGGTTAGAGGAAGGGCAAGTTTGAACCGCTAGTGTTAATGTTTAAGGGGAGAATGGGGGTAGGAGAAGGAGGGGTGGCATGGCTGGGCAAAAAAAATGGAGAGGTGAGTGAGGGCCAGGCTACAGAGGTCCTGTTTTCTGTATAAGGAGGCTGGACTTTCCTCCTACAGGAATGGAAGTCATTGATGAGTTTAAAACAAAGATTCCACATCTGAGGCCATGTGGAGGAAGAATTGGAAGAATTCCTGATGAGACGCAAGAAAAGCAATGACAGTTTGAGTTTGGGAAACAACTATTGGATAAAGAAAAGGAAACTGAAAAGAGAGGGTCTTAATTGATACAATTAATGAGATCTGGCTTCCGTCTGAATGTAAGGGTGAGGAAGGAGGAGTCCGGAGGACTCCCGGATTCCTGGCATGGGGAAATCAAGGATGGAGTGCCCATCCCTAAGATAGAAAACAAATGTAGAGGGGGAACCGAGTTGAGAGTTAGGATGATAAAGTTTGAAATTTAAAAGTGGTTAAGAGAAATGAAATAAACAATCAATCATAAGTGGTTATCAAATGGTACGAGGGTCAAGTTGAAGTTAGCCGCATGAATCAGTAGTAACATCACCAGGAGGTGACCTAAGCTTCCCAGCAGAGCTTAGGAGTGAAGCAGAGAAAACAGGTTCATCTTTCCTCTAGAGCAAAGTGCGGGAATGTGAGAGTGGTAGAAGGTCAAGCAGAAAGAGAACTATCAGGCACCAATGACGGTGCAGCTCAATGTGAGTGAGCTTGAGCTCTGTGCCAGGATAGATGAGGAGCTAGAGGAAAGCCTAGTAAAGAGTTCCGGGACAGTGAAGGGAACAGAAGGTGTTTCTGAGGTCAAACAGAAGTTCAGTGGGAGACGTAGGGATAAGTGGCTATGGTCCGGGTAGAGAATTGCAACATGTAGGATGCCAGAGGTAGAGTGCTTTCAGTTGACCTTGAGTTCTAAGATGTGGCTGTGCTCCAAGGGGGCTACTTACACTGATGTGGCTCGGGTAGTGTCTGAAGTTAGATTGGAGAATTTGATCAGAGAGGACAGTAAGCATGGATGAGGAAGTCACTGTGACTCATGGCAGGGGAGGGTGGAGGGCACCCTCTAAGATGGAGATGTATCCTGAAAGCCCTTCCTGCAGTCTATGAGGCCGAGTGCCATCTGCCTCCTGCCAGCCTCTCTTCCTGCGGCCCTGGCCCAGCCTCACCACTCCAGCCCAGTGGGCCTTCTTTCAGTTCCTTGAATGCCCTGGACTTTGTTTCACCCCAGGGCCCTCACAAGTGCAATTTCCTCTTCTCAGAATTTCTAACACCCTTCAGCTTCTGCTCTACCTTCTTCCACTCCAATCAGATCTCATTTTGAATATCACTTCTCCAAGAAGACTTTCCCCAAATCGTCGGGACTTAAGTCTGTGTTAGAACCCTCTGTCAAACTTCCCCCTATTACCTAGTACTTCTTAGCATTTACCACAATTGTAACTCAGTATTGTGTAATGATTTGCTTATGGCCAATCTCAGTGGATAAGCTTTTTGAGGGCAAACATCCTACCTGCCTTGTCTATCACTACAACTCAGTCCCTAATAGAGGACCCACTGATGCATTTTTACCTACCCTTGATCTGTGAGGATTGGAAGTGGCAATATGCAATGTATGCAGTATTTTGATATAAAATATTGAACTAATATTCCAGAAATACATTTAAAATATTAGATTAAATGTGTAAGTGAATGTGAAGGTAAATGGTTCACTGGATGGTGAAACATCTAATCTCCCAAATTAAGACTCTACAGCATATAAATATATAGGCTGCTGCTACCCAAAGGACAACCTCTCAGTCTCTCCCGGAGTACCTCACTGCCAGATCAATCTTCTTTAAACATCATTTTTATCACAGGACTCATGCTTAAAATTTTCAGAGACTCCATTTCCCTTCCCTACCACAACTGAAGTCCCCCCACAGACTTGCAGTGGCCTTTAGAATGCGCCTGGGCCCCGGCTCGCTTCTGCTCATGGAAGGCTAGTTCTTTCATGCTTCCATTAAACTGTCGGGCTCATTTTCCCACCTCCATGACTTGGCCCACATTGCTTCCCTTTCTTGGAAGGCCCTCACCTTTCTCCAGAATACATTGGGCATTGTCCCTGTCATTTAAGACTGGCCTCAACTCTCAGTTCCTCCCTGGAGCTTCAGCCTCTGGCCGTTTCTTGCCTAGTTGTTTTAGGCTCCTTTCAATTCCTATAGCCCCGGAGAACCACAGCATAGTTCTCAATGTATACTGTCCTGGGTTGTTCAGTATAGATTCTTGGGAGTTATACATGTCTCATAATAGATAAGAAATTCCTCATCAAACCAAGGGGAACCTAAAATAACATAGATCACCCTTGTCTTCCCCCAGACTACGATGCTGGTCAGGTTATCTGTTTACTGAATGTCCAAACACCTTGAGAAATCATTTTGCCTTAAGAATTTCTTTTCAAATTCAATATATTTTGTTTCTATTTATTTATTTTATTTTAATTAATTTTTTTTTTTTGAGACAGAGTCTCACTTTGTCTCCCAGGCTGGAGTGCAGTGGCATGATCTCAGCTCACTGCAACCTCTGCCTCCTGGGTTCAAGCAATTCTCCTGCCTCAGCCTCCCCAGTAGCTGGGATTACAGGCACCCACCACCATGCCTGGCTAATTTTTATATTTTTAGTAGAGATGGGGTTTTGCCATGAGTCAGGAGTTCAAGACAGGATGGTCTGAAACTCCTGACCTCAAGTGATCCACCTGCCTTGGCCTCCCCAAATGCTGGGATTACAGACGTAAGCCACCAGGCCTGGCTGAAATTTAACATATTTTGGAAAATATATTTTAGCATTGCTTTTCTTTTTTTTTCCCCTAGTCTCCTGTGAGTATATAGTTAATGGGATATGTTTGGGATGAATTATAAACAATCCCTTTCTAGAATACATTTACTGCCGTTAGGATCTCTCCCAAGTCAGTTATTTAAGGTCATATGATATTTACAAGTGAGGCTGGACTGGGGATAGGAATTCCTGGTATTCTGTGTATTTTTCTAATTGACTGCAGTGACTCTCATAACATATGAAGACATTAGTACAAAGTATGTTTAAGGCAATTCAGGACTTTTTTGTGTGACTCTTATTTAAACAACTATTTCCAGTGATTTTCTTGGCTGTATATCCCATAGAAATTAGGCAAGCTCTGTCTTTGAATCGCTGAAGGCATATTTCTTATAAAACGAAAACAGTTCTCATTTAAAAAAAAAAAACTCTACGTATTAAATCCGTAAAAAAGAAAACAGAAAGGAAATCTGCATAACAAATGCCAGTTAGTTATGCATGTGTGGTTAAGGGCTCACTATCATTATATTCATAAAAATATTAATTATGTGCAGGGCTAGAATCCAAGACATATCTATAACTCCTTAGGAAATAATGTACAGGCTCATAGTCACTAATCAGCTGAAAAAGAGTCCTTGGAAAATTTAGAGAATGTGAGATTATTTTGCTTAACCAAGAGAAATGACACTGGATGGTGGTCAAAGCTTATGAACACAGTCTGTATACAAAGATAGGCAGTTCATATATCATTCTTTATCCTTTGAGAAAAGGTAACACAACATTTCAAGATTCGGTGTCCCTTTTGCAATTTCTATGGGATATATAGCCAAGAAAATCACTGGAAATAGTTGTTTAAATAAAACAAAACAAAAAAAAACGTGGTGGAGGCAATTCTGGAATATCCAGGAAATCTGATCTCACAAATGAGGAAGCTCCCAAATATGGGCATAGAGTGAGACCAATTTTCCAGTGCAAATCCTCTGAGGTATATGCAGTTGGGAATACCCTTGTTAAAAATTCCTTTTCCAAATCCAGTTTTAGAAGATCTGTTTAATTGCTAGATAAAACAGAAGAAAAAAAAGTCTAAAACTCTTTTAGATTACTGATGGGAAAAAACAACAGTCATGATGTGGGGAATCACCCAAAGTTTTCTATAGACTCATAGGATCCAAGTAATCAGAGGCACTAATTTCAGGAGCCCTGGTTCAAGTGACATTTCCTTCTGATCCATAACGGGCACCTTTCTGTTTCATATTGTCTGTGCACAGTCCACATATGAGGCCAGGGTCATCGCCCACACAGAAAAGAGACAAAAATATGTGTGCCACCCCTACCCGCTTCTGAAAATGAATCTACATCAAAATGCAGGATACAGTCTGAACTTGTACAGTATGCTGTGTGACTAGACCAGGATTCCGGCTTCAGAGGTTAGTAAATGTGAAATATGAAGGCAAAAACTGTTATTTCCATTTGCACATGAATCATATTTGCTGTCCGTCATTACCTAGTGACATAAAAGTATTGCAAATCCCCAGAGCCCCATTTGCTCCCTAGAAGGAAATCCCTGATCCCACCGTCCCCAAGTCTGGCCAAGCTCATTTTATCCGAGGACCTACAGAGACTAGGGTAAAGACTGTCAGCCTGAAGACTAAGAACAAGGATGCAGCAGCCAGATTGTGCTGCCACTTAAAGAAAGCATGGCTTTGGGCATATTATTTACCCTCTCAGTCTCAGTTGCCTTATCTATTAAATGGGTTTAATAATAGTGCTTACTTTACAAAGTGATCATGGGGGTAAACTAGACCTACGTATTTTCTGCTTAGAAAACACTAGACCATTGCCAAGCAGAGGATATTAATAAATGCTATATAACTGTCAGCTATATTCATTGCTCTGATTACTTTAATACCAACCATGTCCTTGTGCCTTGCCAACAGTTCTCCTGAGGGTTTCTGCTGCCTGCCCTATAAAGGCATCTTCAAAAGAACTCTGCGCTGACCTCACCTGCACTTTATAGAACTGAACTTAGTTCTGAATTCCTCAAAGAATTGTCCTCAAAATTGTGTGACTGTTGACGACTGCAGTGAAGCGATCAGCAAATTCTCTCTCAGGTCATCTTTGAGTGGGTTGGCTCTGAGGTCCAGTCAGGTTCTGAGGGACTCTTGTCCTCACAGCCTGCTTCAGTCAGTGATGCTAAGATTGTAAGTCTAACCTTGTAATTCATCTCTGTCAGGTATCACAAACGCTTTCCCTGCATTAACTAATTTCTTTTTCTTGTCACAATCCCCCTGTTTTTAGCCTCACTTTGGACATGAGGAAATTAAGGTACTAAGACATTAAAAACTTTGTTGTGTCACCCTGCTGGAAGTGACAAAGGCTGTCACAGGCAAATCTGACCCCACGCTCTAGATGAGGTGCTCCCTCATGTTAGTCACCTGCCTGCCACCTGTTTTGGTTGGTGGTGGTTTCACAAAATCTCAGAACCTGGGCTATCCTCTTTGGGATGCTCTTCAACACTTTGGGATCAAGGCCACTGAATTTTCTAGACTGGGGGTCAGGGAACTATGGCCCATTAACTAATTTTTTTTACATATTCAATGGTTGAAAAAAATTTAAAAATACTTTGTGCCATATGAAAGTTATATGAAACTTAATTTTCAGTGTCCATAAATAAAGTCCTCTTGGAACACAGCCACAATCATTTATCCATGTATTATCTGTGGCTGCCTTCGAACTTCAATGGCAGATGTGAAGAGATGTGACAGAGACCATATGGCCCACAAAGCTGGAAATATTTACTGTCTGGCCAACCCTGCTGTAGGTTCTTGCTACTCCACATGTGGTGCAGATACCACCACCACCAGCAGCAGCTGGGACTTTATAAGCAAAGTAGTACCTCTAAGGATTACTGGGAGGAATAGAGATATTGACTATACTGAACTCAGCACAGTACCAGCCACACAGCAAGCAAATCAATGGAAACTAAGTGGTAGCTCATAAAATTGTGAACCTTGGACATTTGGGACGTGTGACTTCCTTAGTAAGAAGTTCCATGGAAAGTGAGGAAACATTTTCATTATATTTGATCAAAAGTGAAGATCAATAATGTGTAAAGCTGTCATAGAATGAGTAAGGAGCTTCCTGCCTACTCCTCATCCTCCTAATTTCTCCCACATATGCCCTGCATCCAGACACTGCACATGCCACCTGCAGCTTCAGCGCCACTCGGGGTTCTGCAATAACCATGTCCTTAGTCATCGCTCAGGTGAGTCAGCATCAAGTCAACCCCACTCAGAGACCTGCTTTCACCACGTGCCCTACATTCTGAAACTGTGTGTCTGCCTTATGCCTCATTTATTCACTCAACAAACACTTAATTGCCTCCCATGTGCCAAGCAGAGGGCCTCCTCTTGGAAACAATATAGCAATAAGCAAAACAGACATATAGTTCCTAGAAACAAGCCTTCCCCTTACACCCCAGTGAATCAGTTTTTTTGTCCAAGCATCTGCCTTCCTAAAATCCTAAATATTCCACTTCCTCCAAGAATAAGTCCCAGATTTGCTCTCCCAGTTCGTGTAGGAATGAGGTCCTTTGACATCTAGTCCAGCCAACATCTCCTGCCAGCTCTGTAACTATGTGTGTCTCCACATACTTCTGCTCCCAGACTCCAAGCCTTTTCCCCCATTGGACCATCGATGTGATGCTGATCTTCCAAATACCTTTCCCACCCACCCAGTGCTGATTCCCAGGCCCTAGGCCCTCCATTCTTTCTTGGAGCATCCTCTCTGACAGAGCATCCCTTTGGGTACTTTAGTGACAAACCCTCATTCTTTACACGACAGGCCTCACCAGCCTGTGTGGGAACAATCCCATGCTGATTGCATCGATGGAAACTATAAAAGGAATCCTGGCTTTGTTCATTCACCTTTTTTGATCATGGGGTAGTCCTTATGTTTGGTGATTCATATTGAAATGCCTTGAGTGTTCTCTTCCCTGGGCAATCAGTTTCCCCTGATTCATTGGCCACATGCTTTTCCCTTGGGGAATAAGTAATTTGCTAGGCCATTTTTCCTACTTGCTGATGTATTTCTCAGAGGTTGAATAGGTTACCTGGGAAAGGCCAGATGGAAGTGTGACATAAATAAGTTTTCTGCCAGATGAAGGCATTAAAAAATTAAGACAATTAAACAGAGTACTCCCTGGATATTGATGTGATGGCATTTTCTGTTCACATAAAAATGAAAACCTTATCCTTATTTGCTGCATTTTCAGCAAATGCAGCTGAAAAGATAGTTAAATTTCCTAGGGTATTATTCAGACTGATTTTCAAGATAGACCAGGAACTACGGCCCTCAGTCAAGGTGCAGTTTTATTAACGAAAACAAGGTATACACTAATAATACCTGGCATGACAATGCTTCTGTTCCAGATGAAGGAGCATGCTCTGACATGCAGTCAAATCACATTTCAATTTATTTTACAGTTGGTTTTATTTAGCTTCTTCAAAATCAGCTAAATTAAGCACTGTGGTTAATAGCACAGACTTTGAAGACAAGCAAATTTCCAGCTGCAGTTTTACCAGTTTCTAGAGCTGTGACATTAACCCTCAGTTATTCTGTCTGTACCATGGGATAATGATACCTACTTCAGAAAATTAAATATGATAAAGCAAATAAAACAGTTAGCTCAATACCTAGCATACAGTGAGTGTGTCATAAGGTGTATTACATATATGGATACGGGGTGCTGAGTGTCAGGAGACAATAAATCCAGACTCTCCGTGTGATTGACAACTGAGCAATCTTATCAATCCCCCTGTTATCCTATGGAGGGAGATCCTCTACCTTCAAAACAAAAATAAAGTAGCTTTGAAAGCTATAATGTATCTTTAATATTTTCTTCCTCCTGTCCAGAGTTGTCAAGAGAGATGTGAAATGTGACTCTCATGCAGTCACCTCTTTCTGGGTCCTGATACTTCCCTTGATCAGCAGGGCAGCCATACCCTGAATATCTCCTGTCCAAGGATGTCCAAAGATACCCCTAGTGGGACTTCTGTTTGTCTCAATTCACCTTTCACAGAGGTGAGCAGGACATAGTGAGTGCGACATAAGTAGGAAAAGAGTTCCTATTTCAAGGGTAGAGCCAAGTGTGAGTCACAACCATGGAAATTTGAGATTGTTGAAAGACTGATTTATCTTATTAGATTAGTCACACATAGTCCAGGATATGGTGATAAGTGTGCATTTGTCATGCTTTAATTTTTTAAGTGTGTGTTATGACCAGGCACTATTATCTTCATTAATCTTTATAATAACTCTTTGCAGGAAGTACCATTATTATCACCTCTTTATATTTAAACACTCTATGACATCTATACATAGAAACTTCAAAATACTACTGAGGGACACAAAAAGTTAAATAGAAAGGCATATCATAATCTTCAGTAAAAAGGTCCAATGTCATAAATATGTAAAGTCATCCTAAATTAATTCATAAGTTTAATGCACTACCCCTCACAAAATAGTAATTAATTTTGTTGGGAGTGGGGGGAAGACTAGATTAATGGATACTAAAGTTCATATGAAAAAATAAACAAGTAACATTAGCCAGGAAAATTCTAGAAAAAAGTTAGAAGATACTCTATTAGATAGTAAAGCATATTACAAAATTCCAATTTAAACAATGCTTTCTTTGCCTAAGAACAGACAAAAAATTAACGGAACAGACTAGAAAGTCCAATACATCAAAAAACCCACAGAAGGGTTGGGCGCAGTGGCTCATGCCTGTAATCCCAACACTTTGGGAGGCTGAGGCAGGAGGATCACTTGAAGTCAGGAGTTCAAGACCAACCTGGCAACATGGCAAAACCCCGTCTCTACTAAAAATACAAAAATTAGCCAGGTGTGGTGGCACGCACCTGTAGTACCAGTACTTGGGAGGCCGAGGCAGGAGAATCGCTTGAACTTGAGAGGCAGAGGCTGCAGTCAGCCCACATCGCACCACTGCACGCCAGCCTGGGTGACAGAGTGAGACTCTGTCTCAAAAACAAACGAACAAACAAAACACACATGAAAATTTAGTATATGCTAAATTCAGTTGGTATGCTAAATTCAGTGGCAATTGATGTATTATTTAGTAAATGATATTGTAACAACTGGGTGGCCATCTGGAGAAATAAAATAAAATGAGGTCTCTACTTTATAGTTTGAAATAAATTCCAGATGAAACAAATATTTAAATATGAAAAACAAAATCATACATTTTTTTAATTGGGAGATTTTATTTATTTATTTTTTTTAATTTCATAGTGGGAAAGATCTTTCTAAATATGACTTTAAAAACCCAGAAGCCATAAAACAACTTTTAAAAAACTCTGCTTGGTACTTTGGAAAGACATGCAAGATGAAAGATAAAATAAAATAAAACTTTGCTTGGAAAACTATCCCATATACAAAGTTAAAAGACAAACTTTGCATATACATATACAGATAAAAATAAATGTATATTTCCAATTCATACAACAGACTAAGGGTTAATCCCTATATATAAACAGTTCTTAAACTTTGCTAAGAAGGCCAATACCCAAGGAAAAATGCACAAAAGACTTGAGCAGTTACAGAAAGGGAAATAAAAATAGTTATTTAGGGCTGGGCATAGTGGTGCATTCCTGTAATCCCAGCACTTTGGGAGGCCCAGGTGGGAGGATTTCTTGAGGCCAGAAGTTCAAGACCAGCCTGGTCAAATAGCAAGACCCCATCTCTACAAAAAATTTAAAAAGTTAGTCGGGCATGGTGGCACACTCCTGTACTCCCAGTTGCTCTGGAGGCTGAGGCAGGAGGATTGTCTGAGTCCAGGAGTTCGAGGCTGCAGTGAGCTGTGATCATACCACTGCACTCCAACCTGGACGAAATAGTGAGACCACATTTGAAGAAAAGAAAAAGTTATGACCCACCACATTGCAGCATTGGCTTCTGCAGAAAGAGACTGGAAACTGCCTAAATGTCCATCGATAGTTAAATAATGGTACAGCCATATCATGGAATGCTGTGCAGCCATTAAAAAAACTAATAATACAGATTGCTTGTGCTGATATGGACAACTCCAAGATCTTTTCAGTTAAAAACTATGTAAGCCTGAGAAAAGAACCTTCCAGAAGTTGAGAAACTTGACTAAAATAACACTGCTGTAAGGAGGGTAGTTGGTACTAGAACTCAGCTCTGTCTCAGTGTAGAGCCCTGCTTGTATTGGGCACTGGGCACTGCTGTTGTTATACTGTGGGAAAGTCACATTGCTGGTAAGATGGGGAGGGTCACTGGATGCCCTGTTTTTGTGACTCCGTGGATCCATTGTTTCTTTGGGCAGTTTTTCAAGGAGTAGGGGACAGAGCATGGGATGAGGTATTGACTATAAGACTGACCTATTGAACAATTGTTTCTTGAGCACTTTATTAATGCTTTTCCCTTAACATGTGTCAGAGACATTCAGGACAAACAGAGAGGTAGGGCTTCCTTGGATCCTCTTAGGATCACCGGAGCCAACTTGAAGCTGAGGGATCTAGTACTGGTGATATGGTTTGGCTCTGTCCCCACCCAAATCTCATCTTGAATTGTAGCTCCCACAATTCCCACATTTTGTGGGAGAGAACCAGTGGGAGATAACAGAATCATGGGGGCAGTTCCCTGTACTGTTGTCACGGTAGTGAATAAGTTTCATGAGATCTGATGATTTTATAAGGGGTTTCCTCTTTCCCTTGGCTTACATTCTCTTTTTGCTGGCTGCCACGTAAGACATCCCTTTGCTCTTCCTTCATCTTCCATCATGATTGTGAGGCCTCCCCAGCCATGTGGAAATGTGAGTCAGTAAAACCCTTTTCCTTTATAAATTACCCAGTCTTGGGTATGTCTTTATTAGTAGCATGAGAACAGACTAATACAATTGGGAAATATGAAAGTTCGTTCCCTCTGTCCTCCGCTCCTTGGAAAGCATTCTGTACCTTGAAGAAAGCTAGATATTTACGGCAAAACCTTTTCCATTCTGAAGGGAAAAGCACTCAGCAAACTAGAGCAGTGACAGTAGTTGAAGGGCATGTGGCAACATCCCAAGTCAGTTCACAAAAGGAAATGAAGGCAGAGCTCTTATCTAGTTAAAACTTTAGCCTGGGGAAAGAAAATGGGCAAGGGGTTATTACCTACCGTGGCATTTGGCCCAGAAAAGAAAGGTTGGTATTCCTTTTCTTAAAAAAAAACTGTCAGGAAACCTTAAATTATAATCCTTGCTTTAGAGCTATAGGGAATTTTTCTTTCCTGAATCCCAGGGTACTTGACATATATGAATTATTTGGCCCTTGGAATGCTTCCTTAAAAAGCAATTACTGCATTAATTTTTGTATAGGTGGGGAAGTTAAATAAGATTAAGGTTTGAAGAATTTACAAAACAATGTAAAGGCCCAACCTCTGGCATCTTTTCTGAACTCCTAACTTTAAGTGATCTGTCTACTTGGCCTCCCAAAGTGCTGGGATTACAGGCATGAGCCCGGCACCTGCCAAATCTCTGGCATCTTTTCTTCTTTTTTTTTTTTTTTTTTTTTTTGAGACGGAATTTCGATCTTGTTGCCCAGGCTGGAGTGCAATGGCGCCATCTCGGCTCACTGCAACCTCCACCTCTCCAGTTCAAGCGATTCTCCTGCCTCAGCCTCCCTAGTAGCTGGGATTACAGGTGCACGCCACCACGCCCAGCTAATTTTTGTATTTTTAGTAGAGACAGGGTTTCACTATGTTGGCCAGGCTGGTCTCAAACTCCTGACCTCAGGCAATCCACCCACCTCAGCCTCCCAAAGTGCTGGGATTACAGGCATGCGCCCCGTGCCCGGCCAAATCTCTAAATTCGCATTCCCTTGGTTTAGTGTTTACTGCTCTTATGAAGTGAGAGAAACCCCACTTGGCAAAAGCATGTTGCTATTTCCTAGAGAGGCTCTGGGTTTTTTTTTTTTTAAGTTGTTGTTCGTTTGTTTTTACTTTCATCTTTTTAAAGTTTCCATGGTAGCATGGTAGCATGTGGTCTATTGAGCAGTCAGAAAGCCTGAGTTTGATTTCTGGTCTGCACTAACCTGCTATGTGTTCCTGTGCATTCCGATTTACCTCACTGAGGCCGTTTCTTCATGAGGAGAAACTCAATGAGGAAATGTGTGTTAAATCAGATTAATTATCAAGAGTTGCAGTATTATATAAAGCCAACAGAAGCAAGGCTGTTTTGGTTGAACTTGAAGAGGAACCATGGAGGTACATCCTTTCTTGCCCATCTGCATGGCCTGAGAATAATCTTCATATCCTCTCCAAGGAACTCTAGGATTCCTATGTAGAAAGTAGCTAGAAAATCACCAGTCTTGATGGTTTCTAAGATCTCAAACTCTACCATTCAATAGTTCTATGCCCGTAAAAAGAAGTAAATGTATAAAGGAATTCTTGAACTCCCTTGCAAAATACCCTTTACCCCAAGATATGGAAAACAACCATAAAATACCTTGTCGTAGCTTTTAGTTTTATTAATTCCAAGCAAACCTTACAATAAAAAGACTTCTCCTGTCAATAAAGTGAGAAAATAACAACTAACATTTATTGAGTGCTTACTATGTGCCACTCACTGTTCTAAGCACATCGCATGTATTAACTTATTTAATCCTCCTAATAACCCTAAGTCCTATTATTATCTCCAATTTTTCAAATTTAAAACCAAAGCAGAGAAGCAAGTAACTTGCCCAAGTTTGTTTAACTAGTAAGTGGCAGAACAAGCTTTGAACCCAGCAGTATGATTCAGACCCTATACTCAGATTCCTATATAAAATGTTATCCACTGTAATATCAAATCATATACAATTTTCTTGATGGAATCATAGAAAGATAAAATAGTGGGGTTGGAATGACTTAGGGATCAATAAATCCAGATCCTTCATTTTATAAATGAACAAAATGAGGCCAGTTTAAGAAGGGAAAAAAATAATCTCTTAATCTCTTGGCTCAGCTGAAAGTTCCACCGTTTTTTCTAAAGTTTCTCAAAATGATTTGTATAAGAATTTGTACCTTAAAGACATTAAAAAAAAAAACAAAATAGGTATTGGCCAGGCACATTGACTCACGCCTATAATTCCAGCACTTCAGGAGGCCGAGGAAAGAGGATTGCTTGAGGCCAGGAGCTCAAGACCAGCTTGGGCAACAAAGCAAGACCCCAGCTCTATAATAAATTACAAATTAGCTGAGTGTGGTGGTGCAAGCCTGTAGTCCCAGCTACTCAGGAGGCTGAAGCAGAACGGTCGGTGAAGGCTACAGTGCACCATAATCACACCACCATACTCCAGCCTGGGTGACAGAGTGAGACCTTGTCTCTAAAAACATAAAATAAAAATTTTAAGAATTTGAAAATTAAAAAAAAACAAATATCAACTCAGACAAACAGAAGCTTTAAGGCTCAGAGTAAATGATCATTAGTTTAGAAGGTTATTAATGTTTTGTTGTGGTGAATTTTTTATTTAAATTATCCAATTTAGCACTAGAAAGACACTTCAAAAACAGCGGCATCCAGAGTTCTGCATTGTTCGTTCAGTTATCACAAAGTAAACAGCTGTAGCAAGGGAATAAGACGTAGCAGGCTGTGCAATTCTGAACAACTATCGCTAAAATGCCTAAGGCCAAGAATTTTTCAGCCACCCAAGAAGTATAATAATTTTCTCGAAGTTCAAAGCCAGGGATGTATATATGAATTAAGTTCTTTCATAAAAAATCTTTTGCAAAAATCTCAAATCCCATACTTGCTCAAGTTAGGATGTTTGACACCTTTGAGAACCAACTAAACAATGACTATTTGGTTCAACCAGAGAACCTAAGAACCAACCACGAAAGCCTCAAGAATCAAGCCATTTCTTACAGGTTTATTTCACACCTGAATTGTAGCACGTTGAGTGTTCCCAGAGGTACTTCTTAAGATATCATAAAAGTAACTTATTTCAAGAGAAAATTACATTTCATTGTAGAGATGAAGCATAATGCTTCTCTAGTTGTTTTCTGTAGAGAGCTGAACATGTCTCAAGATAGATTTGGTTGATTTATTTCAAATATGAAAAATTCAGGAACCCCTCCCCAACCCTCTCCTACTCCCTGCAAAGCATATACCAAAAATATGGCAATTCCAACATTTTCTCCTGATTGTCTAAATGCCCTCTAATAAAAACTAGAAATCAACAAGGCTAAATTCTAGGGATTTTATGAGAACAGAACCAGTTAAGAAAAATAAGAACATTTTTCCCATTAATATAAAACAAAAGATTAACACTTTTGCATGTAAGTTCATATACAAATAAATTTTTAAAAATTAAAGTACATGAAAAAACATTTTAAAAGTTCTAGACATTAACATGGGAAAGCAGCCAACTTGCTGTAAACAAAAGAATAATAAATATTCTAAACAAAAATAAAATTCTAAGCCCCCGAACCACTGAATGGACCCCTACTCTCAGCCAAGGGGATTTCAAAGAAACCTAAAAGACTAGTTCAGGCCATGATGGGAAGGGAGGGTCGGATATGCCTCATTATACTCTCCTCTCGTTGGAATTCAGGCACAACTGACCAGCATTAACATTAAAAGAGAGATCTTAAGACTGACAAAACAGACTTTTTGTAGCAATAAGATAGCAACGTGACAGGAGGCCCTGAAAGAAATCCAAGTATTTTACTTCAAAATATCTTTATTTGATACATTTTGAAGTGACCTGGCGAAGCTGTCACTCGTGAGGAAACTCCATTCTGTAGATAATTCTCTCTCCTTTCCGGGTCTTTTCATGATCCAGGAGAGACTCAACTGAGTCTGGCACCGTTTAAGGTCTGATAGGAGATATTTACCACCTATTACTCTTTCTGAAGGCTGCTACCAGAAGGCTTCATCTAACAAGAACCTTGGCCTCCACAACTCTCCTTATCTTAACCCTAAGCATTTCTGTCTTAACTCTTTAGAAAGAAACTTAACTGTTTCAACCAACTGCCAATCAGAAAACCTTTGAATTCAACTATCAGCTGTAAGCCCAACACCCTCCTTGAAGTTGTCCCACCTTTCTGGACCAAACGAATATATAGGTTACATACACTGATTGATATCTGCCTATAAATTCTGTCCCCCTAAACTGTGTAAAATCAAGCTGTAACGCAACCGCTTTGTTTGGATACATGTTCTTAGGACCTCCTGAGGCTGTGTCATGGTCCTCACATTTGGCTCAGAATAAATGTCTTTAAATATTTTACAGAGATTGGCTTTTTTTTGCTTTTTTCTTTTTCTTTTTTTTTTTTTTTGTCAACAGCATAGAAACATCCATACTAAACATACCTGGCAGAGGGTCAGTGCATCTCTCCCTTGCTGATAGTTATTCATTCAAACATGAAAGGGGAAAATAACTGGTCTTGTCTTTCTCAGGAACACACACTCTTTTTTTAGGGTGAGACTATTTTCTTCTTCAATGAGTTAAGTTTTACTAGAGACACTTAGTAGTATATTTGGAAACTTAAAATGCAATAGCAGTACCTCTTCTTTTCTGATCCTCTGTTTATTCCCTTACCTACCTAAAAAGATCAATCACTTACTAGGATTAACCCAACACTTAGGCTCAGTCAACTGCATTAACGTGTTTGGACTCTCAAAATACTATATTTCCTCAATTTTACGGCATGCTTTTTTTAAACATTTAAAAATTTCTAATATAGTCATTAGTTTAAATTTTTACATAAAAAGCCTCAAATGCCAGGGAGTGAAGAGAGGTGGTTCTCATTGCCTGTGCATTTGCAAGCTTAGAAATGTCTAAAGGAAAGGTATCTTTTCATTCATCCACCCAATCCTTTCATTCATCTAACAAACTGTTGTTCACTGAGTGCCTATTTTGTATCACGTACATTTGTGGGCACAGGGAGTACAGAGTACAATGATAGGCAAGCATCAATGGTAGACTCTCAAAGAGTCTTATTCTAGTAGGGAAAGGTAGATGATAAACAATTGAACTGATAAATAAAGAATTTTCAATTGTGATAAATGTTGCAAAGAAAACAAGACAGAAAGATCAGGAAGTGGGGTAAGTCAGGGAGGTTTCTCTGATTAAATAACATGTAAGCAGAAAGCTGAGTGCTGAGCAGTTGCAAGGGCAGTCCCTGTAGAGAAAACAGTAAATGCAGAGGCCCTGAGGCAAGCTGGCCTGAGCTCAGCAAAATAAGGGAACATGGAGACTCACCCTGTTGACTCATTTACATGGCTAGCTGAACAAGAAGTTCCATTTAACTTAAATTTGGATTTCTATCTCTTGAACAAAATATCTTTCAAAAGATACATTATGATGCTGGACTAAAGCTAAAAGAGAAAAACGCAGAACTAAAGTCCATTGTTTCTAGTAAAGCAATGGCCCGTTTGGTCCCCATATAGAGATACAGCTGTTTAAATGCATCATGGAATAATAGGCCCACTCTCACGATGAAAGGCTTATAGGGAGCCAAATTCCTTTCCAAAGCTGTTATTGAACAGAGCATCTTTTTTTTTTTTTTTTTTAATGGGTGCAGCACACCAACATGGCACAGGTATACATATGTAACAAACCTGCACGTTGTGCGCATTTATTTACCCTAGAACTTAAAGTATAATAAAAAAAAAAAATGAACAGAGCACCTTAAAGGACTATGTCTGTTTCCAGCAGACCTTCAAGAGAAGTTTAAAGGAATATGTAATGTCGTAGTCAATTCTAAATTACTAAAAACGCCAGAAGAGGCAGATTACTGCAAACAGCCTATCTGAGCACTGCAGCACACAATTGTCAAGGATCAATATCAGCTCAGAGGAATCATAAAACTCCAAGAAGCCTTTGAATCAAACATGAATGGTGACAGTGAAGAAGAAAGTAAAATGTCATCACATCAATAAACACAGGCTAAGTGAGTAAAGGAAGAAATGTGTGTACATTTCACACAATGAGGTTGTTCCTCTCCCAATCTTGTTATTAAATCTGCAGGGTGTCTTACACATATGGACTCTCAGAATCATAGAAATACCACAGCTCTTTCTCCAGCCTGCTAAAGTGCTTGGAATTTCCACCATTAAGCTCTAGGAAGTTCTGTAAGAACATTTTATCAAGAAATATAACACAGTAACACATCGCAATCTGTTTGAAAAATGAGCATGATTTATCTTACCAGCCAGTCCCGGGAAACAGGTCTCTGAAAGAATGGAAGCCTTTCAAATTCTTTTTTTATGGAGATGGCTGGCAGCCAAAGGAGCCGGATTATAGAGACCCCAAACTAGACTGAAGGGATTGAGGGACAAATGAAGAGGAAGGGGAATGTCAAGGCAAATTTTCACAATGGCTTGCACTATTCCAAGTCACAGGAACTAATTTATCTCAGAAACACCGGGCTGATTGCTAAAACCAACATTGCTTTCTAGCTGCTTCCTAATAACACCCATTTCTGGGCTTTCTATCATCCTATTTGGTCATTAATAGCAGCCTTCACAGAAACATAAATGAAACTAAGAAGTGAATATTTATCTTTATGATGTAAAATAAAATTACTTTGCCAAGTGTTTCAGCCAAGTGTTGACAGGAAATAAAACAGAATTCACAGGGATAGTGGATTTTCTAACAAGTTTGAGATGTCAGCATCGCAAGCTTTCAGGCAAAGTGCAACAGAAGGAACTGTACTTGTCATTACACCAACTGCTTCCTTCCCAGTGGAGGGTCTTTGTTCCTGGTACTATGACTCACTGGGTCACTAAGGACTTTAGTTGTCCCTCCACCATGGTGGGTCTTGGGCTTCTCCATTCAGTCCAGATAACACCTGTAAAGGATCTGAGGTCCCTACATAAAGCAACGCTCAGTAGAATTTGGCATTCATAGGATGATGAAATTTATGACATCATTATCCCAGTTCTCACGGTTATAATCCACAGAGAGCTTCTCTTTATTCTCAGAACTAGACCTTGTAGTGGCCTTGAATGTGCAAACATTACTCTTTAGTAATGTTTGAAGCAGAATGTGAAAATCTGAACCATGATTCAAAGCTACCCTATAATAACTAAGCTGCCATAGTTACCTAAGGCTGTTTCCCAATATGTTTTCTATGAATCTGCCTTTCCAATAGAGCACAGTGCAGGGAAAAGGGGAGGGGGCAATTGTACAAAAGACACAAAAGGTCCAATTTTAGTTTGGCCCATGACTGCCATGCCCTGGAATTCTGTACACTCTCGGAAAGAGAGTGTCACTGATTATTAAAAATATATAATTTCTTTTTTTATTTTTTAAATTCTTAGAGACATGGGATTTACTATGTTGCCCAGGATAGACTCAAACTCCTGGACTCAGAGGACCCTTCCCTCTCAGCCTCCCGAGTAGCTGGGACTGCAGACGCATGCTAATTAAGAATCAACAACCAGGGGCCAGGCGCGGTGGCTCACGCCTGTAATCCCAGCACTTTGGGAGGCCGAGGCGGGCGGATCACGAGGTCAGGAGATCGAGACCATCCTGTCCTGGCTAACACGGTGAAACCCCGTCTCTACTAAAAATACAAAAAATTAGCCGGGCCTGGTAGCGGGCGCCTGTAGTCCCAGCTACTCGGGAGGCTGAGGCAGGAGAATGGCGTGAACCTGGTAGGCGGAGCTTGCAGTGAGCCGAGATCGCGCCACTGCGCTCCAGCCTGGGCGACAGAGCGAGACTCCGTCTCAAAAAAAAAAAAAAAAAAAAAAAAAAACACAAAAAAAAAACCAATCAGCTGTTGCTGATTCTTGATTAAGAAAGGCTCATGAAATATGTTTGAGCTCAGCAGGGTCTCCTCTCACTTGTCACATGTGGTGCTCTCTTTCATCAGGTTCTTCCTGCTCCCCCCATCTTGGCGAGCACATCTTTTTTACTGCACGGTATAGGGATACAGGCTGCAAGCACAGTCTCACAGAAACCGTTTAATTCCAAGAGGTCATGTGTGCTTATTTTACATAGTTCATGACCCATAAACCCGGGCATTGGTGTCAAAATGGCACACGTAACTTAGGAACTCTCCAAAAATATTTCACATAATCAGAATTCCTTTTTCATCTAGTAAGGAGACATATTTTTTCTCCTAAGTGTCTACTAAATGTTAATAAATGTTCTCTTCTTTAAAGAGTTCTGTCCATCTTGACAAGGCCTATAGCTCAAATTAAAGTCTCCTTCAAGGCTTTTCAGCATTCTATATCTCTTTGGTTTCAACTTATTCAACAAATCTCCCCAAACTGTATTTCTCCTTTTTTTCATAAGAAGGCATTCCATCTATACTCTCTCCTTCCCTTCTATTCTTTCCTTCTGATTCACCAAGAAAATTGTCATTGGTCTTGTCCATGTGTTACATAATAGAAGGGGAAAAGGCAAGGGTACAGCCCAACACAGTGCTGATTTAGAAGGTGGAAAAGACAGTAAAGACTGCCTGGTGGTGGGAGTGGCCATTCACAAGCCCAGCAGTAGAATCATGGAAAGTGGAGTTCGAACAAAATCGAGGGCTACAGACAACTCCTGCATCTGACTGCTATTACCTTGTCACAAATCCTGGCAGGCAAGATGACAAAGCAGTTACATCAGGACAGTTGGCAGTGGCAGGTATGAACGTGGCCCCTTGGGCTTGTCACTCCTCTTTACTGCACTCCCAGTTCATGACACCAGACAGCAAGACGTGAGCCAGACAGGGGCAGTGGAAGCTGCAGGAGGAATTGAAGTCATGGAGCCAGAGATGAGAGGAAACAGGCCAACTCTATTTACAAAGGAGCACCAGCAGGAGAGTGGTGTGAGGATTAACATTCCATGCAGGGTCTTTCAGATACATGATCTTCTTCTGTCAGCTCAACTGAAACCCAGGAGGTTTCCTGAAGGTGAAACCAAGACCCTTCTACCTCTGAAGCCGCATTCTGTCTAGGGTCCGTGTTTGGCTGTTTTGAGAGGCTGGGAGACAGGGCACCAAAAGAGTCCCTGTCTCACAGGATCTTTCCTAAGAGGAATGGTCTAATAAGACTGGTCATTATGGGCTTTGGAGTAACACAGGCTTAATGCCACTGGCAACTCTGCCCCTTTTGGTTGTGGAAACTGGGCAAATGCCTCAAGCTTCTTAATTTCATATAAAAAGCATATATAAGCATATAGCAAGTACTTGATAAATGTCATTTTAGACCCTGTCATTTCTGCTAGCCCTAGACTCCAGCAAGGTCCATTTACAATGGATAGCTGACTATCCATTGTTTGAATGTTGATAGCACATTTGTGAACATGAAGAGAGGACAAATAACAAGAGGTCTGGAACTGGAAGAAATTCCAGCCATCGGTTTTAAAAGACCAGGACCAGTCTTCAGAGAGGCCACTAGTGGCACTCTGCTCTAAACTTCTTTTTGCCAAAGAAGTGCCACCCTCCACCCAGCCCCCACCCCCATCTATGCAAGTCCTTACTGGCGAGAGGAGGATACTTTTCTAATTAAAAACCTGTGATACATGGCCTGACGAGTATTCTTAAATGTAATTAAGGGGACCACAGTACAGAATATTTCCATCTGGTTCTAGTTTAGCCAATCTAGTAAATGATCCAAAGGGTCCCGTGCTTAGAGGGCAGTAAGACAGTGAAAACGCCCTAAGACCCCTCCCTGCACAGCACCTGCACCCCCGCTGCCCAGGGGGCTGCATCCATCTGCACATGACTCACCCTCCCTGTGCAAAGCATGGGGGTGGGGAGGGGAGCGCCAGTATTATCAGCCATCAGCACCCTGGGGTGAACTGATTATCAGGACAACTAAAAACACACCTAATAAAGCCTTGGAGACACATGGCAAGCACCTTGATGGACTAGAAGCGATTTCTAAGCTGAAATGCTGCTTCGAATGCAATGTCAGCTGGATGCTTGGTGAGCAGAAATAGAGAAGGGGAAATGGAGCAAGCGCGGCATAGGGGTGAGTGTTGTTCTGATTCCTAAGTTTACCTAAGACTGGGGCCAGGGGGTCGGGTGTCCCCTGGGACCTACGTCTCATGCAGCCTGGGGTCCAGAGCTGGCAGGAACAATGGAGATGGGGCCCAAAGGCTGTCACCGCTGCTTTTTCTCGAAATGCCCGCCCGGGTCCTGTCTGGGGCTCCCGCCTACGCGCTCATCACGTGCACAGCCCAAACTTTTCAGAGCCGGCCCGAGGCCTGCGGGCCCGGGCGCCAGGGTGTTTTTTAGGGTTTTCTTTCTTTCTTATTTCCCTTCTTCTTCTGCACAGTTGATGATTTTCTGCAGAAAAACAACTGCGAAAAAGAACCTATTTCATTTCCAGTTCCCATCACCGCGATTTCCACATGGATGTGACGTGACCCCAGCTTCCGAAATGCCCAGGTGACTCACGCGGGGACACCCCGGGGCGGGGCGAGGGAGTTTCTCCGGGCGCCTGCAGGGACCGGGCGGGGCGGGGCAGCGGGGCGGGGCAGAGAAAGGGAGCGGGGCGGGGCCCGGAGGCCCGGTCGGGCGGAGGCCGCGCGCGCCCCTCGCCCCCTGCGCCCTCTGGCGGCCGGCTGGATGCAATTCACAGCCCGACCTAGAGAGTCACGTGACTTTGGAAAGTCCCGTGGAAATCCCCAGGCCTCCAACCCGCATACAACTGAAACGGGGGAAAGCAGACTGCGCAGTCTGCAGTCTTCGTGGCGGGCCAAGCGAGCTTGGAGCCCGCGGGGGCGGAGCGGTGAGAGCGGCCGCCAAGAGAGATCACACCCCCGGCCGACCCTGCCAGCGAGCGAGTCCGACCCCGGGCGTCCATGGAGCGTCGCCTCCGCCAGGTCCCGGCCCCGACCCCTGCCTGCGGCACGCTCCTGCCTTGACCGGGACTTGGGACTTTGCGAAAGGATCGCGGGGCCCGGAGAGGTAACCGCCGCGCCTCCCGGAGAGGTAACTGCCGCGCCTCCCCGTGCCGTCTGCCTCGGGCTCACAGCAGCCAAGGGCTGCGGGTGCATGTTGGGCAGCGACCCCCGGGCTGGCACCGTCTACCTGGCGTTGGTTTTGCAGCGCTCCTGGACTGGGAGTTTGTTGGACGTTTGTTTCTGTCTGGGTTTTGAAGTGCTGGGAGTTGAGGTCACCGCTGCAGAGGTTGGAGTGACAGCCCTGGATACCTCCAGCCAGCTGTTCCTTTCAGATAATGCACGGAACTTAAGCTGCAGCTGACTGGTGAAGAGGCGCCCCTCGGGCCCTCCGATCGGTTGGTCGTTGGCGCTTTGCTCCTTTCGTGTCTTTTTTGGAGCCAAGCGTTGCATGCTCATGGCCACGTAGACCTTGCAGAAGCGCTGCGGCTTTTTCCCAAATTGTGCAGGACCAGCCCGACTGGGCGTAGGGTACCGCAGTGGCCGCCAGCCCGGCGGAGGTGGGGGGCTTCAGTCCCAGAGACAGCCTCCCAGACGCTCAGGGGTCCTTGCAGGGGGCTGGGGTCCTGGCGCGGGGTCCAGCTTTTCCAGTAGCAGCAGTGTAAGAGAAGTATGCATGTAGACGTGGGTCGCTGGCCCCTGCTCCAGCCCCTACCCCACGGTTAGACTGTCTTTGTCAGCCAGAGTCGTCCCACATCCTGCCACCTGGCCTCTCAGGAAAGCAGTGGCATTAAGTAAGGAAGGAGCTTAACTCTTTTTGAGCCCGCTTTGTTTTCAGTTCTCCTCGCCTCAGATCTTCTTGCCTTGGAAAGCCAGTCTGGTCAAGTGTCTCAGGGCAGCATTTTGGCAGAACCATTGTTAATTAAAGGGGATTCTGGACCCGCAACCTTAATGTACCAGATTATTGAGCAGCCAATGAATACCTCATTCTCATTGTTTAAGGTGCTGCTTTGATTTTTTTTTTCAATTCTTTGTACTATTTTTGATTTTTTGGAGAGACATATCCGCAAATTTGGATGAGGTATTTGTTGATAAATAATTCATCAATTTCCACAGTGCAGACAAAAATGTCTGCCCAGAGTGGAAAAATAAAACAAGGGGGAGAAGAGTTTGAGTAATGGAGAAGTTCTGTGGAATCCTAGTGACAAAAGTTGAGAAATTACCTTTAAATAAGACAGTGAGGTAACAAATGTTAAAAAAAAAAAAGTTAAGGGTAATATTGCATTGTTTGCCACTTTATAATGTATCTGAAACATTTGTTCTTTAATCTTAAGCGTAGAGAGGTCCAAGAACTGGAAATTTGGATAGTGGGTTTTGATTTCTAAGGAGGCAGTTTTACAGGCTGTGCAAGGCTAACCCTACCAATGAGATCACACTGGCGTATCCAATATTGACATTTGCATGTCTTGCCTATGGTTTACAGCTCTCACTATTTTAGATCTTTGGTGAAAAATCTGTAGATTCAGAAGAGAAAAATAAAAGAGTCAGACAAGCAAAAAGAGATAACACCTCGTTTGTTTAAAATCTTCCTACTGCCCATCTCTTTCCATCTGATTGTGGCAGGCACTGTAGCCACAGGTTTGGTGTTGTGGGATTGCAAGGGGCAGGTATTGAAAGACGTGGCTCCTAGGCAAAACTTTGCCCCTGAATGGCTGTGGGATTTGAGCAGTACCTGTAACTCCATTGCCTTAGCTGCAGACTAAGGTGGTAGTGTAATTTCAGGGAAGGGAATAAGGTCATCTTTGACTTTTAGTCCTATCATCAAGCATGGTGATTGGCCTTCAGTAGGTGGTCAGGTAGTGCTTGTTGGGTGGATGGGTGGATGGATGGATGGATGGATGGATGGATGGACGGACAGACGGACGGATGGATAGATGATATTGTGAAAGAGACTTTTGCTGTGCCACAAAGGAAAGGTATATGTGTTATTTTTATCCTGCTATGATTTTGCCCAATTCCACCTGTAGAGGACGTCTGACATCAAAAGACAGCACCATCTGATCCAGAGAATGACCTCCCCCATGCCTTTCCCAGCAAACAGATTAAGAATCCCAATCTAAAACTATCACCAGAAAACTCCTCAGGAGAAACCATGGGTCGTCTAGTCCAACCCCTCTCCTTTGAGTGGGCCACAAGAATTTAGACCACCTTATCAATAGTGTTAAGAGAGTCTAGACCCACACAGAAGTAGCTACCCTAAAATCTAGGTTTCTTCTCCTCCCTCTTCCATAGGTTTAACATTTTTATTAACTCGAGAGTTGCCCTGGCAAATAAGATGTTGCAGGAATGGAATTAACAATCACTGTGAAATTTCCTAAGGAATGTCTTTGCGCTCTGAAAACGTCTTCATCTTCTTGGAAATTAGGAAGTGTGGCCAGACACCCTACTAAAGGCTAGTGAATCAGAGCTGGCTTTTTACAGTGTTCCACACTGGAGAGATCCCACATCATGTTAATTTGCATCATCCTGCACTGTTGGCATGGGTTGTAGATGCTGGTCTTTGCCGCCTTTCCTCCTTCATTTGCCAGAGTGGCCTCCTGGTGGAAACTTCTTTCCTTGTCTGCTTCTAGACTTTCATTCCTTCTACTAGTTGATTATGCTTAAAGATTTCAGGGTGAAAAGCCAGGCAGACTTGCCTCTGTGTTGGTACCTGGAGGGTGATGATAAAATTTCATTGGCAGTTGAGTTAAAATGATTGAGCTCCAATATCTGTTCTTAGAAGTATAGAATTTATTGTTCTATTATTATTTTGTGGTTTTTCAGTTTTTGTTTTCGTAGAGACCTAGGTCTCACCATGTTGCCCAGGCTAGTCTCAAACTCCTGAGCTCAAGTGATCCTCCTACCTCAACCTCCCAAAGTGCCAGGATTAAAGGCATGAGCCACCATGCCTAGCCTATTGTTAGTCTGTTTCTTATTCTGATATGAAGTCCGGTGGGGAGATTCTGAAGGAATGCTGACTGCTCTTAAAATTGCAAAGCATTTTGCTGGAAATGGACTTTTTTACTGATTAGAAAACATTCAGTTTTAACTCTTTATAAACATCAGAATAAACTTTATGAATAAACACTTTATAAATACTTCTCTTTGGGGCTAAAGAGGAAACACCAACCAGCAGCCTAAGTGACAGCATAAAATTGCAAGATTTTTCATCAAGTATTTTACTGTCCTTCCAGCATAGGGAGGGAGTGATAACTCAAGAGTTTGCCCAAGAGCAGGATTGCTTGGTGGTGGTCTGAGGGGAGGAGCTACAGACTTGTCAGGGCTACTTTGAGCCCTTAACTGGCATCCGGTACTCCCCAAATCCAGCGCTGTTCAGGGTGGCCTCAGAATGAAACGGGAGCTTAAGATGGTTTTGAGGAGCAGTACCTGTTGCTGACAGACAGGGTTGGCTCCCTGACAAACATTACTGAAAACACGGGTTATTCCCCTCCTCCTCAGTACCCACTCTCTGCCTTCCTTCTCTTGTTTAGGCTAATCTTTTAAAGTGATGTAACTTAAAACAGTCCAGTGTGAGTTAATCTCTGGGGCCAGCCAGTATCCCGGGAGTAGAGGTGCTAAGATCTTTTGCCTACAGATCAGGGTAATGACAAGATCAAACACTGGGGTTTCCTGCAGGCAGCTATGGAGGAGTCGTATTAAAGTCAGGCTAATGGAATGACTTTTTTTTTCCTTTCCTTTTCAGGTGTTGGAGAGCACAATGGCTGAACAAGTCCTTCCTCAGGCTTTGTATTTGAGCAATATGCGGAAAGCTGTGAAGATACGGGAGAGAACTCCACAAGACATTTTTAAACCTACTAATGGGATCATTCATCATTTTAAAACCATGCACCGATACACACTGGAAATGTTCAGAACTTGCCAGTTTTGTCCTCAGTTTCGGGAGATCATCCACAAAGCCCTCATCGACAGAAACATCCAGGCTACCCTGGAAAGCCAGAAGAAACTCAACTGGTGTCGAGAAGTCAGGAAGCTTGTGGCGCTGAAAACCAACGGTAAGACTTGTTCTGTTGTGTTTCTTTTGCCTGGGTGATAGCTCCGGCCTGCCGGGTCCCCATTCATGAAGCTTTAATAGCACAAGCCCAAACTCAAATCAGTCTTGAGATTTAGTATTGAGACCTTAGTATAGAATCTCTATTTGGGGCATGTGATAATAGCAGACTTGTTTTGTGAATCTATTTATTAAGGATATTTTCTGATTGTGTATATTGCAGAGCACACTGAGGCTTGGAGAATGCATTTGTAGACACCATACCCCGATTAGGTGATTTGTTTTTAATTCTTGCAAATGTTTAATCATCTGTAAAATACCCTTCTCTGGCCCGTAATGGAAATGTTAAAAGCCTTTAAGTTCAAAAGGAAAGCATGGTGTGAAAACTGGTAGTACATTTGTTTCCCACCGTCATTAGAAAATGCTTGTGATGTTCTTACACTTCTTGAATTGGTAGCATTTTATGGGTTAACCAGTGAATGGCTGTTGAAGACATGAAGAACTTCTTTTGTCTCCTCCTCCTCTCTGACCTAGGTTCTATTGCCTATGCCCTGCAAAGTGAAATAGACAGATAGCTGAGATTTTTAGCATGAATTTTAGACTTCACCTTCATTATTTTTAGGGGTTCTTAGTCACTGAATTCCTTCCTGTCTGTGCTGTTCTGCCAATGGCCTTTACCACTAGTAGCTATTTCCTATTCCAAGCTTTACTGTTTTGTGTTTTAATCATTTCCCTTGGGTAAGAATTTGGGCATCAACAGGAATGTCAAAGCATGCTGTTTCATGCAGGCACAAAATTCTACTCTATGGATGTGCATAATTATGACAATAAGCAAGTAGACTGTACAAGATCAATTAAATGTTCATAGCCTACATAAGAGCAGGAATCTCAGGTCCTTATATCTGTGACAGTCCCAAACCATCCTAATGGAAATAATATGTCCAAGGGCAGAAAATCCTTGTTGACGATGATTACGATAAGAAGACTAACTTAATTAACTTCATTGGCACATTAACTTTGGCTTTTTTTGACTTGGGTAACTTAGAGTGATTGGTGGACATGGGTTTTTAAATTTTGATTCTGGGGGCTCTTGTACATTACCCCAACATCTTGCCTAGATTTATGAAACACTGATTCTTAGAAACATAGATAGAAAGAAAACTGGGGACAGCTACTGTCTGCATTGTTCTTGGCATTAAATTAAGTGATACATAGAGGTAGGTAATTATGTGAAGTCATCATCACGGGGTTTATGTGCCTGACAATTTGTGGTTTTAATCCTCTCCCATTTGTTACCAAAAAGAGATGGAGTCAACTTTGGGGGAGTTGGAAACAAAGATTCTGCTGAATTAAAAATGTGGTAGAAAGGGGAAAACCTTAATAAGAGAATTAACTGACTTTTTGCTTTATTTCCTTAAGAAAGGAAATGCTCTATTTCCACTAGAAAAAAAAGGAATATAAATAGGAAACACTTATTTTGCAAACATGTCATTTAAATCAACAAGGAGCCACACTACAAATAAAACTACAAAAGCAGGTGCATTTTTGTAACATTTTCTGGGAAATCATTTTTAGACTCAGAATCCTTTTGTTTCTTCACTTTCAAGAAAACTCCTTAAGATTCTAAAAAAGGAAGAAAAGATATTTAGGGAGGGAGGAAAACAAATGACTTTTTCTTTGATTTTGATTAGCACCTTTTAAAAAAAATTAATCCTTCCCCTGATAGGAGGGTTCTTCAAAGGCAATATCTGTTTGGGGAGGGGGTGATTCACAAGTTTGCATTTGAGGATATGAGACTGTGGTGAATGAGGAAGGGAGTAGGTGGCATAAAATTGAAACTTCATGTGAAAAATTCCAGCGTCTATTGGCTGGAGCGATTTCACTTGTATAATGAGTAGCCCTATTCCAGCTCACCCTGACCACACCCACTTGGAAAGTCCAGGGTGCACTTCACAGTTTAAATGTCTACACACCAGAACAAAAAGTACAATAGCTGTTGCTCAATTGCTAGTCAAATAACTTAGCACTGGGGAATTCCAGATGTTACTTAGGGAATTTTATACTGGTGCATCTCAATAAAGAACTGAAAGTAAGCACAAGAAGAAAAAAAGCCTTATCTTTGCTCTAGATTTTGCAAAGGGGAAATTTCAACAGAATGCAATCATTGCTACACGTCTGCCAAGACACAAGGCTTGGGCGATCTTTTTTGTTCATTTGTTTGAATACTTAGCTAGTTTTTCTAAATGTATAAATTGAAGGAATACTGGCTGTGGATATATATTTGAGGGTTTTTGGTTTCTTTACAGTTTGACTATAATTACAATTTGATAAAATTTCAAATAGCTTTATTGCCCTACTTATAGACTAATGTAAGAAACAATTTAACTTTTCTTTATAAAAATTATTTTGCACTTGCCAAAGGAGATTAAGGAGTTAACTTTTTTTGTTTTAAACATTCCCCCAAAATATTTATTGTTTGGGGGTTGAAAAAAAATGCAGCCTATTGAATTGTGAGTTTTAAACTGGAAAGGTCACAAATTAATGGCATACAATTAAACCTGTTTTTTTGGTTTTTTTTTCTTCTCAAAATGTCAGCCCTAAACACTGAATTATTTTCAAATTTAGACACCCAGGTGCTTTTTAACTTTTGTAGTTCACAGTTACTAACAAGCAGGTTTGCATAAGGCATTTTAGAGAGCTGGACTAGCAGGCCATAGGTAATTCAGTGTTGTCAACACGACTTTACACACCAGGAGAGGAAACTCCCAGAGCCCAAAGGCTAAAGTGGAATGGTCAAGTCATTTGCCATTGAGTCACAGCCAGACCATCCCTGTCTAGCAAGCCATGCCTGCTTCCTGGTTTGTGCATGTTGTCCTGTATGCTCTTCCTTAGAACTAGAGAGCAGCAATGCCAGTGCCTTCACCAGCAAATCAAGGGATGGTAGGAAGGGACAGGGCTTCAGAGACCATCACTCACTGCCCTCATTTCACAAAGAGGAAAAATGCCCGGAGAACTTAAGGAATTTCCCCCAGGTCACCTAAACTAGTTAGGAGCAGAGTTAAGCTAGAACCAAGGTCCCCTGGCTCCTTTGCAGTTGGTGTCATTCATTAAAAAGAAGAATGGAAAGAACTCTTTTTTTCCTTAAAGCTGTCATCATCTTGTGAAGTATCAGTTTGCCCTTGACTAGGAAATTAAACCAAATTAAACCATTCAGTCCCCTAGAATAGCGGTAGGGCTGGTTTATTCTGAAAACCTTTGCTGGGCCTTACATGCAGATAACTTGACTTTCCTTCTCTTCTCCTCCTTTCTGTCCTCAGGTGATGGCAATTGCCTCATGCACGCCACTTCTCAGTACATGTGGGGCGTTCAGGACACAGACTTGGTACTGAGGAAGGCGCTGTTCAGCACGCTCAAGGAAACAGACACACGCAACTTTAAATTCCGCTGGCAACTGGAGTCTCTCAAATCTCAGGAATTTGTTGAAACGGGGCTTTGCTATGATACTCGGGTATGTTTTTCCCCCTGATTATCTACTAACAGAGCGCCATGGTGGGCACAGGGTACCCCTGGGCGAGTCCCTGCCCTCTGGTAGCATCTGATGGACTAGGTCACATGAATTTGGCTAAGCGAAGCATACTCAATGGAAAACACCAGAAACCTCCAGTGGGACTCACCCAAGGCTTTTGCCCTGCTTTTGGTTAGCAGATTCCCAGCTGTAGATCTGTTCGTGTAGCAGCGAGTCTTTTGATCATGGCCTTTTCCACTTGTGTTTTGTTGTTTTTCGGTTTGATTGCCCTTAGCTTTGCTGAGCCAGCCAGTAAGATTAAGACACGTGCCTCACCATCCTCAGTCACAAGTTTGGAATTTTTGTGAACATTTGGATAAGGGGCTGCAATATGATACCTCATCAGGGATTTTTTTTGAAAGCAGGTGCTGTCCCCGTCCTCCCCAACTTTTGAGTTTGCCTTGTAGTGGAAAAAAGTAAAGGAAGAAAA